>NC_135616.1:5640000-6265000 GCF_053574225.1 Canis aureus | reverse complement strand
AGGGCAGCCCAGGTGGCTCAGCGGTTCAGCGCCGCCTTCGGTCCAGGATGTGATCCTGGAGACCCCGGATAGAGTCCCACGTCGGGCTCCCTGCATGGAGCCTGCTTCTCCCTCTGCCTGTGTCTCTGCCTCTCTCTCTCTCTCTCTCTCTGAATAAATAAATAAAATTTTTTAAAAAGAACTATATATAGGGATCCCTGGGTGGCACAGCGGTTTGGTGCCTGCCTTTGGCCCAGGGCACGATCCTGGAGACCCAGGATCGAATCCCATGTCGGGCTCCCGGTGCATGGAGCCTGCTTCTCTCTCTGCCTGTGTCTCAGCCTCTCTCCTCTCTCTGCGTGACCATCATAAATAAATAAAAATTAAAAAAAAAAAAGAACTATATATAATTAATACATATTCTGTTAAAATAATATATAAAAATGTTAAATAGTACCATTTTCTAGTAAAATAGAGAAATAAAAAAGGAAATGCAACAGAACCAAGAAATTCCAAAGTATTGGAAGAGAAATGGTAACCGATCTGGCAGAGGAGAGGAAGCCATATCTGAAGGTGTGTGCCCAGGAGTCAAGAGGCAGGAAAGAAGCTGGCTCATCCCACCCTTCCTTGAACAGCTGGAGCACCGAGGGCAGAAGATACAATGGAATGCTGGCTGAGGCATGGAGAACAGAAGTGGGGATTAGAGAAGATTCTTCATCCACAACAACTGCCTCCCAGCCTCCTGTCTCACCTTGTTTGTAGAATTCCTGGCAGCCAGCTACTCACCCTTAGAAGGCTATCAGAGGACTCACTGCCTTCTGGAGACATTGAGCTGTGCCCTAGAGAAATAATCTCTGCAGGATGTTCTCTTGGTCCTTCAGATCTACTCTATCCTTCTCTCCTGTGTTCTGTGTTCCAGGAGGCAAATCATGACACACTGTGTCACACAGGTTCTCTCGCCTGCTGGCTTCTAGGAAAGTTCTGCTAGGTTACAGGTGCACTGGCATGAGCCTGTAAGACTGGAAGAGAGAGATGGTTGGAGTATTTGTTCTGTTCCTTCATGATAGGCTAGAGTTTGGCATGCTGCATTCCCCCACCTATAGTAATGGTTCCTGTTGAGAAGCCCCTCTCCCATAGCTTTTAAGCTTTGCTAGATTCCAGAAACTTCTAATATCCCTGGTCTCTTCAAATCTCTAGTGGTAATGGCTCCCCAGTCACTAGGTGCTTCACCATCCATTATTGGTTCCTTAAACTCCACTAATAGCTCCATTGTTAAATTCCCTCCCAGTCCCCTTCTCAAATGCCATTCTATTTCCTGATGGGACTCTGACTGATATACAACCTCCATAGACTAATTCTTGGTCCCCAGATAGGAGATCTTCTACCCACTTAAAAGAGAAGCCTACTGGTCAACTTCCAATCTGCTCTTAAGTGACTCACTCTTAAATCTGAATGGGCAACTAAGGATCACAATATATACAAGGTAAGTCCACCTTATGAAGGCAGATAAAAACAAATAAATGGAAAAAAGAAAGGAGTCAGGGGAAACAAATTTTCAGGCAAAAGCTTTAAAATATCAATCAAAATGTAAATA
The DNA here is from genome assembly GCF_053574225.1 of Canis aureus. Taxonomy (NCBI): domain Eukaryota; kingdom Metazoa; phylum Chordata; class Mammalia; order Carnivora; family Canidae; genus Canis; species Canis aureus. Next base: position 6,263,427 of record NC_135616.1, on the reverse strand, counting down.
ATATCCTCAGAGAGGTTCAAGATGATATTAAACCCATAAATCAAGTAATTTGATGAATCAGAAAACAGAATACAATCTTGCTATTTGAAAAGTGTGATGTGTGGTTGAATATATTTATATTATTATCTACAATATTCATTTCTCCTCTTGAAACAGGATTGTACTTTCCTAATCTACAAATGGCAGATTTAGTCATGTGACATGCTTTGGCCACTGAAACATGAGCAGAAGGGTCTGTCCAAATAGAAGCTTTAGGAGTTAATGTGTGATTTGCATGTGCTCCTTTTTTTATTCTTATTAGGAGACCAGCAATGTTCCAGGGGTGAATTGGGCCATGGGTTTGTGTCTCAGCATGACAATAATGCAGAGAAGAGCCATGCTGACCCTCAAGGTCTGTGTAGCTTGAACTAGAAAGAAACCTTTGTTGTTTGTTGTCATTGAAATTTTGGTGTCAATACCACAGCATATATGAGCCTATCCTGGTCTATACAACATTTAAACATTCAACATTTTAAAATTCATCAAAATTGTTGAGAGAAAAAGTCAAGAAAATCTCCTGGGAAGTATAATACACAAGAGGATGAAAAATAAACAAGATAAGAAAATTAGAGATTCATTCCCCAAAAGTCAAATATCCTAATAATAGGTGCTCTAAAATAATAGGTGCTCTAAAATGAGAGAACAGGGGAAATTATTGGGACTAATCTACCCAATAAATAAAAAATATGAACTTTAATTGAAGGATATAAGTCTCTAAAATTACTGGGTGTATCAACAGCCAAATACCATAAATAAAAAGACCAACCTTAAGGCATATTTTCAAGAAATTTCTTATCATTGGAAAGAAACAACTCTAAATACTTCCAGAGAATAAAAAAGAAAAAAAAACCCAGCTACAATAAAAAAACCCACAATAATCAGAATAGCATCAAGCCTCTTAAATAATAACACCAAAATTTAGAAGATAATGCAATATTTTCCTTACAATTCTGAAAGAAAAATATTTGCAAATTATAATTCTATACCCAACCAAACTATCAATAATATATAGGAACAGAATAGAATCCTATCAAAAATGCAAAAACCTGTAATACCACTTTGTAAGCTGTTTGTAAGAAAACTCCTACAGAATGCTCTCCTATAAAATAAGAGTGTAAACCAAAAAAGATTAAGACATAGGACCCAGGAAACAAGGGATCCAACTTATGATTGGTGTATAGACAAGATCCAGAATGCTCTCTACATATGACTGAAAAGCAACTAGTCCATGTTAAAATAGGGCTCCAAAGGGGAAATTATGACTGCTACTAATTGATATTGAATGATGCACTAGAAAAGTCTGACAATACATTTTCATTAGTGACTGGATGGCAAAACTAAGGCCACATTTGTCTTTCTCAGACATCTCTAGATCTTCCCTAGAGAAGGTAGCATGAAGAAAAAGGTTTGCATTCTTTGGCAACTATAAAACTCTAAGTTGGGGGTGGGGGGGCACGGTGCCTGGTGACTTAGTAGAGCATATGATTCACAGTTCTGGGATCTTGAGTTTGATCCCCATGCTGGGGATAAATGTTATTTTAAAAAATTCTGAGTTGTAGATAAATATCTACCAATGTCTGAATGTCTATGGTTATCTATTCAGTAGCTCTTAAAAAGAATGAGGCAGATATGTGTGTACTCATAAAGAGTAATCCATAAGATATATCATTAAATAATAAAATCAAGACAGAATAGCATCCAATATGCTACCATTTATGTGGGAAAATGAATATATTTATACTTGTACATACATACAAATGTTTGTATATGCAAAAAAATACTGTATTTGAGGTAAGCTGTCAGATTTAAAATACAAGATGCTTAGTTAAATTTTGGTTTCAGGGCGCCTGGGTGGCTCAGTCAGTTGAACATCCAGATCTTGATTTCAGCTCAAATCATGATCTCAGGGTCATAGCACTGAGCCCCACGTCAGGCTCCATGTCAGCAGGGAATCTGCGTGAGATTCTCTCCCTCTACCACTCCCTCTGCTCAATCTCTCTCTATATATCCTTAAATAAATACATAAATACATTTTTAAGTTTGATTTCAAATAATCAATGAATAATTTTATGTCTATGCAATATTTGAAGTAATCAATTATGTATTGTTCATCTGAAATTCACATTTAATTCAGCAATCTGAATTTATATTTGCTAAATATGGCAACCCTAATTGAAACTGATAAGGTATATGCAGTTTCATACCTATTGTCAAATGTTTAACCTGATAGGATAAGCACACATAGAAAAGGAAACCAACAGCCCCTTTCAAAACCACATTCCTGCATTGAATATAATTTTTACAGTGTCCCCTGGGTTTTAAGATGTAAGACCCTGGTCCTAGAACAGAAAGTGGAATTGCTAAAGGCAGTCCCATTGGTGAAGGCAATTCATGGCCAGGAAATCACTGGCACTTGCAGTAAAGCAGACTGTATCTGTTCTCCAGGCACCAATATTGTGATTCCAGACCTTGTGTGCAGTTCAGATGCTCAGTATTTCTCTCCTGGTCTGACTTCTAGAAGAGCCACACCAAGTAGCTGCAATCAACCAGTTTCTTCCAGCAATACATTCTCCCCCTTCTCCACCCCAAGGCATCATTGTTCAGATGCCCACATGAATTAATGCTTATCTATTGTTTGGCAGCTGGATCCAGATTTCACTTGAAAGATTTAACAAAAAATGTTATACTCCTTTTGAAGCTAGTTATAATTATTTATTTTGTAAATTTTGTTCAGATTCATTCCAGTGGTGACTGCTGACTGCTGAATGCATGTGAGTGGCAAATTCCACAAAGGACAAAGAAATCATTGAAGCTGGTTCTCCTTCTCCTTCAGGATGAAAGCAATACTTTCCCTAGGGCACAAGGGCAATGAATGCTCCCTCCATCCTTTTTTCAAAATCTCTACTTAAGCCAAGAGAATTTTTTTCCCTGCCAGCAGCTGGGCTACTGAAAGCCTGTCCTTCCAGTATCATTTCTAAGCACCACTCCCCCACACCCCCCGCCAAGAATATGGCAGTCAGAACAATGCTGATTTCTCCAGAGGCAAGCAGTCCCTGCTGAAGGGACCCACAAGACTATCTAATCCACTCACCCCTTGTGGTTGAGGATGCTAATGGAGATACCAGGTGGTTTGCCCATGGTCACGAAACTGGTTAGCAGCTCAGCTAGGACTGGACTGCCTGCCATATTGAACATAGACCCTGTATAGCTTTGTTTCTTCTTTCTCTTTTGGTCCACACGACCCCCTACCCCTAGCCCCCAGCTGACTTGCCTTTCCTCTTCTAGGCTTTAATAAAATGTCATACCATAAAGATCTGATGTCCTAAATCAGCAGTGAGTGAGCAAGTAAAGGAGGAGTATAAGCTACCATGAGAGGTCTGATCTCATCAGGGCTGAAAGAAGCGACTCATGAGATGGAACCTAAGGAGTAAGGGCAATTAGGTGGGTGAGTTTCCCCATCTCAAAACACTCCATACTTTGGAGAATAATTCTCTGTAGTGGGCTGTTCTGTGCATCACAGGATATTTAGCAGCATCCCAGGCCTCTGCCAGCTAGATGCCAGTAGCGGCCCCCAAGTCATGACAGCTAAAAACATCTAGACACTGCCACATGTCCCTTGTAGGAAGGAGCAAAAATCACCCCCATTTGAGATCCACTGAACCACCAAAGACAGATGAAGCAGGAGGATGGGGCACAGAGGGCCTTCCTAGAAGCAGCAGCAGCCTTTGTGATCATTTCTTGACCTCTCCATATTGACCTCCATGCCTAAACAGCCTTGGAATGTCTTTTCCATTTGGAAAACTCCTATAGGTCCTTAAATATCTAAATATTCCCTCTTTTCTTTTCTTTTTTTATTTGAGAGAGAGTGAGAGAGAGAGGGGGCATAAGCAGCAGGGGAAAAGCAAACTCCCGACTGAATGGGAGCCTGACATGGGACTCGATCCCAGGACCCTGAGATCATGACCTAAGCCAAAGACAGATACTTAACTGACTAAGCAACCTAGGTGCCCTAAATGTCCCCTCTTTTTGTCTTTTCTAGACTCATTTCTTCAGCACTCATGATACTCTAGATACCAAAAGGAAATACTCTAGACTTTAGAAGATAATCTGTTTCTTGCCTCTTCCAGCTTCTGGAATCCAGCTTCTCCCCGCAGTCTTTGGTCTATGGCCATATTGTTCTAACCCTTCACAGTCTTCTCTTGGCCTAGTATTCTAAATGTAACAAATCTCCCTCTGTTTCCCTCATATAAGGATACATGTGATTGCACTTAGGGCCCACCTGGATAATCCAGGACACTCTCCCCATCCAAAGTCCTTAACTCAATCACAACAGCAAAGACTGTTTCCAAATAAGATAATATTCAATTCACAGTTTCTAGGGACTGGGACAAATATATCTTGGGGCATTGGGGGGTGCATTTTTCACCACACTATAACAGCCTTAAGGTTAAGAGGCAGTACTCAGCTTCCCATCAGCCCCCTGAAGTTATTGTTGATGTTACCTGTGTTCCAGTACCTTCTGTAAGTGCTATTAGGAGGTGACATCAAGATAAATATAAAATAAGTCCTTGAACCTCACACATCTCTAGATACTTCAAGATACTCATAATGTAGATTTTTATTTATAAAAAAAATATTGGGCCAATAAAATATTGAGTCAATACTCAAAATATCGAGTCAATTTTTCTAGATGAACAAATCCTCTGTCTGAAATGATTCCCTCTATAGGACACTACTTACTTTGCCTGACATAGTCATCATTGTTCATAATTCACAGTATATAAGACTTCATTTGCTGGCCCTTTCCATACTTTTAATGGTTTAAGTTAATCTGTGTCATGCCTCCTTCTCAGATGGCCCAGCAAATGCTCCTAACCTCAGCATGAATGGAGGACAGTGGGGCAAAAAAGACCTTGTGATGTCTGGCTCACAGGCCAAGGGATGTGTAGTTAGTACAAAGCTAGTACGAGGGGCATAGATGAGGAGCATGATTCATTCCAGCTTATTAAGACAGTGTGAAATGCTGGATCACAATTCTATCAAAGCAGAAAGCCATCAGGTTGGTGCGACCAGGAGGCAACAGCCGTGCAACTGGTTTGGGAAGGAACATCTGAGTTCCCAGCTCTTCATGGACTTGTCTGATTTTGTCTTCAAAACATGTGTGCACTCCCACACTTCCTTTCTCCTCCCCTGTCTTCCAAAGACATCCGGGCCCTGACATGCCTCTCATGAAACTGGTCTGGTGGCTGGCAAGTGTCTTCCTGCCCAAAGCTGGTGTTGCTGTGCTCATGTCTACAAACTCTGATGGTTCTCTGCTCCCTGAGCTGTGCCCACCTGCTTTGCTCCTGCTTCCTGTGGCTGCTGCTCTGTCATGTGGTACACACTTTGCTTGTCCATGATTGGTAGCAATGACCACTGCAGGGGACAATGGTCAAAGGAACAAAGGGACAGAGAATTTTTGTGGTCTGTGAGTGAGAGGGAACTAAAATATAATGTTCAGAAGCTCGAATGTTGGAATTTCAGAAGAGGGGCTGAAATCTGAACTATGCAAAAAAAAAAAAAAAAAAAAAAAAGAACATTTGCCTGTTATAACCTGCAGGGGGACAGGACAGAAATTGGCCTCGTCTAAGGGTGCCAGGGACACATACGCATTCACTCTGGATGCCATCATCTTGGCTCTAATGTTCAGGTCATAGCCAAGTATTTCTGGTGCCTTGTACCTCACAGTATCTGACCAGATTCTTTGATTCCATTTACAGGGGACACTGTTGGTGACCCTGCAAATAATCCACCTAAACCAACAGAAGTATGGGAAGAAGTGATGGCTGTTCTCTATCTACACTCTCATGATCACTGCAGCAACAGGATGCACAGCCCTACTCTTGCAAACTTTTACCTGGAAACTGTGGCCTCACACCAGGATGAGCAAACTGGGAGTGGTCAGAGAGGAAGTGATGAGAGACAGGGTGGATCATGGCAGAACAAGGTGTGAACTGTGGTGGTTATATCTCTTCAGGACATGTCTCCTCAAATGCCTCTTCATTGGATGCCCAGACCTGTGACTCTTCCTCAGAGGACTCCCCCCGCCCCTACCACACTACTCAAGCTGGAAGCATTGGGACTTCATATCCTGCTAGGCAGCTCTTAGCCAATAATTGAAGATCCAAGGATCTAAGCCCAGCTCCTTTGCCCTGCACACAGAGCCAAAGCTGCCCTGTGAGACTTGCTGCAACCACACCCCTGCTTGGCTTCCACCAGTCTTCTGACCGCTTTCCCCACCTGCTTACCAGTGTCTCCTCAGAGCGCGTCCTCAGTAAATCGCTTAGTCAGAAATTCCCATCTTGGTAACATCTTCTGGGAACCCCAACCTGAGATCACTCTTTTTAAAGTACTGAGCACTTATAACCTCCCGGTCCTCCTTCCTCATGCCATTTGTCACTATATAAATGATTCTATTCTCTGTACTCTTGTCCTCCCAGAAGAACAAAAGTTCAGTAAGGGAAAGGACTCCTGTCACTTTTATTCACTGTAGATTCCTCAGCATTTGGACAGCGCCTGCCACACAGTGGAGCACAGTGTCTACGGAAAGAAGAATTGTGCCAAGGACTGGGCTGTGCACCATAAACAAACAATGAGCACAAGAGTCGTGTCCTCAAGCCCTGAAAGCTTTCAGTCAAAAGGGAAAATGCCTCATAAAGTAATATGGAATCTCCTATTTCTTCTTATCTTTAGAAATTCCCAGCTGCCTTGCTCCATATTATTGTACCTTGGGGTAGCCCTTCATTAACCTTGGGTCCTTGTGTTCTCAGGTGACTCCGATATGCTTTGCTTGTGGCATCTGTTCACACCAAGGATGGATACGCCTGACCCTACAGTGCTCTTCAAACATCATATTTTCTCAGCATCCATGTTTTCTCCCACCTTTCAGGTTGTTTCTTTTTTTAAAAAAGATTTTATTTATTTATTCATGAGAGACACACAGAGAGAGGCAGAGACATAGGCAGAGGGAGAAGCAAGATCCCTGTGGGATGCAAGATCACAGTGGCTCACAGATATTGCTGCTTAACTGCATCATGCTCTTCTTTCTATGGGCTACAGTTGCCATTTACCTTGCCTTCAGACTTGCCCTCCCATGAAGCAGTGGCCACTGGTGTTTTTTTCTTAACTTAAACATTTGACAAATGATTAAAATCCATCAGAAGTCCTGAATCCTGAAAGTCTCACACTCCACAGCACCTGGCTGGTGCATTCTGCCCTTGGATGGTGTCCTTGTGGCAGAACTAAGCCTAGACTCAGTCACCAGGAGTCTGCATGGGGAGCAAGGAGGACAAGTATGGATGGTCAGCTCAGGCAAACTTAGGGTCAAGCTCCAATTTAAAAAGACCAAAGAAGGGTGTCTGGGTGGCTCAGTGAGCTAAGCATCCAACTCTTGGTTCTGGCTCAGGTCATAATCTCAGGATGGTGGAATCAAGCTCCAAGTTGGGTTCTGCACTCAGCAGAGTCTGCTTGGGATCCTCTCTCTCCCTCTCCCTTGCCCCTCTTCCCCTCCCCCAAATAAATAAATAAATATAATCTTTAAAAATAATAAAAAGACCAGGGAAAGAGGAAATGTCTGTTAAATGAATAAAAACAGTGATGCATGGAACAGAAGGTGGGTGGGGGGTGGGGGTGACTGGGTGACGGGCACTGAGGTGGACACTTGACGGGATGAGCACTGGGTGTTATTCTATATGTTGGCAAATTGAACACCAATAAAAAATAAATTTATTAAAAAAAAAGACAGGAAACAACAGATGTTGCGGAGGATGTGGAGAAGGGGGAACCCTCTCGCACTGTTGGTGGGAACGCAAGCTCATAGAGCCACTCTGGAAAACTGTGTGGAGGTTCCTCAAAGAGTTAAAAAAAGGGCTACCCTACGACCCAGCAATTGCACTGCTTGGTATTTACCCCAAATATACAGATGCAGTGAAACACCAGGAAACCTGTGCCCCAATTTGATAGCAGCAATGTCCGCAATAGCCAAACTGTGGAAGGAGTCATGATTCCTTTGAAGGATGACTGGATAAAGAAGATGTGTGTATATATACAATGGAATAGTACTCAGCCCTCAGAAAGGACGACGATCCACCATTTGCTTCGAGGTGGATGGAATCAAAGGGTATTATAGGGACTGAAGTAAGTCCATTAGACAAGGAGAATCATCATATGGTTTCTTTTATATATATATATATGGTTTCACTCTTACGAGGAATATAAGAAATAGTGAAAGGGATTATAAGGAAAAGGAGGGGAAGTGAGTGGGAAAAATTAAAGAGGGAGACAAACCATGAAAAAAAAACCAGTGATGCAAGTGAACCCCTTTTCCTGTCTGATTCCCCAGGCTGTGCTCTTTTAGGACCAGAACACAGACCTCTACCCTATTATTTTTAAACAATGAATTAAGGTGAAAAAATTTAGTCTGTTCATAAGGTAATTGAGTGGCTGATTTTTTTTCTGAATTAACTCAATCAACCAGCTGTTAAATATCATACACACAACCTCTACATTTACAAAATAAGTCCCATGAAGTCAAAGTAGCCAACTTCTCTACTGAATAATCACAGAAAGGACCCTCAATGACAGCCACTTGCTCATCAAGTATGTCAATGTGTCATTCCAGGACAGTGACTTTTGAAAATTCATATTTAATGACTTTTATTAGATATAATAACTCTGTTAGAGAAAGTAATAAAAGAGGGAAATGCCTCTTCCGATCTTGTTAATTAGGCTAATTTAACCTTCTGGTCAATTATAAAATTCTTTGGTTATTTTAATAAAATGGAAATGAAGATGACCTAGCTATGCAAACCTAAGCAGAGTTGTGATATTGTGTTTCAAATGTAATGTATCAAAAAATTATGCATTTGATACCAGAGTAAAAGCTTATTATCACAAACATAATTAGCTATGCTTAGGTGGCTTTTGCAGGCAGCTGAAATGGCTTAAAGGTACTGCTATTTGCAACAATTCCTAAATGGAATTACTATCTACTGCCCTTCATAGCTTGCTATGGGAGTATCCTGCTGTCTAATTTGTGGCTTCTTCATTGAGATCAATTCTCTTCCTTTGCTCAGGGCAGGGTAATCCATCTCCAAGAAACTGCTAAGATCAAAGGTGGTGTAAATTCACACAAATCACCACACTGCCTGCTTTCCAACACTATAGTACAATTTGCTGACCTAAATTAAGATGTCTTTTTCAAAAGAATAGGACAAATACTTTATGTTTGGAAGAAACACCTATTTTTCTGCTTTTTCGTTTCTTTAGCAGAATTTTGCATCAGTATTTTTAACTTATTTCTAGAAATAATCCCATCTGCTTAAAGATCATTATTTGAGTACAGAAGTCTTTTATTTTCTTAATATGGCTTGTAACATGTAATTTTTTTTTAATTTTTTTAGTTTCAAGTTTTTATTTAAATTCCAGTTAGTTAGCAGAGTGTAATTAGTTTCAGGTGTAGAATTTAATGATTCATCAGTTACATACAATGCCAAGTGCTCATCACAAGTGCCCTCCTTAATCCCTATGACCCATTTTACCATCCCCTCACCCACCTCCCCTCCAGCAACTCTCAGTTTGTTCTCTATAGTTTTATAGTTTGCCTCTCTCTCTTCTTTTCCCCTATATTCATCCATTTTGTTTCTTAAATTCCACATATGAATAAAATCATATGGTATATGTCATTCTCTGACTTATTTTGCTCAGCTCCATCCACATCACTGAAAATGGCAAGACTTCATTCTTTTTTATGGCTAAGTGATATTCCATTGTTGATGTATATACCATCTCTTCTTTATTCATTTATTAATCAATGGTAATTTGGGCTCTTTCCATAATTTGGCTATCATTGATAATGCTGCTATAAACAGTAGAGTGCATGTATCCCTTTGAGTCAGTATTTTTGTATCCTTTGGGTAAAAGCCCAGTAATGCAATTGCTGGGTCATAGGGTAGCTATATTTGTCACTTTTTGAGGAAACTCCATACTGTTTTCCAGAGTGGCTGCAACAGTTTGCATTCCCGCCAACAGTACAAGAAGATTCTCCTTTCTCTGCATTCTCATCAGTATCTGTTGTTTCCTGTGTTAATTTTAGTCATTCTGACAGATGTGAAGTGGTATCTCATTGTGATTTTGATTTATATTTCTCTGATGATGACTGATGTTGAGCATCTTTTCATGTATCTGTTAGCTATATCTTTGTCAGAAAAATATCTATTCATGTCTTCTGCCCATTTTTTAACTGGATTATTTGTCTTTTGGGGGTTGAGTTTGATAAGTCCTTTATAGATTTTGGAACTAACCCTTTATCAGATATGTCATTTGCAAATATCTTTTCCCTTTCCAAAGGTTGCCTTTTAGTTTTGCTGATTGTTTCCTTTGCTGTGCTTTTTATCTTGATGGAGACCGAATAGTTCGTTTTTGCTTTTGTTTCCTTTGCCTTGGGAGACATATTTAGTAAGAAGTTCTATGGCTGATGTCAAAGAAGTTACTGCCTGTGTTTTCCTCTAGAGTTTTGATGGTTTCCTGTCTCATACTTAGGTCTTTCATCCATTTTGAAGTTATTTTTGGGTATGGTGTAAGAAAGTGGTCCAGTTTCATTCTTTTGTATGTTGCTGTCCAGGTTTCCCAACACCATGTATTGAAAAACTGTCTTTTTTCCACTGGAAAGGATTAATTAACGATATAGTTGGGGTCCATTTCTGGTTTTTCTATGCTGTTCCATTGATCTATGTGCCTGTGTTTGTGCCAGTACCATGCTGTCTTTTACTGCTTTGTAATATAACTTGAAGTCTGGAATTGTGATGCCACCAGCTTTGCTTTTCTTTTTCAAGATTACTTTGGCTATCTGGGATCTTTCATGATTCCATACAAATTTTAGGATTGTTTATTCTAGCTCTGTGAAAAATGCTGATAGTATTTTGATAGGCATTGCATTAAATGTACAGATTGCTTTGGGTAGCATAGACATTTTAACAATACTTGTTCTTCCAACCCATGATCACGGAATTTTTTCCCATTTCCTTATGTCATCTTCAATTTCTTTCATAAGTGTTCTATAAATTTCAGAGTACAGATCTTTTACTACTTTGGTTAGGTTTATTCCTAGATATCTTACAGTTTTTGGTACAATTGTAAATAGGAACTATTCCTTAACTCCTATTTCTGCTGCTTCACTATTGGGATGTAGAAATACAACAGATTTCTGTATATTAGTTTTGCATCCTGTGACTTTACTGAATTCATGTATCAGTTCTGGCAATTTTTTGGTGGAATCTTTTGGGTTTTCTACATAGCGTATCATGTTGTGCAAATAGTGAGAGTTTGACTTCTTCCTTGCTAATTTGTTTTTTTTTAATATTTTATTTATTTATTCATGAGAAACACACAGAGAGACAGAGACAGAGACAGAGAGACAGGCTCCATGCAGGGAGCCTGAGTGGGACTCAATCCCAGGTCTCCAGATCATGCCCTGGGCGGAAGGCAGAGCTAAACTGCTGAGCCACCGGGCTGCCCTTCCTTGCTAATTTGGATACCTTTTACCTCTTTTTTGTTGTCCGATTGCTGAGGCTAGGACTTCCAGCACTATGTTAATTAACAGTGATGAGAGTGGACAACTCTGTCTTGTTCCTTATTATGGAGGAAAAGCTCTCAGTTTTTCCCCATTGAGGATTATATGAATGTAAGTGTTTCATATATGTCCTTTATGATGTTGAGATATATTCCCTCTATCCTGACTTTGTTGAGGGTTTTTATCAAGAATGAGTGCTGTAGGATCCCTGGGTGGCGCAGCGGTTTGGCGCCTGCCTTTGGCCTAGGGCGCGATCCTGGAGACCCAGGATCGATTCCCACGTCGGGCTCCCGGTGCATGGAGCCTGCTTCTCTCTGCCTGTGTCTCTGCCTCTCTTTCTCTCTCTGTGACTATCATAAATAAATAAAAATTAAAAAAAAAATATTTAAAAAAAAATCGTATGTCTTAAAAAAAAAAGAATGAGTGCTGTACTTTGTCAAATGCTTTTTCTGCATCTCTTGAGAGGATCATATTGTTCTTATCCTCTCTTTTATTAATGTGGTGTATCACAGTGATTGCTTTGTGAATATCGAACCACCCTTGCAACCAAGGAATAAAACTCACTTGATTGTGGGGAATGATTCTTTTAATATACTGTTGGATTTGATTTGCTAGGATTTTCTTGATAATTTTTGCATCCACATTCATCAGAAATTTTAAGCCCCAAAGTCTTTAAAAATCTATTAATATCTAAACAATATTGTTAGAAATATGGTGAGCACAGAGTGATGTATGGGACTATTGAATTACTATATTTTAATCTGAAACCAACATTAACACTATATGTTAATCTTCTGGAATTAAAATAAAAACTTATGAAAGCAATACTGTTAAGAATAAAATTATGAATTATTAGTGTTAACTAAATTTTTTCCCTGTTGTTGATTTCTTTCAAAGTTACACTTAGGGTTCAAAAGTTCTATAGATGTTAAGTTTAATATATAGTTAAATTTTTGAAGATATTTTAAAAATATAATGAAAATAGAATAGCAGCCCTTTGGGGATGTAACTGAATTATGCTCATACTTATCAAATAAAAGTCTGGCTTAGTGGACAATGCAGTAGCTTCAGCTAAGAGAACTGGGTTTCTGGTTCTAGCACTCATTATAATGAATGCCAATCCATCTTTAGGCTAATCACTTTCCCCAAACTGAACCAAATGTCACTTTATCTTTGTGGATAATGCCCCTGCCATGAGCCACAGAGCCCTATTGTGGGCATTACTTAAGATACTTGGAGACACTAGAAACAGACCCCTCAAATGTTTTTTTTTATTCAAAAGTACCTGATCCAAGAAGTCACAAGTTTTTGTTTGCTTGTTTCTTTGAAGAAGGAACTTTGAGCAGATAAAAAGCTATAGATACAAGTGATTCTGAGAAGACAAAGTCTTATGTTATCCATTATCTCTTGTTTTGAAAGAGAGACGGTTAAGAAGGATTCATGTGCAAGTAACAAAATATAAATGAAATCTATATGGATTTTGTATCTTGTCATCACAAAGTTGAGTTTTTGTATGTTTACCTAAAACAGCAAAGAGCATTCCTCTTTTATTGAAAGATTTGTTGAAACAGTTGCAGGGAATATTGATGTAGGACCTTGAGACTATGGGTATTTGTTATAGGAAACTACACTTGTTGTAATCTTTTGATATATACGGGTGCATTTGCTTACTTAAAGTTGAATATGCTTAGGACCTTGGAGATACCCTGCCAACAATGATCTTACAGATCTTGTTATGATTAATACAATAAGAATCACTGATTGTGCAGATTGTCTTCAATCCTGGATATATCTAATGCACATCTCCGCCCTTAAAAAAAAAAAAAAAAAGCAAAATAGGTATCTGCCTGATGTAGAGCGAGTAAGATGTGTTGTCCTCAAAGCCAGAGCCCCAAGAAGGTGAGCATGTCTCCCACAGGAGACTGACTTGGCTTGGGGTATCAGAGCTGATAGAATGAGAAGTCTTGCCTTTGGGGGGGCCAGCCTGGTGTAGGGTGGGGAGAGCATCTACATAGGTATGCAGGTGGGGTTGGAGGCAGCAATTCAAGATTGAGTACAGCTGGGAAACTGACCAAATGAGTAACAATGCTGAGGATAATGGAAGCCAGATTTCTTGGCATTGGAGAAATGGAAAGGGAGAAAACCTAGCATGAGCATTGTTACTTGATTGGAATTGGAGGTTTTTAGGACATAAAGATAGATACCAAAATAAATACAGATGAAAATGTATACATGTGTTTGTGCATGTGCACATATACCTACATACAAACACATATACAAACTTACGTACATTCCTTAGCTCTGTGCACTGACAGAGCTGGGAACACCAAGTACATGAATAACAATGAGCACATTTAGTGCCCACATCTTGGTTTCTATATACCATTTTCCACACTAAAGGGACTTTGGGGTTCCTTTATTTTCCATACCACATCAGCTTGGAGAAGTGGCTGATTCCAGCAACTGATGCAAGGAAAGTTCAAGATGACCCTAAAATATTTTATTGTGCCAGAAAGTATGACAGTACTCAAAGAATGAGAGAAGCTACAAATGGACACAGATGCCAGCTTGAAGGGGCTCCCACTGACCCGATCTGGTACATTTTTCAGCATACAAATAGATAATAATAGTGACAGATTATAATCCATTGAATAGAAGTATAACCCAGAGGTCCTTGTTGACATAAATAAGAAAATAAGTAATTTAAAAGTTTCATGAGGAATAGGATGTTTACATAGAGCCAGAAAAATCTTCCTCCAAAATACTACTTATTTACTAAGGGAAAGAAAGAATAACTTTACAGGGGGAAGCTGACAAATACCATCTTAATAAATGATCCCAGTAAAAACCACTAGTAACGAGAGAAACTGAAATGTGCCACATGAAAGGCTGTGATGAAACCATAACATCACTTCTATGATATTCCTGCAAAGATGCGTGGTTAATCTGAATTTAACCATGAGAGAACATCAAATCAATCCAAATTGAAGGATATTTTACTAAATAACAAACCTGTAAGCTTCAGGGTGATATAAACCAAGGAAAGACTGAAATTATTCAAGAATGAAGGAAACTAAAGAGATAAAAACTGCATGCAATGTGAAACTTAGATTGGATTCTTTTGCTATTTAGGACATTATTAGGACAACTGGTGAAATTTAAAGGGGTTTTAAGGGTTAAATGACAACAATGTATCATATTAATTAACCATAGTGTGGTTATGCATATATTGTTGTGCAAATGCATCTGGGGGAGTCGGAACATTATGTGGGCAAATGATGTAGGAAAAAATAGTTCTGTACTGTACTTAGAACTTTCCTCTAAGTTTGAAATTATTTCAGATTTTTTTAAATATAGGAGAAATCTATTAGGAAAAATAGAAATCTGGCCCACTTTAGAACAATGGGATAAATAAGCAGGTCAAAGTTACCTATGACGGTCAAAAGCTAATCTTTTCAGATGCATCAGTTGGCATAGTTTAAAGGATGTCTCCTTTTGGGAAAAGGAACTGGGACAATTAATATTTTACATAGTTCCAAATGGGGAATTATAAAAGTAGGGGATATCATATTTGTCTTATTACATAGAATAATCCAAAGGGAAGTGAAGCAATTCTACAAAAGAAGTGAAACAATGAAGAGAAAAGGGAAAAGTTAAAAATCAGTTATTTTTTGTAAGGGTAAAACCATCTAGAAAGGCACAGGAAATGGAGTCATTGTTAATCGCCAGTATCAAGGGGAGGGATAACCTACTGCATAAAGAAAGGAAAAGTGCTCGGGATTTATGAGCCTAAGTAAGAAGAGCCATTTCTATACACTCAGGAAAGACTCTACAGGCCAGCCTGAGTTTGAGGTTGGGGGAGGAAGTGGTGCAAGGGGGAGCAAAACCAGGGAGAGTAACCTGGCAAGACTGCAGGCTACTTTGCATTCTTGGGACTACAGAAGAGAGCTAAACCCTGAGCAGACACAACTGGAGTTTGACCCAATGAAACACAGTGAGTCAGAGTCTAAACCGAACCTGTTCTATCCCCAGCTGCCTGGCTACAGAACCTCTCATTATGTTAATAGGCTGAAAGGAGCAGAGCCACAGAAATGGAAGTAAACAATAATTATAGGCAGGCCCACGCATGATCTGGTCGCTTGCTCCTCCGGTGGAGAATGGGGAATGTCTGGGAAGGAGCTCAGTGGTCATTTGTCTCTTAGGCCAAGGAGAAAGGGGGAAGGCTTTGATTCACTGCAACTGTGTGCTTGAAAGAGCTACAGGTTCTGCTGATCTGCTTTTTACAGACTCTGATGTGCTAGCTCCAGGGTGTAAATGCATATGGTCCTCCCTGTCCTAATCCCTGGGCTCACTATCTCAAGAGAAGCCTGGTCTGGAATAAAGCCAAAGTGCATATTCCTGGGGCCTAGCTGAAGTCATCCAGGATTCAGAGCAATGCAGGTAACCATTGCTTACCTTGTTTCCCTCTCTCCAACCACCCCAAAGGCTGGCCCAGTAGAAAAGGGGTTGGCCCCAACCCTCTAAAAAGTGGAAGCAGCTCCAATTTTTTCACTTTTCTTTTCTTTTTTCAATTTTTTAACTTTTCTAATCATATCCTTTTCCTTTAACTATATGTAGAGCCCAGTAAACCCACCCTCTATTCATAGCTCTAATTTGACAGTGCATAAATTCTCTGAACTCTGAGTTCTCAGATTATGATGTTTTCAGGCAGGCATTCGAATTACTTCTAAAGTAGGTAAGTCTTCCATTCTCAAGCAGGAAAAGCTATTCACTGTTTCTCCTAAATTATAAAACTATTTACATCTCATTTATGGTCTAATAGGAGATCCCACAAAGCAAAGCAATTTTCTGCTAAATGTTATTTACCATTTTCTGTGAAATTTCTGACATGTTGGGATAAGCACAATTCAAATTTATTCAGAGATCACATTTCAAAACTAAGCAAATTGAAAACATCTAAAAAGATCTCTTGAATATTCCTCTTTTCTGTCAACATTTTCAACCTGGAATTTCAAGCATTTATATTTGGTTTTGTGTAACTGATAGATTCAAAGCACACTTGGCAATCGTGTGATTTGCTTTTTCTATCTATACCAATACCAGCATGGAGTGGTCAGGATTCCCTACACATCCACATCCAGTCTTTGTTAGATGTTAAGAGCATTTATGCACAGACTTTTAATAGATAGGGAGAAGATGGTTTTGAAAGCATTCAAAACCACACACACACACACACACACACACACACACACACACTACAGCATGTTGGAACTGATAAATTCAGCAAAGTTGCAGGATATGAAATCAACATTCAAAAATCAATTGTGTTTCTACACACTAACAATGTACAATCTGAAAAGGAAATTTAAAAAGCAAGTCCTTTTACAATAACATCAAATAAGAATAAAATACTTAGGAATTAATTTAATCAAGGAAGTGAAAGACTCGTACACTGAACACCACAAAACATTGCTGAAAGAAATTTAAAAAGACATAAATAAAGACACCCTGCACACTCATGGACTGGAAGACTTGATACTGTTAACTTATCATACTACGTGAAGTGACCTACAGATCCAACACAACCCTATCAAAATCCCAATGATGCCCTTTGCAGACACAGAAAAATTCACCCTGAAATTCATATGGAATCTCAAGGGATCCCAAATAGCCAAAATGATCTTTAAAAAGGAAGAACAAAGCTGAGGTCTTGTTTCCTAATATCAAAACTTACTACAAAGTGACAGCAATCAAAGTGATGTGGTACTAGAATAAAGACAGATATATAGGCCAATGGACTATAACAGAGAGCCCAGAAACAAACTCTTACACAAAGGGTCAAATGATTTTTGACAAGGGTGCCAAGATCATTTAATGGGGAAAAGATAGACTTTTCAACAACAGAGGATCTCTCATGCACTGTTGGTGGGAATGTAAATTGGTGTAGCCGTTACGGGAAACAGTATGGAGGTTCCTAAAGAAATTAAAAATAGAATTACCATATGACCTAGCCATTCTATTTCTGGGTATTTTTCCAAAGGAAATGAAATCATTATCTTGAAAAGATATCAGTACTCCAGTATTCACTGAGGCATTTATTCACAATAAGCAAATTGATGGACCTACATGTCTGTCAATAGATGAATGAATAAAGAAAATATAGTATATTTCAAGCTCTACTACAAAGCTGTAGTCATCAAGACAGCATAGTACTGGCACAAAAACAGCCATATAGATCTATGGAACAGAATAGAGAACCCAGGAATGGACCCTCAACTCTATGGGCAACTCGTCTTCAACAAAGGAAGAAAGAGTATCCAATGGAAGAAATTTCTTCAACAAATGGTGTTGAGAAAATTGGACAGCCACATGCAAAATAATGAAACTGGACCATTTCCTCACACCATACACAAAAATAAACTCAAAATGGATAAAAGGCCTAAATGTGAAACAGGAATCCATCAAAATCCTAAAGGAGAACACAGGCAGCAATTTTATTGACCTCGGCCACAGCAACTTTAATTAGACACATCTCCAAAGACAAGGGAAACAAAGGCAAAAATGAACTATTGGAACCTCATCAAGATAAAAAACCTTTGCACAGCAAAGGAAACAGTTGACAAAACCAAAGGGCAATCTACAGAATGGGAGAAGATATTTGCAAATGACACACAAGACAAAGGTTTAGTATCCAAAATCTATAAAGAATTTCTCAAACTCATCACCCCAAAACAAATAATCCAATCAAGAAATGGCTAGAAAACATGAACAGACATTTCTCCAAAGAAGACATAAGATGGCCAACAGACACATGAAAAAATGCTCCACATCTCTCAGCATCAGGGAAATACAAATCAAAACCACAATGAGATACCACCTCACACCGGTCAGAATGGCTAAAATTAACAAGTCAGGAAATGACAGTTGTTGACGAGGATTGTTGACAGTTGTTTAGAGAAAGGGGAACCCTCTTACACTGTTGGTGGGAATGCAAATAGGTGCAGCCACTCTGGAAAACAGTATAGAGATTCCTCAAAAAGTTGAAAATAGAGCTACCCTATGATCCAGCAATTGCACTACTGGGTATTTACCCTAAAGATACAAATGTAGTGATCTGCACCCCAATGTTTATAGCTGTAATGTCCACAACAGCCAAACTATGCAAAGAGATCAGATGTCCATTGACAGATGAGTAGATAAAGAAGATGTGGTCTTATATATAATGGACTACTATTCGGCTATCAAAAATACTGAAATCTTGCCATTTGTAATGACATGGATGGAACTAGAGGATATTACACTAAGTGAAATAAGTCAATCACCGAAAGATAATTATCATATGATCTCATTCATATGTGGAATTTAAGAAACAAAATAGAGTATCATATGGGAAGAGAGGAAAAAAGTAAAACAAGACAAAATCAGAGAAGGAGACAAACCATAAGAGACTCTTAATCATAGGAAATAAACTGAGTTCACAGGAGGGGAAGGAGGTAAGGGGATGGATAACTAAGTGATGGGTATTAAGGAAAACATGAGATGTAATGAGCATTGGGTATGATATAAGACTGATGAATCACAATCATTGACCTCTACCTCTGAAACCAATAATACATAATATGTTAATTAAATGAATTTAAAATGTTTAAAAAAGAAAATGTATATATATATATATATATATATATATACACACACACACACACACAATGGAATATTATTCCACTTAAAAAGAAGGAAATTTTCATTTCCTTTAAAAAATGGAGGAAATCCTGCTCTTTGTGACAACATGGATGAAACTGAGGGCATGAAATGAAATAAGTCAGAGAGGGATCCCTGGGTGGCGCAGCGGTTTAGCGCCTGCCTTTGGCCCAGGGCGCGATCCTGAAGACCGAGGATCGAATCCCACGTCGGGCTCCCGGTGCATGGAACCTGCTTCTCCCTCTGCCTGTGTCTCTGCCTCTCTCTCTCACTGTGTGCCTATCATAAATAAATAATAAATAAATAAAAAAAAATTTAAAAAAAAAGAAGAAATAAGAGAGAGAAAGACAAATACTATGTGATATCACTTATATGTAGACTTTTTTAAAAACAGAGTAGAATGGTGGTTGCCAAGGGCTGGGAAAGTGGGGAAAATAGGGAGAGGTAGGTAAAAGGTATAAATTCTGTTATAAAATGAATAAAGTCTGAGGATCTAAGGCATAACATGAACACCGTACCGTATAATTGAAATTTGCTAAGAGAGTAGAACTTAAGCCTAAACCAAAAAAAAGAAATAAATAAGTGAAGTGATGGATGTGTTCATTAACTCAATGATGGAAATCTTTTCATAATGTATACATTTACCAAATCATCACATTATATACTTGAAGTATCTTATAACTTTATTGTCAATTATGCCTCAATAAAGTTTTTTAAAATTTAAGGTTTAAAATTTTAAACGCTGGTGGCTCAGCGGTTTAGCGCTGCCTTCAGCCCAGGGCCTGATCCTGGAGACACAGGATCGAGTCCCACGTCAGGCTCTCTGCATGGAGCCTGCTTCTCCCTCTGCTTGTGTCTCTGCCTCTCTCTCTCTCTCTCTCTCTCTCTCTCTCTCTTTCTCTCCCTGTGTCTCTCATGAATAAATAAAATCTTTTTTAAAAATTAAAAGGAAAGTAATTCTACAATACATGGATGAACCCCAAAGCCATGATGCTAAGCGAAATAAGCTGGTCACAAAAGGACAAATACTGCATGCTTCCATTTATAGGAAGGACCTAGAATGGTTGCATTCATAGAGATTAAAAGTAGAATATTGGGTGCCAGGGGCTGCGGGAAGAGGGAATGGGCAATTGTTGTTTAATGGGGACAGAGTTTCAGTTTTGCAAAATGAAAGAGTCCTGGAGATGGACAGTGGTCGTGTTGCACAACAATGTGGATCTGCCTAATGCCTCTAAACTATACAATTAAGTATAGTTGTAGTATTTATGGTACCTATATATAGTATATATACTATAGTAACTAGTATATATGCCATAGTAAGTAGTTAAGATAACTTTTATGTCATTTGTATTTCATCACAATTAAAAATGAATTTTGAAGTGGTGCCTGGGTTGCTCAGTCAGTTGAATGTCTGCCTTGGGCTCTGGTCATGATCCTGGGGTCCTAAGATCGATCCCACGTTAGGCTCCCTGTACAGTGGGGAGTCTGCTTCTCCTTTCCCCTCTGCCCCTCTCCACCCTGCTTGTGCTCTGTGTGTGTGTGTGTGTGTGTGTGTGTGTGTGAAATAAACAAATAATCACTTCCAAAAAATAAAAAGTTAAAAAAATAAAATTTAAAAAGATATATTCCTTCCAAGTCAGAGCTTCTTAATTTGATTTTATCTAAGGTCGTGTTAATAATAAAACCAATCAATAATAACACAACACAGTATGCTGGTTGTCATCCTTAGATTGCAGATACATAGGCTGACCAACTAGTATTTCTACATTTCTGCACTTTGGAAGCTACAGAAAAGCAAATTTTTGACTCAGTGAGATCATTGACATAACAACCACCATAAAAAGTCAAGATCAAATGCTAGAAGTACGAGGGATAAGATATACCAAAACAAGGCGAATTAATGCAAGTCACTTTTAAAGTCTTAGAATTCTAAAAGTGCAAAGGCAGAGGGTCAGGAGTATTGGATAAACCAGGCGTGGGGATGTTGCCAATGTTTCCATAGCACCTGGCCTGAGTCTCCAGAAATGAGAGACACCCAGAGAGATTCCTGGCCAGGATCATGTGTCTGTCACCCTCGATATGAGACCCAGAGCCGCTTCCTCCATTGGACCAGGACACTAACTGAATCATCATGAAGATGATAGCCATGGGTACCATTTCCTGAACTCTGCTGTGTTAGGAGCCTGCTGGGCTCTCACCACAGCTCAGCAGCTCACAGTAGGGCTGGCACAGAGCAGCTGCTCGAAAAATAGTGGTTAGAGGTAAACAATACTATGAGGTAAATGTTACTATTATTATCACCAATTTATGGATACAACTCTGAGACTCAGAGAGGTTAAGCTACATGTCAAGGTCATCCAGCAGTACAGCCATTGTTCCAGCTCCCAAATCCAGCTCTGTATTTCTAAGGCTTCCCCAAATCTTCTGTTTTCCCATTCAACAGTCCGAGGGATTCTATAAGGATGGAAATCAGATCGAGTAACTCCCTTGTCCCCCATTGGCCAAGGTTTCCCATCCCACCCACTTGCTGTAGATGAAATGCAAAGTTCTGTCCCTAGCTAGGAGGCCATGCATGGATACACAGACCTCCTGGCTTCCACCCCACCCCAGCCCAAGACCTGCCCCACCCCTGCACTCCACCCTTCAGCCAGCCCACAGTGCACTCTAGAGGCCAGGGCACTTCACCCTCTGCCAGAGTGCTCTTCCATAAGTCCCTGTGGCTCGGGCCTCCACTTAGTCAGGATGCTGTTCTAATTTCACCTCCTCAGAGACGGCTTTCCTACCCACCTTATCTAAAGAGACATCACAAATACTCTATGCCCCTTTCTGTCCCCAAACCATGTTATATAATAACTTGTTTATTGGGTATGACACCCTCCAGAATAGAAGCTCTAAGAGTTAATTCTCATATTTTAGTTACTGAATCCCCAGAATCAGTAAATGTTTGCTGAATGAATGACAAGTGCATTCATTCCACTGTTTGATTTTGAGTACAGTAGTTGACTCCACCCCAGGTCAACTTCATGTAGCCACAAAGCTTGTGTAGTCCTCCTCTGAGCACAGAAAATCATGTAATATCACAGGCTTATTGAGTATGGGATCCCCTCCTCTGCACACATATATATCGTACCATACCATATACCATATGTCACATATCACGCCATACACCAATATACCTCTTGATATACCATATACCACTTGCCGTATCATATGCTATGTACTATATATACTATATACCATAAACCATATACCATCTATAGACCATTATATATACCATATACCACATACCACATACCACGTACTGTCCAGTATACCATATATCATACCATACCATGTACCATATACCATATCATACCGAATACCATATACCATATACCACATGCCACATATCACACACCATAACATATACCATAGGCCATATACATGTCATTTTATACATACACAGCCCAGACTCCCAGGCTTTCCACTCTTGGGTAGGTACTAGCTGACCAGCTAACTAACCAATCCCAAGGAAAGAGGCTCTCACAGCTCGGGAACCCAGCAGATGTCCTCAGGGCAGAGGTCAGGGGAGAGAGGAAGGGGAAGCTCAAAGGATTGTGCGTCTCTCTCCTTCACTTCACATTTCTTCTGGACTCAGGATTATCTAAAAATAAAATACACTTCTCATTCTCACCATTGTTGCTTTTAGCTAAACATAAGGAAAGGTATGTCACTAATCAGAACTCCTCAAGTGGAATGGGCTACCAGGGAGAGTTGGGGATCTCTGTCACAGGAAGCCATGAGGCAAGGTAGGACCAGCTAGGCAGGTTGGAGTAGATGTGCTTTACAGAAGAGCAGTAATGAGGGAGTCCTGGGGCTGGTGCTAGATAGATTTTTACTTTGATATAGAGCAGCATTTCTCAGCATGTGACTCTCTGATTGCTGACAGCCCCTGGTGGCCCGTCAGTTCCTTCACGGGCAGCCAGGCAGTTTGGGATAACAAAACAGAAGAAAAAAATGCTTTATATACTTTTGAATTTTGAATGTAAAATTAATTACAATTTTCAAAGAAATTTCACCTATTCTAAAAAAGAAAAAGAAAAAATGACTTGGCCTACAAAGACTGTTGGCCAGGTCATCTCAACCATCACCTTAGAAGCTCATCATGCTAATGGAGTCTGATGTTATTTTGGTCATTTCTGTTCATTAAATTGGCACTTCTTTCAATTTTGTATCTTACACTTTACAGTTCACAAACCTGGAGGAGTGGTTGAAAAGTGGTTCACCGAGTATAGTATTGAAAATAATAATGCTAATACACCTCAGAATAATGCTGCAAAAACGTGTCTTGAGCACGACTTCAGTGAGAATAGGAAATGTGCATTAGTGTGTGCTACAGCTGGGGAATCTCCACCTGTGATGATTTTTCTTAGGAGACCAACACTGGAAGGTGCTAATGGGTGGTGTGCTGTCTGGTGTCAACTCTGTCAAAGAAAAGTATGAACTCTGTCAAAGAAAATGAAGCTGTCGCATCATTTTTAAGACTCTGTCATCCCTTTGGTAGAACTTAATGAGTTCTCCTGGAAAAAGCCCAACATAATGATTTCCAGTTTTAAAAAAAGGGGGAGGTTTTTATTGCAAAAAAGAAAAACAACAAAACAAGTTGCACTCCCCGTAGCAAAAGCATGTGTGAACCATAGGATTCCCAAGAAGATTGAGAGAAGTCATGCTAAAGTTAATGACAAATGTTACACCCAGAAGGAAAAAGAAAAACTAGTTGAAAAACCCTTTGTAGAAAGGATGCAGCAGGGTGTAATACAGTGTCAATGGCACATAACACAGAAAAGCAATCGCTGTTCCATGTCCCTACTGGAAGGTACTACACTTGACAGTTGGACAAACATGAGCAGAGAGTGAATCTGTGCTTGGCTGTACAGACATGATGCATCTGAGGGCCACTTGTCTGGTGGCATTTTATTCTGATTATCACGGATCACTCGTGCAGCAAGAGCAGGTATCTTTGTTCAGATTAACAGTTGTTGATATAGACTGGAAAATACGCATCAAGATCTCAACTGGTGGAACCCTGCCAGGCTTTGCTCTGCAGGCAGCAGGCATGGGCAGTGGGCAGGGGCCAGGGGACAGGGGCAGTGGGCAGGGGCCAGGGGACAGGGGCAGGGGCAGCGGACAGGGTGATCCAGGCCCAGGAGCAACTGTAATCAGCAGTCTGTCCCCTCCCGTTCCCCCGAGGAATATATTCACATCATAGACACTGAAACAAACACTGTCTACTCTTCCATCTGGACTTGGCTGCCTGTTGGAAAAAAAGGAATGAGATGTTCAAAAAAGGTTCCTCATAAACTGGTAGTGTCGGTGAGGCCAGTTCTGTGACTTCAAGCAGTTTACTCAATAGATACAGCTGAACAACAGAAACAGAATCTTAAATATTCTGAACTTTCCACTTTAGAGCAGGATATTATGATTTCTAATGTGGAGGGTAAAAAAGAAGGCTCTTTAAGATGAACATTTAGTATGTTTGTATACTTGGTCAAAGACTATTTGGATTTGTTGGTAAATAAGCTTCTTTGACTGCAGGAAAAAGAATTGAAGGTTGATGCCTGAGTGGATTTAAAAACCACAGCCAGATACAGTAACAATATCTAAAGAAATAGCTCCCAGAGAGAGTCCACTGAATACTAGAAAAATGAATGCAAGAAAGACCCCCAACCAAGTGTGATGACCTCGAAGATTTCAGGGCTGATCGAGGAAAGGATAGAACCCGTGGAAGCAGTGACACCGAAGACCATAGATAGGTTAATTTCAGAAAATTCAACTAGTATAATTTTAACCAAAAAATGCAGGATAATGAGGAAGGAAAAAAGCAGGGAGAGTGTTAGAACATGAAAACTGGCTTCCATGACTGACAGTTAATGGATCGTGTCTGCTGCAGATAAATCCAGAAACACTAAATAATAAATCAGTCTCTCTTCCCATCTCTGTCTCCCTCTCATGTCTGCCTCCCTCCCCCCACTTCTCTCTCTCTTTCTCTCTCTCTCTCTCTCTGAGTTGTCACTTTGAATATTCGTTCCATTAATGAAGAATAATAAAAAATATATTGTATTTGTTACAATTTTTTACTGATTAAAAATAATAAAAGCTGGGTCACCTGGGTGGCTCAGTGGTTGAGCATCTGCCTTCTGCTCAGGTCGTGATCCCGGGTTCCCGGGATCAAGTCTCACATCGGGTTCCCTGCAGAGAGCCTGCTTCTCCCTCTGCCTCTCTCTGTGCGTCTCTCATGAATAAATAAAAAAAAAATCTTTAAAAATAATGAGATACATAAATGAGAAAGGAGAGAAAGGGGGTAAGGAGAATTTCAAGGCTCCAACTGTAGAGCCTGACCTACAGGTGAGACCTTGAGACCTTGGGACTAATGTAGATCCTGAAGCCATTTGTGTAACAAAGGTACCTCCTTTCTTCCAAAGGGCCACTGGTTCATTTCTCTGTTTGTTTGACCACTGATACAGCCTGGAAATGTGCTCCTTTGACAAAGGGTGTCTCTTTTCCTTTTACTATCTTACTTCTAATTTATTCAGCACACTTTTGTCAAAGCCGGGTGCTGGGGATCTACTTGGCCAAGATGTGATCTGTAGGATCTCAAGGTTGTTTGATTTCATTGTTCCTTCGGCCGGGCACTGCACCAGCTCTGCGAGTGGCCTGTGTCCACATATCCTTATGCCATGTGTCCTTAAATGTGTGTAGGTCAGGAGCACAGTTGTCCAGCCAGCCATACACTTAGGAAGCTCCTACCATCTTGCCAGCACCACCTAGGAGGGCCTGGAGGGGCCGTTCAAGTACTGTGAGGCTTCCTCCCCAAAGCATGAGACCACCTCAAACGTAGAACGTTAATGGACTTATTATTTGTGTGTGTGTGTGTGTGTGTTTATTTATTTGACAGAGAACTAGAAAGAGCATAAACAGGGAAAGTTGTAGGCAGAAGGAGAGGGAGAAGCAGGCTCCCCTGTGCCCCAGGTGGGACTAGATCCCAGAACCCTGGGATCATAACCTTGAGCCAAAGGCTCAACTGACTGAGCCACCCAGGCACCCTAGAATGTTGATAGATTTAAATCAACCAGTACAAACCTCCTGATTTGCTTACTAGAATTACTCTTTTAATTTGCCATCAATTCTGAAAATATTAAGAGATCTCAGCAATTCATCCTGGACTATAAATATATCTAAAATAGTAAAACCTTCAAGTCACACTGTCCATAGTTGCAAAATTTTCATGGGCACCATCCAAGTCAGGGCCACAGTGACCATAACAAAGACTTGAGGAACAGGGTAGCTGCAGCCAAAAAAGGAGGGTGGAAGTTAATGCCTTCATTCTGGGTCAGGTGGAAGTTCATAACTGGTTTGCAATAATTATTACTTTCCCAAAGCATGACTTCCTTTCGCCTAATTTCTCTGGGCCTGGAGCCCATGGCCCTCTGGTAATCAAGGTTGTATTTGGGCCTTTTGATATCGGGATGTTTCAATCTGTCCTGCTGTATGCTGTCTCATGTTTTGATCTTTGATCCACTCAATACAGATTTCAGTAGATTTTTCTCTATTTCAGAATTACCATGCATGTTCCCAAAAGTTTCCTTCATTGGATTTCTAAAATGTTTTGTATTGCCAAAACCTGTTCACTACAGAAATTGTTAGAAGCTAGAGGTATTGGGACACCTGGGTGGCTCAGTGGTTGAGCATCTACCTTCTGCTCAGACTGTGATCCCCAGGTCCTGGGATTGAGTCCCTCATCAGGCCCCCCTCAGGGAGCCTGCTTCTGCCTCTGCCTGTATCTCTGCTTCTCTTTTTGTGTCTCTCATGAATAAATAAATAAAATCTTAAAAAAAAAAAGAAGCTGGAAGTGTTGCTTCACAATTTCTAAGATGAGAATATACTTATCTTACTTCTAGCATGAAGTTGTGGGGCAGGGGGGAAGGAAAAGAATTTTCTAAGCAAAGGGATCAGCATTGTGAAGGCTCAGAGGCAAAAGTGTGAGGAAGAAAGATAAGGCTTGAGAAGTAGGTAGCACCCCAGTGCTGAAGGGCTTGAAAACCAAGGACATTAACTTGTGAAGCCACAGCAGAAATTTAGCAAGTCAATATATGTGTAGAACAGCCCGAGGCAAGGCTGGGGGCAGGATAGATAGCAGACAAATTTACCAATGAGAAGGCCAGCACAGTCACGCACACTCAAGTTCCTCTCTAGGTGAGTCTCTGACTTTCTTCCTCAGAATCACACCGTTAAAGGAAGGTGTCCGGGAAAACCATATGACTGGCCCCAGAAGATTAACTAAGAGCAAGATGGACAGTTGTTCAAGTTGTGCACTGTATAAGGACACCACGTTCAAGGTGGGAACTATTCACATGAGAAACAGCTTTATTATTGTAGATGGTCTGTGTTTGTACTATATTTTGTACACTTCAAAGATGAGCAATTTGTATAATTATTATGACAGTTTTCCAGGAGATGGCAGTAATGCATCTTATTTTAACAAAATCAGTATATATGGATAGGTTTTGATAGATAAAAGGAAAGTGGCTTATTCTAAGAGTGTAAAATACATATGTGATTCTTCATTAACTTCTAAAGAGGAAATTAGTCAATAATCAAAGGCCTAATCATCTAGCCCATCTAAATAAATGTGTGCTTTTAAACAAGGAGATTTTTTTCAGTCTGATGTACTAAACTGGGAGAGTCTTTTCAATAAAATTTTTTAAATTCCTTGTTGGTATTAGTGCAGTGACTAAATTTTGTGTTTTATGTTGCAGTTTTAGTCATCTGCTGATTAGTGACTCTTCCAGAATAGTAGAACAGAGTTCCCAATTTAAATCTACAATACCTTCGTTAGGATACACATCTCTAAGGAAAAAGCCTTCCTATAATTAATAATATAATCCACAAATTAATAATCCACAAATGATCTGTTTCAATATTGCAATTGTGTAATCTGCTGTTGTGAATATTTTGTCAGTAAAGAAGTTATTACTGTTAAAACTGAGAGTCTTATTAAATACATGTTATTTTACAAAGTTCTAAGTTCTAAGATAAAAATACTAAATTGTTATGTTGTTTCTTTCTGAGGTGACAGGAAAATTTTTTTTAATCATTAAGATCACAACACAAATAATTAAATCATTTTGTTCATTAAGTAAATCTTTGAAAAAAGTAAGTAAAAAATGTGAGAATAAAATAAAACAACTCTAAAGAAGACTGTAACACAGCTGTATTGCTGACATCAACCATTACTGATGCATTTCAAGAAAAACTGCAAGTTTTTTTTTTTAAGAGAATGCATTAAACCAAATATATTTCTACCCATCCAAGTAGATGGCCATATGATTTGAACATTACATACTGGCTCTCGTTGAACACTCTTCTTGGAAACTATCCACCTCAGAGATTTTTACCCTTCTAAAATTAGTGCAAGCAGAAAGATTAGAATCTTACTACACGCAGATTCCTCCCAAATGGAGAAAAGAAGTCACCAGATCCTTGATACTTTATTTTATCTCGAAAACTCAGTTTATTGTCAAAATTGATAACTCTTTAGGGATGAGGACAATCAACCAAAAAATGAGTATGGTTGCAAAGGTTGGCAGCAATTGTCACATGTTCTCGCTAAACATGAAATAAGTGAAATGTACATCTTCACTGTACTACTGTACTTTAAATACAGTAGTATTTAAAAATATAAACTGATTTGAAAAAAATGTACCTGTCCAAGCAACAGGATAGAAACTATATGAAAATGAGGGGATCCCTGGGTGGCTCAGTGGTTTAGCGCCTGCCTTCGGCTCAGGGCGTGATCCTGGAGTCCCAGGATGGAGTCCCACATTGGGCTCCCTGCACGGAGCCTGCTTCTCTCTCTGCCTGTGTCTCTGCCTCTCTTTCTCTCTGTGTGTGTGTCTCTCTCACAAATAAATAAATAAAATCTTTAACAACAAAAAAAAAGAAACTATATGAAAATGAAAAAAGAAATTATGGACACAGTGAACGAATAATATGGTGATACAGCTTTTCTGTAGGACAATGTTTCGTGTTCAAAGGATGATCTAAAAACATTTATGAATGTGATGGGGGTAATTTTCTCCACTTTGCAAAATCCATGACAAGATTTGAAAACATTATAACAGGACATTTACACAAAATACAAGGATCAATGTAAAATATTATGCATTATTTGGGGAATAAAATGCAAAACTCCATAGAAGTACAATAGATGTGGTGAACAAAATCATTTTCAATAAGGTAAGAAATGCAAAATATTACCCAGCTGTTTCAGGTAAAAGCCCAGATGAAAAACAGATAATTATTGATTTCTAGATTTTCAAGATGCAAATACTGTGTGCAAAGCTTCTGTGGAATTTTACCCAATAGATGACATGGTTGATAGGGATTTATGCATATTCTTAAAAGAGTAATACCAAATTCAAATTTAGAGAGAAATACTTGACAGGCCATAGATATCCCTAGAAAACAGAATGGAAGGCAAGAGCAGGGCCCCAGGAAAAAACTCTAGGGCATCCAGTATTCCTTGTTCTGCACATTTTCAAATATGTCAGTGAATGTTGCAGCAAAAACTTTTGATAACACTGGATTTCTGTTAATATCTGAGAACTGTATAACTACTTTGCTGCTTCAGTAAATATTGGTTGTATTAAGAACACATTTGCCAAGCACAAATTTGAAACCATTAAGTCTGCAATGAGAAGGCAGGTGGATGCCATCAGGCCTCAGATAAACCCACTTAGAAATTCTTGAAAATTAAAAAAGATACATCCTATAATGCAAGCCAAGGTTATGATATTTTAAATTGCTATTTTCAACTGTATTTACCCTGTACTCATTTGAAATAGTGGTTAAAGTAAAATTAGCAATATAAGCAAAGTGATACAGTAACAAAAATGTAATGTACTAATGCCCATGAAAGCATCAAAAGGATTTGGAATTCTTTGAAGAAAAATGCAATATTTATTTCTTTTAATGTTATTTAGGTGAAACAAATTGCAATCTTCTGACACTGAAATCAACTTCTCAACTATATAATATACTAAAAAAGGAACAATACTCATTTTTACTATAGATCTTATCATTTAGGACCCAAAATGAAATTTCAAAATTAATTCTTCCTTTCCCCATATTACATACAACAATAATTTTAGAAAAAAGTTTTATATAATTGAAAATATATCATAACACCTTTTCACTGTTTGGAAGACATACATAATTTGAAGAATATAACACATAAATTCCTATAACAATGTTAAGTTTACACTTGAAATTGGCTGATACACATGGCAAGGAAAGTTAAATTAATGGGATGTCAATATGAAGAACGAAAGAACTTGGATGATTTTCTAATAACTAATATGACACTGTTTAAGAATTATACTGTTTGCAGCAACCATTTACCAGACACATTTTGAGTATTTCTGAAGTTCCTAACATACATCAAACTCTGCCGTTTTCAGTTGCCTGTGGAGAATATAGCTTCTCAAAATTAAACTTAAAAAAAATTACTCAAGATCTAAACTTTAAAAAAATTATTCAAGATCTACAATGTCACTGGAACATCTAATGACGGTTTCTGGAAAATGATATCCTGGAACAATTATGCATTGGAATTTCATACAGAGATTTTCATACCAATGAAAATCCTCATTACAGCCCAATGATTCAATGTTTCTAATTATTGTTATTGAGCGTTTAAATTCTCTGTTTTTATGTTCCTTTCTTGATTTGTATAAAATTGAAATCATTGCTTATTGGATTTTGACGAGAAGTATGTAAAATACTAAAGTTTTACTTGAGGGAGGGATATCTCTTCCATGGGCAGGTGGGTTAGCATGGCCTGGACTCAGGAAGCTGCCTGAACATTGTGTATATTCACCTTGCTTTTGATTTGGGATTTGTACCCAGATTTCATTAGCCAGGGAGAGGTAAAGTAAGGCCTGGCCAGCTAAAAGGAGGTGGTTAATGTTTCCTGGAAGAGTCACCCAGGCCAAAAGAATGAATGGTCCAGAGTTCTTTGTCATGAATTTCTTCATCAGAGGCCTCAGGAACCCCAAGGCCCTGATCCATGAAGAAGCCACCAGAAGCCCTTCCACTAACCATACACTGGAGAAAGGAGGGAAATAGGGGCAGGTGGGGGAAAGCACTGAGTCTGGGCATGTTACAAAGAACAGCTAAACATTTCCAGGGCAGACAGGGCCAAACTGAATAAAGTTTAGGCTCCCTCTCCTGTGCAGAAAGGCCAGACCAGTAAAAATAAACAATATTTTTATTATAAACATCCAAATTTTGGTCTAAACAAATGTGCAATCTCTCTATACTTCCAAAAAAGAAAAAGAGAGAGAGAGAGAGAAATTTTACTTCCTCTGAACACCCGAGTGGGAGGGTCCTCCTGAGGTTGACCAGAATCCACCCCAAACACCGTAATTGAAAGATCTGTGTGATTCTGGTGCATTTCTTCTGGCACACAGCTCGAGGCCCTCGTTAAGGCTGTCTTTTATGTGGGGACTAAATGAGAAACTAAGAAAACAGTAATGACAGAAAATTCTATTGACAATGGATATAATAATTTATTCTCATGCAGTTCTCCATTCTGTTGACTATAAGAAACTGAGTCAGAGGTACCAGATTTTGATTCTTTCCTAACTTATTTTAAAAACATTTTTCTAAACATTTATTCAGAGTTAGGGAATATATATATATATATATATATATATATATATATATATATAATATTACATATGTGGTATGTAGTATAGACTATACATTTTATACATTTTATACATATATATATATATATAGAGAGAGAGAGAGAGAGAGAGACTCTTCCTCTTGAAATCCCACTAAGATAATGAGAAAGGGTTAGGTTTTTGTTTTTTGTTTTGTTTTTTTTAGTAATAATCAATCCCTCAAGGATAAATAAGAGACAATAAAATTTGGTCTCTAGAAGCAGATGGAAGAGTGATAAATTACTCAGTAAATCCAAGGAAATTGAATCTTATGCCAGCAGCAGAGAAAGCTGAGAAGCAACATGATATACACCAAAGAATCTTCCTAAGGACTCAGGAATTGAAGCATAGGTGAGGACAATTGGTTGTATGCTTAACAAAACAAACAAACAAACAAACAAAACAAAACAAAGCAAAACAAAACAAAACAAAACTCCCAACTGCCTTCGTAATTCTATGCAATGGAAACTTCTTTCTCCTATCTGACAGAAAACAGACTTATTCTCTGGGCAGGTAAAACAGGGGGTCTCTGGAACAGAATAGAGTGTCTTGAAAAAAGAGACATGGATGTTTGAACTTATGACAGAGGGGGCACTGCAGTACAAGTTCACTTTTGTGCACCCGATTGGTGTGTGGCTTAATTTGCATTTCACTGGTTAAGGGAGTAGACCATCTTTTCGGAAGATCATTGACATTTGCAATACCTCTTCGAAAGATATTTAAGTCTTTTGTCCATTTTCCTGTTGGATACTCTGTCTTTTTCTTACTCATTTACAATAGTTCTTTAGATATCCTAAAAGTGCAGAAATCATTCATTTTAAATGTTGTCAAAGTATTGATCTTTTTCTGTCTACATAGAACTCTTTGTGTTCTGCACAAGAAGTCTTTCCTCTCCCAGATCATGAAGATTTTTCTCCCAAGTGAACTTGTTAAGTCACATACAGTTTCGTCTTCCCATTTGAGTCCCTGATCTACCTGGAATTTGTCTTGAGAGATGTGTGAAGTAGGGCCTAATTTCATTTTGTAGCCATGTGGGTGCCCATCTGTTCTAGGTCTGGTGCTTGAAAACACACTGTCCTATGGTGCCCCTGTGTCATAAATTGAATGTCCATATACGTGTTTCCAGAATCTTTTTTTCTGTCCTTGTCTGTCTATCCCCATACCAGTACTACCCTGTTTTAATTACTCTTATTTTATAATAATAAATATGTTATTTGCATAGATCTTGACAAATTTGAATGAACACCAGTTTTCCTGGACACTTTGGATTCATCAAGTTTCTCAGCCCCATTGTCTCTCTATTTGGTCATATCAAACGCAGGATGCTAATCCTTGCCCAGTTACTTATGTGGCAAACTTCCTAAGCTAATGTGGTCACTCAGGACCTTCGGTTGCTTGTTAGCAAGTGATGGGAGCCACCCAAAATGGTTGAGGTGGGTGAAAGTTAACAACATTGCTGCTAGAATATAATGAACACGTCTCAAAACAGACATATAAACAAATATTTATTAGTAAGAAGACACAAAGCGGCTTATGAAATCTCTTCTGTAAGCCCTATGAAATCCCAAGGCAATTTCCACCCTACAGGGAAAAAGTTTGCATAAGGCAGACGTAACAACTTTTCAGCAGCAGAAATCTGTTACCCTGACAGTAGGTTTTAAGCAGCCACGTTTTCTGCTAACAGGAGGTTTTGACACAGGGCTGTTTACAGATCGAGCTCTGGATCTCATCTCTAAGTGGATAGGTCATACACCTCCCTAGTTGTAGCATTACCTTCTAAGCTTATAACATGGTAGAGCTGATAATACCAGTTCATGATGGTCAGCTCTGGTCTAAGGCACTTGGTATCTCTGGTTAGCAAGCAGGTCAGTCTCCACTAAGACCCAATAGCACATTTGTTTTTCAAATGGCAAGTGGTTCTCTGCTGCAGAATGGCATCACTTCAGAAGTAGAAGAACTGACCATCCAGTGTCCTTATCTGCCATAGATACCTCTACTAGCATCAGCTCTGCTGGGTAAAATGGCCGGATGGAAAGCTAGCCTGGACCTTCTACAGAGCTATCCTACTTAAAACTGGTAGCCTTCTGAGCTGTACAATAAATGAGTCAGAGCAGTACTCCCAAATATGGTATGTGCTATGTCTCCAAAATCCAAAAAGTCTCACCAAAGGCTTTGTCTTTTTGGTGGTTTTTGTTTTTTCTTATAGGAGATGCAAGGGGCAACCACTTCTCTTTTTCCTTAAAGGGAACTTCCCTTCTTCCCCCAAACCATTAGATCCCTAAAATCTTTCCCAAAGTGGCAGATGCTCACATCTTTATGGCATGTATCTCTAACCCTCAGTCACATTTAAATTTTACAAAGACTTGTAGAGTTCTTCAGGTGTATGCTCACCAGATCCAGTTAGCATGATATTACCAATAAAGCGACCCAGCATGGTGGTTTGTGAAGTGTCAAGATAATCAATGTTCCTATAGATTATACTATGACGAAGAATAGAAGAGCTCAGGAAACTACTGGTATACTTTCTGATGAAAGTAAACTGCTTTTGATGCTTCTTTGAGAAAAATTCATTTGCCAGATCAAGAGCTGCATGCCGGGATCCCTGGGTGGCGCAGCGGTTTGGCGCCTGCCTTTGGCCCAGGGCGCGATCCTGGAGACCCGGGATCGAATCCCACGTAGGGCTCCCAGTGCATGGAGCCTGCTTCTCCCTCTGCCTGTGTCTCTGCCTCTCATTCTCTCTCTCTCTCTCTCTCTCTCTCTCTCTCTCTCTCTGTGTGTGTGTGTGTGTGACTATCATAAATAAATAAAAATTAAAAAAAAAAAGAGCTGCATGCCAAGTGCCAGAAGAGGAGCTAAACTGCTCCAATAAAGGTATTGTTCATGTATTAGAGCCACTGCTTTTGGCTGCCATTTGTTTAATTTGCAGTAACCCACTGACATCTGCCGTGATACCACTGGATTGTACAGGAACCAAACAGGATTGAATGGATATAATGAAGCTCAAATCCCTACATCTTCTGTCCTTGGTGGTAGTGCTAATCGGTGCACTATCTTCCAAGATGTAGTACTGCTTCCGGATTACTATATTGGCCAAGCAGTGAAAGGAAAAAACTCTTGTCACCCATTGGCCAAGGGGACTCCATTGGGGTTAACTCCTGAATGTCCCAGGTGTTTGTGGAGGGACCCAAGCTGGCATCCAAAGAAGCCTTGTGGTAGGAAGTGAGAGACTGTTGACACGAACCCATTGAGATGCAAGACACTGTCAGGTGGCCCCTTCCCAAAGCTGTTCAGAGCCTGTACCATGCAGGTGGCTTCAGGGTAGTTGGGACACCATGTGAGGTCGGGAGGATTTGAAGAGGCTCCAGAGGTGTTTGCTACACTGAATATGGAGAGTAGTAAGCAGATACAGAGGAGACACATGTTTTTCTACCGCATAGTGAGTTTTCTCAAGGCAGGAATCAGCTAACACAGGAGTGCCAGGTTGACCCACTTGTTAATGTTTGTTCGTTGCCTAAACTACTACGTTAAATTAGATGATAAAGCAACATGGGCTGGGAAGATCCAGGTCACATTCACAGGTGTGGCAGCCCTGAAAGGGAAAGTGCTGCTGAAAAGTCAAGCTGCCTTGAGCGTGCCTGGGTGCAGATTCGAGGGAGTCACAGCAGCATGGCACCTGTTGTGATGCGGGCTAAGGAAGACAGTACAGTCCCCTGAGCCCTGACTCCCAGGACTAAGAGTCTTTATAGGCCCTTATTACTTCTAGAGAAACCCATTTTCTCTCACCCTGGTGCTTAAATATGTAGTCAGACCTAAGAAATTGAAGTCATCAGGAGAAAAAGACCAAGGTTAGCCTACTTCCTCAAAGAGGCTGGTGGCTTTCTGCGGTGAGGGACCACAGCTGGACATATGGGTGGGACTGCACCGGGAGGAAGGACCATTGGAAGAGGAGCAAGACCTTAGTTTCTGGCCACCAGGGTTTTTAGCCTCCTCTCTGCCTATGGGGAGAAAACAGAGGCTCAGTCACCAGGCAAATTCTAGGATGCACATCTTCAGCTGGACTAAAATTGGAATGGGTGGTTCATGTAGAGAACAAAATAGAAAGGGGGGGGGAGAAGGAGAGGAAAGAGGAGGAAGAAGGGGAAAAAGAGAGGAAGGTGAGGGTTTTTTAAAAAAAAATTGGCACTTTTTTGTGTGGCAGAAAGCCACAGCTCCACCATTAGAAAGACATTCTTCCAAATAAAATGATTAGTCCCAGTGAGGGGCAGTAGTAACTTCAGACTTTGGAAATGCAATTAAAGCAGCAGTAAAAGAAATGTGTATTGTCCGCATAACAGAGAGGCCTGGCCCCCCACCTCCTCGCAAACACCTTGCGTGGGACAGCCTCCCTTGGCCTCAGGATCAGGATCACGGATGTGTGAAGCCATCCTTGAGAGACAGCATCGCCTGGGGAGGGCCCCATCATGCCGTTAATACCATCGAACATGGTTATTAAAGTACAACATCGTTGAGTTTAATCTTCAAATTTGAATGCCTCCTTTTGAGGAAAAATTTTTTTAAAAATCTGATTTTTTTAACAGTATGACCATCACTGAGGAAATTCAGAAGAATATTTGAAACATACAGTAAAACTGTAATCTCCAGGTGGCTGGCTGGCTCAGCCGGTAGAGTGTGCAACTCTTAATCTCAGGGTTATGAGTTCGAGCCCCATGTTAGGTGTAGAAATTTTTAAAAGTAAAAAATCTTCAAAAAAATCCCTGTAATTGGGCACCTGGATGGCTCAGTCAGTTGAGCATCTGCCTTCAGCTCAGGTCATGAATCTGGAGTTCTGGGATCGAGCCCCATTGGGCTCCCTACTCAGTGGGGAGTTGGCTTGTCCCTCTCCCTCTTCCTCTGCCCCTCCCCTTGCTTGTCCTCTCTCTCTAAAATAAATAAATAAAATCTTAAAAAAAATTTTAAATAAAAATAAATTAAAAAGTTAAAAACCCTGTAATCTTGACTGAGGTGCAAATCTTCCAGTTTTAAAATCCTTTACTTGGGAAAAATTAGAGAGGGAGATAAACCATGAGAGACTCCTAACTCTGGGAAACAAAGGGTTGTGGAAGGGGAGGAAGGTGGAGGGATGGGGTAACTGGGTGACAGGCACTGAGGAAGGCACTTGATGGGATGAGCACTGGGTCTTATACTATATGTTGGCAAATTGAATTTCAATTTTAAAAATGTAAAAAAATTAAAATAAAATAAAGATGTGAAAGGAAAAAAATAAAATCCTTTATGTAATTTCTTGCTTACTTCAGGGTTGAGGTAGACACAAAGCAATACGTTATTCATGGCTCTTTTTTCTAGGTTCTTCTGTGTCTCCTAATTCTGAATAATTGAGTGCAGAAACAAGCAATTTGGAAGCCCTCTTTTTCAACCAACTCACTAGAAAGGTATTACTATTACATTTCTAGTGTGGACTCTAAAGCCCAGCACCACATAACCTCTCAGATGTGAGATGTTTAAGAATGGATGCAGAGAGAACAGAGCACAGTTGCAATTTTAACTTTTCCAAACAAAAAACAGCTTTCAAGGATGATTTATTTATTTATTTATTTATTTATTTATTTATTTATTTATGAATTCTTTTATTCATTCACTTAAAATTAATGTGAGGGGGCATTTTTTAACATAAAAGAACACAAAAATGCAACTTTTTGCTGAGACTCTGACATCATAGGAAGATCACAGGCCAAACTGAGCTTCCAAATAAGGATGTTAACTCTTAAGGTAAGTGGTGAGGAACTGCAATCCTGACCTACATCAAAGATCAGGATGTGAGGAGACCAGGGGGATTTATCCAGAGGATTTTTAGAGAGACTATTGATGGGCTCTAAGTCCCAGCCCCTGGGGGAGGGAGATGGGGGACACTTGATCTCAACTCAGACTGCTGAGAGAGGTATAAGGGGGACACGTGAAGAGCCTGGCTGGAGTTCCATGCCATGGCAGCCCCGGAAATGGGTCTCTGATTCCCACTTGAGAAATCTAAAGAATGAGAGATGTTATGCTCTGCCAATGGCCCCAGGGGCAGGATGGCAGCTGTGTGGGAAGCTTGCACCCCAAGATGCTATAGCAAATGGGCATGAATGCTTCCGACATAAGAAAGCCATTGCAGGTCAGTTCTTATCCAAGACAGCCACCTGGAGGTGCAAGGAGTGGCAAGTATAGCTCTGGGCGAAATGCAAACCGTGAACCAGGGAAAAAAAAAATCACCCCCAACTCCCTAACTGCAAATGGGAGGTGCCCGCTCGGGTGGGTGGCTGGAGGAAGGCCTCGGAGGCACCCACA
This sequence comes from Canis aureus, assembly GCF_053574225.1. Lineage (NCBI taxonomy): Eukaryota > Metazoa > Chordata > Mammalia > Carnivora > Canidae > Canis > Canis aureus. Next base: position 6,224,991 of record NC_135616.1, on the reverse strand, counting down.
CAAAGACTCATGAGACAGAACCTGCCAGCACCAGAAAGCAAGAGGCCAGCTCATGACAGCATTAGCGTAATACAGACCATTCTTTCTCTTGCCTTCCCATCGTCCCCAGGTAATGCCCAATCCTGCAGGTGTCAGAAATCATGGTTAGCACACAGATGGGGTTTGGGGAAAAATGGAATAGAACATTGGATATTCTTCAGCTACAGGCCTCCCACCTGGTAGAGGAGAGACACCTCAATCAAATCAAGTTTGAGTTTAGAAAATTGTTGGGGACTGGAAATCCTCATTTCTGTGTTGAGACAATTTGTATTACTTGAGAGGGACCTGAAAGCCATCGAGCTGCCTGAGTTTTTATCCAGATATGGAGAAAAGCTTGTCCCACTGAACAAATATAAAAGAGCAGTGATAGATAAGATAAAATTATGTCAGGATGGCACCCCATGAATCAAAAATGCTCAATGTACAGATTACAAGTGTTCAGAAAACTTCAAAAACTTGATGTGTCCAGAAATACTTCTCTTATTGCTTCTAAAATATAAGGTTTTTTCAAATTATAAAAGTGGATTCATATAAGAACTTACAAAATACATAAAAATATTAGGAAAATTTAAAAACACCCACATGATCTTACCACTGCTTCTATCTTAAAGTGTGGATAGACAATGTGTTTTCTCAGGGAAAACAACAGTGTTCCAATATCCCAACTATTACCTCTGAATGATGTTATTATAAGTCTTCTCCCCTTTTTTACCTGCTTGTGGAAGCAGACAGCTATAATTTTGTCTCCCCAGCTCACAGCCCACGTCATCTCCTCCACCCGCTGGTACTTCTCTGGAATTGGCTTCCCTTGCCCATGAACCTGATTACATCAAGCTGTCCTGTTCTTAGGTGATGTCTGCTTTCTTTGCCACTCTTTGTTGGTCTAAAAGTGGAGCACCAACCCAAGCCAGGACAACCAGAGGCCTTCCCAATGAGTTTGGAAATAGAAAAAGAGTGGGGAGTATATACTTTTTCTTTCTTTCTAGGAGCTGCAGGTAATAGTCTTTTCCTCTTTTGGCACCTGGGAAGCAGAGGAAGATCACAAGAGATAAACCGATCGAACTGACACCCCAAGAGACATGGATGGAAGGTGAGAGAAAGTCCTGATGGCCCTGGGGTTTCTGCCTCCCCTTCAGTCCCTGGGCCCATTTGCATTTCTCTCTGTGGTTTCTATGTGCTGTGCCCATAGCATAAAAATTTATTTTCCATTTTTGCTAAAACTTGTCACTGTTCAATTTCTATAATCCGAAACCAAGCAAATCATTGTTATCTTTAAATTTTCTAATTTTCCTTTTTTGAGAAAGGACATGTATACTTGCTTAGCTAAAATTTTCCAGGGACACAGGACTATCTTGATTGAGATGTAACATCTCTATCTACTCTTACAAGACACACACACAAAAAAAAACACGCACACACTGGCTGTTTCATTTCCACTCTGCTCCCATGTGTGTGCTTTTGTCTGTGTTTAAAATAAAAGAACAATATTAAAGAGGGAAGGAAAATCCCAAAACAACAGCTGAGGAGTGTATGCATGTCTGTATGTAGGTACGTGTGTGTGCATTTGTGTGTATGTGAGAGAGAGAGAAGCAGAGTGTGTTATATAAGCTACTACTGGGATGTTTAAATTCTCCATCTTTTTGACACCACCCACACCCACACATATTCCAAGGACTTTATTAAGCAGCATAAGTTGCACTAATACATTTTGTCATTAAATAATACAATGGAGATAAGCATATTACTCCAGTTGAGCCATTTCACACAGGTAAAAGTGCTCAGGTCAAATGAAGGACAGTATCTAAAATAGTCAACTGGAAATATTTTCATGTGGGGAAAATTAACACACTGATAAGGCATAATAAAATGAGCAGATGGCATGTCATTAAGAGAGATGTAGTTGACCCGCAGTGGTCCAACAGGGATGGAACTTGAAGAAAAAAACTCACCCTCACTCTCTCCCCACTTCTCATCTCCTACTATTGCCTCAATTGGGCCAAACCCGACTGGAAGCCTGAGGGTGAGGGGCCTGTCCTGGCAGCTAAAACGGGTCACCTCCTGAGCTTGGAACAGAGTGGAGAAGGTCAGAGAGTGGCCCTGGGAATGTCCATCATGGAGACTGTGTCCTCTTGTCCAGGATTATGCCCCCAGGGTCTAGCACACAGCAGGTGATCGATTTAAGCATGTTGAATAAATGAGTTAATTAATCTGCTCCAATTGTGTGTCTCTTCTTCCAAAATTCCTGACCCCTCACTGGTCCCAGAACATGTGGGAAGCATTTGCATCTCTCTTTCTTTGTCTAGGCCTTATTTTCCAGCCCGGGGTATTCTTTGCCTTTCCCTACCTTACAAGTAGGGCTGTGCAGCCAGAAACATAGGACTGAGAGAGTGGAGGCTGGAGCAAAGGGAAAACAAGGCAGTCATGCAGGCAGAGCTTCTCACTAGACCAGCTGGCTGGGGTGAAATCACAGACAGGTGGGCTTCTAAGCACGGAAGAAGAGCAGCCAGGATGCTGCTGGGTTTGAGGCTGACGCTTACAGCAGGAACTGTTGGATGCCGACCCAACATCCCTTTCCACCTTCTTCCTTGCTAGCCAAGCTCTGATTTCACTCGTGTCCAGCCCTCTCCCAGTAATTCATGGAGACTGACCAGAGGTAACCCTTGGTGATGGACTCATTTCCTTTGCCAGCACCTGGCTTCAAAGTATATGACCTCATTCTGGCCAATGAGAGATGTGGATAATCTTCCCAAATTCTCAAAGTTCTTTGTAGAGGAACCACAGGACCTCGACATGGAAAAGCCATGAGTTGGAAGAGGCCATTAGGGGGCTTGTCTGCCAGCTGCATTTGCATAGCACTCGATAGAACATCGAGAAAAATGTCAAATGAGCATTTGTCAAAACTAAAGAGGCAGTAGCCCATAGAGTAGAGGGTGGGAGCAGACACTGATCCTCACAAGTTGCATTGGCCATGCCCTTACCTCTACTGTCCTACAGTCAGTCTCCTTCCCTGGACCTACTGTGTCCACCAGCGCAGGCTTCCTGGGGGTGGAGGGTACCGCTGTCATCTAGGGGCAGATAGGGGTCCAGCCAGATTGCTTCCTGTGATTCCACGGCAGTAACAGGCTTTACCCCAGAACTGAGTCCTAAAAGTAGAACATGGACTAGTGTCGTGGTAACAACAGTCCATCACTGAAACAATACTAGGGGCAGAGAGAAAAAGAATTTCAGTTCTGAGTATCACAAAGGGCAGACCAAGCTTGTACCCAGGGCATCAGGAAACCAGAGGCAGCCAGAGAGATGGACAAGGAGGCAGAGCTTTAGAAAAGAATTTCATATTTCTAAAAGAAAAAAAAAGGCACTGAAATAATTAACCATGACCCAAAAAATCAGAATTCCTTGGCCCTTCGTATTACAGTTGACCCTTGAACAACATAATTTGAACTGAGCATACACACATATGTGTTACTTGCATAACATGGGGTTCTTTCAGTAAAGACAGTTCAGTAAATCTATCTTCTCTTCCTTATGATTTTCTGGATAACATTGTCTTTTCTCTATCTTATTTTATTGTAAGAAAACAGTAGGTATTACATAGAGCATGCAAAATATGTGTTAATCTACTGCTTATGTTATCAGTAAGGCTTCTAGATCAGTAGCAGGGCGTGGAAGTAGTCAAGATTTTGGGGAGTCAAAAGTTACACATGGATTTTCAACTGCATGGGACGGGCATCAGCACCACTAACCCTCACAGTGTTCAAGGCTCAACTATAGCTTGCTAGGGCTCCTGAAGCCAAGGACCATAAATGGGGTGGTTTAGATCAATATAAACTTATTCTCTCCCAGTTCTGGAGGTCAGAAGTGAGATATTAGGTGGGGCCATGCTGGCTCTGAAGTCTGCAGGGGTGATTCCTTCCCTGCTTCTTTCAGCTTCTGGTGTCTTGCCAGCAATCTTGGCTTTTCCCCGGCTCACAGCTTTAGCACTTCACTCTCTGCCTCTATCATCACATGGCAACCCCCTCACGTGTGCGCACCTCATCTCTTCTTCATATGAAGACACCAGCCATTTTGGATTGTGTCCTTATCTTAATTTAACTAATCACATTTATAACGACCCTATTTTCAAATGAGGTCACATTCTAAGGCACCGGGGGTTAGGATTTCAATGTAACATTTCAGAACACACATTTAAACCCCTAACACCCTTAAGTTTATATTTCATTTCACCTACTTTGTCTTTTGCATTACACACAGAGAAGGCACTGGTAGACGCCATACTCTCCAGAGCTTAGGGCTTCCAAAGGTCTTGATATGGCCTTGGACTTCATAGAGACAATAGCATAATGATGGTTATGAGGCTCTGAGCATCCTAGGCATGCTTTTCTTCCCTCTTGCTTGCAAAAGCATTGATCACCATCCACCAACCCCCTTCTCTGAGGCAAAGGGCAGCACTCAGTCTCCCATTTCTTCCAGGGTTTGGTTCTATCGATTATTCCCACATTAGATTTCAAACTCTTTCTTGTCAACAAGTTCTTATACAGAATCCCCAAATATGAAACAGATGTCCTTTTTCAAGTGTAAATATAGTTTATACATTCATATTTGAGACATTTATTCATCTTGAGTAACAAGGAGGAAAAGGTTATTGATTTTGGTTAATATATAAGCATGGAGTTGAGATTTAGGCAGCTGTGGATTTATCACAAATGATGAAGCTTAAGCTTAAGGACCTTTTGTTTGCAGAAGCTTGGGAGGGATCCAAGCACTGTGTTCTCATAACCAAGTGTCTGTGAAGTTTAGAGGAAAATAACTTTAGTGCAATTTGTCAAGGCTGCTGCCTCTTCCCACACCGTCTCTCCTTCCATCACATTTCCACCTTTGTCAGGTGGTGTTTGAGTGGCCATACCTATGGGGACATTGAACTGGGCATAATTTTTAGTTTAGGCTTAATGGGATATATTGTGTGGTTCATAGTCACTTGTATGTACAATCAAATTACTCATAATTCCAGGTAGGAATTAGCTTTTTGACCACTGTGCCAACTAACGTGGGTTGGGACACAAAGGTTCATGTTCGGAAGTCATATTACAATTAGAACATTGTCCTACTAGCTGGCACCAAAAATACATGGACACTGGTGGGGAAATGACAGGTGCAGCCAGAAGTTCACCTGAGGCATATTATTTCAATAATCAGAAGCTCAAAATTCTAAGTAGAAAATTCAGTCTTCATCAGTGCCCAAGCAGAGTGGAATTCTTTCCAGTATGGGATGCACTTAATAGTGAAGTGTAGATGGGGCTCCTGGGTGGTTCAGTCGGTTAAGTGACCAACTCCTGATTTTGGTTCAGGTCATGATCTCAGGGTGTGGGATCGAGCCCTGAGTCAAGATGGGGCTCTGCACTCAGCAGGGAGTCAGCGCGGGATTCTCTCTCTCCTTCTTCCTCCGCCCCTTTCCCACCTCCCCCTCTAAAATCAATCAATCAATCAATCTTTTTTTTTTAATAGTGAAGTATAGACAATTGTAAACACGTGATACATTTTGCTTTCTTTTTGAATAAAAACAGTGTTGATCAGAATCCCTGTGTTTGTAGGACAAAAGCCTATAGCAGAACTGTGAACAGAGAATATGTCTGGATATGAAGTCACATGTATTTTAACGTGTCCCAACTACCAATAACAAGAAGTTAAAAATTCCAGTCAACCATGCTAGAGTAAAGACTACATTTCCATTCTCTCTATAAAAGATATTACAAAATTATTTCATATAATCAAATGTATGCAGCCAACAAATGTAGTAAGAAAGATTATAGACATGATTCAGGCAATTCATTGATGAAAACACCAAGCTTTAAAATTTTGTTCAGAGCAGGTATCAGCTCTTTTAAATTTGTGAATTGTCATTTATTTTATCATTCGTAAAAAATATTTACTTTTAACCTAATTTTTGTTGGGAGATAATTTTCCATGAGTCTCTTGTGCTTCTGCACATCTTGCAAACAGGGGCACTGACGACTTATGTTTCTGATGATCTTTCCTGGGATGCTTGTAGAGCAAATGACCTTGGAAGAATGAGATCCCAACTCTCTTCAAAACAGAGGGAGGATTTATCTGCTGACCAGTGTAGTAAAAACAATGACTCCCTCCTGGCAAAGGTTGGGCAGGTTTGCTTGCAGCCCTGTTAAAGACTGGGGCTCCCAGCTATCATGCAAACCCCACTGTGTGTAGCATCCACCTGGACACAGTCCCACAGCAGCTGTGGGACTTGGGGACAAAGGGAACTGAGGTGAATATGATGCCCATATTGCTCGTTGCGCTGGAAGCAATAAAGTGATAAGGTCAACTAATAAAATATGACCTGCTTGTGGTGGGAATGTAAATGGATGTGGCCACTTTGGAAAACAGTATGGAGGTTCTTCAAAAAATTGAAAATGGAACTACCATCTGGTCCAGTTCCATTTTTGGGTGGTCCAATTCCACTTCTAGGTATTTCTCCAAAAAAAGAAAGTCACTGTCTCTCTCTCTCTCTTTTTTTTAAAGATTTATTTATTTATTCATGAGAGACCAGAGAGAGGCAGAGACACAGGCAGAGGGAGAAGCAGGCTCTGTGCAGGAAGCCCAATGTGGGACTCGATCCCCGATCCCGGGATCACGCCCCGAGCGGAAGGTAGACGTTCAGCCACTGAACCACCCAGGCGTCCCAGAAAAAAATCACTATCTCAAAAAGACATCTGCACCCTGTGTTCATTGCAGCATGGTTTATAATAGCCAAGACATAGAAACAAGCGAAGTGTCCATCAACGGATGAATGGATAAGGAAACGTGATAAATGCACATACACACAATGGAATATAATTCAGCTTTTAAAAAGAAGGAAATTCTTGAGACGCCCGGCTAGCTCAGTGGCCAGCAGCATGGAGACTGTAGTTAAAAACATTGTGTTGTATATTTGAAAGCTGCTGGAAAATTGAAAAAAAAAAAAAAAAAAACACCACACACACACACACACACACACACACACAAATTTTAAGTCTGTGAATTGATGGATGTTAACTAAACTTGTTGTATTGATCATTTCACAATATATGCAAGTACCCAATCATTCTGTTTTACACTTTGGATTAAAACAATGTTATATGTCAGTTACATCTCAGTAAAACCCGGGGTGCCTTAGCAGGAGCAAGATTAGATTGCTTGCCTCTCCAGGGTCCATGCCTTTAACCCAGGAGCCTCCTGTCCTCTGCCAGCACCTGTGAAACTGTGGTGAGCTAACTTGTTAGCTAACATCTCAGATCCTAAGCAGTTCTTGATGGTTTTGCATTTGTAATTTTGAAATTTTTTCTTTCCTTAAAAAGTGACCCCCCCAAAAATAAAAATAAATAAATAAAATGACCCCAAAATTGTCAAGCCCCACAAAACCTGGATCCACTCTGAGTTTTAGATGATGCTTTTTTATATCAGTCTCTGTGTCCAACAGAATGTTACCTTGGCTTCCAGTTTGGGGAAATATATTGAATTTGATATTCTTCTCGAGTTACTCCCACCTGTTGCCTTTCCTTCATAGCTAGGACACCGCCCAGTTCCAAACAGGAGGACCGTGAAACACTTGTGTGTTGTGATCAGTTGTCAGGCACATCACAGGTAATTTGTGACTGATAAAGTACATTCTTTAAAAAAAGATTAGGACTGATTCAAGCTTACCTGTATAATGTCATGCGTAAGCACACATTTCCTACACTTGTTAGGATTCTTTCAGCTACAAATATGAAAAAACCTAACTCAAAAGATTTAAACAACAAGGGAATCTATTCTCTTGCATGGTAAGATGTCCCTAGATGGGGCGGGGGTGGGGTTGTCTCTATTGTTGGTTAATTCCGTGTCTTCACAATCACATCTAGGATTTTTTTTTTTTTTCTGTCCACTTTACCATCTACAACTTGTCAACTAGCTGTCCTCAAGATAGCAAGAGAGCAGGAACTCCTATAAACATTACATCTTTCACACAAAAGGTCAAAGGAGAAGAAGGTCTCTCTCTTCCTTGGGCCTGTTTTTGTTTTTGTTTGTTGTTTTTCCTCTCTAGGGTCTTTTTCAAAGAGCTTCAAACCTTTTACCAGAATCTCTGTCCTCCCAAGGATTTCCCTGCATGTCTCATTGACCAGACTGGTCATATGCCATCTTCTGAGCCACTTATTGGCAAGGAGAATAGAATCTGAGTGATTGACTGAGACAAAACAACATTCTCCTCCTGGTCCTGACGCCTGGGCGAGCTTTACCTGAACCACATGACTTCACAGAGCAGCGTGAGCGTCTGGACAAGACTCAAGAGTTCTGTTAGCAAAGAATGATGCAATCTGACTCCCACCCTCATTATAATGAATGCTTTTTTGGTACAGACAGTACTTTCTTTGCAGACTCTGATAAACAGAAATTTCAGTTACCACAATTTAGTTAAATAACACCATTTCCCCAACCGGTTAAAATTTCCCTTACCCCAGTATATTAACTATGAGTAATTGCAGGGAGCACAAACTTCACAGCTAGCTCTTCCGCCCACAGATCACTACAAAAATACCAGGTATGCATTGTAATCAGTGACCAACATGTCCCTCACGGACACATTGAAGAACAGGATGGACTCCCACCAAAGTCTGGTATGTATGTCAAGACTGATGACGCCATGTGCATGTGAACAGGGATGTGCTTGCTTAGTGTCATTGCTAAATGGCAAGAGAGATTCCTACTCTCATTCCTATAGAGGAGGAAAGAAATCAACAGTTGAGAGTGGTTCCTTGCTTGCAAATGATGGATGGAGTCGTGTTTAAAATTACAGAGATCCAATCATATTTTAAATATTTTAAGAACTAGCAAAAAAAAAAAAAAAAAAGGAAAAACTAGTGTGATTGCTTTTGGAAAGTTAAGGACTCCTGTACAAATGTAAACTTCCAATTAATTTGTGGGCAGTACAAGATCTTTACAGAACAGGTTTGTAGAGGAACATCCACATGTACTATGCATTACCAAACCCAGTTCTAAATAAAGCTGAAATTCGGTGGATTACGTGATCATTCTCGGCAAATGTGCCAGCTCCTATCATATTTAGAACCCTGTGTTCTGAGGTGCTCAAATTCACACTGAGGAATTTGCTAAACAAATCCCTGGCGAGGAATCACAGCAGTGATTTTCTGTATCCTCCAATCCTTCCAACTAGAAGAGGCAAAACACGTGCCCGAGTCCATAACTCCTAAATTCTTGGAGTGTCAATCTTGGAGTTTCTCACTACTGTTGGAGGTTTAACTCACTCGCTCACCCAGAGCAGCATGCCATTGACTTATATTAAAAGCGAAACGGCATAGAAACTTCTGTACTCTGAATGAGGCAGAAACCAGGGCTAGAAACAAGTGATTTTGTGTGTTCCTAGGAAGACAGGCCCGGGAGACAGAAAGGAGTCTACCCTCCCTCCCCCCCCCCCCCCCGGGGGAGCAGGTGGGGGCTCCGCCTGATTGGGTCCGAACAGGCGCCCCCGGGGGCAGGGTGTGACGGAGAAGGCCTGGCTCGGGGGGCCTGCGACCGTCCCAGCCACATTTTGGGTTTGCAACAGTGATTTGCGAGATTGTGATCTTGAGCGATGATGCAACAGGTTTGGGGGAGCGACGGGTCATAAACTGTGGTGGTGCTTGGGGACTGCGCTTAGTGAAAGAGGGTAAAAGAGGAGTGAAGAAGGAAAAGGCGGGAGGGTGCAGAGGGAAGAGAAGTTACAAGAAAAGAAAAGAGACAGGGGAGAGGGGCCAGCGGAGCGGCGGCAAGAGAGCAAGGACGAGGTGCGTGCACAGGCGCCGGCGGTGCGGGCGGGGAGCGCCGCGCGCGCGGTCCTCCCGCCGGCAGGGGGCGCGCGAGCACCCGGCCGCCCGCCCCGCGCGCCTCCCGCGGCCCCGCCCGCCCCGCCCGCCCCGCGCCTGCGCTTCCTGCCCCTCCTCGTCCGGGATGCTGCTGCCGCTGCTGCGAAGTAGCTGCTTCCCTTCCTCCTCTCCCGGCGGCGGCGGCAGCGGCGGCGGCGGCGGCGGCGGCGGGGACGCGGGCGCGGGCAGCCGGCCGGAGGCGCAGCCTCAGCGCGGAGCCGCCGGGCCGCCGGGGCCGCTCGAGCGGGCGGACGCCGAGCCCGGGGCCGACCCCCGGCGCGCGGCGGAGGCCGAGGGGGCGCCGGGGCCCGGGGCGCGCGGCGGCGGGCGGCGGGCCGAGCGGGAGCCGTATGCGTGCATGGATCCGGGCGCCGCGCTGCAGAGGCGGGCGGGGGGCGGCGGCGGCCTGGGCGCGGGCTCCCCGGCGCTGTCGGGCGGCCAGGCTCGCCGGAGGAAGCAGCCCCCCAGGCCGGCCGACTTCAAGCTGCAGGTCATCATCATCGGCTCCCGAGGCGTGGGCAAGACCAGCCTGATGGAGCGCTTCACCGACGACACCTTCTGCGAGGCCTGCAAGTCCACCGTGGGTAAGGGCGCCGCGGCCGGGCCGGACCCAACCCCCCCCACCCCCCGCCCTCCGCCCCGCCGCCGCCGGCGCTGCCCTCCCGCGGTGTCCTGGGCCGGCGGTGCCCGGGGCCGTGCCCTCGGTCCTCTCCTCGCCTGCGAGCCCCCCCCCCCCCCGCACCCCCTGCCGGGCGGCCTTGCATTCGGGGCGGACCGGCCTCTCCGTGAATTTTAGGGGGAGGGGCGGCCCCAGGGGACGTCCCTGATCCTTTCCTAAAGCCAGACCGAGATGTTCGTGTGGTCCCCACGCAGACTTGTCCCTGGGGCCTCCCGGCCTCTGTCGTCCGCGGCTCAAGCCCCTCGCGCCCCTCCCAGTCCCTGATCCCCGCTGGGTGTCGAGCCAGCGTCCCCTTTCGCACCGTGCAAGGGCGGTCATGAGATGAGGGTGATGCATTGGTCCCGTTCAGCCTTCGGGGACGGTGTGAGAGGCCACGGGAAGCTCCTGGCCTTTAGGTTACTCACCCAAGAAAAGGGGTGCTGCGAGGGGGGAAGCAGGCGGGCGGCGTAGTGAAGTTGCAGCTGTGCGCCCGCCCAGATGGCCAAAGTGGGTCATGTGGGGAGAATTCCGGTGCTTGAGAACCAGGGCTTATTCTGCTGATTTTGAGCTCACTTTTCTGATGCGCTGAAATAATGAAGTTTGAAATTCCCTGTGGAGGCTCTATGGAGACTATTAAGACTAAAACTACACTAAATTCCTCGTTTTAACTGTCAGTGAGGGTCAGAGGGACTTCAGCTGTATTTGTCCATGACCTCAAATAACCCTGGACTTGCTGAAATGGGGGGAGGAGTCTTCCAGAATCACCTGGATGGGTGAAGTACGGCAATGGAGTAAATAAATACAGTAGCTCTCCAGGTCAGAAAGCATTTTGTCCTCAGGATCTAAAATTGAAACTGCAGGGGAAGTTTTTTTTAATGAAGTCAGATTTCAGGACTTGGAATTGAGGTTTGTCACGTTGGTGTGGGTCATAGTTTTTTCGATGGAAAACCCCTTAAAGCTGTCAGAGCTAGGGGAACCACATAGATGAGGTAGGTCTTCAAAGTAAAGGGCAGTCACCTTCAGTGATGGTCAGTAAAGGATTTCCCCAAAGAGGTCCAAGAAACCTTGAGTAGTATTTAAATTTGAAATACAGAATTATCTTGCCATGTACTTGTACACATATTTAGCACTGTAGCCAGTGGTAGTCAAGGCAGTACAGTTTGGGAAAGAATTGATTTTTATTTTTATTTTTTTTTAAGATTTTATTTATTTATTCATGAGAGACACAGGGAGGGCAGAGACATACGCAGAGGGAGAAGCTGGCTCCATGCAGGGAGCCCGACGTGGGACTCGATCCTGGGTCTCCAGGATCACGCCCTGGATCACCTGGGCTGCCCAAGAATTGGTTTTTGAACGTCATGTGACAGATCAGTATACATTTCCAGTGTCTCGTTGGAAAATTAAACCCTGATTTCATACTGTCTTTTTTTGTTTTGACATTGAGAAGTGTTTCCCTTGGTCCTTTTTTGGAACAGACTATTTGGGACATACTTGCGTTCTCTGTATCCTTTGTTTTTAAAGTGATGCCCTTGGGACCATGCTATCATAATTGAGTAGCATACCTATACCAGTTTTAGTATCCAGTCTTGGATCATATAGAGGATAGGGAGTTACTAACGATCAAATGAGGTTTACAAACAAAAAAAAAAACAAAACAAAAAATGAGGTTTACATTGTAATTTTTAGTACCTGATGTAAGTAGAGTTAAAAGCAATTCAGAAGTATCAGTTTTATAGCTGCACACTTAATATATTATAAAAATGAGGGATAATATTGTACTGCATGATAAAAATTAGCACAAGCACTGATAGGTAAAGAAATGAGAGGTTAGGTGGGCGGAGGGGGTTAGGAGATGGGCAAAGATGTACTTTAGAGTGGGAAAGAACAGTGAAGAAGGGCTTTCTAAGCAGACTCTAAGAGGTCAGTTGTACGGAACTACTCCTACCCGCCCCCCCCCCCCTTCAGAGCCAATTGCAACTGCAGGTTTTCACTTGTGCTTCTGATTGGCCTGCTGTAGATCAGAGGTTCCCACAAACCACCTCCTTAGGTTTGATTAATTTGTCAGAACAGTTGGCAGAACTCAGAGAAATCTACTTACTAGATTACCAGGTAATTATAAACGGATGTAATTCAGGAAGGGGCCCAGTGTTTCCGTGATCTCCGAGCATGATGCTCTCCCCAAATGCTGCGTGTTCACCAGCCCCCGAGCTCTAAACTTGCCCTTTGGGATTTTATAGAGGCTTCATTACATAGGCATGGTTAAACCATTGGCCATTTGTGATAAGAGTCAATGTCCGGCCCCTTTACCCTCCTTGGGGCGGGGGACAAAAATTCAGACCCTCCAATCACTTAGTTGGTTCTTCTGTTGACAAGGCCCCATCTTTTGGTGATCTGTGGGGCATTCCAAAAGTCACCTTTATAATTTTCTCCCTAGAAAATTCCAAAGGTTCTAGGAGCTCTGGGACTGGAATGGGGACAAAGTCCAAATATATATATTTCTTAGTATAAATCTCAATCTCATAGCCACATTCTGGGAAAGACTCATTAGTAGACGTTGGGAATAAGGCTTTTAAGACCTTGACTGCCGTGCTAAGGAGCATGGACCTTATCCATAGCAACTGGATCTGGAAAGGCCTCTGAATATAGCATTGGCATGGAGACAGTGAAGCTAATTTGGCAGGATTACATAGGATATTTATTTGGGAATGATGAAGAAACAGGAGGCAAGGAGACCAGGCAGTTTGGTTCTCTGTCCTTTTGGCAAACATAAATATATACACTTCACATATCTCCCACACTGCCACCACTGTGGGGTTCCTTGTGATTGGGTTTTTGCCTTGCTCATTTTTATTTCTTCCAGGCATAGCCTAGATAGTACTTGGCTGGTAAGTGTTTATTAATTGTGGGACGTTCAGAGAAAGTTGATCACCTCTGGTCTGATCCACAGTATTAAGACCCTTCAGGAAACCTAAGTAGTCCCCCTTCCATCTCTGCCTCACAGTTGCTTTTTCCTTCTAGCTGTCAGATCATTTATTGAGCACCTACGGGGTGTGAGGTACTATGCTATCCACCAAAGATTCAGTGGTAAAGAACATGTGGTCTCTGTCCAGAAGTGGCTCAGAACCTCTGGGGAGCAGGATGACCTGTGTTGGTAAGAGCAGTGTTGGAGATGTGTACGGAATTTTTGAGGAATGCAGTGGAAGCCCCTCCAATGGGGGGAGTAGGAAGAGGGCTTGTTGTCTGGAAGGCTCCCTCCTAATTGGAATGCTGTAAAGATAAACTCATTCCCCAAGTTCCTTTATAAAAATGGTATTTAAAAACAGTGTTGGGTGTGGTATAGGATTGGGGTTGCCTCACCTGAATGCCTACCGGCTGAGCAGTTAGCTCAGGCCGATTGTCCTCCTGAGGCCAGTTTTTCAGGTAGTACAGTTGGATCCACATAGAGAAAGATTCTCTTCCACAGCGGACTTTGCCTTTCCCTGTCTGGGCTTGCAGATGTGTGCTGCTCAGGCCAGCAGAGTCTGGAAAGTACCCCAGGCCCCACAGCGTGGCAGGGAGGAATCTGAGCATGTGCCAACCCAGGTGGGTCACTGAAGTGACGGCCTCATGTAATTCAGAGGTTAGAAGAGTGGCTCCAGTGAGTGCTTTTTTGTAGAGGATCAGTCTCACTTGAACTTTCTCTAAAAGATTATAGTGGAAACTTAAAGAGATTTGAGATAAAGAACTTTGTGGAATTATAAATGAGCAAAATGTTGACTTTTTTTGTGTGTTTTTTATCAAATTAGAAATTGATTTGATTTAAAACACAAAATTCACCAGGATATGAAAAGCTAAAAAGACTGTATTTACTTTAAAAAAATTTTGTTTAAATAAAATTTTTTTAAAAGACTATTCACTAATTGACCTATGCAATGGAAATTGTCTAGATGGGGTGGTATTTTCAAGTGGGATTTTGTATCCATGGAATAATTACGCTGATACAATTAGCGTAATTTGACAGGTCCTTTGAAAAGTACAAGGGCAAGCTCACCTGGCTGGCTCAGTTTAAGAGCGTATGACTCTTGATCTCAGGGTCCTGAGTTTGAGCCTCACACTGGATATATATATTACTTAAAAAAAGTATTGGAGCAGTTTTTAGAAGTTTAAGAAATGGAAACAAATTAGTTATGCTATAGAACTTTACAACTATCTAACATACAAGAAAACTTACAAAATTTACATTTCTCAGCCTCTTTTATTTCTAGCTGTTAACTTTGTTTGAATTAAAATGGTTTTACCAGGTAGCACCAACTTTCACCCCCACACCGGCAGCATTACATTCTAGAAAAAGCACTAGAGTGAGAGGAGGAACTGGGGCTTGTGATTTAGGCTCTGTCACCAACTGGCTTGTGTCTTTAGAGAAGTATTTTAGTGGTCTGTGCATACAAATGTAACATTCTTTTAGCAGTAGCTACTATTTATTGAATATTTAAAATGTGCCAGCAAAAGGGACACTGATCCTCATAGCAATCCTGAAAATTATTCCCATTTTACAGATGAGTGAGCGAAGGTTCAGAGAGGTAAGCAGCTTACCCACTGTGACACAGCTGGTCAGCTAGTGGTCAGGGCCAGGGCTACAAGTGAGTTCTTTCTGTTTGTTCCTTAGCTTACTCTGAGATTTAAAGTTACTTTGATTTGTGAAAATTCTGACTCAGAATCAAACACCAGAGTCCTTCACAACTTAATGGAATCTAGTCCCCCTGCAGGCCTGTGATGTCATTGATCTACAGTGTCAGTGAAATTGACTTCTTTATGCCACTGTCATCACTCATCGCTTGCCTTCTGGGATTTCAAAATATGCTCTAAGAACTGGATTTCTTACCTAAATAGCCATTTTAAAGCATCTTTGGCCTTTTGCATATTCATTAAAATTATCCAAAATTCTACATATATGAATAAGGAAAAGTAGGAGGAAGGCAGTCTAGACTAGAATTCTGATTTTCCTGGGCAGTAAAAATTTCCCCCAGCACTAGGATCCCAACCTAGGATTGCCAGTTTATTTTATTTTGCAACTAAAGACATTTTTGAAAGTCTGTCACCAACTTTTCAAAAAAAGAAGTAGACAAAAAAAAAAAGTAGGAAGGACTGACTATCAGAATTAAAAAGTTCTTTGAATGTAGTCCTGAGAACCTTACCACTCTTCATTTTTCTCATTGTGCATCAATGCATTAGACTCTACAAGCTGGCCCCTGAGTGTCTGGTCATGGGTGATGGTTCTTTACTGAAGCCCTGTCTTCACTGAGGTGCTGGCCATAGTCCTTGTGTTCTCTTTGCTGGACTCATCCCTTTTGAGTCCAGAGTTAAGCTGAAGGCACACTGAGGACCCCTGTGCCATGGGCAGGGAACTTAGTGGTGCAGGTAGGTGACTGTATTTCAGTCACAGCTGAATGTCAGTCCCCCGCAGAAACGGTTTTCTGTGGGTTGGCCTTGAGTATTAGGGGCCATGCTGGATGAAATGCAGCCCACAAGTCTGGTCAGCTTTACCTGGAAGCAGTGGAACCGCTGTCAGGGGAAGCCAACTGCTTGTGCTTCGTTCTGGAAACAGGTCAGACATTTTTACTGGAAAACCCAGAAGGAGCATCTAATTCTGGATGAAAATTCTAAATTGTGTATTTTATTTTGCTCTTGTTTGCTCCTATGCAGTCTTCCATGCCATGGCTGATCTGCCTAAGTGTTTCACTTAAAAGAGAATTAGGGAGAGTAGTCCAGAATTCCCACCCCAAGAGCCCAGTGCCGAACCTCTCCAGTGCTGTCTCACTGCCCTGCCAGAATGATGTAACACGATGACTCAGGGAGATGTGAGTGTGAAAGGAACAGATGCGAATGGTTAACATTTCGTTTTTAAAACAGCAGATGCTATGTATTGTCATTAGCTTGATTTATTTAATGAACTTGGTGCAAACGGATAGGCTTGTGCAGAGCACGTCCCTTCTTGCGGAATAGTCAGCTTTCAAAGAAAGTATGGAAATGTAGTTGCCGTCTGGTTGTTTAAGTTGAATAAAAATCTATTTAAAGACCTGGCTTAAGTGCATTCAGCCTTTCTGTCACTGTGCTGCACGGAAGAAGAAAGGTTTCATTATGCATGATAAAGATCCAGATTCTTAGAGATTGCCTCTCTCCCTCCAGCTCCGTGGAATCCGCCAGGAGCAATCTGCTAGCAGATCTTAGAACTGGCTTCAGAAGGCAGAGTAGGCTCCTCTGAGAACTGCTAAGTCCAAATTATTCTGCAGCCTCGAGTGCCAGATACATTGTTCTCATTAAGCATTTGTTGGCATTTGTAAAGAAAATGTAGCTTTATATAGTGAGTCCTTCCTGCAGGTATTATCAGGCTGTTGTATTTATGTAAGATACCATTCCACTAGCCATCTCGTAGGGCACAAAGCTAACACCTCCTTACCTGGCTTGTCCTTTTCAGAAGGGCAAGGGAGGGAGTCATGGAGATGGCCACAATAAAATGTTAGAAAAGAGGTAAAATGCTATATTGCTATAGTGAACAGAGGAAGAAATTGATTTTTCTCCTTTTGTCCTTTTGTTGCACATCTTTTACATTTGGAAAAACCAAACCTACAGACCTAAAATAGTGCCCTTAGTTGAATGTGATTAGGTTTTTCAAAAACTCCTTATCCTTCAAAACCCAAAAACACAGTGCAGCCCTAACAGAACAGTATATTCCATTGAAAACCTCTTCCCCCCAAAATCCGACAGCCTCCGTTGTTTGGTTTCTGGTGCTTACGTAATGCCTTCTGAGTTAACAAAACCAAATAATGGCCTGCAACTCCACACCAGGCAGGCCTATGGTGGAAGTAGCTGACGAATAAAATTCTCCTAGCTTTCCCAACCATAATTTAGCATTCAGGACCCCAGTGAAGGGACCGGCTTCTGTGAAGAGCCTTCGTGTTCACCTGCTTCCTCTCCCTCCCCAGGCCTGACTGTTAAGGAACCACACCTACAACCAAATTTTCACTTCTAAAGCAAAGCACTGTGCCTTCTCCCTGGCCACTCCTCCTCCTACATGCCCTTCTGCCCTCACCCCAGCGGTGTGACAGGTGGAAGGAATGGATTTCAGAGGTAAATGCAGGGTCCCTGGATCTGCCCTACCACGACGTGTGGGTGTGTCTTTAAGTGAGCAGCTTAATTTCATTTTCCTCTTTCATGGAAAGAAGTAGGGGGCTTCCATGCTTTTCGTATCTCAGGCTACAGGAATAAATGGAGATGAAATATCTTAGGTACCTGGCCTGAAAGAGAAAATTATAAACATCAATTGTGTTCTCTCCTCATTCATACCATAGATGCAAAAACTCTGGAACGCTCCAAAATGAATCTTTATCCTTTAGAGATACATAGTGAAATATATAGGTGAATGTGAAAATGGAAACGTAGGGGCACCTGGGTGGCTCAGTCAGTTAAGCATTCAACTCTTGGTTTCAGCTCAGGTCATGATCTCAGGGTCATGGGCTCGAGCCCCACATGGGGCCCCATGTTTTGCAGGGAGCCTGCTTAAGATTTTTGTCCTCTCCTTCTGCCCTCCCTGCACACGCACACGTGCTCACTCTAAAACAAATAAGCAGATCTTTAAAAAGGGAAATGTAAACACATGACCTGGGTAAAGTGCAAAATACTTTTGACAGTCCCTGCACTTTTTTTTTTAATTTTTTAAAATTTATTTATGATAGAGAGAGAGAGAGAGAGAGAGAGAGGCAGAGGGAGAAGCAGGCTCCATGCACCGGGATTCGATCCCAGACGTGGCATTCGATCCCAGATCTCCAGGATTGCGCCCTGGGCCAAAGGCAAGCGCCAAACCGCTGCGCCACCCAGGGATCCCAGTCCCTGCACTTTTATGAACCCAATATTAGTAGTCAAGTTAATGTTTTTTGCATAAGAAGAAAATATTACTGATATTTTCTGTAATATTTTCTGTCGATCATCTAGGTTTTGGAGTTTCTTCCCCCAGATTCTCCTCCCCTCACTCAATATGCTTTTCCTCTTGTGACCAAAGGGAAGTTAACTCTGCCTTTTCAGAGAGGGGTCTGTCTGCCTGTAACCAGGAAGCAGAGGAAGTCTTGCTGCTGCAGGAACTGTCTGTCCAAGAAGCCGTGAACTTCACTCTTACTTGGTTTTTTAAGATTTTATTTATTTATTTGAGAGAGCAAGGAGAGGGAGAAGCAGGCTCCTCGCAGAGCAGAGCCCAACGTGGGGTTCAATCCCAGGACCCCAGGATCATTAACTGTCTGAGCCACCCAGGTGCCCCCCTCTTACTTTTTAAAAATATTTCTCTTAACTATGCAAAACTAATATTAAAGCGATGTTTATAACCTTCCAGCTGTCCCCTCCTTTTCTCATCAACAGAGGAGGCTGCCCAGTGGGGCTGGAGGAGCACAGCCTGGCACCATTCACCGGGTTCAAATTCATGCCCTAACACAGCTTCGTGACTCTGGGCAGGTAGTAGCCCCTGACCTCAGTGTTTTCATCTGTAGAATGGGACAATAATACCTACCTCATAAAATTGTTAAGTGGACACACTGCAGTGAATTAATGGACGTAAAGCCCTTAGAATAGTGCCTGAAGCATAGTAAACAGCATAAAAGAGTTGTTAATCTTTTTATTATGAAGGGAACACCCCCCCCCCCCCCCGTGAAATTCTTTCCTAAGTGTATATACTTCATGAAAACGCAGCTGCCTGCCCATCCTGATGGGCTCTGTGGGGCCCACTTGCTTCCCCCTCCCTGCCCGTCTTTCAAAGTCGGTCACCTCAGACTCCTCCCTGCTTCGTGGTGTTTATGGTACCCCTGTCTTTGTCCAGTCGAGTGTGAGGCTATTTCCATGTGCTGCATGTGTCAGGGATGGGGAGACACCGGGTGGTCTCTACTTGCTCGCATGGTGGCCTGTCCAGCTTGGGATGAAAGAGGCAGATCTTACTGATAGGATAGAGATTTCATGTCCTCAGGCCTGATGAGTGGTTTTTTTTCTTTTTCTTTTTTTAAGATTTTATTTATTCATGAGAGGCAGAGAGAGAGGCAGAGGGAGAAGCAGGCTCTCCACAGGGAGCCTGATGCAGGACTTGTTCCCAGGACCCCGGGATCACCCTGAGCCACCCTGGCATCCCCTGATGAGCATTTATAATGTCATAGCATCTCTTTCAGGCCAGGTACCGTCATATTTTAATAATAGTACCTACCACTGAATATTTTGCAATCAGAGCACTTGGTTTCTGTTGCGTTGACTTCTTTATATGGTGCTTTCCTGTGGGACTTCTGTTGTACTCTTTCTTCTGGTAGGTGGCATTTGGGCAGAAGACTGGCCCCACATTTGAGTGACTCGTTTTCCAATGTTAAATTTACCTCTATGTGACTTTGACTCTTTTCTTAATTTATTTTCTCACTCTCAACTCAGTGAAAATGCCGGAAATCTTCTCCCTTAGTAGAAATACCATGTCTAAAATTGGATGACTCCATATAAAATCTATATCCTTGGAAGAAAAGCTACTGTATTAACTTAAGGTAGTTATTATTAAAGTGGCAGTAACATCACAACCATTTTTGAATTGAAACAATTTATTTCAAAGACTATGAAATCTTTCAACCTCCAAAAAGTATGAAGTAAAAGAAAATAAGATCTTGCGGGTATAGGGGAGATAGGCAAAGAAGAAAAAAGGGAGAAGACCATTGGGCTGTAATCATAGGTGTGGATCATGGTGTTAATCTTGCTTTTATTTGTTTAGCTTTTTGCTGGAAAGGAATGTGAAGAAAGAAGCTTCTGTTTATTTTTGCCACTTCCATTTTTGTAACTTCTTATGGCCTGGCAGAAAGAAATATGGTAATGTTTTAGAAATGTTTTGCCTTAAGGGGAACTTAGAAATCTTATCAGCACTAAGTATGCCAATTCTTTATGCCATTGCAAAGATTTATGAAAGATAAATACAAAGAAGGCCAAGTGCAAAGTTCAGCTTTGTTCTTTAACAGCTCGATTAGGGTGGTTCTGGGTCATTTACAGAACA
The DNA here is from genome assembly GCF_053574225.1 of Canis aureus. Taxonomy (NCBI): domain Eukaryota; kingdom Metazoa; phylum Chordata; class Mammalia; order Carnivora; family Canidae; genus Canis; species Canis aureus. Next base: position 6,204,371 of record NC_135616.1, on the reverse strand, counting down.
TTTCACACCTTTCCCTTTTTACCATGCATATGACTCTTATTATAACCAGTTTTCATTGCGGCCAGTGTTATAAATTTGGATCTGGGTCTGGCACTCAGCCAGCATGTGATATGACCTTAAAGCAGATACCTTGTCCTCTGCCTACACTGGTGTCTCCCTCTGTAAAATGAGGATACTAATGCCCACCTCATTGGGCTGCTATAGGATCCCAAGTCAGCACGGAGGGCTTGACAGATGTCCACCATCATTGTTATTAAAGAAAAGTAAGATCAGGAACACATGGTAACTCAAACAGAACCATCTGTGCCCATTGATACAGGAATTTTAGCCCTGTGAATTGTCCTTTCTGATTAAAATATTTTTTGAAAGACTTTCATAGCCTTAGTAAGCTTAAAGAAAGGTAAGCTCCTGTTGCCAGAATGATTCACTTAGTGGACCACTTCCCATCTACATGACTGAATGAACTATTACCATAATACTCCCCCGGGATGAGCGAATGCGGGGAGAGGATATGAGTATATTATTAGGACTGCCCTATCCTTTAAGGATTTACCATCAACAATTGGAATTGTAGGGGAAATGAAATATTCCATTTCTAGGGCGACATCTATGTGCCCGGCACCCGTCACTCAGAACATCTGCCTTTCCTTTCTACTAAAGTGTTTTGTGTGAGTTTTGTTGTCTTGTTTTGTTTTTATGAATCAGTCCTGAATTCCTTAATTTTTCCAAAAATAGCATTTTCCTTACATGTCCAGGATTTGAAGAGGGGGTGTCTTTCATTGATCAGATTTACCAAGTTGCTAGTGTGTACCAGGCAGTGTCCTGGGCTATAGGGAGTCAGAGATGACCGTCCTCAGGGGAGACACCAAGCAACAAAGAAGGAATGATGTGATAGGAGATCCGAGAGAGTGCAGGTCTGAGAACAGAGTGCACAGATAGGACTGTGGGGCAGGCAGAAAAGTTCAGATGGGGAATCATGTGGGATGTAAAAGGTTTCTGGGCAGACAAGGAGGTTCTCTAAGAAGAGAGACCAGCAAAGAAAGACACTTCCTTGCCAACTGCATGGGGTGTTGATTTAGGTCAGTATGACTAAGCCTTTTAAGAGCAGGGATTGTCCCCCATCAACTCATGGTAGGGCTCACTGCCTCCACTGGTCACATTACCTGGAGAAAACTGGGTTTTCAGTTTTTCAACAAGGGCGGGAAGTAGAGATGCCACTCTTTCTGCCCCTTACCTGTTCGTAGACATTGGTCCTAGCAGCTCCTTCTCTGGGCCAGCTCTGTGCTGACTTTTCCTAAAAGGGATCCACTGAATATCTGAGGTTATTGAGGACTTACTACCTTCTATTAAGGATCGTTGTAACTTTTATGACCTGCTAATTCTTAAAATAGACAACATCGAGAGATTTTTTTATTATTTCATGTAAGAAGGTTTTTAGAAACATTTAGTTGTAGACTGTTACAAGCCAGTGTTTGCAAGCCATTAATTGGAGTCAGTTTCTAGTCCTTATAAGCCACTGAGTGGTGGTTCAATGTGGGAAGAGATACTGCATTCAAGAGAGAGAGCTATCTTAATGGGTTCTTTTCTTTTGTGAAATTTTAGATTTCACCACTGGGTATTTTTCTGTTGTTAGTAAAGATGTAATGAATCTCACCGAAACCAGACAGTCTTCATCTTGGCTCCCCAGATTCTTAATCTTTGTTTTGTTTTCCTGTTAAAATTAGTAACGTATTTACAATCAAAAGGTGATAACATTACCTCTTGTTTCCTGATTTTGAACACTAACACTCTTAGCTGTTACTTTTTATTCATTAGATTTTGCGGTTACAAAAGAGTCCTGGTATAGGATCCTTAAAAGCTGCAGAAGTTGTTCAAGTAGGTTGAAAAAGAGCATCTGACGTATTCAGGCTCAGAACAAGTCTTTTTTTTTTTTTTTTTTTTATTGGAGTTCAATTTGCCAACATTTAGCATAACACCCAGTGCTCATCCCTCCAAGTGCCCCCCTCAGTGCCCATCACCCAGTCACCCCCACCCACCTCCCTTTCCACTACCCCTTGTTCATTTCCCAGAGTTAGGAGTCTCTCATGTTTTGTCACCCTCACTGATATTTTCACTCCTTTCCCTTTATTCCCTTTCACTATTTTTTATATTCCCTGAATGAATGAAACCATATAATGTTTGTCCTTCTCTGACTGACTTACTTCACTCAGCATAATACCCTCCAGTTCCATCCACGTCAAAGCAAATGGTGAGTATTTGTCGTTTCTAATGGCTGAGTAAGGGCAGCCCTGGTGGCTCAGCAGTCTAGCGCCGCCCTCAGCCCAGGGCCTGATACTGGAGATGGAGACCTGGGATCGAGTCCCACATCAGGCTCCCTGCATGGAGCCTGCTTCTCCCTCTGTCTGTGTCTCTGCCTCTCTCTCTCTCTCTCTCTCTCTCTCTCTGTCTCTCTCATGAATAAATAAATAAAATATTTAATAATAATAATAATAATAATAATAATAATGGCTGAGTAATATTCCATTGTATACATAGATCACATCTTTATCCATTCATCTTTTGATGGACACCGAGGCTCCTTCCACAGTTTGGCTATTGTGGACATTGCTGCTAGAAACATCGGGGTGCAGGTGTCCTGCCGTTTCACTGCATCTGTATCTTTGGGGTAAATCCCCAGCAGTGCAATTGCTGGGTCGTAGGGTAGTTCTATTTTTAACTCTTTGAGGAACCTCCACACAGTTTTCCAGAGTGGCTGCACCAGTTCACATTCCCATCAGCAGTGCAAGAGGGTTCCCCTTTCTCCACATCCTCTCCAACATTCCTTGTTTCCTGTCTTGTTAATTTTCCCCATTCTCACTGGTGTGAGGTGGGATCTCATTGTGGTTTTGATTTGTATTTCCCTGATGACCAGAGATGTGGGGCATTTTCTCATGTGCTTCTTGGCCGTGTCTGTGTCTTCCTCTGTGAAATTTGTGTTCATCTCTTTTGCCCATTTCATGATTGGGTTGTTTGTTTCTTTGCTGTTGAGTTTAATAAATTATTTATAGCTCTTGGAAACTAGCCCTTTATCTGATATGTCATTTGCAAATATCTTCTCCCATTCTGTAGGTTGTCTTGTAGTTTTGTTGACTGTTTCTTCTGCTGTGCAGAAGCTTCTTATCTTGATGAAGTCCCAATAATTCATTTTTGCTTTTGTTTCTCTTGCCTTCATGGATGTATCTTGCAAGAAGTTGCTGTGGCCGAGTTCAAAAAGGGTGTTGCCTGTGTTCTCCTCTAGGATTTTGATGGAATCTTGTCTCATATTTAAATCTTTCATCCATTTTGAGTCTATCTTTGTGTCTGGTGCAAGAGAGTGGTCTAGTTTCATTCTTCTGCATGTGGATGTCCAATTTTCCCAGCACCATTTATTGAAGAGACTTTTTTCCAGTAGATAATCTTTCCTGCTTTGTCGAATATTAGTTGACCATAAAGTTGAGGGCCCATTTCTGTATTTTCTATTCTGTTCCATTGACCTATGTGTCTGTTTTTGTGCCAGTACCACATTGTCTTGATGACCACAGCTTTGTAGTACAACCTGAAATCTGGCATTGTAATGCCCCCAGCTATGGTTTTAATATTCCCCTGGCTTTTCGGGGTCTTTTCTGATTCCACACAAATCTTAAGATGATTTGTTCCAACTCTGTGAAGAAAGTCCATGGTATTTTGGTAGGGATTGCATTAAATGTGTAAATTGCCCTGGGTAACATCACAATATTGTGAAAATGTCAATGTTACCCAGGGCTCAGAACAATTCTTGAGAGAAAACAATGTAAACAAAATTTTGGCACTGCCTGCTTCAAGGGATTCCTCTAGTTAACCCTGAGCAGAGCTCACAAAAGAGGGATCACCTGCCAGTTCTTTTTAACAGTAGCAGCCACTGTGACAAATTTTACAAAAGTCACAGCCCCCTTTACTGAAACCTAAAAACAAAAAAAACCTCAGAGTAACTGAGAAACAAAATAGTAGTCATGACAAAAATAGGAATTTGATTTGTAGTTTGCCCTTGCAGAGCAACAGGGGGAGGCCCTAACTTCAGCTAATATCAGAAGGACCGCATTTGGTCTTTAAGCTGTGCCTGTTTAAAATCAAGACATGGGCAGCTGGAGTGGCTCAGAGGTTTAACGCTGCCTTCAGCCCAGGGTGTGATCCTGGAGATCTAGGATCGAGTCCCATGTCAGGCTCCCTGCATGGAGCCTGCTTCTCCCTCTGCCTGTGTCTCTGCCTCTCTCTCTGTGTCTATCATATAATAATAAAAATAATAAATATAAATAATAAAAATAAATAAAATAAAATAAAGATGTAACAAATCTCTCCAGGCTGTTTTTTGTGCCTTGTAGAATATCACTTTAAGTTATGTGCTTCCCTATGATTGAGTCATTCGGGAACTCTGAGGATATTGGTAGCCCACAGATGCTTCCTTTTTCAAGGCTGGTTTAGAGTATCATTTGACTTTGAAGAGCAGATCCTTTCCAGAACTGAAAGTGAAATTGAATTAACCAGCTTCGCTCAGTGACATTTGAAATTATGCCTGGCGTAAGAGATTAAGAATTAAAACATAGGGTACTCTCTAGCTTTGTTCTCCTGTGACCGTTTCCATTCCTGCAACTTCTCTGTGTTGTACAGGCCAAGAGCTGGCGGCTGCCCCCCTGCCCTGCTGCCCCGAGTTGTAAACACGTCTTTCGGTGTTGCAGTGGTGTCTGCGGTGTGTTGCTAATTATAAAAGTCACATGTCTTGCGCTTCACCTCAAGAACATCCTCTGGCTTTGCAGTGCTGCCTCAGATGCGCTTTGCAGTGCTGCCTCAGATGCCGAGATGGAGAACCAGAGAGCGGGGTCCTTACCCGCTGGGTGGCGCACAGCACTCACCGACGGACTCGGGCCCTGCCTGGCAGAGGTCTGCCTGGCAGAGGCCCGGCAGTATTGTGACCCTGGGTCCCAAGGAGCAGGCCCAAGTGGTTCCCGTAAGGAATGTCTCTAACTCTCAAATTCAGTCAGCATCCCTTTGGTTTGTTGCGAAAATTGTGTGAAAAACATTGTTTTGAAATCTACAAGCTTTCTATAATCGAGACCCATATAAGGTAACATACACAAATGGAAATTTGGTTTAAGAAATTCTCTGAAGGGGGATCCCTGGGCTCAGCGGTTTGGCGCCTGCCTTTGCCCCAGGGCGTGATCCTGGAGACCCGGGATCGAGTCCCGCATCGGGCTCCCGGCATGGAGCCTGCTTCTCCCTCTGCCTGTGTCTCTGCCTCTCTCTCTGTGTGTGTCTATCATAAATAAATAGATCTTAAAAAAAAAAAAGAAAAGAAAAATTCTCTGAAGGCTTAAGGGCTTGATTAGGAAGGGACAGTGAGTGATACATGATGGTTTGCTCAGTATTAAAATGAATAAAAAGTAAAATTGGTTAGGTTAACTTGTGTAAGTTTTTTAGAAATAATTCTTGTTCCACGCTATTGACAATGTAATAAAGAAGTCATGTTTATATATTAACTAAATTTTTTGTGGATGCTATAGAATTTAATACAGTAATTTCTAAGTTCAGACTAAGGCTGTCTGAAATCAAGATTAAGTTTCCAGCATTTTTTGTAAGAATTTTCCCCAATATATCATTCTTTTAAAGCCATTCCATTTTTAATGTAATTATCAAACACAATTTTTAAATGGCTTTTATGTTAAACTTGTGGTAGTAATAAATTATATTACGATTAGCAAATGCTACGTAGGTAGTTTGGGGTAAAATATAACCTAGGTTGACTTCATACATACATACATACATACAGTCTGTGTGGAAGTATAGACCACGTTACAGGTATTAATGGACTTCTGCTTTTCCTTTTGGGACTTAGTAATACCACATTTTTTGTTTTTCTGTTGATGATACAAAACGTACAGATAGGATTTTTTTTATAGCAAATTGCATCTTTTTTGCTTCACTTTCATTTGCTTTATTTGCAGGTGTTGACTTTAAAATCAAGACTGTAGAGCTAAGAGGAAAGAAAATCAGATTACAGATCTGGTAAGTGGGGGATCTACACACAGTAACCACCATGTATGTTCACAGTCTGTACGCCTGTCTGATAAAATTAACTGTTCAAGCTGGCTTGCCTCTCCTACCTTTCCTCTCCTTTGCTCATCTTTAAGTAAAATGAACAGTGAGAAAATTTAGGAAGTCTACCTGTTTCATACTTCATTTGCACGTGGGGAGTGGTGAAAGGAGAATGTCACTTTAATAATTTGGAGCCTTGATGCCTCTTTTCAAATCATTTGACATACTAGCAAAATTGTCATCACTAAGATGATTGCTCAAATGCTTGTCTTCACATTTTTAAAGTGATTTTTGTCGGCTAGTATGCAAAAAAAAAAAAAAATTCCATCACGTTCCAAACCAGATCTGTGCAGTTTCGAGGCAGATCACCCAGAGACAGTGGGGGCTGCCCGGGGGGGCGCAGTGGGAGCATCACTGTGGGATGCACATGCTCCCGCTGGACGCGTGGCTCATGCCACATGATGTAAGCCCCACTTGTACCAACTGGGAATGAATCAATCCAGGGCCGCTTTCTGAAGAGAAGCGCCCTTCTCACATCATGACCAAGAGCAGCTAAACCAGCCATGTGATAGCTGCGTGGCACCAGGAGCTTTCTGTGGGCTCCCAGGGGCCCACCAGGGGCACTGGGAAACGACCTGCGGGGTGCAGAGCAGATGTGGTGCTGGTTTAACCGTGGCACCACCGAGGGGCTCAGAGAATGCCCTCTGTTCTTCACCTCCCTGCTACTGTGTACTCAGCTTACTAACTCCTCTGCAGGTCCACCTCAGCTCTGAGTGTCTGTCCACCATGTGTGTGTTTGCTTTCATCTGCGTTACTTGCTGCCTCATCTGTGGCATCATCGGTCACCTAATGCTTGAGTGTTAGTGCCATGCCTTCATTCTTCACCCGTGCCCCCATGTGGGGCACAGCTGCAGCCCAGCCGGCATTGCTGCCTCCCGGAGGTGTCTGAGGTAATGTCTTCATTTGGTCACCTGCGACTGTATAACCCACTGTGAGGACTTTTGGGGTTGGGAGTTTGGGCTTTTGGTTTGATTATGAAACATTAACAGTCTAGCCCAAATACATGATGGCCCAAAAAAATGAGTGTTCATTTTATTAGCCCTTAATTGGAAAGCCCACAAACTTTGGTGTTGCTGCCCATTTTTTTTGAACTCTGGAAGTGATGACAAAGTATCTCTCACATGAGCTGTTGTTTCTGATGATAAGCTCTCTAAGGTAAAGACAGTCTTTAAAAGGATCATCTGGGAGATGCCTGGGTGGCTCAGCAGTTGAGTGTCTACCTTTGGCTTGGGTTGTGGTCCTGGAGTTCCGGGATCAAGTCCCGCATCGGGCTCCCTGCAGGGAGCCTGCTTCTCCCGCTGCCTGTGTCTCTGCCTATGTCTCTGCCTCTCTCTCTGTGTGTCTCATGAATAAATAAATAAATCTTTTAAAAATAAATAAAAGGATCATCTGAGGTACTTCACCTCTGTCTAGCACCTGTGGGTGAGATACTCTCTGAAGGAGATTATTGAACACAGGGGGATAGAGCTAGTATTAGAACGCCTGTGGAGCTTGCTTAGTGAGTGACAGCAGTGTCTAAGTGATGACATCATGGCCTGTCTAAGCAGACATACCTTAATTACTGTCTTCATACTTCAGGTTTCATCTCAGGCAGCAGTAATCCAACCTATAAAAAGTCTGTCCAGATGTCCTGTGGCTCCCTGGAACTCAGCCCATTAAGGCTGTCTGGGCCAGTGACATTGGATACTTCTGGAATCTCAGGACAGAGCCTTTGAATCTTATCTGAAAGGGCTCACCTGTGAATCCCACCCTGTGGGGAAAAGTGTGCTGGTACAGTTCCAGGAAATACACAGGACACTCCGAAACCATATTTCTCTTGGTTGTAAACACATTCCCCACCTAACTCCTCCTCCTAACTCCCATCCTTGACTCTTCCAAAGAACACAACTGAGGGAGAAAAACAAGATTCAGTGAATGTATTGAAAGGTTGATGACACGTTTTCCACAGGGAGCATCCCAGTGATTCAGTGAGAAAGGAGGGACTGAAGTTTTCCCAAAGGTGTTTTCAACAGTGAATGACATGTCCCCAAAATGCCCACCACTTGTTAATCACACAATACTCAAAGTAAGATTGGTGCCATCCGAGGTGTTTTATGTAAAGGATTAAATTTCCTTCATTTACTGTTACACAGTAGATAGCAAATATGGGAATCACAGTTCACTATTTAATACATGACTCCTTTCAGAGTCAGAAGCCTCGCCTGTGCTGTTGCTGTCATGGTCTGCTTTGTTGGGGGAGTGTTGTCACCACTTTGCCATCACAGTTGAGGGCCCAGGAGGAGCCTGTGTAGTTGGAGAGGGTTCTTCAAAGAGCCTCAGCGGCCTTGCTCTGCTAATAATAGCTGTGCTCTGATTTTCTAGAATGTCAATCCATGAACATTCCCAGTTGGCTTTCACAGAGATCTGATTAGAAGAAATGCATTTTTTTTCTTGATGATTTCTGGATATAGCCAATATGAGAAAATATTAACCAGAGGTTCCTGAAAGTTTAAGGTACCATAAGCTGTAGATGGCATTGTCACACGTTTATGCTACATTTTATATCATGGCCACATTTTTTTCAGTCCCTGGATTATCTGTGGTCAGAAAAAAAGGACCACTTTCTCATCTCTTTCTTCACGTATGTGTGTAAGACCTTTATGTAAGTGTAGCTAAAACAAAGTGCGTCAACTAGAATATAGCTTCATGAAATGACATTCAGATGCGGTCCTACAGATTAAACACAGGGAATTAACATGTGTCATATATTGTCCCGTCCACCATGCCAGTCTTCCCTGTAGGAGATTTGGTTCTTATGCCAACATCAGGCTTATTTTTCATTCTCTGCTTGGATTTCATACACAGAAAATTAATAATGACATCTTTAAGTGGATATATTAAATGCAAGTAAGAATCTTTGAATTTTCAAAGCATGGTCATATTACAAAACTGGGGAAACAGAATTGCAGGAATTTTTCAATTTGCACAAAAAGCAAAGAGAGAAATAATCACCTCTTATTCCAGCTGCAGCAAATGACAGTTTAGCTGCCATTACTACCCTACAAATCTCTAGGAATGGTCTCTTTATCATGACAGTGAAAACTCATATTTATGGAGATAAAGAAGGGAAATATTACGATTCTGCACCTTCCCAGAAAGAAGCATCATCAGTGCATTGGTGTCTTCTTAGCATCTCATTTTTTGAGAAGTAGGAACTTGGGTGGCACTTTTATGCTGCTGACACATAGGAGATCTGTAATAAATACTTGTTGAACTGTGTCTGCATTTCATTTCCCTGTTCTTTGTATGTGGTAGCAGATTATTTATTAGGGAAATAAATCAAGGAAAGGAGCTTCAGAGGACTAGACAGCATATTTGCACAACCCACATATTTTGGAAATAAGGAATAGTCAGTTTCTTAAAGGAAGATGCTTTCCTATCTCAAGCCTTCAGAGCCAGACACAAAAAGGTGGAATTTAAGGAATGACTTGACATGGGAGTGGCAAACTGGTTAATGTTTCCTTAACTGGCTGGTTAATGTTTTTGTAAACTGAACTTGCTGGCTTATTTGTGTTAGAATCCCTCAGATTTTGCCTTTTGAGGTCTTGTCGTCTTCTGTTGTCTGAGTGAAAGCCAGCAGAGACAGCTGATTTCTTAATGTTTCTAAGATTCCTGGCTGTGCCACCCAGGCAACAGGTGTTTTTAGCTCTATCAGAAATGCCTTTTACTCTCCCTGTTCTTCAACTGTTGGCTTTTTAACACTTTTGAAATGTGCTGTAAGACATTGTGCCTTACATAACAATACTCTGTTACATCCAAAACTCTGTTAAAAGAAAGATTTCATGGCAGGTCTTCTTACCACATTTAAATAAATAAAAGCATTTAAAAATAAAAATAAAAAACCGTTATCTCAAAAAAAAAAAAAAAAAAACCTTATCTCTAATCTCACTATGTTGGAACCCCCAGTGTCTAGATTCTAATTCTTTGAATATGTGCAGAAATTAATGTCAGTTGAGTTATGCTAAATAGCCAGATTAAAGTTGCTTAGAATAAAGGCTTATTCTATTAAACTATTAAAGTATTATGCTCACCAAAGATTTCAGAGTAGTAAAATGTAGGGTTTTTTTTTTACTTTTTAAAGAAATGAGATATTGTTTCTTAACAGTATCAAAACAGCACAGCATATTTTTAAGACATTAAAAATATTTGATCAGATCCTAATTTGATCAAGCCATAACTTGTGATAGAGTGGGAAAACCATGCTCTGAAAGATTTAACTCTTTATTGATGCAAAAGTAATTATAGGGGCACCTGGTTGGCTAAGTCAGTTAAATGTCCGACTCTTGATTTCAACTCAGGTCATGATCTCAGGGTTGTGGGATCAAGCCCAGCATCAAGTTCCATGCTGGACATGGAGCCTGCTTTAAAATCTGTCTTCCCTCGCCCTCTGCCTCTCTCCATCTCCCCAAAAAAAGTATTAGTTACACTCCTGTATGCCTAGGATTCCAGAAACAATTTTATCCATTGATTCCTTGTGTAAATGAAATGGTATCTGCATCAGTTCCTTCTCACTAACCTTGAAGGTGCAGTGCCCATTAGTGTGGTCTTTGAGGTTTTTTAGGAATCTTGAAGAATTCAGTTCCCATCTATCTAGATGGCATTTCTAGATCAAAAAATAAAGTTTATTTTGCCTTAAAGTGGCATCAACTGCCACATTTTAAACATGTAAACTTTTGTTCGGGACATGCTTAATGGCAGCACGCTGTGGGCTGGGCACCCTGCTGGACCCTGCTGGACAGAAACAGACTGGTCTCAGCCCTCCTGGGCGTTATAGTCAAAAGCAGCAGGGGATCCTTATATCCAAATGGCTTTGTTTTATGTGAAAATGAATTTGCCAACAAGCTTTTGTGTTTATTTGGCATAACAACAGGCATCACTAATGTGAACTAATTTGGTGGCAAGCTCAGTGATATCATCATTGCTGAAGGGAAGGGTATTTTAGGGATACAGTCCCACAAAGTGCACCTCAAGAGAAGTAGTCTTTGGTCAAATGCATTTGGGAAAAGGTACACATTCTCTCCACTCCGCGGAAACCCACATGCCCTCATCATTGGAGGCCCTGACTGGCCTTTCAGGAAGAACCCTATCTGTTCACCGCATTGCCCCCTGGCAATGTTCCTGCCTGCTTGACCCACCTGTCTCAGGTGGCCCTAGGGGGAGCATGCTGTTGAGTTCGGGTTCTGTGGGAAGAGCTAAATTACGGATCATCTTTAAAGAAATTTATCTACAGATAAGAAGCCCTGCTCCATTGAGCTCATTCATAAATACATGATGGGTTTCAGCAGTTTCTTGGCTTATTAGATGGAGAAAATATGTCTTAGCCAGCTGCTGTACACTATTAGTATAAGCTTACATCATTCTTCACGTTGAAATGATCGACTTCAGCCTGGAGAATAAATACAGCTTCTGGCTTTTAAAGTAGTCAGATAATATTGAACTTCATCGTATTTGCAAAACTATCTGGTCTGTCCTACCTTCCCCTTTGACCCCTCTTCTGTTTTAGAAAGACTTAAGAAAATAATGAGACTGATTTTATAGTATTTTTCATTAGCAAGCGAGTCTTGGTCATCATCTTAAAAAATCAGATATAACCACTGATGTCGGTTAAAAGAGAGTTTGTAGGGGCGCCTGGCTGTCTCAGTTGATAAGACATGTGACTCTCGATCTCAGGATTGTGAGTTTGAGCCCCACATGGGGCATAGAGGTTACTTTAAAAAAAAAAATTTTTTTTGTAGATGGTGTTAAATTTCATCATTCTACACATTATTCTCTTATTTTCAAAATCTTAAGAGAAATTGGGACTGTTTTTGTCTGAATGTAACTCAGAAAAACTACCTCTCACCCCCCTACCCCCACTAATACTGATGCATATGCATGGATGTGACTAGAATCAGCCTGCAGGGGGGCAGGGCGGGGCCTCCACTCCTGTTCACATTGGAAGGTGGAGTTGCCCCCTCTGGTTCTTATTTGGGAGCTGATTTTTGCTGCTATTTCGTAGGGACACAGCAGGTCAGGAGAGATTCAACAGCATTACCTCAGCTTATTACAGAAGTGCCAAGGGGATCATACTAGTATATGATATCACTAAGAAGGAGACTTTTGATGATTTGCCAAAATGGATGAAGATGATTGATAAGGTAGGTGTTGCCTTTTCCTGTGAGACCTATATTAATCACACAGACAGAAAGGCCTCAAGCATCAGGGCCCCGTTAGGTACTCAGTTTGTGAATCTGCTGAGGTCTTGAGATCAAATGCTCTCCCCCTTTTCATACTTGACTCTTGCTTTTTACCTTTTTGTGAGTTTCTCTAGTACTTCCCCGGCCCAGTCCACACCAGGCCTCATCAGGCGGGCACTGTTCTGCTCCCCACATGCCATGCTGAGAAAGAGACCGAGACCCCTGAGTACTTGGCCAAGGTCATACCATCCAGGTGTCTTTTTCTGCAGCCTGTCTCAAGTAGTTGTTTAGAATACCCCCAAAAATTCAATGAGTTATTCAAGAGAGTTTAGTGTTTTTAAAGAGAGATCCTACTGTACCTATATATATTTTTTAGAACTTAGAAACCTAGCTTTTTTCTGATCATAAGATTAATGATAATCTTGTCATGATAGAAAAATTTGGAAAATCAGGCACAAAAATAAATTTAAAAATGTATCGCAAAAAAAAAAATGTATCGCTCTGCCATTCTGAAAAACTGAATTGAATCCATATTCCATGTAGTTCTGCAGCCTGCTTGTTTCACTGAATATCCTATCATGCCAGCCTATTAATGTTCTTCCAAAGCATAGGTGGTTTGGGTTTTTCTGAATGGCTGCATTCTTTTTATGTACGGTAACTTATTTCGTTCTCCATCTATTCTGTTGGACTTTCTTCAGTTGATGGCCATTTTAAGTACAGGGCTTTGCCTGTCTTGTGAATCATTTGCTCTGGAAGATTCTTAGAAATTATCATCAGAGGCTCAGAGTGTTGTGGTTCATAATGCCTGCTAGCAAGCACATCACTTTCTAAAGCCCTAAGCCCCATGAGGACAGTCTCCGACCCCACCTGAGTCGATCCCACCTGGGACAGGGCCGGGGACAGGGCCACTGCCCAGAGACTGGGGGAGTGGATGAACGCACAATGATCGCAAAGCAGCAGACTTGTTTACGTTTTCTGTCAGTATATGACACTGCCCACCTTTGAAATGCAGCTTCTTTTAAAATTCCACAGTATGCTTCAGAAGATGCAGAACTTCTCTTAGTTGGAAATAAGTTGGACTGTGAAACTGACCGAGAGATCACCAGGCAGCAAGGTGAAAAGGTGAGAGAAATGGGGAGAAGGGGACATCACTGCCCACACGCTGTGCGGTTAGCAGGTCGTAGATTTTTTTAAGTAAATGGTTTTTTTAATTGTGAAATAATTATACAGTCACATCCTTCTCATTTGTTTGGATTTAAAGGAGCAGGGAGTTTTAAAGATCATTTCGAGATGGGGGGCGGGGAGCGCAGTGTCTGCATCAGTATATACTACATTGTTCTCTAACCCAACATTTTCTACAGAGAAACGTTCTTTAATCCGTAAAATTGCTTTCATGACTTGTGCTCTGGTATTGCACCCTTCCGTGGAGAATCGAACTCCTTGAGCGTAAACGGGGCTTTGAAAACCTGGCGCCCTCCCATAAAGCCAGAGCGCAGAACGCTGTGATTCCCCCAGTCACAGGCCACCTGGCCGCACGCACCACTGCATGGCAGGCCACATGGAAAATGTGAATCTGTGTTCTCAGTTCGCGCAGCAGATAACCGGGATGCGGTTCTGTGAAGCCAGTGCCAAGGATAACTTCAATGTGGACGAGATCTTTCTGAAGCTTGTCGATGACATTCTGAAAAAGGTAAAACAATTAACAGCAGTCAGCTGTCTCATTTGAAACCTGTTGTTCCCTTCATGATGCTTTGGTTGAGAATGTTTTCCTTAGAAAGAGAAGCAAGGTACTCACTCAGCGGCGGTGAAGAAGCAGGTGAGATGGTTACGGTGGCCGGAGGCCTCCAGCTGTGGTGACCACCGTGTCCCGCCCAGGGCGTCTCCGTGTCCACAGTTGGTGTCCAGTAGATTTGCTGAGCCCTAAAGATGGTTGCGGGAAGTGACTGGAGCAGGTATAACAACAGGCCGTGTTTGTTTGACATTTGCTTTTGGTTTTTTTCCCCATTTTCCCACAATAATTAAGATAGATACAGACCGTGGGGACCTGGGGGGAGCATGCAGGTGTCTCAGTGAGGTGGGAGCCCCTGCCTCACCCTCAGTGCAGTGCTTCCTGTGGGGCCTGATTCCATTCCCTAGGCCTTTCCGGGACACGAAGTTGCAGGAAAATTGCTAGACAGCATCGTCGAACAGCAGTTTCTTCAAACATTTATAGGCTTAAATTCAAAGATTTTTTAAAAAGAACTTTCCTTGAGTTTATGTTGTTACTACATATAATCTGCTAATCCAAACATAATTCAGAAGCTCCTAATAAAAGGATTGTTTAGGGGATTCCTGGGCGGCTCAGCGGTTGAGCACCTGCCTTCCGCCCAGGGTGTGATCCCAGAGTTCCAGGATCGAGTCCCACATCGGGCTCCCTGCATGGAGCCTGCTTCTCCCTCTGCCTATGTCTCTGCCTCTCTCTCTCTCTGTGTGTCTCTCATGAATAAATAAATAAAATCTTTTAAAAATAAATAAATAAATAAAAGGATTTTTTATATAATTGTTAAGAGAAGTTATTTCTTCCCTTAGTGATGCTACCCCTGAGGGTGCAGAACCATTTTTTCCCTGTATTAATACATTAGATTTCCATTATCATAAGGTTCTATGAAAATACATGTTTATGAGGTAGATCCATCCGGTTTCTTTTACCATGCAGTATGTTGAGGACTGGCCAGTGTTTGTGCGTGACACAAAATACCCTGAATCTGGTTTTAATTTTTGTTGCTTCATATTTGAGCATCTAATTCAACGTCGATGATTGGAGATCTTTATGTGAAACTCCTTTGCTCCCATGTGTGGTCTGCAGAGCACTTACACCTACAACGCGTGGTTAAATAAATGTGTTTGTCTTTTTTCCTTTGTCCTTAAGATGCCTCTGGATATTTTAAGGAATGAGTTGTCCAATAGTATCCTCTCGTTACAACCAGAACCCGAGATTCCACCAGAACTGCCTCCACCAAGACCACACGTTCGATGCTGTTAATTTGCTACTTTGGAGACAAAGTGGAAATGATTCCTGGAAAGGGGAAAATGTTCTCTTCTGCACTACAATACAATCATTTTGACGATTTCCTTTCGCACTTTGTAATCCAAGTCAGAGCTCTACACTAACTTGTAAATATGCAAATATGCAATCCTGGGTAAGTTTTGGTTATAAATTCCATATTTCCCTCCAAATTATATTTCATTCATTATCCCAGCATCTGTTGTACATACACTGGGAAACATAGTACTTCTAATATGAAGAATGGGAGAAATGAAAGGTATAATGTTTCTTGAAATAAATAATTGTCCTCGTTAATTATAGTATGAGGACCGGAGACATTCTGATAAGAAAGAAAGTGGTGCTTTGCTTACCGTTTTAAAGAAAATTTGTAAAACTAAAGACTTTTTGGGAAAAAAAATAAAGCTGTCATAAGTGCTTTTTCTTTATTTACAAGACATTTCCCCAGACGTAGCATCTCTGAAGTATGGGAGTATTTCTGCCACAAAGCAAAGCTCCGTTCACAGCCGTCTTTGAAGGTTATTTATTAATGTCAGTGTCACCGTAGAATACTGCTAGTTAGAGGGTTGGGGTTTGACTTGGTCCTAAGGCCGCAGAATCTCTCTCATGGTTTCCTGATGGACATAACCCTGTGCTTTTAAGAACTGCAAAGATTCAATAAAGAAAGAAGTGTTTTTGAGACTATAGAAGAAGATTTTAAAACAACGCTGCTGTCCTAAACAAATCCTGTTTAAAGGAATTTTAAAGAGATACATTTTACTATATCAAAGAACATACGTATTTACCTAAACATTCTATACCTTTGTAATGATAAAACTTCTCCCCTTTACGGCGAAGCTTATTCCTATTAAGCCTAGACTGTGTTCAAAAGAATTTTTTTTTTTTTTTGGTCTGATAATGAATTTGTGAACTCTATCTTTGGTATATCTTTTATTAAACTGCACTGTTTTGTTTAGTCAAGGTAAATAAGTAATTATGTATTTGAATAACTTGGCGTGTCTTGAGTGTTGTGATATGAAAAGCATTGTGGTCTTTCTACACTAATGAAGTGCAAATAAAATTTTGTATTTATGAATGACAGTTGAGTTGCCACATTTCTTTGTGGAGTTGGAGATTGTACACCATACAGTATTTTTCAAAAGCTTCGCATCTTAATCTTTGGAGCATTTTAGAGAAGAAAAATATAGTATCCTCCACTATGGAGGATACAGGCTGCTTCTCAAAAGTTAAACCTAAAACTATAATATGATCCGGAAATTCCACCTCTAGGTACATACCAAAATAAAAACAGAAAGCAGGGGCCCAAAAAGACTCTTAACACACCAGTGTTCATAGCATTATTCACAATAGCTAGAAGGGGGAAACACACCAGATGCCCATCAGCAGGTCAGTGGGTAAGCCTAAGTGGGCTACATGTGCAGTGGAGTATTGTTCACCCTTAAAGAGGAAGGACATTCTGACCCCGCGCCACAGCATGGACCAACCTTGGGGACATTCTGCTAAATGCAAGAAAGCCAGGCATGGAAGGACAGGATTCCATATATATGAGGGACCTAGAGTAGTCAAATTCATGGACCAAGTGGAATGGTTGTTGGCAGGGGCCGGGGGTAGGGGGGATGAGGAGTTATTGTTTAATTGGGAGCAACTTTAGTTTGGGAAGATGAAAATGTTCTGGCAATGAGTGGTGGTGGTGATTACACACAGTGTGAATGTGCTTAGTGCCTTTGAACTCTAAAACACTTATGTATATACTGTCCTCGAGAAAATGTTCTTGTTAACGTTTGTACCTTTTACCATTCAACTGTCAGATGTGGATCGTGGGGATTAGTTACCTATTACTGCCACCCTCGTGGCTGTGCTCTGTGGTGCGGCGCTGGGACTCTAGAACATTAACCAGACCCTCCTCTTTGGGTCTGGGTGGGAGAGACTTGACGGACTGGGAAGGAGAACAGGAGGGATTTGCTTATCATTTTTTCATTCCAGTCAGCTCCCTAGAGGAATAGCCCAGGCTGGGCATCCAGCCACCAGCGTCCTCTCCCTGCACCGCACACTGGGCAGACTGGGGCAAGTCCATGTCCTGCCTGCCTGGCCCCAGCCCCAACCATCCAGCACCTGCTGACTCCCTCTTCAGATGTTTGTCTGCCCAGCGGGTCCTGCCCCTGCTCGGCATCAGCACCTGCCAGGCTGGCAGCACCCCCCAGAGCTCAGGCTGGGCCTGTCTGAGCTCCAAAGTTTGGGTAATGCCCCATCTTCCCATCTGCTGCCCCCAGTACTGGCAGCCATTGTAGCTTCCTTCAGTTGTCTTATCAGCGGATTGCCCTAGCGTTCCCTCTGTGGGTCAGCATGTTAACAGTGATGTGCCTAGGACGCCTGGGTGGCTCAGGGGTTGAGTGCCTGTGGCTCAGGGTGTGATCCTGGGGTCCTGGGATTGAGTCCTGCATCAGTTTCCCCATGGGGAGCCTGCTTCTCCCTCTGCCTGTGTCTCTGCCTCTCTCTCTGTGTCTCTCATGAATAAATAAAATCTTTAAAAGAAAAAAACACAATGATGTGCCTACTATAGATAAAGAGGCTCTTATGATTTGTCTCCCTCTCTGATTTTGTCTTATTTTTTTCTCTCTTCCCCTATGATCCTGTTTTGTTTCTTAAATTCCACATATAAGCGAGATCCTAAAACTGTCTTTCTCCAATTAACTTATTTCCCTTAGCATAGTACCTTCTAGTTTCATCCACGTTGTTGCAAATGGTAAGATTTTTTGATGGCTGAGTAGTATTCCATCGTGTATCTGTACCACCTCTTTATCCATTCATGGAGGGGAGGTGGGTGCAGGGGTCGGGTAACTGGGGGACAGGCATTTAAGAAGGGCGCCTGATGGAATGAGTACTGGGTGTTATATGCAACTGATGAATCACTGACCTCTACCTCTGGAACTAATAATACACTATATAATAATTGAATTTAACTTAAAAAAAAAAGTTGAGAATTAAATTTAAAAAAATTTGTCTTAAAAATGAAGTTTGAAAAAAGGCAAAACCCCACAATAATCTGGCTAGTTTCCTATAGCTAATCCCTCTTTAAAAATGCCTGATTTCCACCTGTTTTCCTGGCCACTGGGGTATTGGGAGGGGTCTCAGGAAACCTGGAAAGAAAAGTTCTCTTGCCGTGGGCATTTGCGGCTACTTCAGTGATCTGTGGCCTTTCATATTTACAACTAAATCTTTGCTCCTGCTTCTATGTCTGTCTGCTGTAGTATCAGCAGAAGCACCCTTGTTTTCAGTGGGGTAGTTTTGGGGTTAAAGGTAGGACTTTGGGATGCCTGGGTGGCTCAGCGGTTTAGCGCCTGCCTTTGGCCCAGAATGTGATCCTGGAGACCTGGGATTGAGTCCCACATCGGGCTCCCTGCATGGAGCCCGCTTTTCCCTCTGCCTGTGTCCCTGCCTCTCTCTCTCTCTCTATCTCTCATGAATAAATAAAAATCTTTAAAAATAAAAATAAAAAAAATAAAAGTAGGACTTTGCAAAGTGTCCTAGTGTGGTTTACAGCTCTTGCCTTTCATTAAATTTTTATTCTCTAGGTTTCTACTATGTGTTTAGGGTTCTTCTCCAATCAGTAGGATTGTAGACAGTGTGACTAGGACTTTTCAGGGTCCTCTACTATAACCCTCCATAATTCTTTAGGGCCGGTTATTCATTGTCAACTCTGACAGTCCATCAAGTGAGAAACTGAAACTCAATGTCATCCCTCTTGATTTTTAGAAGGGACTCTCAGTCCATGAAGGAACTACTTGAAGCACAAAATATTCCAGACAGTTTTGGAAATGTATGTCCAGAAACGAAGCCAGTTTGACACTTAGCCTGTGGTTATATAATACAGCAGAATTCTACGGAAAACACATGGTATAAAATGGTAAAAATTCAAACTGTCAAGCAGGTGCAAAGAAATGCTGACTTCATTGAGTTAGACTACACCATTCTACTTCCTGACATTGCATCTCAAGAGATTATTCCTTGGCAAATGCAAGTTCTCTGGCATCCTCAATATGGTAATAAAGTCAAACATAACGGCCATCTGCCAAAGGAAGCACAACCGGAATAAATGAAGCCTCTAACACTGAAGTGTCAACATGCTTATTAGTGATGTGTGTGCCGGTGTTCACTGATACTTATATGCGGCCATGCAAATCCCAAAGTGTCACTTTGTATAAATGTCTTCATTACAGTATGGAACTATATGGATTCCACAATAGAGAGTATCATGATGTAAAAGGGTCCCAACACTAACAGTATATGTATATCACATAATAAAAAGCTTCAATAACAAAACAAAAACAGCTGTTTTTATAGCTCATTGTCCTAGGTGAGTGCTCATTGGATTCTCAGAAACTGAGATGAGTAGAGAGACTGGTGTAAAATGAATTTGTAATTGTCCGTGTAGACGGAGAAGAACAAAGTCCGTGGATTTCCTATAATAATCCCCGCATGCAGCAAATACTTAATTAGCTATTACTGCGTAGCTTTTTTTTTTAAGATTTTATTTATTAAAAAAAAAAGATTTTATTTATTTATTCACGATTGACACACAAAGAGAGGCAGAGACAGGCAGAGGGAGAAGCAGACTCCCTGCAGGGAGCCCAACGTGAGACTCCACCCATCCTGGGATCACGCCCTGAGCGGGAGGCAGACACTCAACCACCACCGAGCCACCCAGGTGCCCACTGCTGTAGCTTTTTAAAACCCTTTATTTTTTCATATTTTTAGACTGACAGGAAATTGCAAAAAATAGTACAGAGTCACCACATACCCTTTCCCTAGTTTTCCCTGATGACATCTTCTAGAACTATAGCACAATTATCAAAACTGGGACATTGACATTAGCACAGCACTATTAACCAAACTACAGACCTTATTCCAAATTTACCAGTTAATTTTTGTTTTTAATCATCATATTATCTTTCCAGAATCTCTTCTTCTTTCTTGGATTCTGTGGACCCTAATGTCAGTGTCCTCAGAATATGTCTTAGCATCTCCCTTGGTTTGTGTTGTAGGCATTATGCTCCCCAGCAAGTGGCAGGCCTTTGGGCTTCTATCCAATGGTCATTTCTTCACCTCTTTCATTTTGCTCAGGTATTGAATGGTCCTGTGCTTCTGGGAACAGCCATGGCGGGGTGGGGGGGTGAATCTTAACCAGTGTACACTCACCATAACTCCCTCACTTCCCTGAGGATTGTTTAGGGATGGGCAAGTGACTACATTGAGTTCAAGCCCACTGGTGGTTTCTCTTTTACCTTAAAAAAGGACTCTCACACAGATTGGTGCCTCTGGAATTAGTCATCCTCAGGATTGCTTGGAACTGCAGCAGCCATCTTGGACTATAAAGAAAGTCTCCCAAAGAACAGTCAAAATACCAGAGAAAATAGATGAGGAAAAGAAATGACACAGGCCCTTCAGTTTAAGCGCCACTGAGTTAATTGTATCATCTTGCTATGTAAGATAAAAGCAGCTTATACCACTTTTAGTTTGAATGTTCCTTACTAACAGCTGAAAGCCTCCCCACTAATAGCCCAGGCATCTACCCTCAGCCCACTTTTCAGTGTATACATTGACCCATGCCTATGATTCCAGCCCCCACCTGTATGCCAACGGCTTCTACGTCTCTAGCCCAGATCCCTCATAAATCGGGCTACCTACAGACACCTCCACCCTAGTTCGCCAGACCCCTCAAACTCAACTGACATGAATTAAAAACTGATATCACCTTCTATTGATGAGCCACCCCCTCTAACCTGTCCTGTATTCTGTAGCTCAATGAAAGAACTACTATTTACCAAATTTCCCAAATACGAAACTTGAAAGTGGCCCTAGACCTCTCCCTTTTCTATCCTCTGTATCCAAATGGCCTCCAAGCTCCATTGAATGGAGTCTTCTTCTCTCTAGCCTGAATTATCTGAAGCTTCATGGTTCCTTGTTTGCATCCTTACAACAGTCACTGATTTGTATATATATTGCAATTATTCTCCCTGTCTAGAAAAACAAAAACAAAAACCTCTCAAGTCAACTATGACTATTTATTAGATTCCCTTTTATTGCCCAAACACATTCAGAATTCCCATTTTCTCTAGAGTGTTCTAAGTGGAGAGATTTTTTTCCCACAGATCTACCCAAGATTCAGAGATAGTACCTCCAATCATTTTAGCATTATTTCCTCCATTAGAGCTTCAATGAGATTAGGTGCTTGTCCAGATCTGCAGAACTAGCAAGAGGTAGAGCTAAGACCTTGCAAGCCCCAAGTCTTTAGACTTCTTGCTGCCTTCTCTCACACTCTTTGAAAAGACTTAGTAACACTTTGGGTTAAATATATACGTAAGCATGCCTTATCTATTTGTATTAACCACTCATCGGGCAATTGATTTCCTGCAAAGGGAAAGATGGCCCAAAAAGTTTGTGTTCTTATAGCCATTATAGTTTCCTAAAAGTCACCAGTGTGATTAAAGCACAAGCACTGCCTTTAAATATCTTTCTAAAGCAAACATAAATAGAAAATAACTATCAAGATGGTGAAATTTGTTCCACCCATATTAATAATTATATTAACTGTGGACAGTCTAAATCTATACAATAAAAGATAGAGATTGGGGCAGCCCAGGTGGCTCAATGGTTGAGCATCTGCCTTCAGCCCAGGACGTGATCCTGGGAACCCAGGATCGAGTCCCACATCGGTCTCCCTGCATGGAGCCTGCTTCTCCCTCTGCCTGTGTCTCTGCCTCTCTTTCTCTCTGTGTCTCTCATGAATAAATAAATAAAATCTTTTAAAAAAATAAAATAAAGATAGAGATTGTCATATAAAAAAGCAAGACCTAAGTATATGCTGTGTACAAAAAATACATTTATAAATATGACAAAGATAAGTTATAAGTCAAAAGATGGTGAGATGTCATGAAAACACTAATCAAAAGAAAGCTGGATTGTTTATATTAATATCAGAAAAAAATAGATTTCAGAACAATAAATATTACCAGGAAAAAAAAGAGGAACATTATATCATGATAAAGAAATCAATTCACCAAGAAGACAACAATCCTCAACTTGAATGCACCTAACAACACAGCTTCAAAATACATGAGGCAAAAATTGGTAAAACTGAAAGGAGAAAAAACACAGATCCACAATTGTAGTTAGATTTCAATGTTCCTTTCTCTATAATCAATAGGACAAGCAGACAGAAAATCGGTGAGGCTATCAAAAACCTGAACAACAGGTTAACCTAACTCAACTCCCTCCAAGAACAGAATATATGTTCTTTTCAAATCACATGAAAGATTTATCAACATAGATCCTATTCTGGGCCATAAAACAAACTTTAACAAATTGAAAAGAAAGGAAATCAAGGGGTACTTTGCTGGCTCAGTTAGAAGAGCATGTATCTCTTGATCTTGAGATCATGAGTTTAAGCCCCAAGTTGGGCATAGAGATAACTTAAATAAACAGTTTTTTTTTTTCAACAAAACGTTATTTTTAAATAATCGCTATACACAACTTGGGACTTGAACTCATAATCCTGAGATCAAGACTCGCGTATTCCACCAACTGAGCCAGCCAGGCATCCCAAAATTTAAACTTTTTTTACACACACAATATGTTCTCTGACCACAACTGAATTAAACTAGAATAATAGAAAATGTCTGTAAAGTCTCTAAATAGTTGGAAAATAAACAATACACTTTTAAACAACCTATTTGTCAAAAAGAAATCAAAAGGGAAATGTAAAAACATTTTAAATTGAATGAAAATGCAAATACAATGCATCAAAATTTGTGGGAGGTAGCAAAAGTAGTATACAGAAGAAAATTTAAAGCATTAAAGGCTTATATTAGAAAAGAAAGAAGATCTTGGATAACTGATCTAAGTTTCACTTTAAGAAACTAGTGGAGGAAAAGCAAATTAAACTCAATGCAAGAAGAAGCAAATAATAAAGATGAAACATAAATCAATGAAATCAAGAACATAAAAATAATAGAAAAAAATCAATAAACTAAAAACTGAATCCATACAACTCAACAACAACAAAAATCAAACAACCCAATTTGTTTTTTACAACCCAATTTTTTGAATGAACAAAAAATAATCATTAGGGAAGTCCAACACAAACTTACAATGAGATACCACTTCACATTCATTAAAATTGCTATTATCAAAAAACCAAAATAACAAAAGCTGGCTAGAATGTGGAGGAAAATTGCAACTTTTATGCACTCCTAGTGAGAATATAAAATGATTCAGCCTCTCTGGAAAGTGGTATGGTGATTCCTCAAAATATTAAATATAGAACTGCCACATGATCCAACAGTTCTACTTCTGGGTTCATGCCCAAAGAAGGGAAAGGGACTGAAACAAACATTTGTACATCCGTGTTTATAGCAGTATTATTGAAAATAGTCAAAAGGTGGGAGTAACCCACACAGTGCCCACTGATGGATAAATGAATAAACAAGATGTAGTATGTGATAGGTACATAAAATGGAATGTGATTCAGCCTTAAAAAGGAAGGGAATTCTGACACACGTTACAACATAGATGAACCCTGAAGACATTATGCTAAGTGAAATAAGCCAGTCACAAAGGACAAATACTGACAAATTATTCCATTTATATGAAGTACCTAGAGTAGTCAAATTCTTAGAGACGGAAAGTACAATGAGAGTTACCAAGGGCTGGGGGAAGGGGACAGGGAGTTAATGCTTAGTGAGTACAGAATTTCAGTTGGGGAGGGAGGATGAAAAAGTTCTGGAATTGGATAGTGGTGATGGCCGCACAACAATGTGAATGTACTTGATGCCACTAAACTGTATCCTTAAAAATAGTTAAAATGGGAGGCACCTGCATCAGTTAAGCTTCCAACTCTTGATTTTGGCTCCGGTCATAATCTCACGGTTGTGGGATTGAGTCCCACATGGGACTGCCTGTTCAGTGCAGAGTCTGTTTGGGATTCTCTCTCTCTCTCTCTCTCTCTCTCTCCCTCCCTCCCTCTCCCTCTGCCCTTCCCCCCAACTTGTGTTTAAAATAAACAGTGGCTCAGTGGTTGAGCAGCTGCCTTTGGCTCAGGTCGTAGGATCCCAAGGTCCTGGGATCAAGTCCCACAGTCGGGCTCCCCACAGGGAGCCTGCTTCTCCCTCTGCCTGTGTCTCTGCCTCTCTCTCTGTGTATCTCTCATGAATAAATAAATAAAATCTTTTTAAATTTTTTTAATAAGTGAATCTTTTAAAAATAGCTGAAATGTAAATTTATATTATATATATATTATCACAATAAAAGTTTTAAAGAAATGAGGGGTAAATATCTTTGAAAAGATCAGCAAATTGATAAACCTCTAGCCAAATTCATCAAGAAATACAGAGAAAAGGGACAAGTTATCCATATCTATACTCAAAGAGAAGACATCAATACAGACATTAAAGACATTAAATAATAATGAAACCTCCTAAACTATTCTATGCCCATAAATGTGACAACTTAAATTAAAGTGAATGGATTTCTTGAAAACACAAACTGCCAAAAATCATTCAAAAGAAATAGGGAACTTTCTCAACTTGCTAAAGGTTACCTACAAAAAAACAACAGAGGACTTCATACTTGATGGTGAAATATCGATTGCTTTCCCCCTAAAATTAGGGACAAGCCAAAGATGTTTGTTCTTTAATTAGCAGCATACTAGATGTCCTAGCCTGCAATAAAGCAAGAAAAAGGAATAAAAGGAAATACATACAAACAAAATTGTCTCTATTCACATATGGCACGATTGTCTACATAGAAATTCACCGAGAATTTATAATAAATTTATTAGAACCAATAATAGACTTTAGCTAGGTCACAAGAAACAAGGTCAATATACAAAAATCAGCAGTATTTGTATTTACTAGCAATAAACATTTTGAGATTGAATTTTATACCATTTAAATAGCACCCCTCCCCAAAAAGAGCCAAGAAATTCTTAGGGACAAATCTTTCTTTTTTTTTCCTTAGGGACAAATCTAACAACATATATGCAAAATCTATATCCTGAAAACTATAAAATCTTGATTAAAGAAAAAAGATCTAAATAAATGGAGAGATTGCTGCTTTTATGGATTAGAAGTCTCAATATGTCAAGACATCCACTCCCCAGACTTGTCTATGGTTTCATTGTCAATCTGATCAAAATCCCTACAAGAGTTTTTTTGTAGAAATCAACAAGCTAATTCTAAATTTCATATGTAAAAGCAAATGAACTGGAGTAGTCAAAGCAATTTTGAAGAAGAACAAATCTAGAAGACTCACATTATTTAAGACTTAATATTTCTAAATCTTAACTATAAATCTACAGTAATAAGACATGGCAGAGAAGAAAGGATAGACACATAGATGAGTGGAACAGAATTAAGTCAAGAAATAGACCCACAGATATAAGGTGAATTCATTTTTATTTTTTTATTTTTTTTTATTTTTCAATCCATTTTTAACAAATGTGGGAAGAGGCAACTCAATAGAAAAAAGATAGGTTTTTTTTTTCAATTAATGGTGCTGCAACAATTAGACATCCAGATGCAACAAATGAACCTCAATCTATCCCCCTCACCCTATGCAAAAACTAACTCAAAAAGGATCGCAGATCTAACTATGACACTTGAAACTACAAATATTCTGGAAGAAAACAGAAAAGTCACTTCCTTCTCCATCTCCCCCATGGCTGATCCGAAAATACCTTACCATAGCCTATTTTTAGAAAAGCCAGTAGAAGGATTCAGTAATTGTGCATAAACTGAATACCAAGAATGATGCTTTATGGCCATCCGTTCCATCTAGCATTTTCATTAGGCTTTTTATTTTCCACCAAAAATCAAGACAGTCCTCCCATCTGCTTGGTGATTTAAAAACATATGGATTGCTCTTAATCAGCTCTGCAAATTACACACACTCCAAGCTGCTGAAATTGAACACAAGCTTCAAATATCTGCTGCTCAACTTTATAAAAAATTTTGTGATGCAGAGTTCAAAAGTCACACTCTCTATTCCTTTCTTTCGTATTACTCTCCAGATCAAGGCAGCTCATAGGAGAGCTGGGTGTAGAAACCCATCGTCTTGACTCTGGGGATTGTCTCTATGCTTTGAAGTCATGCCTTCAACTAAATTGGAACAACTGTGGGAAACTTCTTTGGAATCCATTATTACCTTGAGTGAAAGGATGTTGTTGAGGACATTGTAAGCCTGAATTTCTTTTTTCCCCCCACTATATTGTAGTGTGTATATTAATTAGGCCACCTCAAACCCCTAGGGAAACTACTTGGACCATAAAATAATGAAATATCTAGGGGTCCTGGAATAATCTTTGAAGTGCTTCTGCAATCATGCAAACTGTCCATTAGGAGGAGCCAGAGCACTAATGATTTTTTTTAAAGACCCTGCAGGTTAAAAAACATTTATGAATAGTACCATTATTTCTAAATTGGAGTCTTTGTTATTTTAATGTTTTCTACCATATATAAAAGGCATCATTTTGCTATATTGCAAACTTAGAAAAGGAAAGTAAATCTTTAAAACCATGCCCTACATTTTAGCAGTGATTTGAACCGACTAGTGAATTCAATTTGCACTCAGGAATTTTTCTAAATCTAAAGCTGAAGATCTTTATTCATAAAGAAGTGTTAGAGGTATAGGCACCTCGGTGGCTCAGCGGTTGAGCATCTGCCTTCGGCTCAGGTCGTGATCCCAGGGTCCTGGGATGGAGTCCCACATCGGGCTCCCCGCGTGGAGCCTGCTTCTCCCTCTGCCTGTGTCTCTGCCTCTCATGAATAAACAAGTAAAATCTTTAAAAACAAAAACAAAAAAGAAGTGTTAGGTAGAGTATGATAGTTTTCAAGATAATTCTTTTCATAAACCTTATTGTTTGTTTTTTATCTAGGTTTTGTTTAAGGAAAACAAAAACCTGTATTTTATTCTTTAAATCGACTTGATATTTGCTTTGTAAATTCTGGCCGTGGACAGCACTCAGATCGTGACTCCTGGCTGTGGCATTTATGGCAGGAGCAGTTGAGAACAGGGCAGGGGACATAGCCAAGGGGTGGGTGGGTAAGGAATTCAAGCAGCAGGACAGGGATAGCCAAGGGATTGATTTCCACAAGGCAGGACAGCCCCTGCAGACTGGGAAAGAACTTTAGAGAGGACACAACAACGTCAGGTACAGCATGAGGAACAGAGAAGCTGGAAGTATAAACTCCTCTGAAAAGGAGAAAAAGAGAGGGAGAATTTGAGTGGACACTCTAACGACTCATCGAAGTAGGTACCCTTGGCAAGGGTACCTCGAAGAGTCATGATCTAGCTTATACCACTTGGAAATAAAGGATGATTTCTCTTGCTCTATGATGGTGTTAGGTAATGAGTAGGTTTAGGATGTAAGAAAAGGGTACTTAGCTCCTCTCTCCTTGGCAACTGGGGTCAGGCAGAGAGAGTGACTGGCGAGGCCATTGCGAGGTAAACAAAAGAAAGAGAAACAGGAGATGAGGAGAGAAAGATAGTTCTCTCTGGGCCTCTGAGAAATTAGGGGAACGTCAAGAGGTGGCCAGCAGTAGGTACCAGAGGGACGACAGTCCCGTGGACTGGACAGACCAGCACTTCTCAGGGGCAGGCTCTCCTAGAGGTTTTTACTTTGGTTCTTTTTTGTCTTCGTCTTTTATTTACTTTATCTATCTATCTATCTATCTATCTATCTATCTATCTATCTATCATCTATCATCTATCGTCAGATTTTATTTATTTATTTGACACAGAGAGAGGCAGGGAAAGCAGAAGGCAGATGGAGAAACAGCCTCCCCCACTGAGAAGGGAGCCCAATGTGGGGCTCCATCCCAGGACCCCGGGATCAGGACCTGAGCCAAAGGCAGACACTCAACTGACTGAGCCACCCAGGCGCTCCATCATTTTTTTTTAAAGATTTATTTATTTATTTTAAAGAAAGAGTGAGTGGGGAAAGGGCAGCGAGAGAGGGAGAGAGTCTTAAGCAGACTCCTTGCTGAGTGCAGAGTGTAATGCTCTTAAGCTCGTGACCCTGAGATCACGACCTGAGGCAAAACCTAGAGCTGGACACTTAACTGACTGAGCCCCCGGGGACCCCCGACTTCATCATTTTTATCGTAGAATAACATATATAAATCATTAGTTGTACAGCTGATAGACTTTTCTTGAAGTAAAGAAAGGATGGTACCAAAGTCTCAGAAGTACCCTCTTATACACTATCCTAACTTCTAACTCCATAGACTGGTTTGCTGGGTTTTGAACTTTCTTCAAATGGCTCATTCATAAGATGCTCTCTCATGCTACTGGGAGATTTATCTGTGTTGTCACAGCGAGTCATGGTGTGTCCATCCTCATTGTGTTATCCATTGTATGACTGAACTGTGATTTATCCATCCTATGTAAGTGGACATTTGGATAACTTGGGGTTATTAAAAATGGGCCTGATATGAACATTCCTGCTCGTTCTTTTGGTGAACATAGGTATGCATTTCTGCTGTGTGTACCTAGGAGTAGAATTACCGGGTCATAGGGTATGTATATTCGGCTTTAATGGAAACTGGGAAAGATGTTCCCCATAGTATTGGTACCAATTTTCAGCGTGCATGTTTACCAGCAGCTCTATAATTAAGCTGCCCTATTTAATATTACCAAAAATAATAACAATTTATTATTTTATAACAAAATACTATAATTATTCAGTCACATAAATATAACTAGTAGTTATAATTACATTAATATAACTTCTCAGCAACTTGAAATTGCCTATTTTTTTTCATTTTATGCATTCTGATGGCTATATAATGGTATTTCATTATGGTTTTAATGTTTTTTTCCCCATCTTTAGCCCTTTTTTCCTATCCATTGTCTGCATTTTACATATTGATTTGTAAAAGCTCTTTTTATATACTGGATACGCACCTGAAACATTTTTATAGATATGTGAATGCACCAGCCAGAGCCCCAGGGAGAAAATACAAAAGGGTGAGCCCTCACTTGGTAGCAGTGGGGCTTCCTGGGACTGTGGTTTGGAGAGCAGCAGAGGCCAACACCATCTTGCTTGGATGAATTCCAGGAAAAGGGCTTAAGTTAAACTCAATACAAGGCTATGTGACTTTGTGTTTTAATGGACAACTTCTTTGGCATATCTTCCAAAGAAAGTCACAAAATGTTTGCAGCTGGGGGTGAGCCATTCCCTCACATTGTGGTCCACATGATTTGTTGGCAAAGGGAGGAAGTTTCATATGTGGCTAATGAAACCCTTTAGTATGAGCCCATCCTGGCACTTAACAGAGCCTTAGCATCGTTTCAGTGTTCTGGAAACAATAACATTCAGGTTCATTCAGATGAATTGATAAAGCAAATATCATCCATTGTCGCTCAGGAGTTAGGGCTTTTCAGGTTAGCCTGTTGGGATAGTCAGGAAGGCTGAAGATTTTCTCAGTGATGACCCTGACTCAAGTTTTAATCCCACAAACCAGCAGGCTGCCCCTAGAGTCCTCCTACTTCAACATCCAGAGCCAACTACTCACCCCAGCTGGACCCCCCGCATAGCTTGGGTCTCTGCAGGTGGATAAGAGTGGTCACACGGAGGAGAACGGAGTTGACAAAACACATGAACACTTGCTGGTTTGGCCTTACCTCACAATAACTATCCTGGCTTTTTTTTTTTTTTTTTTTTCATTTTGTGCCTGGTATCATTGGTGACGACTACTCGAAACTGCCACTTAAATTCATTTCACATTACAAGAAAGGTCTGATTTCATAGGAAGAAATACTTTAAATCCAAGGCAGTGCAAAATCTCTAGCCATCTGCCAGCCCTGATAGAAAACTCTCGGTGTGCTCCTGGCTGAGGGCGGCTGCAGCTATTCCATCGCTAACACAAGCCTGGCTTTGTCATTGCCAAGGTCGCTCCCAGCCCCTGCCTGTCACTCACTGCCCCAGGCTGCAGGCTGAGGGAGTTGCCTCCGACGCTTTCATATACTCTCTCCCTTAGTTCAAAAGATCCAGGTTGTTCCCTTTTTTCTCTGCCTTTTTTCCTTGGGTGGGATTTTAATCTCCACCACGATACTGTTTTCTCAGGATTCCATGCCCTCACGTTTAAGGCCCAGCCGCTGGTCCCTTTCAGGCGTTCTGGTGCTTTTCTCTGCCATTTGTGTAACTTTCTTCATCAACGTTTTATAATTTTCTTTTTTTAATCTCTGATTTGTATATATATATATATTATTAATTATTTTTTTATTGGAGTTCAATTTGCCAACATATAGCATATCACCAGCCGAGGCCTACCTCCCGCACAGCCCCCCCCCCAGCTCCCCCAGCCTCCGGGAGAGGCTGTCAGGTTGCCGTGGCAACCAGCCACCTGCCGAGTCAGCTAGTTCGGGCCTAGCGGCCCTGAGGCTGCGGCTGGCGGGGTGGGGTGGGGGGCGGCCCCCAGGCCCCCCTCTGCGCTGGAGGGAAACGCCCCTCCCCCCCCCCCCCGTGCCCTACGAGTCCTGGCAGGATCCTGCCGGCTCCCTGAGCTCGCTTGTCTTGGCAGGTCCTTGTGAGGGTGAGGCTCCCGCCCGGGGAGGCCCCCCCAAAGCCCCAGCACTTCTCTGGGCAGGGACATCAGCCGTCGCTCTGTCCTCAGAGATGGTTCCTTCAAAAGTCCGGCCCGAAGGCCTTCAGCTTGAAAGGATGGTGCCCCCCTGGTCTTGGTGCCTTATCCTGGACTCTGGCTGGGGGCAGGGAGAGGAGACGGACTCCAAGAAACGGGGGCAGTGGCAATCCGGGCAGATGTGGTCTCCTTTGCAGTTTTTACTGCATTTCCAACGTCCCGCTGCTGCTAAGCGGCAGGAGGGGCTGGTCTTGCTGGAGAAGGGCTCCCGGGGGCCCCGCGGGGCTTCTGCCTCAGAGGCTTCTAGGGAAACCAGGGGCGCGCCCCGGGACCGGGACGTACCCACAGTCATCTATAAGCCGCTTTGGAACAAAAGAGGTCAATGGCTCCGGGACAGACAACCCGCAGAGAGGGGCAGCCCGGG
Organism: Canis aureus; assembly: GCF_053574225.1. NCBI lineage: Eukaryota > Metazoa > Chordata > Mammalia > Carnivora > Canidae > Canis > Canis aureus. The sequence continues at coordinate 6,172,907 of NC_135616.1, read as the reverse complement.
GGGGGGGGGGGGGGGGGGAGGAGGGGAGGAGGGGGAGGGGAAGAGGGGAGGGGGCGAGGGGCCACTCGGCCGCCGGCAGTCCGACCCGAGCATAGAAGGGCCTCTTGATCCGCCGGCCCTGCCGTCTGCGCACTTGGAGACCACGAAGGTACAAAGGGGCTTGCTCTGTGCCTCCTGTGACTCGGCTGCTAAGGCCGCTGGTGTTCGTAACCGCGTTCAAGCTGAGAGGCAAGTAAAAGCAGCAGCGGCTGGAGGGCTGAGGGCTGGAGCCGGGGCGGCCGCTCACACCCAGCGCCGGGCCCCGCCCGGCTCGGACGCATCTGGGCTCTCGCCCTGGGCCGGCCGCGGGCTCACTGCGGCTCTGGGAACCGCTGGGCTGCGGCCTCCGTCTCACCGCATCGACAGAACCAGATTGTGATGGGGATGGAGCACCTGCGTCCAGGCCCTGACACGGACCCTGGCCGGGGGGGCTCAAATGTCCCCCGTCTGGTGCCACGGGGTGGGGTGGGGGGCGCCCTGGGAGCCAGGAGGTCTGCGGAGACGCTGGTGCGGCCCGGCCAGCTGGCTGCCCCCGCGGACCCCCTGGGCCCCCCCACCCCCCGTCGCCCCGGCCTTCCGGGCCCCACCCCCCTCACGGGAGACTGGAGTAGGCCCTTGGCTTCCAAGGATTTCTTATTGGCTATTTGGAAGCGCCTCAAAGCTGACTCTAAGGCATCAAGAGGGGTGCACCCGCGACTCTGCTGGCGGCCACGAGAGCCTCCAGCGCGCGCCCCGGAGTGCTCCCGAGGGGTCCTCCCCACCCCCTCTGGACGGCATCCTGCGGCCTAGGCCTCGGCTCCCCCCTGTCTCAGATGCTACGTGGCTTCCTGGAGGCTTCTGGGGGCTATGAAAACTGTGTACTCGAAGACAAGTCCGTACGGGAAAATCCAAGTGAAACGAAGTTGGTGAATCGGGGTCATTACAAAATGACGGCAATTTCCTTGCTTTGCAAAATGATTCGCTGTCAGATTGCTTTTTTTTTTTTTTTTTAAGATTTAAATTCAACCAGCCAACTTAGAGTACATCATTAGTTTCAGATGCAGCTTTCAATAATTCATTAGTTGTGCGTAACACCCAGCGCTCATCCCATCACGTGCCCCCTGTTAATGCCCATCACCCAGTTACCCCATCCCCCCGACCCAGTCAGATCGCTTTAAATAGTAAGCTCCCTCTCTGAATTTTAAAACGTGTGATCTCAAATAAACCGAACCACTTTTCAGGAACATATTCATGCCTCTATCAAGACATACCTGATTCTGACCCTATTTATGTTTTCATTCATCCATTCATTTGTCCCCTTGTCCTGCCTTAGCTGTCCGCTGCTGGGGAGGGGAGCAAAACGCGGTGGGGAGCCAGGCTCCCCTGGAGGTGGAGGCCAGGACAGGAATTGGGGATTGTGAACGTCAAGGTGACTTTCTTGACTCCACAGGCTGGTGGAAGCAGCTTGACATTCGGGTTATAATGCCTTTTTATGCCTGTGTCCCCAACTAGATTGTGAAAGGAAGGCAGGGGACATTTCAGTCTTTGTAAAATGAGTGTCTGACCCAAAGCAAACATTCAGTGAATGTATGCTGACAGTACATATATCTGGCAAGAAAAAGAGAGAGAAAGGAGTAAGAAAGGGAAGCCAAGATGGAAAGAACGATGGAAGGCAGGCAGGCAGGCAGGCCACGTAACTGTGTACAGCGTAGTATTTCTGTGTAGGTACATGGATGGATATGGGGATACATTTAAGCCACAACCTCACAGAGTCATTGAAGAATTGCTATTTCTCTCTAATTCTGAGACCAAGAAAGAGAAATCTTTATTCTCACACAAGCCTCCTTGTCCTATTGTAACTTGACAGTTTAGCATTAATTGCTACACAGAACGCAAATGGAACTCATTTGGGAAAACACCAATTGTGGTTGTGCTTCTTTTTTTTTACCTATTCATACAAATTGAATAATAAACTGGTGAACAATCAAACCTGCCATTGATGGTATCGATTGGAAGAAGGATTAGGGAAGTAGAACATGTTAAAATACATTCCACAGTTCCCAGTGATTGCTGGAGGTCAGCTTTTATTGGTTAAAAGGATTAGTTCATTGCTCAGGTTAATTTTTACTAATTTTGACTTCCTTCCCCTCCCTGTGAATTTACCCAGGAAAACAGCACCACCTGTCACCTAGGAAACCGGTTCACACTGGCTGATATTGAAGAGGGCACCCTTTCTCATTACAAATTTGCACTTGCAGCTGGGCTCCCGGTGACCTTGCCCAGGGCCTGAAAGCTAATCCGATGAGGGTGAATGAAGGTGCTGGGGTCCTGCACCCCCCGCCTGACATCCTGAGGACTGAGCCCCTGGGCCCCAGCAGATCTGCCTCTGCTGCCCCTCCGGAGCCTGCTGAAGCTGTTAAACGTGCCCATTTCTTTAAGAAGGAGGCTGCAAAGTGTTTTGTTTGGAAAATGGTTTCAAAATAATAATAATGCTCTCTGAATTGTAACTCGGCAAGGCCGGGTGGTTTCGAACCTTGACCATCGTCGTTTTTCACCAAGTTCCCAGAGCCTGCAGGTTAGCATTGCACTTGAGGCCTTGAGAGGAGGACAAAGGCCTTAGATTCCCAGTTTTGGCTTAATTTAAAAGGGGGGGGGGGGGCGGTGTGCCCGGACAAAAGGAATCCCGTGGCACTTGTCAGCGGGCTAAGTCTTTATTCTGAAGCTTTGGCAACCGTGGCTCCTTTCTCTGCCCCGCGTGTGCCAGTTGGCTCAGGGACTTCTGTCAAGAGAGTCTGTGCGCCAGCTGTATGCAAAGTGCGGGCGGGCGGCGCTGCGGAGAGAGGCAGCTGCGTGTGTTCTTTCTCTGCCACTGGTTTCTCCCCAGCCCTCCTCCTGCTCCCTTTTGTGTAATAACAACAGCTGACCAACACCTTTAGCCACGGGTCCCATCCTAAGCACATCAGATGTATGAAATGATTTCATTCTTACAACAGCCTGCGAGCTGGCACCTTTGTATTCGGATTTCAGACATGGGGCCCACAGACACAGGTCTTGGGGTTTGTGGGGCAGGCGCTGGCTCCGAGACCCTCAGCGCTGTGCCCCCCAACCCCACGCACTTGCAGCTGGTGTGAGAGGTTCCGCCCAGGACTTGGACGGGAGTGCGAGGCGCACTCAGGTCTGCAGGTTCAGGGGCCCAGACTGAGGTCAGCCAGGCTAGCTGTTCCCCAGCTCTGGTTCCCACTCTGTCTCCTGGAAGAAAAACTGCCGCCCCCTCCCCATCCGTGGCTCCTAATCCTGAATTGTCCCCCTCCGGAGCACAGCCTGGCTTCACCCCGCCGCGGGGGCAGCACCCTGCAGGACAGTAGGGAAGGGAGAAGGTGCTTCAGACTTGTCCAAAGGGAGGCTACATGTACGTCTTATGCCCAGGAAAACAACTACCTAGTTAATGATTTTAAAGGCCATTTTATGGGCAGCCTGGTGGCTCAGCAGTTTAGCGCTGCCTTTGGCCCAGGGCCTGATTCTGGAGACTCAGGATCGAGTCCCACGTCGGGCTCCCTGCATGGAGCCTGCTTCTCCCTCTGCCTGTGTCTCTGCCACTCTCTCTCTCTCTCTCATGTGTTTCTCATGAATAAATAAATAAAATATTTTTTTAAAAGGCATTTTATGAGCACCTACCAGTGCCCAGCTGTACTGTGGTGGGGGTGTATGTGGGGAGGTGCTGTGATGCTCTTTGGAGGCAGTGGGGGGTCCGTGCCTCATGTGCTGACCTTCCGAGAGCAGTGAGCAGACCAAGGAGATACCAAGAGCATGAGGGAAAGCCAAGGTGGCCACAGGATAGAGTGAGGGCAGAGTGAAGGGATGTCTTAGGTAGAGTGCTCAGAGAACTGCTCTAGGGACAGGTACTGGGATGCGCTTTGGAGCAGGATGTGCTGGGCAAGTGGAGGACACAGGCAAGGGGCTAGGCAAATGGCCACGCAAGACCCCTCAAGCCTAGAAGAGGGATCTGCCTTCATTCTAGCTGCAGTTGTTCCCCTAAGAGTAAGGAAGGCACTTGGACTGGTGAAGGATCTGCTGTGCAGTTTGTCCAGCAGGTAAGGAGATTTTGCATAAACATTGCTGGCACAAGGAGTAGATGAAAAAAGCAGCGCTTCCTGTGAGTCAAGACCTTATCTGTGTCATCCCGCTATGCTCACTCGTGTGCTTGGCTCAGAGACAGGACCTTCCCCAGACCCACCCAATAGTCAGTGATCTCCTCTACCCCACACTTACTGTTTTGGTGGGTGTTCATCAACTGTTCCTAGTGGACCAGGCATTGCTAAGGGGGGGTAAATCAAATATGAGTGATTTGGAGAGTACAATATTTGAATTCGTATTGGACTTATAAAATCATTCTGATATATATGATTGATCTTATGCAGTCCCTTTTAAACAAGGGATGTGTGTATGTTTCCTAATATTTGAATGTGCTTATGATATTACAACACAATAAATGAGTGGAGAAAAAAGGAGAATAAACAAAAGGTAAGGGTTTTGAGAGAAAGAGAACTGAAGATGGAAAAGAAGAACATATTCAGCAGATTAAGAGATCATCAGGATTTTATTCTCTTTTTGCCTCAAAGGACAGTTAATTTGTTACTTTTTGTTACTTGTCTCAAAGATAATGAGCCCAAGTTCCCACACTAAAATCTAAGACAGTAGTCAAAAATCTAAAACATTTTTCATTTGGTAATAGATATGAGTCCTTGATTCAGATGGGATTTCCAGAATCTCCTAGACCCCCTACCTCACACCAGGCACAAGAATTAACTCAAAATGGACCACACACTTAAATCTAAGAGCTAAAACTACAAAACTCTTATTTTTTTAATATTTATTTATTCATGAGAGACACACAGAGAGAGGTAGAGACACAGGCAGAGGGAGAAGCAGGCTCCATACAGGGAGCCTGTTGCAGGACTCAATCCCAGGACCCCAGGGAGGTCCAAAAGCAGCCAAAAGCAGACGCTCAGCCGCGGAGCCACCCAGGTGTCCCTACAAAACTCTTAGAATATGACTTAGGAGTAAATCCTCATGACCTTCAGTAATGGCTTTGGATAGGGCACCAAAAGCATAATTTTTATTTAGACTTCATCAAAATTTTAAAAAATTGAGCTGCAAACAATGCCATCAAGGAAGTGAAAAAACATCCATATGTATATCCATAAAATGAAGTGTGACTGTATCGAAATATTTGCAAATAATATCTGATAAAATATTTATATCCAGAATATATAAAGAATTCTTACAATTCAACAATGAAAAGACAAATAACCCAATTTACAATGGGGGAAGGATTTGAATAGACATTTAACCAAAGAAAATACACAGTTGACCAATACATATATGAAAAAATGCTCAACATCATTGGTCATTAGGGAAAAATGGGTAAAAATGAAATGAAAAGCCACTTTACATCCACATGGATGGCTATCATCAAAAAGACACACACAACACCAATTGTTGGCTGGGATATGGAGAAATTGGAACCCTCGTGCAATGATGGTAGCAATGTCAAATGATGCTGCTCCTTGGAAAAAATGTTTGTCAGCTCCTCAAAAAGTTAAGTTAAGCTATGATCCAGCAATTCTATTCTCTTGGATACATACCCAAGAGAAATGAAAACACGTCCACACAAAAACTTGTCCATGGATGTTCACATCAGTATTACTGATAATAGCTCCAAACCAGAAACAACCCAAATGTCCCTCAATTGGTGAACAAATAAACAAAATATGATCTACCCTTACAAAGGAGTATTAGTCAGCCGTAAAAGGAATTCATGCAGCAACACGCCTGAGCCTTGAAAACATTCCACTAAGGGAAAGAAGCCAGCCACAAAAGACCTACATACTGTGTAATTCCACTCCTATGAAATGTCCACAGTAGGCAAATCTGTAGAAACAGAAAGGAGATCCATGGTCACCAGAGACTGGGAGTGAGGGTGGAAAATGGGGAATGAGTGCTGACTACATGAGCTTTTCTTTGGCGGCAATGAAAGTGTCCTAAACTTAAGGTTATGGCAACGGTTGCACGACTCTGTAATACACTTAAAGACGCTGAATTGTATATTTTAGATGGGTAAATTCTTTGTATGTGAATTATAGTTCAGTAAAGCTGGGTTTTTTGTTTTCAATGGACTGTCCTAGAGAAAGCAAGCTTGATTGGAACCAAAGTTTCTCCAAGGCCAGGTCATCACAGGCAGGCTTCTTATCTCTGTAAATAAACTTCCCCATTGTTGGAAGGATGTTCATCTCTGATCTCATGTCCTTGGACTCACCGTCGCACTGGCATCCTCCCCACTCCTCAAACTCAGGGCCATGCCATTTCCTGTGACTGCCTTCTTTTCCTGTTCCCTTAGACAGAAAATTCCCACACATCCTTCAAAGCCTCTGCTCCACCAGCAGGCCTGCTGGTCTCCCTCTGCCTTCCCCTAGCAGCAATGATTCTAAGAGGACACATAGCTCAGTTTAAATAGATCACAAATAAATAGAAAAATCTAGGTCTCATTAGAGCAGAAGGTGTTCACAGAAAGTGCTAAGCCCTCATGCAGAACGTGCACACATGATGGCAGAGAGGAGGCCGTCTTCATAGGTGTAAGCGGAGATTACAAAGATCCAGAGGAAAGAAATGGGTGAGCAGATGGAGGATAATGATGCCCTCTGCTCCATGCCCTGTGCTATGACTTTACTCATGTATCTCTACAACCCTGCTAGGGTTCGACATGCCGGTATTTGTAAAGCGTCTACAACAGTATCTGGCCCATCCTACATGTGAAATACTTACTTGTTAAAACAATAGGCACATAAATAGAAAAGAGGTAAGTACCATTATTATCCTCATTTTAAGTGGAAGAACCCAGGTACGATGGCACTGAAAGTCTCAGTAACTTGTCCGAAGGTTGTCCTGCTAGTAAGAAGCAGGCACCCTCATTCAGCCCAATCCTGTAACTGAAGAAAATGCGAGAAAAGAAGAAAAATAAGAAAGTGAGATACTGAGAACTTGAAAGAGCAAAAAGCTTTTTAGGTTCAAATCAACCCTGTGGTCTTGTTATCTGTGGTTCTGAACAGAGATTTAATACATTGAGGAGAGGGTCTTCTCTGTGGCTTCCTAGTAAAGAAAGAATGTTTTATTTTATTTTATCTTTTAGGAAAGAATGTCTTTTTTAAGACTTTATTTTATTCTAAAAATTTTATTTATTTATTTGAGAGAGAGGGAGCAGACCTAAGAGCAGAGGCAGAGAGAGAAGCAGAGTCCCCGCTGAGCAGGGAGCCCAACACGGGGCTCGATCTCAGGACCCTGAGACCATGACTCAAGCTGAAGCCAGACACCCAACTGATTGAGCCACTCAGACACCCCTAGGAAAGAATATTTTAAAATAATGCTAAAAAGTAAGTGCAAGGTTAAGTATTTTCAAGTTACATTATATAATAGGCAGGAAAGCTATTGTTATTGTTAGAATTTAAGGGAAAAGCAGAAAATTAAATTAATATAGTATAATAATGACTAAACTTGACAAAAAAGGCAAGAGTCACATGGACAGAGAAAACATTGAAGAGGACTACATCTCTTTCAGGAACTTTTAATTTGTAATTTTAAATTATACAGAGTAATGCACACTCAAAAAGTTGCTCTCTGTTGAGTATGCATTATCTTGACAAAAATGTTAACCCTAAGGTTTTAATTTTTAAGAAGAAAAAACAACAAGCCAATGGGAGGGTGAAGACCTCAGTTTTTTCTCTGTTCTTGGCTAAAGGGGAGTCTGGAGCTGCTCCAAGTACTCTGAATTTAATGGACCACTGCAGATGAATCTTCTCTAAGTTTTCCAGAAATATTTTTCATTCCCTCTTCCATTTCACACCAAAATGGTTCTTCTATACGTATGGATAAAATATCTTTTATATAGCTGGCCTCTCCACAGCCCTTGGCCTCGTGGTTCTCAACTTTCTCTGAGTGTCAGAATTACCCTAGGAAACTTGGAAGATGCACCAATGCCTGGCCTCTGCCCTGAGACATGGATTTAACTTGACTAGGATGGGGCCAGGCATCAGAGTTCTGGGGGATTCTAATGAGAAAGGATGCCTGGGGCTTGGCACCATTTGACATAGTTGACATATTTTTCTCCTGGAAATGTGGAGATTGGGGAGTAATGTTTCTGTCTTGGAAAGTGGAGGTGAGGAAGAGAGACAGAGTCGGGGGGTGGGGGTAGGCAGAGTCAGGGTGGGGCACGTTGGATGTGTGAGCGGGCATGATGGGCTACCCCACCTGAAAGAGTGCAGGCAGCAGGTTGGTGAAGAGCAAAGGGTGATAAGAGATCATGTGCAAGGCAGAAGGAGCCCAGCTCTCACGGCCCTCCTGCTCCCAAAGCAAGTGTGCTCAAGAGAGGTGGACCCTGATCTCTTTGAAATGAGCTGTGACTCCTTCAAAGTAGGAAGTTGCAACTTTTCTCTGCTGGAAATAAGGGAGGAGGGGATGAAAAAGTAGGAAATAAGACTTGGACGATCTCTTGAGAGCAGTTACTCTGCTAATGTCAGTGCTTTATAAGGGAGACCTTGATCTGGAAGTCAGGAACTGAAGGGCTCCTGGGGGTTGGAGTCTCCTCAGAAGTTCAGGTAGAATTTTCTGGGCATTTGTGCATAAATGCATTTTAGAGAGAAGAAGGACTTTAAGTTTTATTCTCAAAGGAGTCCACGACCTCATAATTTAAAACAACGACCCTATAGAACATTTCAATGACATCTGTCCTTCCAAACCTAGGAATTTAAATATCTTTAAAACACATACTAGAGAGAGAGAGAGAGAGAGAGAGAGAGAGAGATCAGTAAGTTCAGAGCAAATTTATTTTATTTTATTTTATTTTCAAGATTTTATTTATTCATGAGAGACACAGAGAGAGAGGCAGACACATGGAGAGGGAGAAGCAGGCTGCCTGTGGGGAGCTTGACTCAGGACTCGATTCCAGGACCACAGATCATGCCCTGAGCCACAGGAGGCACTCAACCACTGAGCCACCCAGGTGCCCCACTCGGGCTGGTTTTAACATGTAAATGGAAGAAAAATGCCATATGTTGGAGGGACAGAAACACTCACACACTTTGATGGGTGTATGATTCAGTACAGCCATTCTAGAACCTATTTTGCATTATTTTGTAAAATTACAGCCACCAGAACTGCATGTAACATGTGCAGCAAAGAATGTTCACAACACTGTTATTCTTAATAGTTACAAATGTAAATGACTAAAGTGACCACAAACAGTGGAAAAAATAAACAGATTGTGGCAGTCCTAAAATGGAATTCTATGTAGCAATGAAAGTGAATGCAATAGAGTCACATAGAACGATTTGTTATCTGGAACATGAACCAAAGAAACGGGATATAGAAGGAAACACACCGAATGGCTCCATATATATAAGGTTCAAAACAGGTCCACTAATCTATGGCGTTAGGAGTCAAGAGAGGGGCCACTTCTATGTAGCAGGGGCTCGGTAGGGCTCTGGGCTAATGGTCCATTTCTTGGACGGTGCTTAGATATATTCACTTTGTGATAATTCACCAAGATATGCACTTAGGACTTGTGTGGTTTTATCTCTAAATCCTCTACTCTAAAAAAATATTTCTGCTTGTGTATCTACAAACAACCCTATGGCATAACATTTAAATGACAAAGGTCTTGGACACATAGTATAAGAAGAATTGCTGCAAACATAAAACACAGAAAGTTGGCAAAATAAATAACGAGCGGTTTCATAACGGAGTGATGAGCAGACATATAGTTCTGAAACGGTGATACAGCAGGAGTGTGGGGACTGTCACCCTGCCGCGGTCTTGGCCGGAAAGAAGGTAACCATTTCATGAATTTAGACAATCTATCTCTCCAGGCACAGCACACAGCATGAGCTTCTTGTTGGAACTGGTTCTCTTACCCAGCTAAGCGTGGGGCTAAGCAATAGGGGACACACAGGGCACCCGTGTCAGAGCTGGGGAACCCTGGAGCCTAGCGGCCCTCCAATCTAAGTGGCTGCTGGCAAACCTGCCCATTCTGCCCTCTAGAGCAAGAGGCAGTTTCTTTGTTATCCTGAAGTGCAAGCAAATCTCTGGGGAGAATTTTTGTTCTCTGTTTTTAATTTAAACATAAATTATGACATTTTTTTTTGTCTAATCAAACCAAATAAAGCCATTTTTACTTATGTCTTCCTCAACTGACTTTTATTCTATGTTTGTAATTCGTGGCAGAAAAAGGTGACCTTTCTTACACTATTGTCTCCCATTTCTGGTCTGAAGAAATTTGTAGCGCTGTAAATATCCACTGGCTACTTAATTGGTCCCCATTTGGCTGGTTACAGTTTTAGTTCAGAGGTGTTAGTGATAAAGTTCTCAACATCAATCAGGCTGAGATAGCGGGGCTGAGTTTTGGCACTTATACCTGAAAACTATGTGTGTTATCGGTTTCTCCAGCCGATTTAAAAGAGGATGTGAAATAATTCCTGAAATTAGTAATCGACTAAACTTCATTTGGTTGAGAAAATATTTAACTTAGGAGGTTTTGTATTCTTCATTTGCCCAATTGCCTCTTTCCTGGTATAAAAGGGGATGGGAAATTTACACAAACTGTTTCAATTCTGGAGGCCAAAACTATGGTTTTCATTATCCCTTGAAACTCTCACCCAGGATTACAGAGCCTGATGTCGCAAAGGCCGTGGGGACTCAGTAGATACTATTTCCCCTTTTCTTCAGGAATTTCTCCGACCTTGGAAAAAAGGATTCCTTAATTCGAGGCTGAACTTGTATTTATAAATAAATGGGAGATGGCAAGACATGGGAAGTTAATTGCATAGGGATGAGGAGGCTTGTGGAGAAGTTTAGGAATGATTAAGCTCTCTCTTTCATCTTTAAAATATAGGCAGCTCAATATGGTATATAAAATCTGTCACTTTTTTCTATAGTTTAACGACAGTGTTTGTAAACTATTGCAAGGCCAATTGCAAGGGCGTGCTGCCTGCTTTTTATCTAGATCAGCAGTTCCCAATGCATGGCCCTGTAGGAACAGCAGCAGCCAACAGCAGAGACACCTCGGGGGTGTGAGAAATGCAAGTTCTCTCCATTCCTGTGGAATCAGAAACTCTGGGATTGGGCTCCAGCTATCACTGCATAAACAAACCTTCTGGACAATTCTGATACATGTTAAGGTTTGAGAACCATAGCCCCATAGTTCCAAGGAAAAGATTATTTTCAAATTAACAAGACATCTTCAGATGCCAGTTCAAAGCAGGAAAACAAAACACAGAAGGGAGGAATGTTGGCTAAAAGCTTTTCTTCCTGAAATAAATGAGAAGACAAATGGAGAGGCGAGGTCACTGCAAGTGCACAGAGGTTCATTATAACTACTGGATACAACATTATTTTTCATAATTTGGTCGAGCAATTTGAAAAATTGTAACCAACCCGAAAGAGAAAGGGCTACTTTTTTAGTTAGAACTTCTGGTTTTGCAGTTGCCTTGTCTAAATTCTTTTAGCAATCACTGGTGTGAATAGGAGAAATTCTCTGATAAGAGTAAATATAGTGAAATATATTTTCAATGTTTTCTTTCCTGCCACCATAAAAATGATTAAAAACAATAGAATTCCCAGAGGAGATAGATAGATAATTTCAATATGTTCTTATGGTGCCTCGTCAGTCAATGGTTGATTCAACATGTGGCAAATGAGAGTAGTTTGCTTATAGCTAAAAAATCTGAGAAAGAAGAATTTTCCTTTTTACCTTCCAGAAATGATAAATGCTAAACGGATGTGTGGGTTGCTGTGCTACAGGTAGAAATGCAAAATTACTTTGAAATTAAAATAACCAGGGAACCCCCTGCTGTGGGGAATAGACCCCGGGGTACAATGTGAAGACAGGAGGAACTCCTGGGGTGCTGTCCATCCCCCTGGCCCCAGTCTTACACCAGACCCCCAGGGAAGGCTGTGAGCACGGAGTAGGACCAGAGTATCCTGACGGAACTTTTACTGTGGTTCTGGATTCCCACCTTGCCTTTTGGTATAAGGTTGTGATGAGTCAAAACTCTCCCGGTAAAAACACCACTTCTACTGCCAGAAAGTCCTAGAAATATTGGTAAAATTCAAATTTAAAAACAAACAAAAGAAGGAAGGAGGCAAAGGGAGCAGAGGAAAGGTAAGAAATCTCCTTGAATTGAAACTGCCTAAACAAGGACTTGAATTAAAAGTCACGCATGCTAATATTAAAGGCCATTGTCTTTTGGGGACTACAAAAGGGTTTTTTGCCCCATAAATTGGCACAAAATAATACATGTGCTATTAAATCCACATATTCATTCAAGCATTTGGATTACAGTTAAGCATATGGTTTAAACCCTTGAGATCAAGGTACAATTTTACACATTGTTAAGAAAAGAAACAAGAGGTTCAAAATAGAGTCACTTGTGCTGAGCCCCATGCCAGCAAAAGCAAGACTTAATACCTGTCCTAATTGCAGTTTCAGCCTCTCCCTAGAGGGGAATTTAAACCCATAAGCCTGGAACTACTTGATGAGCACTGGTGGCCTGATAGACCTCTACCCCTCCCCTAAAGGAAGGGGACATGGACTGAAACAATCCTTTCTTTTGTTTGACTTCCTTGCCTCTGCCCCCCCTCCTGCCTGTAAATCTTCTGTTTTGTACAACTCCTCAGAGCTCCTTCCTATTTGCTAGATGGGATGCTGCCCAATTTGTGAATCACTGAATAAAGCAAATTATAATCTTCAAATGTACTCTGTTGCATCTTGTTTTTTTAACAACATCCATAATTTTTCTGTCACCTTTCCTGCAAAAAGAAAACCTCTGACGAATAGTCACACTGTTCTGAAGTGTGAAGAAAGAGAGGTGTGTGACTATTCCCCAGTGTCCTGAGTGAGCAGACCTAAAGATTTTGCCTCTCCTGTGCAGCCAACTTGGGGGTGGATCGAGGGTTCAGAAGACCTTCCCACCTATGCTGTCCTCCTGGATGCAGTTAATCAGATTCCTCTACCCCATTCCCTGAATTCCTGATTAATTTTCTGGAAGAAGAATGAGACGGAAAAGAAACTAATCCATTCCGAGTATCTAGCTAGGTACTTTATGCACCTAGTGCCTTGTATACAAAGATGTGAGGTAGGATGTATATGGTCCACTTCGCAGGCATCCATCATTGCTTCTCCACCAAGACTCCCCTTTCTTTTGGGGATGCTGGGCTGGCCATCGGCCTCATAGCTGACAGCTGGATCAGGGCAGATCCCTGGCTCAAGTTGGGTCAATCAGATTTTCTCTCCAAAGAGTTCTGGAACACAGGTAGGAGAAAAGGAGTCAGTCAGCTGCGGGGACAGAGCTGCAACCTCCTGTGTGGTCACAGCCAAAGCTATCACAGACTAAAGCTAGACACAGTGAAAGCACCAAGTGAGCCAAGACAGCCAGCTTGCAGAGAGAAGGGCAGATAAGAAACTCTACTGCTGTGAGGAAGGCAGGAACTCTGATTCTCTAGTGTGTATGATGTGATGCCATTTCCCTTCTTAGAAGCCTGAGGGAGTAGCTACTGAATCCTCAATAAAACCACCTTCTATTTATGTTAAGTAAGTGCCTTGTGTTCCTGGTGTAAAAGAATATATGTCCAAACCCAGTCTGGAAAGGAATTTAATTCTGTATACTGTAATTCCCAATTTTCTTCTGGAAAGAAATTAGTGTTCTTGACTTCAAAAAAAATCAAAGCGATTTATGATAAATGTAATTTTTTAAAAAGACTTCATTTACTTATTTATGTGTGTGTATGTACGTGCGTGCACGTGTGTGTGTGCGCGTGAGAGAGAGAGAGAGAGTGTGTGCATGAGCAGGGGGAGGGGCAGAGGGAGAAGCAGACTCCCTGCTGAGCACAAAGCCTGATGCTGGGCTTGCTCCCAGGACCCTGAGATCATGACCTGAGCCAAAACCAAGAGTCAGAACTGAACCACCCAGGTGCCCCATATGATAAACTTCAGTGAAGACTGGTTTGGGGGAGAGGGGTGGGGCACCTGGGTGGCTCAGTCAGTTAGGTATCTGCCTTCATCTCAGGTCACGATCCCAGGGTCTTGGGATCAAGTTCCGAATTGGGCTCCCTGCTCAGTGGAGAGCCTGCCTTTCCCTCTCCTCCCTGCTTATACTCTCTCAAATAAATAAATAAATAAAATGTTTAAAAAAAAAAAAAAAGACTGGTTCTGGGAAACCCGTCACCCACCCACTCAGTCAAGTGAGACAGAGGTGGTCTTTAATTGAATATCCTTTTCTTATTTTATCTGGTCTAACCATGTAAGATTACACTAAGTGTCATACTTAAATTGAAAAGTTTACTTTATCAAGAGCAATCAGTCATGCTCTGAGGCAGTGGTCAAAACTTGGTCTCACCTGGGAACTTGCTAGAAATGCAAATCTCAAGTGCAACCCAGACCTACCAGGAAAATTTGAGGGCGGGGGAATTTGAGGGCAGGTGCTGCTGATAGGGGAATTTAAGAACCACTGCCCTGAGGGCTCTGAAACTGGGCAAGGTAGTTCTTGGATGCTGTTAAGAACCACCTTCAGGGGGCAGGGCCTGATCCTAGGGACCCAGGATCAGAGTCCCACGTCAGGCTCCCTGCATGGAGCCTGCTTCTCCCTCTGCCTATGTCTCTGCCTCTCTCTGTGGGTCTCATGAATGAATGAATAAATAAAAAGTTAAAATAAAAAAAGAACCACCTTCAGGTTGGGTTGTATGAGAGTGGAGAGAACCTAACCATAAACCACCTTTCCACATTTTTCTTGGTTCTAAGTGGCCTCATTTCAAAGAATCAATTATCCTAAAGATGGGGGGCTTTCAAAGTGACCTAGTGAAAAGCCCACCTACTGTTTACAGTGTAAACAGTGGGGCTTTGTTTGGGGAACATGACAGTTGCCCTTCCCCTGGCCATAGGAACTCCTAGCTGCTGGCTGCTGGTGAGCCCCGGCTTCCCCACGGAGGAGGTAGATGAGCAGTCCTGGCTGAGCTCCCCTTACACAGGACATGCCCAAACAAGCCAGCAAAACTCTGATTTGCTTGCAGCTATTAGCCATGCAGATCTCCCTGTGACACATCCAGCTTGGGGATAATGTCATGTCCCCAAACAGGACTTAATCTTGACAGATAGCAAGAGCTACTATCTTCCTTGAAAATGAGGAGCAGGAGAGGACCTTTATAATTAGGGGAACACAGATTTGGGAAAGACAAAAATGGTCACCTCCTTCTGAGACTATTCCTCACCAGTCCTCTCCTGTACCCGCAGGAGGCTGCTTATTCTTTCCTTTGTGCCCCACAGCAGCACCCATCTCCCCTCACACATCATAATACATCATCCTTGCTTATATATTGGCTCCTTAACAAGACTCTTTGAGGGCCAGAGCAATGATTAGTCATTTTTGTGTTCTCTGTGTTTGGCAAAATGTTTGTGCTAAATGAATGAGCCGTAACTAGGGCTGACTCAGATGTTTGGGTGGGAAACGGAATCAACCAGCAGATTCTAAGACTCAGTCAGACAAACCTTTCTGACTGTAGAGATTTCTGCTGGATGCACACTTCTGATCCCCTCCCCCGACATAAACACACATCTTGATGGTGATTGCAGGTCAGTTAAACTTTCCTTTCAGCTTAAAAATGCTTCAGGAGCTGTCACTGCTAATTGCAAATAGAATTAGCTTCCAAACAATGTTCTTAAAGGAAGGTGTGTAGTATGCATTTGTTTTGTTTTTTTTTTAAGATTTTTAAAAATTTATTTATTCATAGAGACACAGAGAGAGAGAGAAAGAGGCAGAGACACAGACAGAGGGAGAAGCAGGCACCATGCAGAGAGCCTGACACGGGACTCGATCCAGATCCCGGGTCTCCAGGATCACACCCTAGGCTGCAGGCGGCGCTAAACCACTGCACCACCGTGGCTGCCCTGTAGTATTTGTAAGGTCATTTCCATTCCCATCACTCAACCAAAGAAAAATCTTAAGAATTTAAACTGCATTTTTCCCCAACCTTGTCAGTTCCTTAGGGGCTGCTCAGAAGTGTACCTTTTGTGTTCTTAGTGAACAAGGGTTTGCTAAGGAAAGGAGGAGTGTCAATAAGATTAGACACTGTTTTCTTAGCTGAGTGCACTGGCACCATTCAGGGAGTTGGGGTTCCATTTACATATAAACAGTGTAATTGCAGTGATAGCGGGGAGCTGGCACAAATGAGGCTGGTGCTTGATATGCTAATTACAATTCTCTATAATCCAAGGAGGCTGTTTGGGAAGAGAATTTAGAATTGGAGAGAATTGAAACTGGTGAGGTTAAGTGACTTGCCAGAAGGTCACATGGCTAATTAAATGGAACTTGTCTGTGTGTTTTGAATGTACAAAAGGTCTGACACACAATATCTCATTTAATCCTCACAACAACTCTTGGGGGAGTATTTTATCACTATTATTGTCATGCTGCTGGTGGACAAAGAAAGCTACATGGAGAGAAGTTAAGCCATGATTTGACCAGATTCACTCAGCTAGCAAGATCCCCTGTGGTCTATTGAGATTTTGGCTGAGGTCAGTCTGGTCCTAAATCAGGACATTTGCAGGTCATTCTTTGCTTGCCAGGGGCAGAACAAGATTGGGTGTCCCAATTCTTAAATCAACAGTGAACAGATGCTACCTACTTCCCATTATTATCATACATTAAAGTCTGGTTTCCTAAATCAGAAAAAAAAAACCTATAAATTTTCTACAATTTAAATTAGACTTTGGGGCACCTGGCTGGCTCAATCAGTGGAGCATGCAACTCTTGATTTCAGGGTGGTGAGTTCAAGCCCTGATGTTAGGCATCGAGCCTACTTAAAACAATAAAAATAAAAAATAAATGATTAGTCTTCCCTGTAGTTCTCAACCAAATTCACTATTACCAAGATTTTTATATTTCATCCTATTCACAAGCTGTCTAAATAGCATTAAAGATTTTAACATTGTGAATCAGGAGAAAAAAAACATATAAAATTTTCTTTGCCATTTTCCCCCTCATTTAAGATTTGTAATGTATCTAGCAGTAATTGATGTGGTATATTCTCTGCCCTCACTTTTAAAAATTAAAAAATGAAACATTCATGTTCACGTATTTGAAGGGGAGTACTTATGCTTTTGCACAGCAGAAGTAATGGATAGATGGATGGATGGATGAATTCACTTCCCCTTTTCTTTAAGATTTTATTTGTCCACTCATGAGAGATACACAGAGAGAAGCAGAGACATAGGCAGAGGGAGAAGCAGGTTCTCTACAGGGAACCCGATGTGGGAGTTGATCCCAGGGCCAGGATCATGCCCTGAGCCGAAGGCAGACGCTCAACTACTGAGCCACCCTGGTGTCCCTTATTTCTCCTTTATTCAAGAAATTTCTTAGCGATTGGCAGGGCATCTCTCAGACTGAAATGTGTATACAACCTGGTCCTGGTTGTTTGTGAAGGATAAATATGGAAATGTTGAAATCATATGCCATAAGTTCAGGTTAGGCATTCTGCTCCTGTGCTGTGCCCTGAAGCTGGCCAAGCTTGCAACGACAGGAAATGGGGGTCAGTCATTACCCAGAGGACTTCAGAGAGCTTGGACAGTGTGCAGGGTAGAGGTCAGGGGCTGAGGTAGGGGCATCATGAAGGGCATGGTTGATGGCTGTGTCCTGCATATAGAAAATGCTCAAGGAGAACCTAAGTCTCTGAATTGATTGGCTTAGAAGTCTTTGGGGGAAGCAGAGAGAGAGAAGAAAGATGGACCTTTGGGAGCCCAGAACCAACTTAAAGGGTCAGGAAAGGATCAAAAAGTATCTTCTCTTCTTGCAAGCATCAGCTCCCTCCTCTGTCCTCTGAAAGTGCCTTCCAAGTAGAGTTTCAGGGGCAGACCCTTGGCTATCCTTTTACCTCCTTAGATCAACCCTCAGACAGCACATAGCTCCAGTGAAACCTCAACGTCCTTCAAAGTAGACAAACAGGGATGGGACTGTGGCAACTCTCTCCCTAGTTATTAATGTGGGAAAGACTGCCATGGGAGACAAGGAGCTAAAAACATCCAAATTTGTGGCCTAAGAAGCTAAGTCAATTCCACACACATATGCAAAATCATCAGTGACATCATGTACACCAGTGACATGTTTTATTTTCTTAAAAAAAAAAGATTATTTATTTATTTATTTATTTATTTATTTATTTATTTATTTGAGAGAGAGATGGAGAAGGGAGGGAGAGGGAGGACGAGAATCTCAAGCAGACTCCCCACTGAGCAAGGAGCCTGAGATCATGACCTGAGCTGAAATCAAGAGCTGGATGCTCAGCCAACTGAGCCACCCAGGTGTCCACATGATTTTCACATCTATGATGCTATTACTATTATCAAGGGCTTTCCTAAGCCATTTTATTAAATCAGCTTTGAATCTGACCACATTATCTCTGTGCTCAAATAAACATCTGAAATTGAGATACTTACTGTTTTTGAAGGCATGGATCAAAATTAATTATTTATCCGATAGCAAGGAAATGCAACCCAACAGTATTCTTGGTGGGCTGGCACTTGTCCATTGTGTATTCCACGATGTAGCACAAAGAGAAACAGGTCCAAACACAGCAGTGTTGTCAAATGGACATGGGAAAAATCACAAGTCATTTCCCTCATGCCTCTGTTTTCCAAAGAATCTAATTGCTTCTTCCTTTGCGCCTCTCGAGCAACACACTCCAAGACCACACTTAAACTTCTGGAGGAACCTAAAGACAGCCAGTTTGTTTCAGGTGCTCAAGGTCAGTCTTTCCCTAGGTCACCATACAGGGATCATGCTGCTCATCACCCAATGGCCCTAGTCATATTTTTAACTAAAAAATTGCTTCCCAGGCAGCCCCGGTGGCTCAGCGGTTTAGCGCCGCCTTCAGCCCAGGGCATGATCTTGGAGACCTGGGATCGAGTCCCATGTCAGGCTCCCTTCATGGAGCCTGTTTCTCCCTCTGCCTGTGTCTCTGCCTCTCTCTCTCTCTGTCTCTCATGAGTAAGTAAATAAAATTTATTTAAAAAAAAAACTGCTTCCCCACCTTTTCCAATTTTAACTTATATAGAATTATTTTGTGCAGAACTCATTTTTTCCTGTATGGACTCTGCACTCCCAAAGACCTCTGATTCCTGCTAAATATGAAACTCTCCTTCCACCATCATCTCACTGATGAATGGAAATAAAGAAATGCTCCTGGCTTTCTGAACCAAGAGAATAGACATCTAGCATTAAATTTCCCATGAAGGGGTAGCCTGGGTTGTTCAGCGGTTTAGAGCCGCCTTCAGCCCAGAGCCTGATCCTGGAGATCCGGGATCCCCATGTCGGGCTCCCTGCATGGAGCCTGCTTCTCCCTCTGCCTGTGTCTCTGCCTCTCTCTCTCTCTCTCTCTCTGTGTGTGTGTGTCTCTCATGAATAAATAAATAAAATCTTTAAAAAAATAAAAAATAAAAAAACTAAATTTCCCATGAAGAAGCAAGACATCCATGGCTATTACCTGCCTGATGATGGCTAGTTCTTTCCTTCTACTTGCCTCTCTAGCATATCTGTCCTCTGTGCATCCTGTGAAGTCAGCCTCCTGTCATCCCTAGGCAAGGTCCATATGCCATGCTGGAGTCGCCCTACCTGTGGGGAAGGCAGCAGCATATGCTGGGAGGTAGTTCAGGGGTATGGCAATGGGTGTGCACTGATAGAGCACATCTGCGTGCAAAGTCTGGCTCTGCCACTAACTGGTGGTGGGAGGCTTGTTGAATTACTTTTCTTTGTGGCTTGGTTTCTCCATCTGTTACACTGAGAGAACAAGCATATCTAGACCCATTATTCCATTTGATAAGCCTCATTTGCTACCTCCACCATAAAGCCTGGCCAGACTTAATTACTTCCCTCTGCATGTTTTCTTCCTTTTTTTTTTTTTAATTTGCCAATTGGAATACCTATTCATAATTTTCCAGTGAGAAATGGACTATCAAGCACATTCTTTGCCTGTAAGCAGATTTAAATAGGAAGCTGAATTATCATCAGGAAGTTGGTTGGTGGGCACAGACTCAGAGATGCTGGTATCATGAATCAATGATACATTTCTTCAGGGGCACCTGGGTGGCTCAGTGGTTTAGTGTCTGCCTTTGGCTCAGGTCATGATCCCGGAGTCCTGGGATCAAGTCCTGAATCGGGCTCCCCAGGGGGAGCCTGCTTCTCCCTCTCGCCTATGTCTCCACCTCTCTGTGTCTCTTGTGAATAAATAAATAAAATCTTTTTTAAAAAGTGATATGTTGTTTCATACCTTCATCTCCACTAGCAATAGCTAATCTTCATTCAGGTCTTGCTGGATGCTGAGTAATATGATTTTCAATATCTGTGTGTATTAAAATGTAATCCTCAGGGGCGCCTGGGTGGTGGACTCAGTTAAGAGTCTGACTCTTGATTTCCAGTTCAAGTCCTGTGAGATTGAGCCCTGCATCAGGCTCTGTGCTCAACACTCTCTCTCCCGGGCAGCCCAGGTGGCTCAGTGGTTTGGTGCTTGCCTTTGGCCCGGGGTGTGATCCTGGAGTCCGGGGATCGAGTCCCACGTCGGACTTCTTGTATGGAGCCTGCTTCTCCCCCTGCCTGTGTCTCTGCCTTGTCTCTGTGTCTCTCATGAATAAAAAAAAAAAAAAAAAAAAAAAAGACTCTCCCTCTCCTTCTGCCCCTAACCTTGTGCTCACTCTCTCTCTCAAAATTAAATGAATAAATCTTTTTTAAAAAATGTAATCCTCACACCAACCCTATGAGTTAGGCACCATAATCATCACCATTTTATAAGAGAACTGAAGCACAGAGAGTAGGTGACTTATCCGAGGATACAAGTTGGCAATGCTGGGGTCTTGCATTGGGGTCTAGCTCTCAGCTACTGGCTTGTGCTTTCTTAGAGTAACTGGGCAAGCCCTCAGGCTGCTGTTCACTGCACCCCGCATGATGCACGCTGCCCCAAACTAATTCAGCTCTTTTGGTTTTGCTCCTTGATATTTGCACATTTTTTGCCACACTCGTAACCTTTGGCTTAGGAGGAGCAGGGAAGGAGGAAGGGGTTGCTGATCTTCTCTTTTTATTTTATGTCATATGTCCTCATTTTCAGTGGGAGTGCCAACAAAGGAAGTAGCAAGAATAGAAAATAATAGGATAGAGGTCCTAGATCATTTGTGCTTCTTTGAAGCACCAAGCAAGTCCTGGTTGGTGCAGGTCCTGATTCGAAAGGAAAGCCCCCAGTGCCACCAGCGCCCTTGCTCACTCAGTCATGGATCCAGACCTCTCAAAATTCCCAGGAGCCCTCAGCTGCTCCCAGCAGCTCCTGAATCAACAAATTATTTTTTTTAATATTTTATTTATTTATTCATGAGAGACACAGAAAGAGAGAGGCAGAGACACAGGCAGAGAGAGAGGCAGGCTCCACGCAGGGAGCCCGATGTGAGACTTGATCCCGGGACCCCAGGATCATGCCCTGAGCCAAAGGCAGATACTCAACCACTGAGCCAACCAGGCGTCCCTTAACACATTCTTTAAAGGGTGTGAATCTGCCTTTTTAAAAGTGTAATTCACTTTAAAAATCCCAGGCATCTAGGAGGTATTAAATGTTGATGCTTTTCATCTTGATTTTCCCACCTCTTTAACTAAGATTAAAATGAATTTCTACTTGAAATGCTATAGGA
Source organism: Canis aureus (assembly GCF_053574225.1). Classification (NCBI taxonomy): domain Eukaryota; kingdom Metazoa; phylum Chordata; class Mammalia; order Carnivora; family Canidae; genus Canis; species Canis aureus. Next base: position 6,151,129 of record NC_135616.1, on the reverse strand, counting down.
TAACCATACTTTGCTCCCACCTTCTTGCCCTGCAAATACCTGTAGACATAGTCTAAAGAAAAGCTTTGGCCTCCATCATTTTCAGTGAATAAAGCAAAAATGAAAGCCAGGATGTTCTCCTTGATAGAATGTTGTCTAAGGTTCTAGAATCTCCCAGAGTGAATAGATGGATGGCCAACATCCCTGAAGAGGCGAGAGCCTGAAACAGACAGACAATTCTTCTAAGTTATAAGTAACAAGTCCCTTGACCTTGATGATACATTTGTAGAAACTTTGAAGAGTGGGAGCACAGAAAGAGATAGGCAACTTTTATGATGACACAAAATCCTGATATGTGTGGAGTGTTCTCAGTGTGTAGAATATTCAAGACACCGACAACAACGAAGATACTACTCTTGTCTTCTCAAGGAACAAAGACCAGAAGGAAAGCCATAGTAATGGCAGTAGCTCTTGTTGCTTTCCAGCTATGCACATTCCGAGCTGTCTTCCTTCTCGACCCCCTCTTGCTCCAGTGGTTAGAAAACACTATCTACTATGTGCAGATTTCTGTACTGCCCTGTGGCTCTGTACTCGACAAGGTTATACTCTATGGAAGACAGCCAAGAATACATCTCCAAAGTTGTAAAAGAACCTAGGTCCAGATAACAATCTTCTCTGTAGCATTTTCTGAAACACAGCCTTCAGCCTGGGCAACACTTATTCTGAGAACTTGCAATTGTACTTTTAAAGAAGACAGCTAAAAAAAAAAAATTAAAAATTAAAAAAAAGCTCATTCCATTCTATTTCACTTACCTTTTTAGGGATGAAAACAATTAAATCCTTCAAATACTGTCCTTCATTCCTTTGAAATGCTGAATAGGCAATGAATTTTTATTTTCGGTATCTCCTCTTTCTATGCTTCTCTGTTATTTAATTTTTCAGTACTTGATACATTTCCAAACTCCTTGATGATATTTGAGAAGCACCGTACAGAGAAGATAGAAATAAGTAAACAAATCAAGATGCATGGCTGAAAGGAATTGGGAGTTCATGAAATCACTGAATGCTATATCCTGGATTATAAAATGATGTTCTGTTGGTGCAAAAAATAAGATCCTCATGTCACTGTAGAACAAAAGCAATTTGTGGAGCTGAAGGGACTATCTATCAGCATCATCTCCAGAGTAGGCTTTGATCTGGGCAGCTACTGAGAAGGTTTAGCTGCTGAGAGACTTAGTCTTTAAATATATAGGTAATGATTTCTCAATATTTATAGTCTTTTTTCAAGGACAAACAAGAACCATTAAAGCATGAAGACTGTGTTTCACATATTCATATATTTGTAGAAGAGAATGGTTGCTAGATTCTGTTTCAGCTGGATTCCTTGCCTTACGCTGACTGTCCTAATTACCGAGTCACCAGAAGCAACACCCCTGCAGCTGAATAAGTTGGGATTATTGATCAAGGCAGCGAGGGAGAAAGGAGGACACTGAGCCTTTGGTAGGAGGATATTAAAGAGAGCATAGATTTGGACTTGGGGGATTTGGGGGAGGGCTTAATGACGTGGGACTCTGCTATAGTTTGGATGCTGTCAGGAAGTGGGGGTCATTCTGATTGGGTATCTCAATGAATCTTACAGAAGGAGGAACAATGCAGCAAGGCTGAAACTATAATGGGTAAGAAGCTGCAGTCACTCCAATTAGGGATTAAAGAGGGATGTCTAAGCATTTGTGTGGTTTAGGGAATGTTCATGTTTCGTCTACATTCAGATATGATTACTGAGAGAGTTCTTAGGTTTCAGTCTTGACCCATCATGGTCCCAGAGTGGCCTTGTCTGATGCTGAGGCTCTGTGACATTGTTTATGTTTAACAGGAGAACACCAGGGAGATCCGGGCCAGATCCTAGGAATATGAAGGCCTAGGTGATAGTGGAGGCCAGGTCCAGATGTCAGGGGCAGCTTTTCTCTTAAAATATTCTCTGTAGGAGTAGGAGATTATGAGCCCCGTAAAGGCGGATGCCATTCTTTTCATCCCTGCTATTCCCAGTACCTGTATGTAGCCTAGCATTTTCGAAGGTGTTCAACGAACAATCTTTGAAAGAACATGTGTATAAACGAGTACGTGGATGGACAGGCTACAAAGCTTCTTTAACAGTCTTCTTTCCACAGGACGCCTGGGTGGCTCAGTGGTTGAGCGTCTGCCTTTGGCTCAGGACATGATCCTGGAGTCCTGGGATTGAGTCCCTCTGCCCATGTCTCTGCCTCTCTCCGTGTCTCTTATGAAAAAAATAAATAAAATCTGGAAAAAAATAACCAGTCTTCTATCCAATTATATATAAGAGAGTTAGACAAAACAAAGACTTCATGTCTCCTTAGTTACATGTACATAAAGATGAGTCAGTCTGATCCAATTTGGAGATATTCTTACCTTGAGGAATGTGCTTTAGTCATAGGGTGACCTGGGCTGCCTGTTCAGGTCCAGTTCATGCCTGTTGTCTCATATTATTATTAATAGTGCCCCTTCATTCTCATATTTTCTATAGTCTGATTATGATCACCCTAATTATGGATTGGAGGACTTAATTGTAGGAGGACTACTTCAGAATAACAACCAATGGGGGGGAAAAAAAACCAACCAGTGGGTTTCCTGGGGTTTCCTAGAGAGGGGCTGACAAAAGAACAGGATGGCAAGCTTTCGAATGCCTCATTCTGCATTCAAATTCTCAGATTAATCGCTTCTCAGCCTTTTGGCTAAGATCAAGTGCAAATTCTCAGATCAGATAGTATTTAAAAAGACAAATGTGAAATGTACTTATTCTAAGTAATAATACTGAGGGCGACTTAGAAAGCATGATTAACTTTTAGGGCACCTGGGTGGCTCAGTTGGTTGAGCATCTGACTCTTGGTTTCAGCTCAGGTCATAATCTCAGGGTCATGAGATGGAGCCCCTCATTGGGCTCCATGCTCAGTGTGGAATCTGCTTGAGATTCTCTCCCTCTCCCGCTGTCCCTTTCCCCTGCTCACTCTCTCTCTAAAATAAAATAAATGAAATCTTTAAAAAATTAACTCTCAATAGTTTGCCTCAATAGGATAATCAGGAATATGCATAACTAACATTTATCATATTTATTCCATCATATTAACCTTCTTAATTATACTGTTCTTCTATTAAAATTGGTTTCTATTTCCTGGTACATTTTGTCTGAGAATAAAGAGAGGTGGCCTACAGTATGCTACAGATAATCCCATGTTGATAATTAAAATAACAAGCACCAATTCACCTCAACCCCAAGATTCATGAAGCTGGGATATACATTGAAGCTTATTTAAGTTCAAGTTCCTGATTTTATTTTATTCTTTAAAAGATTTTATTTATTTATTTGAGAGAGAAAGAGGGACTGGCAGAGGGAGAGGGAGAAGTCCGATGTGGGGCTTGATCCCAGCACCCTGAGATCATGACCTGAGTTGAAGACAGATGCTTAATTGACTTAACCACCCAGGTGCCCCAACTCCCTAATTTTATAGATGAGGCCTCAAAAGCCCAGGAAGACTGAGCTATTTTGTCCAAGGTAAGTGAACATATCATTGTGATCAGACACAGAACTTGCATTGTTCTATTGCCTTATTGGTAAACTTAGCTTGACAGTAATTTTACATAGAAATAGTAATTAAAATGTATTTATATGCATGATCTTTTGTAGTGTTGTATTTCCTGAATTATTTGGGAAACATTTTCATAAGTACTATGTGCTATGGAATCTTCTATAAATCCATTGATCTATTTTTGCTTTCTGCATAAACCTACTCTTTTACTTATTAATTTTATTTTTTTAAGACTTTATTCATTTATTCATGAGAGACACAGAGAGAGAGAGAGGCAGAGACATAGCAGAGAGAGAAGCAGAGAGAGAAGCAGAGAGAGAAGCAGGCTCCACGCAGGGAGCCTGATGTGGGACTCGATCCTGGGACTCCAGGGTCACACCCTGGGCCAAAGGCAGGCGCTCAACCGCTGAGCCACCCAGGCGTCCCCCTGCTCTTATCTTATATGGAAAGAATTGCTCTGTAGTTGGGGAAGCTAAGCAGTGAGATGAAGTGATTACTGACATCTTCTATTTCACATCATTTCTGTTTTGAAAGGTAGTAACTGTGTGGATAGAGATATAAATAATAGTAAATTACAATAAAAGCAAACAAACAAAAAAAAAGCAAACACACGTGTTGTACATTTCGGAAGCTGCATAATGAAATCTGTAATGTTCTAAATTAAGGGGATGTCAACATAACACATTAATTTCCCTTAGTTTTTTTGGAGTATACGTGCTGCTGACGGGAAAGGTAGAGAATTTTGATTAGTTTTCCTTATTTAACAATGTATTTTCCATGTGCATCAAACTTAGAATCACAAAATGACTTTTAAAACATAATTTAAAAAATTTTAGCAGTAATGTTATTAGAAGAAGGGACTCAAATTTCTAAATGTAAAGTTAGCAAACATGTCTAAACCTTTGTAAGGAATACCGCCCTGTTTAACCAGAGGAAGTCTCTTAGAATCACTTGCAGACTCCTTTTCTCCCGTGCTGGGGAAGGGGTGCCATCACAACACCCACCACTAGGGGACATCCTCCAACACAGCTTAGCTGTCCCCGCAGGAGCTGTGGCTCTCCACCATATCAGAGCATAGCACCCTCTTTTCTTACAGGAGCCCTTACTGTCCTGAAATGAGATTCATTATGTGTGCATCACTCTACTAAACATATCTTTAAAAATCAATATAATGCTCTATTGATAATATACAAGAGAAAAAATAAGAAAGCAATTTATAATAAAATATTATGTATTTCCACATTAAAGCTTAGGTACAAATACACCAGAAAATACATATAGTTCAGTAGTTAGATTCTATACATAGAGGCAATTGCTAAAATGCAGGCAAATACAGGTGCATTACGGTGAGGACTCAAATACTTTAAGTGGCGTTGCCATCAATGACAAAATGACTGAAGATGAAGTCATTGTAAATCTCCACCACACCGAGCTAACCCCTTCCCAAACACCCTACCTCCTGAGACCATCACATTGGGCATTAGGATTTCACATGAATTGGGGGATGAGAGGGACACAAACATCGACAGCACTATTTACACATAAACACAATAGTTTTACACATAAAGCAGAATTTTTAGGGTTGTTTTCATAGATACTGGGGTTTGGGAGGGTTTGAGAGAGAGGGGATCCCTGGTGGAGCTTTCATGAATGGAATTAGTGCTGGTATAAATGAGACCCCATTTTTTTAAAATTTAAGTTCAATTTGCCAACATATAGTATAACACCCAGTACTCATCCCATCAAGTGCCGTCCTCAGTGCCCGTCACCCAGTTACCCCATCCCCCTGCCCACCTCCTCTTCCACAACCCCTTGTTTGTTTCCCACAGTTAGGGGTCTCTCAGGGTTTGTCTCCCTCTCTAATTTTTCCCACTCAGTTCCCCTCCCCAGAGGGAGAACACCAGACACATGTCCCCACATGGGGACAGAAGAAAACGGCAGTCTGCAGTCAGGGAAAAAGCTCTCACCCTTGACCATGCAGGCACCCCTGAGCTCAGACTCCAGACTCCAGAGCTGTGAGAAATAAATTTACGTTGTTTAGAAGCCACCCCATCCATGGTACTCTGCTATCACTGCTCAAACAGAGTAAGACAGTTACATTCTAGGCTCAAATAATGATAGTTTTTTGTTTTGTTTTGTTTTGAACCTATATGAATGTTTCAGAAGGGCATTTGGAAGTTGGACAGTATGAGGAGCAGTTCCTCTCTGGGCATATTGTGATATCTGGCCTCCCCGACCCCTCTCCTAAATTCCAAAAGTGCCCCACAACCCAACTGTCACGACAACAAAAAATACACCAACAAATTCCAAAATGCCCATAAAAGTGCTTCAACGCTCATGGAGAACCACTGGACAAAAGCAAAAAGGGCCTCCTTTCTACCCTCATGTATATCCCTTTGGCTCTCAGATGAGAGGGAGATTCTCCTCTTACCCCCAAAAGACTGGCCCTAGGAGACATCCTTTGATGGGACATTGTCTTCAGTTCAGATTTAGGGTACATCTCTCTCTATCTTGGTCTCTACATTTGTCCTCCAGAATTTCACACACAGCTTTGGAAGGAGTTCCAAAAAGAAACAGGAAGAAAGGCAGAGGGAGGGACGCCTGGGTGGCTTAGCGGTTGAGCATCTGCCTTTGGCTCAGGGTGTGATCCCAGAGTCCAGGGATCGAGTCCCACATCGGGCTCCCAGTATGGAGCCTGCTTCTCCCTCTGCCTGTGTCTCTGCCTCTCTCTCTGTCTCTCATGAATAAATAATAAATAAAATCTTAAAAACAAACAAACAGACAAGAACCAAACAGGAGATAGTGAAGTAACCCAGAGAACTGCAACCACAGGAAGCCTTGACTGGGAGGTAGGGGGAGGAGAAGGCGGAGTTACCACAGGCTTCAGGTCATCCACTGAAAGCTGGAACCCCAATAAGCCAGTCCACAGAGGAGACCGGGTCACTGTGAAGAAGCCACTAGAGGCAGAGAAAGAAGGGAATAACCCTGGTTTCTCTCTTGTTGTTAACGCTCCAATCTCTACTTGCCAAAAGCCATCAGCAAACCCAGGAACCTGGAAAACCAACCCTTATCAGTTGTGCTCTTCTGTAGAGAGCAGTCGAGGAAGAGCACACTCACATGGGATTTTGTTGTTGTTTTTCCAGAAGAAAGCATCTCAAGCTTCCTTTAAATAGTAACCCCCAACACGTTTAGACGAACTTGATAGAACAACAAAATTTTTGAAATATCACATGTAGCTTTACAACCATCTATCACATAAGCAGCTATCTTTTTATACCTATACCTCACTGAATATCAGAAAAAGAAAGCATTCTTGAACGCCTCCTTGCCAAGGGTCAACAGAACCAGTTGCCAGGCTAAAACTTCAGAGTACGGATTTTGCTTAACTCACTACCTGAGGGAAAGGGAAGCTGGCCACAGAGGGTACGGTCATCTGGCTAGTATTTTTGGAAGACTAATTTACTGGAACGCTTTCAGGTGGCCTTTTGCAGGATTATATATGGTGTCAGGAGCTGGCCCCCTTGTGCTAGGAGTCCTGGACATAATTCTTCAGAAATGCAGGGTTCTGGAGACTTCTGGGTCACTAGAGGAGGTTCCGTGTGAAGGTCCTGGCCTCTGAGCTACCCCTGATGCCGCTTTCTGACCATCACCTGAGGGGGTAGAGTTGGAGCGCCCTCTAGGGGAGAGCTGGCTGTTGCCCCCTGTACCCCACCCCCACCCCCCCTGCCTGCTGGGCACCCCACCCCTTCTGCAGTGCTGGTGCTTACCAGTGTCTGTTTTCTTCCAACACTCCATGACATATGGCTGTGGTCTTATTAGCTGTTGTGTCAAAGGCAGTGCAGGACAGACTATTCTGCGTGTGCTGTCACACATTTGGTGGAATTGCCAGATAAATTACAGAAAAGGCGAAGGGCCGCAGAGAGGAACGGGGTTCCAGAGCCCTCCAAGCCCAGCCACAGAGCATGGCCCAGTACGGCGGCCAGCATCTAAGGAGAAGCAGACAGGATGTCTCTGGGAGCACGACTCTCCTGATTGACAGTGGTTCTTAAAAAATCACTTCATCCTGTATTTTTTGAAGGAGGTGGCTAGGTAGGGTAATTTGTGGTTAAGATCTTAGACTTAGGAGCCTTTTTTTCCTTGTAGCTTTACAAGTCTGTCTTCTTTTCTCAACTCCTACTGCCACCGCCCCCTGGTCTGTACCTGTTGCCACAACTGACTGCACCACTCCCCCCCCCCCCATGGGTCTCTCTTTCACCGCATCTGCCCCTGGGATCTTTCTAGGCAAATCAGATCAGCCAGCCTCACAATCCTCCAAAGGCTCCCCCAGGCTTTGGGATAATAGCCCCAGGATATTTGGTTGCACACCCCCTCCAGGGATCTCTCACCTACAGCCCTTGCTCCGTAAATCCCGGGCACCCAGCTACACCCTGTACTTGGGGGAAAACAATCTTCCCAGGCGGGGGCAGATGCCCACCCTAGCAACTCTTTTTTTTTTTTTTTTAATGGTTAAGATGGTAAATTTAATGTTTCGTGTACTTTATAACTTATGTTATTTATTAGTTCATTAATGCTTCTCTAAATACATTACCTCCTGAATAACATTTTACAGTTCCTCAAGTTACAATTTAAATTCCAGGCACTTTAATTTCTTTTTTTTTTTTTTATTGGAGTTCAACTTCCCAACACATAGCATAACACCCAGTGCTCATCCCGTCAAGTGCCCCCCTCAGTGCCCGTCACCCAGTCACCCCCACCCCTGCCCTCCTCCCCTTCCACCACCCCTAGTTCGTTTCCCAGAGTTAGGAGTCTCTCCTGTTCTGTCTCCCTCTCTGGTATTTCCCACTCATTTTCTCTCCTTTCAACCCTAGCAGCTCGTAATTCCTGCCCGTCCCTTTGCCTCCTGGCAAGGCCAAGCGTGGAGCACGGCTGGGCCTTACTCCTCTGCGTATTCCCCAACACCCGAAGCCTGCACTCGAGGATACCCGAACAGTGCTTCGCAGCGTGCACGGGTGCACGGCGTTTCTCACATCTGCCCAGTTAATCCTCCCAACGCTCGGGTGGCCCGCAGTATGTTTAAATTACGCAGGCAACGGGACCGAGGCTTGGAAGGGTCGGGGGCCCGCGCTGGGCCCTCGGGGGCCGCTCCGGGACTCGCACGCGGGGCTCCGCGAGGGGACGGCACGCAGGGCTGGGCGCGCCTCGGGCTCGGGGTGCAGCCGACCCCGCCCCGGCCGGGCTGCAGCCCCCGCCTCACCGCCCCGGCCGCGTCCTCATCCTTCGAGAAGAGAAGACGCGACTCCAAGTGGGGCGCGTCACGAGGGCTACAGGACACAATGCTCCCCGCCGCAGCCACGGACGCGAGTCCCCTCGCGGACCCCGAGCCCGGCGAGCTGCCGCCCCCGTTTCCGCAGCGGCGCCTCCTTCCCCGAGCTCCGGAGGCCGCGGGGCTGCCCGTCCTGACGTGGCCGCCGCCTCGGGCACCAGCCGACCCCTCACGGAGCGCGGGGCCTGCGGACACGGCGGCGGGAAGGCGGCGGCCCGCGGGGGGCGGTGGCACCTCCCGCGCGCACCCGGGGGGCCGCTCCCGTCTCGCCCGCCCGCTGCACCCCGGCGGCGGCCTCCCCTCCGCGGCCCTGCGCGCCGGCCCCGGAGCCTCGGAGGCCGCGAGGGCGCCCGCGCCAAGGCCCGGGAGCGCAGGCCCCGCCCCACCGCGGCGCCGGCGGCGGGAGGCGGGAGGCGGGAGGCGGGAGGCGGGGCGCGGGGCGCGGGAGGCGGGAGGCGGGAGGCGGGGCGCGGGGCGCGGGAGGCGGGAGCGGGAGCGGGCGCGGGAGGCGGGGAGCGCGCGTGCAGTTCCTCTCCGCGCGGGCGGGGAGCTGGGCGGCCGTGGGCGGGGAGCGCGCCGCCGGCGGCCGGTGCCGGTGTCGGGGGATGCGAGCGGCGGGGAGCCGCGCCGCTGACCGGGTGAAGGCGAGCGGCGGTGACCTCAGCGAGGGGAGAGCCGGGCGGCGGCGGCGGCGGCGGCGGCCAGCCCCGCGGGGATCCGGGGCGCCGGGGGTGCGCGGGGCACGGCGGCGGCGCGGGAGCGCGGGGCGCAGACCGGGCGGGGCCGGGGGCCGGCGATGAGCGGGCGCGCGGGGAGGCTGCACGCCGCCGCCAACGCCGCCGCCGCCGCCGCCCCGAGCATCTGCCCGCACAGCTGCCGCCCGCGGCCCGGGACCCGGCCATGGAGACGCTGAACGGCCTCGCGGGCGGGGGCGCCCCGGACGCGAAGCCGCTGCCGCCCGGGCAGCACCACCGCCACCACCACCTCCACCCGCTGGCCGAGCGTCGGCGGCTGCACCGCGCGCCCTCGCCCGCCAGACCCTTCCTCAAGGACCTGCACGGCCGCACCCCCGCGCCCGGCCCGGCCCCGGCCGCCCCCTCCTCGGGTCGAGCCCCGGCGCCCGCCGCCCCGCGCGCGCCCAGCCTCGCGGGCAAAGCACCGCCCTCGCCGGGCACCCCGGCCGCGCCCGGCCGCCTCTCTCGGCGCAGCGGCGGCGCCCCGGGCGCGAAGGACAAGCCGCCGCCGGGCGCCGGGGCCAGGGCAGCGGGCGGCGCCAAGGCCGCCCCGGGCCTCAGGAGGGCGGCGCGCACGGCGCCCGCGGAGCCGCTGCCCCGGGCGGGGAGGCCGCCGCCGCCGCCCCCCGGGACCGAGCCGCCGCCCGCCGCCGCCAAGGGCCGCAGAGCCCGACGCGGCCCCGGCGCGCCCCCCGCCCGGGCCCCCGGGCCCCCGGGCCCCGCCGCCGCGATCCCCGCCGTGATCCTCGCCGTGACCTCCTCGGCCGGCCCCCCGGCTCCCGGGTCGCGCATCAGCCACACCGACAGCAGCTCCGACCTCTCCGACTGCCCCTCCGAGCCCCTGTCCGACGAGCAGCGCCTGCCCCCCGCCGCCAGTAGCGACGCCGAGTCCGGCACCGGCTCCAGCGACCGGGAACCGCCGCGGGGAGCCCCCACGACGAACCCCGCGGCGCCGCCCGAGCCCCCCGCGCTCCTCGCCGCGCCCCCCGCCCCCGGCGCCTGCCTCGGGGGTCGCAGCAGCCCGGCCGCGGGCCCCGCGGGGGCCCCGGGATCGGCTGTGGCCGAGGATGCCGGGGGGCGCGCGCCGCTCGAGCCAACGGGCCCCGGGACCCCCAAGGATCCCGGCCCGGGCGAGCAGACGCGGCTGGTGCCGGCGGCGGTGGAGGAGGAGCTGCTGCGGGAGATGGAGGAGCTGCGCTCCGAGAACGACTATCTCAAGGTGAGCGGCAGCGGCCCCGCCGCGGGTGTCCGGAGGCGACCCCCGAGGCCTGGGCGCCGGCGGGGACCCGCGAGCCCGGCCTGCCCGGCCCCGGCGCGACGCGCACGCTCTCCCCCGTCTGCCCTTCACTCTCCCGCCCCCGCGCACATGGGCTTCGGGAACTTAGAGCTAAAACTTCTGGAAGGAGCAGCGAGACCTGTGGGTCTGGCCAGGTTCTCCCCCCACTTGGCTTCTCTTGTTTCTGGAGTCTTGCTGCTGCCTGCTGACGCCTTTGCCCCTGTAGACGTGCTGGGGGAGAGGGTCACAGCTGACACCCCCACCCCCTCGCCTCTGGGGTCGGGCCGCCCCTAGCCGAGGAGCTCTGGTCCGGGCCTAGTGCAGGTGTGTGCAGTTCGCAGCCTGCTCTGGCGAGGCGGCGGATGTGCCAGATGCTTTTCCTGCGGTTAAAGAAGCGAGGCCCCCTCTGCTTCTCTAGCTGGGGCGGGGGAGGGGGAGCTCCCTGTTTTTGGCGATAAAACTTAAGTTCAGGGCTCCCATGAGTGTGTCCCGGGTTGAGGGGCAAGGGGTTGGCTGGTTGTCCAGCCAGTCGCCAGTCCTTTGTGGGCGACCATAAAAGCCCGTTTTTCGTGTCAGAAGAGGCCACTTGATTGCCCCTGCACGCCAGCACTTTCGAGGGAATTGCAACCTCTGCTGCTTTGTCTTTTTCATGAGGTCTTGCTATTAAGGGCCTCTTGGTCTTGTTAGCTTTGGGGCACTCAATCCTACTTCCATTTACTCCTCCCAGGAGGAGGGCAGCTTGGGCCTGCCTGCAGAACAGAGGACTTAGTGTTGGGGTCTCGACAATTTGAAGTGACTCGAGACAAAATAAGGGGGATTGGTTTGGGGGCAATTACTTTATTATAGTCTTCAAGTTAGTAAATAACTGCAGCGGTACAAATCTTTTCATGCTTCTGTTAAGACTCTAATATGGATCTCCTCCTAAACCAGTGGATGGCGCTCCTCTATCTGGGTTATCTGATTCGTACTTTTTCTAAGCAAATGTTGGACCTACCCAAATGAGGCCCAGTTTTTGGCCAGCGGGACCAAGGGCATGGGCTTTTAAGGTGGTTAAGTGTGCCGTTCAAGCTGACATTAGAATAGGCTCACTGCTGAGTTTTCTAAACCGAAATCTTGAATCAGGAGCTGTTCTCCCCAACTGACAGCCCAGTAGCTGTTTTGCCTGCAAAGAGGTAGCAGTGAGGCAGAGGAGAGGTGAGAACATAGTAGGAGTTTGGAGTAAGATGTTTCAAGTATTACATTTGCCTGTGTCACCCACTCTTGTGTAATAGACACCAGAGTGATTTTCAGAGGTGCTGAAGAGAAAGGGCAGTGAAGTAGTATGTGACTCCATCTTGAAGCCAGCACTTTTGTAATAAATTTTCAACAAATGTAAACTCCCTAAGGGCAAGAAAGATCCTCTTGTTGGGTTATATAACTGCAGCTCTTAGCATGATCCCTGACCCACAGTGTTTCTGATTAAATGATGTTTATCCAAATCGTGACCTGCTAAGCAACAGGAAATTGAGGGTTCTGTAAGAGAAAAGCTGTTTCTCGTTGCATCTTTGATCCTAAGGTAGGCAGCTCGACGGTCATTTCAGAGTTCATTCCCGGGTGACTGTTTATTTGCTTTATCCTTCACCTTGGTAGATTCGCAGGGAATGAGCTGGGTGTCTGATCCTGGAGTCTGGGCTGGTATATTTGATATTTCAGTGAGTCTTCACAGCAACATAGGGTGTACTTGTCATATTTATCAGAACCCCAATTTCGCAGACAAGGATGCTGGAAACCCAGAACATTTAACTGACTAACCCAAGGCCATATAGCTAGTAGGAGGTGCAGCTTCTCTTTTTCCTGCTCCAGAACCTTTGCCTTTTTCCCTGCACCAGGCTGCATCCCTGTTCCCAGCAAGGCTGATTTTCTCACTGTAGCTGGCTTGCTTTAGTGTTGTTATGAGCTTGAAATGTTCCCACTGTTGAGCTGGGACCTCTTTTCATTTTAGGTGAAAGGGCCATAATGAACACCTCTCTACTAGCCTGTGTACAGATGGGCATATAAATCCCACTGACAAGGTTTAATTTGTGGGAAACATTCAGTTGCTGGTTCCTGGAGAGAAAGTGTCACGGCCCACCATTCACTCTGCCTGAGTGTATCTCCCGGCCTTCCCTCCTGACAGCAGGAGAGAGAAGTAGCTAGAGGAGCTCTGAAGGGAGCTTCTGAAGGAAATCAGAAGTCCACACGCAAATATAGATGTGAGTTAACGTGTTTGGTTATTCAGGAGCTTAAGTTCCAGGAGTTCAATTTGGGCAAAAAAACACAATAGTCCTGGTAGACTAAAGGTCAGTGAGTGTGCCCACTTGTGCAGAATGGGCCTGTGATCACAAGTGGCCTCAAGGGGCAGGGGTGGGAGGTATGCGTTGGCACGGGGTGTTTAGAGCACCTTAGAGATCGGAGCTTCTCTTTCTGTTGCCCTTGTTGCTCGCTGGTACTTTTTGCTCATGGTAGACAAAAGTGCGTCCTTGACCTACTGCTGTCTTAGGGAACGTCGCACAGAACTCTCTGATTAGGCGAAGCATCCCTCTATTCAGATGCTACCTAACAAGAGGAGGCGCGGCCCAGAAATTTTACTCTGGTATATTCTGGAGGATTGTGACCATGTTAGGTATCCCATTCTTTCCCAAGTCAGTTCTGTCACCATTAACTGTACAAAACTGTCATACTTCCCGAGCTAGGATGACCAAAGAGTGATCAAGCAGATACAGAAGGTCTGCAAAACCATGGGGGATGGTTATGTGATCAGGAAATTCAAGTGGAGTTCTCTTGGTTTTTAGCCAGCCTGCTGTATTTTTTAAAATAGATGTCAAGAGAGAAGTACGTACGTTGGGCTGTGCTGTGTGGAGCTGTATGGGGCATCCTGGACTCTGCTTCCTCTTCCTCTTCTACCTTCATCAAAGGCCACCAAGGAGGCTAGATGAAAAATGCGCCATTATTCACCCCCCAGGTGGCTGGCTTTTTGCACAAAAGCACAGTCAGAAAAGCGGTCTTGTCCCTTTACCCCCGATGAACTTACATATGTTTGGAAGTCTTCAGAGATAAGGTGAGCAGTTGAGTTCAGTTGTCCGGAGGCCTTTGCTTCTATTTCACAGGGAACCCAGGCATGTTTCTCACTGACGAGAACATCCACAAAATGTTGCTGGTGTATTCGCTGCCTTCTGTCTGCCTGCCACCACCGTGTTTTGCTCGAGTGCTCTGAGACAATCAGAACTGTCTTAGTGCTCATCATGAACATATTAATTATGTTCTCTTTCCATGGGCTTTTTGGGAGGATTTAATCACTTTGAGTTTATTGGCCTATTTTGAAAATGCTCTTCGAGTTACTGGTGATGTGTCCAAATAGTGTTCTCCAAAGCACCAATGTCCTACAGGATGGGCACGGGTTGATGTGGCGAAGGGCTGCTTTTTTTTTTTTCTCCCTGCTTTCTCAGTGATTTCATAAGAATTATTTTTGTTTATTTTTTTAAAAAAGATTTTATTTATTTATTAGAGACAGAGACAGAGAGAGAGACAGAGAGAGAGAGAGGCAGAGACACAGGCAGAGGGAGAAGCAGACTCCATGCAGGGAGCCCGACGTGGGACTCAATCCTGGGTCTCCAGGATCACGCCCTGGGCTGAAGGCGGCGCTAAACCGCTAAGCCACCGGGGCTGCCCAAGAATTATTTTTGTTTAAAACAATAAAGTCACTGCTAGGTACTAGGACAGACGACATCCGATCATTAGAGAGGAGTGATTTCCCAAGGGAGGTTATTGGCAGGGTCATTTGAGGTTTTATAGGTTGCAGTGCATCACCACTGATCCAACCTTACCATCCTGTCTCTCACTGAGTAGGCTTTTGAGTTTCAAGCTCTGAAATGGTTCTGTTAAATTTGGCTCTTTGGATTCCAGGTGCTCGGCATGGCCTGGAGTGGACACTCTGAGCCAGAGTAAACAGTTCTGAACAGCTCAAGTGTTGAGCTCCTCCTCCCCCTTTCTTTTAGAAGGGTTAAAGTGGACAGTGGTCCTATTCTTTCCTGACATTCCACTTTCCACACCCATTCTTTATTCAGCCTGCGAAAGAGCGGCTCTAATCATCTTAGGTGGCAAGATAATGTAGACCAGGGCAAACAGAGCCCATCAGCTGCTGGGTGAACTGTCACTTGGTAAACAATGGTAGCGGTCCCCATGCCTTCTTAGCTACAGCTGGGACTGTGCAGAGAACATTTTCATTGTCCAGAGGGAAATGAGGTGGATTATTTGTATATTATGACAGACGATCGTTTCTGTCTGCAACTCCCAGAAGATGGAATTATTGCAGGCATAGTCAGATGACTGCTCCCCTGTCCAAATTGGGGTCTATTTAAAGAAGGGTTATTAAGATATTAATGTGGAACTAGTTATTGATCTCAAATTGCTTAAAGGAGATTGATTTGAATAAAACTATCAGTACGATCAAGAGTTTGCATCCCTTAAATTAAGATACTGTGGACTTAGTTTTTATTTTTTTGTGTGTGGGTAAAACTGTTTTCATTGAAATGCTCTATTTTAATCTTGGTTTACTGTAGTGCACACATGGTACCTCATTATTTCTGTAATTTGGTGTATATAATAAGGCTCGATCTGATATCTGCAGGCAAAGGGGAGTAGTTGGGGAGCTTCACACTACCTCAAGATTTCATTTTATATATGAAATTTGAAAAATAGATTTAATTAAAACTAAATTAGCTTTTCAATGAGGTAATGATCGAACAGTGAAGTACACAGCAAACCTGATGTTAATTCTTTATAAAACTGTTGATTAAGGGCAAGTTTTTTCTTAGTTTCTGTGTATAAAAAAAAAAAAGCCCCAGCAATTTTCTACTTTTACTTACTACATCTAAATTATATTTGCTAGAAACATATGTTCTGCTTGATTTGCTTTTCTTAAACATTTAAATGCCAGACATTTTTAAGGTTCTTTAATACAACGTGTTCTAAATTAGAGTGTGCTGTCAGAAAATTAAAGTAATGGTAGCTTGAAAATCACTATCCTTCGTGACCCTAATCCGAATAATCACAGTTTTTGCTTTTCAAATGTCTGCTGCCAGTTTACGTGGTTTATAATTTGCTTTTCTTGTAACTTCTTTTCACTGAACCTGAAAACTGCTTTTTTTTTTCAAGGCTCTACGAAAAGAGTTGGAACACTGGCCTTGGTCTCATCTCTGTACCAGATTAGTGTCTGAAAAGGCATTTAAATGTTTAGAATTGAGATTATGGGCCCTCAGGAAATGTTATCGAGATCTAAAAGTGTTAACTTGCTTCATTATTGTCACACCTATGGTGGGCTTTTAAAATCATGATTTAAGGCTTACTATTGTTTCATTTTTCCTGGTTGTTGCAAATAATTTATAGTATTCACTGAAAAGAGCATGTGGTTTTGCAGTCTAGCTTCTGTTTATTAGCTATGAGGCTTTGGACATGTTAACCAGCGTGGATTTGCTCTCCTTGTCCATGAAATGGATAATATGTTCCTGGCAGGGTGAGAATAGGGTGAGTAATGAAGGTAAAGTGTTGAATGAAAAAGATGTCTTCTGTTCTACAGATTTAGATAAAATATCAGTTATAAAAGCCATGATTCCAATACATGTAATTATGGTCTCTCCCAACTTTTCCTTTCAGTGCAACTAATGTTGGTGATTATTTAGGTCAAAAATGTTAGCTGTTTACATCTGGCCTACTGAATGATTTAGGGGTGCAGGTTCACCTAGCCCTTATATACTCTTTTTTCTTAGCCTGCAGTGATTGTTTACACATATATTGAACACATCCAGCATTTGATATTCAGGTCGATGAGGGTCCTCCTGGTACAAAATCTGAAAGCTAGAGAACAGCTTTATACCTGAAAGTTGCATCTTATGTTTTCTTATGGCTGTTTTGCACTTTAAAAACTTTGTTTGAGTAACAGGTAATTCCAGGCATTAATGGCTTTGGCTTTTATAGATATGCTTTCTAGAAGGAAAAGCAATCACAGACGATTCCTTCCATGAACAGAATGGCCACAGTTACTGTATATTTATATGTATACATATACACATCATGATCATTGCTTGTATTGAACTATTTATTAGTTATGCAATAAAACAATTACCTTTTAACTGTACTCTGACACAAGCATAGAGAATAGGCTCTCTCTGAAAGTCAGCCCATCACATACAATGGGTAGAACCCAAGGGAAACTTGACCTTAATTTTGAAGATTCAGGACTAATTACCTAATCTTCACCAGAAGATTGACATCCACAAGGCCTGTGTTAAAGCTTGCAGTCTGTAGTTAGTTGGTCTCCTCCAGCATGGGTTGGGTCAGGAGCGTGGCTCCACACAGCAGCGTGGCTCCAGACAGCAGCATCACGACCTCAGTGTAGGGATCAGCCTGCCAATTTACTCTTTGCTGGACATTGGCAAAGACTTTCCTGAAAGAGCTGTGTCTTCCTGTTCCCTGAGGAGCCCAGCCTGTCCATCCTGTTTACGTATGTTCACCTGACTGGCTTCCAGGCTTGGTCCATGAATTCCCAGGCCCAGGGAGCTGTCCTCCTAGGGACATGATATGTAGGAAGAGATCTCTGTGAAGGAAAACAGAAACGAAACAAAAGTTGCTTATACTTCACGACACTTTTCAATGTTAAAATTTCCTTTTTTTTTTTTAATACACACTAGAACATCTTAG
Source organism: Canis aureus (assembly GCF_053574225.1). Classification (NCBI taxonomy): domain Eukaryota; kingdom Metazoa; phylum Chordata; class Mammalia; order Carnivora; family Canidae; genus Canis; species Canis aureus. The sequence continues at coordinate 6,133,501 of NC_135616.1, read as the reverse complement.
ATTTTTAATGAGGTTATGATTGCTGCTATAGAATTTTGTAAGAGCACCGAGAAGCTGAGAAAAACCATCTTAGTAATTTTATTGATTTACCGCTTTCTTCTTTAACATCCATTCCTCTCGGCAGTCTGTTCAGACAGGCTCCATTTGGAGTCATGGTCAGTGAGTAGGCCATTGTCTTGGTTAGGGTAATGTGGACAGGTTGGGGAGAAGCCTACAGGCTGGGGTTTGGGGGAATGAGATGCAACACACCTGGGCTCTTTCCAACAGACCATTGCATATGGTTGAGGTTGGCTAGGTAACGGTCTTGACCCCGTTTGTGCCAAGTTGTGTTTTTCCATTCCCAATTTATTTGGTATACTTAAACTTTTCCAGGATAAACTGTTCCTCAGGAGATTCCCTTCTGGTCAATTTCTTATCTACCTGAGGCTTTGATGTTGGGAAGCTCTCATTCTTTATTCTAAGTAAATCCCTGCTTTTAGGAACAAATGCAGGATTAATGAGAGTGGAGAGAATAGTAACAAACAACAGCAGGACACTAGCTGACAACTGAGGGTGTCCACATCATGGAGAGTTTTCTTCTTGACCCTCAAAGTTAATTCAACAAAACAAATAGGAATTACTGAGTGTATCCGAGTCTGGAGGCATTTAAATCTTCAATTATCAGACTAATAAAAAAATTCCTAGAATGCTTTTCTTAATCTCCCACCTTCCAAATTATTCCTCGTTAAAATCTTCTGTGATACTTCAATGGAATTTCTGTCTTGCACATTGCAGCTACATCTGTGGGTTTGGGAACAATTTTTTGTAATTAGGTTATAAGACTGGAACAAAACAAAGGTGCATTTGCGTTCAATTTTGGCCATCTTTACGAGTTGGTCTTTGTAGGTCCTACCTGATGTTCATGTGTTGAGGGCCTGCTGTTTAGCTCACCCCACTTGGGGTGCTGGGAACGGGGAGGAGCAGCCACTCAAGGGGTCTGCCCTCACAGAGCTTACATTTCAGCATGGGCACCCAGACAGGAATAGGAACAGGCACAAGCAACTAGTAGCTGGGGATGCAAGGCAGGAAGAACACAGAGCAAGGCAAGAAGGATTAGACACGGGGTGTGGCGGGGTGGGGGTGGGTTGGGGGATGGGTGGTCAGGAAGGTACTGTGTGTGTACCTTCCAGATGATGCGACAATGAGCTCTGTAATAACTGGGGAGGAACATTTTAAGGAGAGGGTAGAACAGGTGGGAGGGCCCTAACAGTCCAGACCCTGCAAGACCAGCAGTGTGGCAGGGAAGGAAGGGGCAGCTTCCTGGGGAATGCTTTTGAAGAATTTTCTCAGTGTGATGGGAAGGTTTGAAGGGTAAGGTTTGAGTAACATAGTCAGGAATAACTCTGGGTGGGGAATTGGCTAAAGGGAAGCAGGGAGCCCCACATGACTCTCCTGTGTGTGAACTGCTCCCTTGGGAGGGTTGAAGGCAGGCGCTAGCTGGGGTCTGCAGCCACTGGGGAGCGAGTGCCCTGCAGGTATGCTGCTGTTGGGTGACAGCACTGGAGTGGCTGTGGACTGGGAGCAAAGGAGCAGGGCAAGGAACAAGTCCTGGGTTTCTTCTGCACCCACAGTGTCTTTATACTGGGCCAGAGCAAAGCGGAGATGGGAAATAAAGGCCAAGTGAGTGGAAAAAAACCAAACCCAGTGTATATTTGACATAATGAAAAAGTTATATCTTTGGAATTGTGAGTCACATAGTCAGTGATGAGACTTGCGTGGTGGAGCAGAGTTTTAGGGACATTTGTAGGTATGTTATAATTCCAGGGCAGTTCAGTTGTGATCCCACTAAAATTTATAGCCTTTGAAGGTGAGGCTCTGTCCAGCTCCTCTAAGTACCTAGATTGTGGCCTAGAGATAAGGTTCAGGTCATGTTGGTTTGAATCTAAAGGTTTAGTTGTCTGCAGAGTTGATTTCATTTATGATTCAGATTATGTAAGAAAATATTGGGAATGGAATAAATGCTGGCAGTCTGCAATGAATAATCCATCCTGATTTTTAGTTTCTGAATCCATGAGATTTGAACAGACATCTGATGATACTATCTCATGTGACCATTTCCAGAGGTCCCTGTGTCCTGTCTCACAGGTGTGGCCATAAGCCAATGGGTAAGTGCACAGGTAGTTAATGTTTAGTATTGCAGAGGAGGGGTGGATAGGAGATGCCATCCTTTTCCTGGTGGACATGGCTTATAAACCTGCTCTGTCTGGCTTGTCTAGGATGAATTGGATGAACTCCGTGCTGAAATGGAAGAGATGAGAGACAGTTACTTAGAGGAAGATGTTTACCAGCTGCAGGAGCTTCGGCGAGAGCTGGACCGTGCTCATAAAAACTGCCGAATCCTGCAGTACCGCCTCAGGAAAGCTGAGCAGAAGAGCCTGAAAGTGGCTGAGACTGGTCAGGTGGATGGTGAGCTCATCCGGAGTCTAGAGCAGGATTTAAAGGTGGGTGAGTGGGGCTGATGGGGCCTTCATTCCCAGAAGGGGCTTCTGGGTGGAGGGAAGAGAGGGCAGGATTGCAGGTCTGAGACTGGCAGCCCTTCGGACCCACTTAAACACAGTTCTTTCATTCTGGTAGCAGTTCTCTCTCTCTCTCTCAACAGATTTCAGCATGCACAGTCTTCATTCACCTTATGGTTTATAGGATAGATATAGTCATATGGCTTTGACAGCCCAAGATTTAAACCTGTCATTTGAACTGGAATCTTAAAACCTAAGGAAAAGAAATCATAGTAAAGGACCTACAATTAAAAAAAAAAAAAGAATTGATATTTGCCACTTCATCTGACAGTTATATAGAATGGTATAGAAGCACTTTCTAAAGATCTGGAATATTTAAAAAATCTATTATCAGTTCAATGATAGTCAAAGACCACCTTTATGGTTGAGTATAATCACTTAATCTTTTCCTTGTTACTTAAGTTTCTAGAATGCAGAAAATCTGAAATGACCATAACCCAAGGGTAGTAGAGTTTGATTTAACTGAAAGAGAAATAGGATGAAGCTAATTGTCTAAGGTGTTTTGGAAAACCACTGGCAGAAATGGGAATGAGGTGAAGAAATTGCAGATATTATACCATTTTCTCTCTTCATGGGTAGCATGGCTTCTCTCATGCCCCAATTATCAAATCATTTATCAAGAGATGAATTATGCATAATGTCCTCCTTATTATAGGAGTACTTATGAACTCTCATTTTGCCTTTCATTATGATAACAGGAAAAGAATCTTTGTAATTCTATCAAATCTATAAACCACTCACAAAATGTCATTCAGTGGGATGTAAGGGTGATTTATATTTCTCTTGCAAAATCTCTTGCCTTGTTTCCTTTTAGAAGGTAAAAATGTTTAACTGCTTTGACATTCAGATGTTTTACCACAGTAGACAATCGAAAACTTGACTATGTTATTTTACAGGATTGTTTTGTTTTTTTCAGCAGGTAGCTTTAGGATTGCCTTAGGGAACAGAAATGTTGATTGATTAATTGATTGTTATTTTTACTGTTATTGTTATTTCTAATTTATCATTAAAGCATGTGTGCATGAGCGGAATTGGCATTCTTGTTGGCACTCTATAAGGAGGTAGGGCTAGCGGCAGTAGCCTTTTATTCCAGATAAAGGTAAAGGTCGTATTCTCGCTCCTAATGTGAATTTCATGTTTGAAACTAACACCCTCCTTCTTTAAAGATAGGCTTGTTAATATTGCCAGGGTCTTTGCCCTTTACTGTGATCTCCTATCACTTAATGATTCTGCCTCTGCTTCACCTTCTAATGATGATCTCTCTTGGTCGTTACAGGTAGCCAAAGATGTATCTGTCAGATTGCATCATGAACTTGAAACCGTGGAGGAAAAGCGTGCTAAAGCAGAGGATGAAAATGAAAGTCTCCGGCAGCAGATGATTGAAGTGGAGATATCTAAACAGGCCCTCCAAAATGAGCTGGAGAGACTGAAAGAGGTAATCCCAAAATACACGGGGATTTCTTTCTTGGGTTTAATTGTTAGGGGCTTGGAACTCCAGGAGTCCCATTTGGTGAACTATGGTTTGTTTGTATGGCCCAGAAACCAAGAATGGTATTTACATTTTTCATAGTATTGTAAAACAACAAGCATACAAATACAAACCTAAAGAAGTAAGGAAGACTATATGACAGAGACTGGATGTTGCTTGCAAAGCCTAAAATATTTGCTGTTTGACCCTCTACAGAAAAGGCGTGGTGAACCATGGTCTAAAGCTACTTTTTTTCGTTTCCCTTCAGATGAGCTGGCCATTAATTCCTCTTATTGGTCCAAATGGAGTATATTATTACTAGAATACAAAATTAAGCAGTGGCTTTTTCCTCAAATCTCCTCTTCCAATGAGCTGGAAAATATGGTTGTCTATTAAAGCTGTGTAAACAAATAATATGTGTCTTCTACCTATATCTATTTTTAGGCAATATGGTTTAAATACAGTGTTTTTTTTTCCTTTCTATTTTAGGGAGTAAATGCATTCTAGCCAAGCAGTGTAGAAAAGCATACATATATATACATACACACACATAGATACATATTTCCCTTTGCACACAGTAATGCAAATGTTGTTTTGTTGTTGACTTCCATTATAAGATTAAAGCTGAATATGTTCTTTAAAAATATCCTGCATATTGGTGGATTTAAAAACTATTGGTTAGGGCTTTACCAGCCAGCATTATTACCTGCTAATAGTCTCACTTAGTTCATTTTCCCTTTGGACAAGTCTCCTGATTCACCCAGTTATTCCTCATCCATCCAGCTGTCCACCTGCCCACACTTAACTCAGGCTCCACACCTTGCCCTGGGAGTGCAAATGTGGATAGGGCAGTACAGGCTCTGTTCCCAAGATGCTTACAGTTCATTTGACAAATGGATAGCAAAACAAATAAATCACAGCAAAGGAGCTGGTGTTGCTACCTCTCTGCATCACCCTCGCCCCCTCACAGCTGCTCAGGTGTCCTGCTGTTCCTTGAGGTTGGGAAGGCACAACATATTTTTTCCAGAGATCCACATCCCTGGGGTTCAGGCCCCTGCCTTCAGGTCTCTGCTGACATCTCACCTCAGCCACCTGGCTCTCCACACTTCCACACTGAAGTTGTCCCTGCCTCCACCCGGCCATCCTATCCGCCTTCCCATCTGACACAGATGTTATAGATTTTGGTGAATTGCATGTGTGTTGTCAGCAGTTGTCTGAAATTGCCGTGAGTTTTATTTCTCTGTCACCTTCATGAATGTGCCTCCAGCACTTGAGCTCTGTGGGAAAAGGGTGTGTCTGTGGAGTTCACTGTGGGGTCTCCATTCCTAGAACAGTGCCTGGCACTTAGGCACTGTCAGGGACTCGCAGGGTGAGGGAGTGAATGAAGGGCGACAACGTGGAGCTCTGGTGACCACAGCTTACCTGGGGACTTGGTGAACTTCACAGAGGAGGAGGTAGAGTCTAAGAATGTTCTTTCATCAGGGGTAACCCTTGCTCCTTAACTTACTTGTGTACTTACCCCTGGGACTGGGGGAATTTCTTCTCCTCTTGTCAGTCTCTTACCTCTAAGAGTTGCTAGTCATTTACTCCCTTCTTTCTCCTTTGATCTAAGTTTGCTACAAGGTTTGCCATAATGGTTTCTTTTCTCAGAATTTCCAGTTTGCTCCAGACCTTGAGGATATAAAAAACATCTTAGGAGTATATTTTATAAGTTTTATATGTGTGTGTGCTTACATATAAATACTTAAATTACATATACACATAAGTAAATAAATAGTTAAAGCCAGCAAAGTTTATCTTGCACACATGGAAGTGGATTTGTGTAGGACTTGGCATCAGGTCACAAATAGCTCTTCAGGGAGAAAAATGATTACTGACATTAGAGCCAGGCAGGGGTGAGGCAAGGATTTTCAGAAGCTGTGATGTTGGCTCAGGCTGGATGTACACAGAGAAGGTGGCAGGGCCAGCCTCTCTCTTACTTTACAGGTTAAATTTACTCACAGAGATTGCTCGATTGGGATGCAACTGTATTTTACCTGCAGAACTGCAGTCAGACTTGTGAGACTGTATTTACACCAGACTTCATGGTTCTAAATGAATCCTAGAACTGACAGTAGTCTGAGGAAGGCAGATGCTGTAGACTGTGCTGGAAGCAGAGAATGATGGAACTAGGCGATCCAAGGTTCAAAGGTGGTAGAGGAGATAATTATTGGAAAGTGCCAGCTGTGGTCTTCATGAATGGATTCCTTTTACCGAAACCAGAACAGAATGCACTATAGGCTTTGCTCTAGGGTGAGGATAAATATTTTCTCTATCTTGAGTCCGGCTCCTTATTGTTCACCTCTGAAGTTTTGTAATCGGATGAGTTGGGTTCTGGCAAAGGCACAGAGAGTTTGTGCGTTGCCTGCGTCTCTCAGTGACAGAAGTAGCTGTGGATGACCATGACTGTGTCCCTCTCAGCCTTAGAGGACAGTAGAACAGCCCATCTTGGTGTCTCTTCAGTTCTGGAACTGCTGCTGGGTTCATCTCTGCAGACTGTTCAGCTGCCCGGTGGACCTCTCCAAGATGGATTTCCCCTAGCACTCCAAAGAGCGTCCAGAAACAGACTTGTCACCCTCATCCCCACCTGAATCTTTCCTGTCTTTGCCATTTATGTTAATGGCGCTACGGTTCTTCAGGCTTGAGCAATGACAGATCCCATTAGCTCTCTTACTGCTCACACCGAGATGGCCTTCAGGTTCTGCTCTTCTGCTTTTTCAGTCTTGGGGGTTTTCTGTCTCACTGATACATTCTGTACCACGGATGAACTGCAAACATAGGCCAAGTAAAAAAAAAGCTGGCCATAGTGCACAATTCCATTTATCAGAAGGATTCAGGATAGATAAATCCTGAGCCAGAAAACAGATTAGTGGTTTCCAGGGGCTGGGGAGAAGGGAGAAGACTGCTTCATGCGTGTGGGGTCTGTTTCTGGGGTCATGAAAAGGTTTTAAACTAGATAGAGGTGACGGCTGCACAACAATGTAAGTGTACTAAATGCCACTGAGTTGCACACTATAAGATGGTCAGTTTCTCAAATAACAATTTTTAGATTCTCTAATCTATCTGAACTTTGACCAGTCTTCTGTCAAGTGGATATTTGAAGGCTGACTCTATGCAGTCAACACATTAAAGGCAAGCACTATCTCTGGTCTCTCCCTTCTATTTTATCTCCGACAAACCCCCCGAATCTGGCAATGTGATTCTCTGCTTAAGCAGCTGAACTTACCGGCTCCTGATTGTCTAGCTCTTTAGCATGAAGACCCTTCCTGCCAGGGGCCATCCCTGTCTCCCAGCTAGTTCTCCCTCTCTACTGCCATAAACCCTGGAGTGAAATAAAAGGCAGTAGAGCAAGATGAGAAGAATCTGTGCCCTCTGGTCCCCTTTAAGTGGGTCTTAGAAAAGTCACTGTCTCCATTGATAGATAAGGTGATTAAAGAAGGTTGGCAATATGAAACTATTTGGAATTGTCCCTTCAGGTTTAGCTACCTTGCTTGCCTGTTTCCCTTGTGCATATTCACATCATGGTACACACCCAACACCCATACACCCCTCCACTTGTGCAAGCTCAAAACATTTTTGCCTTTTTGGGGGGGCATATTTCTTCTAGTACTCAACTCTATGATGAAATATCTTGACAGATTGAAAATGGTTTATCTTAGCTTAGTTTCAGCTTCTTGAAGATTGCCTCCACTGAACAGTATTTCGTTCTACCAAAAATTTTTCAATACTTATTACATGTTAGGCAGAAAAATAACTGGCCAAGTTAGTTGGCACTTGTAAGGCACAGAGACATGTTGTAGATCATTCCAGGGAACTGGGCTTTTTGTTTTGTTTTTCTTATTAAGGTATAATTGACATATAACATATTTATTTGCTTAGGGTGTAATGGTTCACTATTGTATGTATTGCAAAATGATCACCACAATAACTAGTTAACATTCCTTGTTAAACACAGGGGTTCAAAAATTTCTTTTCCTGTGATGAGAACTTCTAAGATCTCTCTTAGCAATTTTCAAATATGCAATACAGTATTATTAACTATGGTCATTATGCTGTACATTACAGCCCATGACTAATTTATTTATTTTAACTGGAAGTTTATATATTTTGACTGTCTTTACCCCTTTAACCCATCCTAGGATTGTTGAACGAACCCACAGTCAGCTCTTGCAGGACACCTTTCAGCACCATTCAGGATATGATACTGATTTTCTGGGTTTGGTTGAGACTTCTTCTGTGGCTAGGAGATGGCTAACATTTTGAAAATATTTCTTGAGTGCTTGAGAGGAAATACTCCAATTTTGGGGTGAAGACTTTAAATCCATTAGATTAAAACTTTCAAACTTTAACTATAACAGCAAGCAGTAGATTTTGTATTATCACTCCAAATATAAACATAAAGGTTTCACCAAATAATGCTTATCTTTGCCATTGGGGATACACTTTAATATTTTCAATTCTATTCAGTTCTGTTTTTTTAAATGGTGGTTGTAAGTTTAATTTACAGTCAATTAGTGGATTGTTGCAATTTTGAAAAAGTTTTTTAGATTATTTATTGATTGTGTTCAATTTTTTATCTTCTATAGTTTTGTCTGCTAAATATATCTATTTAGATAAACATGTGAAAATCATCTGTTGTAATTTTATATTTATATTTTTTGTAATCTGTCAAATTTTGCTTATATATTTTGAATATAAATGGATATAGATTTAGAACTTTTTTTAGAACTGTTTATTATTGATGAATTGTTCTCTTTATCATTTGATAATAATCTCTTTATTCTAATGTATTCTTTTTTTTTTTTTTTTTAAATTTGCCTGGTATAGTTTTGTGCTTCTGTTAGTTTCCGTATTTCTATGTCCTTATGTTTTAGGTGTATTCTTGTGAATGGTCTAGCTGTTTTTTTAAAAAATGGAATCTGATAATATCTTCTAAAAAATTGTGAATTTAATCCATTTACATTTATTATGGTTATTGATGTGTTTGAATTTATTATCACTGTATTTTATGTTTGTAAATTCTGTGCCTTTTCTTCGTTTCTTTTTTTTTATTTTTTATGTTGATTTCTCTTTGATTGAGTTTTCAATTCTCATGTTCTTTCACTTGATTAGGAATTTGTATATTCTATTATTGTTTTGATAATTACTCTTACATATTTAACATGCATGTTTGACTTGATGTCTAAAACTAATTATTATCCCCATACTTCTTCTTAATAATATAAGGAATATATTATCTATAATAATATAAGGAATATAATTCTTAGAAAACTTCAACTCCAATCAGCTCCTGTGTTTCATACTATTATTATATAGTATCATTTGGTTTAGTTTTATCATTTTAGTTTTATCTTTTAAAACTTTTTCCATCTTGAAAAATGGAATAGTATTATTCCCCAAAAGTTGACTAATTTAACAGTAAATGCTTATTTAGATTCATTTACATATTTCCCAATCTGTTATCATTTTCCTTTTTTGAATGTTATTCCTTCTTAGTTCAGTTTACTTCTTTCTGATCTATTAATATATCTTGAGTAGTTTTCTTTCAGTAAATGATATTGTCTAAAAATGCTTTTTTTTTTAAGATTTTTATTTATTTATTCTTGAGAGACAGAGAGAGAGAGAAGCAGAGGCACAGACAGAGGGAGAAGCAGGCTCCATGCAGGGAGCCCCATGTGGGACTCAATCCCGGGACTCCAGGATTACATCCTGGGCCAAAGGCAGGTGCTAAACTGCTGAGCCACCCACGCTGCCCTAAAAATGCTTTTATGTAATCCTCAGTCTTGAAAGATATTTAGTTGGGCATAGTATCCTAACACTTCAAAGATAGTGTTTTTTATTATCTTCTGGCTCTACTTTCTATCAAGAGGTTTGCTGTCACGTAATTCTTATTTTTGTAGATGATTTGTCTTTACTTCCTGCTTACTTTTATGTTTTTCTTTTGTATTTGGTATTCTGTGGTTTCAACCAGATGTATCTAGATTCATTTTTTATTTTATGCAGCACTCATTGTCAAATCTGTTCTGTTTTTCATGAAATTTGATTACTCTTTGATTAATGTTCAAAAGTGAAATTATGTCTTTAAGTAGTGTTTCTTCTGTATCACTTCTAGAATTCCTATTAGTCTTATGTGGGAAATTCTGTTGGCCATTCTTATTCCATCCTCCATCTCACCTAATTGTCCTTTTTTTTAAAAAAAATATTATCTCTCATGCTTTATATATTTTTTAAAGATTATTTATTTTAGAGAGAGAGTGTATGCATATGAGAGAGTGTGGGAGGAGGGACAGAGGGAGAGAATCTTAAGCAGACTCCCAACTGAGCAGGGTCCAAGGTGGGGCTCAATTCCAGGACCCAAGAGATCATAACCTGAGCTGAAACCAAGAGGTGGATGCCCAACTGACTGAGCCACCTAGGCACCCCACTGTGCTTGATTTTGAATAATTTCTTCATTTCTTGTCCAAGTTATGAATTCTCCTCTTTACAAAAGAATTATTTATCCACTAAGTTTTCATTTCAGTGAAATGAATTTTTAAAAATTTGCTTGTTCTGTTTTCATAAATTTCTTTTTTCCTTATCATCTGTTATTTCTTCCTTAAATTTAGAAACATTTGAAAGTCATAGCTTCTTTCAGTTTGTTCCATTATCTTGAGTTCTTGGTGTTCCCAATCCCTCTGTTTGTCAGATTTTCTATCTCTCACCCGAAGTGAGTTTTTTTATGAGCTCTAAGACGACCTCATCTCTTAGTGGAAATTCCATAAAGTTTGTTGAAATGTCCTCCTAGTGAGATTTTGCATTGGTCTTTACCAAATGCCTCAGTAGTAGTATTGGTCCAACTACACTTGTTAATTTTGGGCTCATGGAGCTGTGTGCCAAGGGGGTTGTGTCATTTGGGTATCAGACTTGCATGTGGCTTACATCTAAATATTTTTATACTTGACAGATTTTTCTTTTGTCACCACCCAGTGTCCTGAGCAGATTATTACTCTCCCCACTCCCCAAGTGATTTTCAGTTTCCTTTCCATAGTGTGCATCCTTCAGTGGGTTGTCTGGGTGCATTTATCAAAGATTCTTCTCACAGCCATGGCTGGAGTGCCCATTTCTGGGTATGATAACTTCCACCATTCCCTCCTGCCCTCTACTCCCTTCATCTTTTATGCATTTCTGGTACTAGAGTATTTTCCTTTTGAGAATGTGTCAGTCAACTGTGTATACATTTTCTACTTTTTATGTTTTCTTTAGCTGTTTATTGGGGGATGGTTCAGATAGCTCAGTGTGCTGTGTTGCCAAAACAGGATGTGACCCTTGAGGGTGCAACGGGAACTTTTCTAGTAGGGCTCTGGAGTCCACGAGTAACCCCAGTGGTCTTCCATTTCATGACTTAGCACTTTTGTCCCTGCCTTTCTCTGTTCATTTCCTTCTACTCTGCTACTCACTAGTTCCCATTTATCCCAAAGCTTTTTTTAAACTCACGGATTCTGCTACATCATGGCTTCTACTTCCGTATTCTCTCTAGGTATCTGCTAGAGGCCCCCTGCCAATTCATTTGTTAAATCCTAGTTCCCAGTCTGATGGACTGAGGAGGTGGATCCTTTGTGAAGTGATTGGATTATGAAGATGGGGAGCCCTTATGGATGGGATTTTTTCAAATAGACCCCAGAGTTCCCTTTCCCCTTCTACCATGCGAGGACACAGTGAGGAGGTGGCTGTCTGTGAACCAGAAAGTGGGTTCTCAACTAGACACCCAGTCTACCAGCATCGTGATCTTAGGTTTCCCAGCCTTCAGAACTGTGAGAAATAAATGCTTGTTCTTTAAGCCACCTGGTCCATAGTATTTGTGTTACAGCAGCCTGATCAGACTAAGACAGTCTTTCTGCTTTTCTCTCAACCAGTGGGTGAGAAGTTTTCTTTGTGTGTCATTGCATTCAAACTATCAGGCAGCCATAAAGTCTGGAAGCATGGGTGTACAAACTATAATAATGGTTTATTGCTATTACGCTACAGTTTAATAAAACATTTTATTTCCAGACTTTATGGTCCTCCTTATAAGAAAAAGATATGCTTGAGTGAGCCAGTGTGAAGCATCTTTGGGCAGAGTCCCCATGCCAGGGCATCTCCTTGGACACTGACCAGGTTGTTGGCAGCTGCTATGGAGTCACTCAGGACCTCGCTCTTGGCCCAGGCAGTGGTGGACTATAGGCTGGCTGGGCATGTAGAATCCAGGCAAGCATCCTTGGTGTTTGTTTGGCAGGCTTTCCAAGATACCTTGGAAGGAATAGGTAGCATGGTTCTATTTGCTGGTCTCATGAGTTAGGGAGGCAGGGTGACTCCAACTGGAGAACAGGAAGTGGGAAGAAATGCAGTGCCCTGAATGATATCCCAGTTAGCTGGCCTGCTGAGTCAATAATGATGTGAAATGGGATGAGAGTGGGAGCAGGAAGGATCAGGGTGTCTGGTTAAGTCTTCTTCCCAAACACTAAAACACGGGTAGACTCTGGTGTGTGTGTATGCACATGTAAGTATTTGTGTGTGTGTGTGTGTGTGTGTGTGTGTGCTTGTGTATATACATACAGTTTTCCCACAGGAGTCTGGAGGGAAATGGTCTTTTATAGGTTCTGATCAGACCAGGAGGCAGGGATGGGATTAGAATAGAGCCACCTCAACTGAGGGAGTAACTATCAGGCCGGAAAATCCAGAGTTCACAGGGCAGGGAGGATTAGGAACAGGGCAGCAACTGCAGGAAGACTCGGCATAAATGATTTTGAATGTTTAAACTGTAAATGGGACAGTTTTGCCTGGGAAGAAAGGGGACATGTGTTCAGTTTAAACAACCATAAATAATGCTAATGACTGATTTCACACTGTTGCTGGAAGGGCACAGGGAAAGCCCATCACAGTCTGTTCTGGTCACTCAGAACGAGTGCCTTTGGAGCCACTTCTTGTCAAAATCAAGACAGAATCACACCAAAGTCTTCTAGAAGGCTAGTCCTGTGACTCACTTCATAGTGATCCTCGTACTCTCTTCCATGAGTACTCTCTTCCATGCCCCCTGAGCAGGTGCATTTGCTTCTTTGTGATGAGCTGTGGTGTAGGCTCCAGAAGGGATGTGGAGCTTGCCCAAGTTCGAGTTTTTGAAATGCTTTCATTTCTTAGGTTATGCTATTTTGTTAAGTTTTGCTGCCAGAAGGCTATGTTACTTTCACATAGTGTGGCTGCTACATTGGAAAGGAAAGAAAATGTGGTGAGGACACAGAGGACACAAGCAGGACTCCAGAAGGAGTAACTGAGTCTGACAGCTTTCCTGTGGCCAGGTGTGAAGGCACACGCATGGCCAGGCCCAGGCCTGGGGACCTCAGGCTAACTGAGCATCGGAGCCAGAAAAATCCTGGAGATGAGTTAACCGATCTCCCCATTACCTACCCAAGGAAACCAAGTGCTGGGTGGGTGGTGAATGGCAGCTATTCCAGGTCTCCAGACTCTCAGAAAGCCTCCACTCCTCCTTTCCTGCCAACCTTAACTCTAGCCCCGCCTCCTTCCTTCCCTGTAGGCCCAGAAGGGACAGGCGGGTTCCTGGGTTGGAGCAGGAGGTAAGCACTTGTGGAGCCAGCTTGACCATGATCTTTAGGGGAAGCTGCTGGAGGAGAGAGCAGCTGCAGGTTCCTTGCTCTGATGGGTTGGCAAAGAAGGGCACCTGTGTCTTTGACCTATTAATGCTTCCATATAAAATTAATTTCTACTTTTAGAAGTATTTATTATGCTGCTTCTTTCATCTCTACTGAGAAAATTATAGGAAGGAGAGCAGAATTTGCCTTTGAAGAGAGTGAGCTCAGGCCCCCCAGACTATCTTACCATTCGCTCCCGTGGGAGTCCTCCTGGGCCCTCTCCCTCCTATCTAGCTCACCGGTATCTGCCATTCTTTCTGCAAGATTATGCCAAGATAACCTCCTCTACCTGTTGAAATGCTGCCCATTCTTTAAGATTCACCCAGAAATGCCACCTCCTCCTTGAAGCCTTCTAGAATACTTTTCTGACCTCTGAACAAACATTTTCATATGATTAAACCATTACATGGTTGCTAAAGAAAGTTCAAAGAGTAGAGGGAGACGGTTTCCATCATGCTAATGTCCCAGAGATATAGCTCATTTTTCATATGAAATTGGAAACATACCCTGTTTACTTCTTAGTATCTTTAGTATGGTATTTTTTATTTTTATTTTTTGTTTTTTTCTTTTTGTTTTTATTTAAGTTCAACTTGCCGACATATAGTATAACACCCAGTGTTCATCCTATCAAGTGCCCTCCTCAGTGTGCATCACCAAGTTACCCCAATCCCCTGCACACCTCCCCTTTTGCAACCCTTTGTTTCCCAGAGTTAGGAGTCTCTCATGGTTTGTCTCCCTCTCTAATTTTTCCCACTCCGTTCCCCTCCTTTTCCTTATAATCCCTTTCACTATTTCTTATATTCCCCATATGAGTAAAACCATATGATGATTGTCCTTCTCCGATTGACTTATTTCACTCAGCATAAAACCCTCCAGTTCCATCCATGTTGAAGGAAATGGTGGATATTCGCCCTTTCTGATGGCTGAGTAATATTCCATTGTATATAGAGACCACATCTTCTTTATCCATTCATCTTTTGATGGACATCAAGACTCCTTCCACAGTTTGGCTATTGTGGACATTGCTGCTATGAACATTGGGGTGCAGGTGTCCTGGCATTTCACAAATCTGTATCTTTGGGGTAAATACCAAGTAGTACAATTGCTGGGTCACAGGGTAGCTCTATTTTTAGCTTCTTGAGGAACCCCCACACTGTTTTCCAGAGTGGCTGTACCAGTTTGCATTCCCACCAACAGTGCAAGAGGGTTCCCCCTTCTTTACATCCTCTCCAACATTTGTTGGTTCCTGTCTTGTTAATTTTTACCATTCTCACTGTTGTGAGGTGGGGTCTCATGGTTTTGATTTGTATTTCCCTGATGGCAAGGGATGTAGAGCATTTTCTCATGTGCTTGTTGGCCATGTCTATGTCTTCTTTGGAGAAATGTCTGTTCATGTCTTTTGCCCATTTCATGATTGGATCGTTTGTTTCTTGGTTGTTGAGTTTAATAAGTTCTTTATAGATCTTGGATACTAGCCTTTTATCTGATATGTCATTTGCAAATCTCTTCTCCATTCCATAGGTTATCTTTTAGTTTTGTTTGTTTCTTTTGCTGTGCAGAAGCTTTTTATCCTGATTAAGTCCCAGTAGTATATTTTTGTTTTTGTTTCCTTTGCCTTCATAGCTGTATCTTGCAAGAAGTTACTGTGGCCAAATTCAAAAAGGGTGTTGCCATTTACAGTTGCACCCAAAAGCATAAGATACCTAGGAATAAACCTAACCAAAGAGGTAAAGGATCTATACCCTAAAAACTATAGAACACTTCTGAAAGAAATTGAGGAAGACACAAAGAGATGGAAAAATATTCCATGCTCATGGATTGGCAGAATTAATATTGTGAAAATGTCAATGTTACCCAGGGCAATATACACGTTTAATGCAATCCCTATCAAAATACCATGGACTTTCTTCAGAGAGTTAGAACAAATTATTTTAAGATTTGTGTGGAATCAGAAAAGACCCCGAATAGCCAGGGGAATTTTAAAAAAGAAAACCCTAGCTGGGGGCATCACAATGCCAGATTTCAGGCTGTACTACAAAGCTGTGGTCATCAAGACAATGTGGTACTGGCACAAAAACAGACACATAGATCAATGGAACAGAATAGAGAACCCAGAAGTGGACCCTCAACATTATGGTCAACTAATATTCGACAAAGGAGGAAAGACTATCCACTGGAAGAAAGACAGTCTCTTCAATAAATGGTGCTGGGAAAATTGGACATCCACATGCAGAAGAACGAAACCAGACCACTCTCTTTCACCATACACAAAGATAAACTCAAAATGGATGAAAGATCTAAATGTGAGACAAGATTCCATCAAAATCCTAGAGGAGAACACAGGCAACACCCTTTTTGAACTCGGCCACAGTAATTTCTTGCAAGATACATCCATGAAGGCAAAAGAAACAAAAGCAAAAATGAACTATTGGGACTTCATCAAGATAAGAAGCTTTTGCACAGCAAAGGATACAGTCAACAAAACTAAAAGACAACCTACAGAATGGGAGAAGATATTTGCAAATGACATATCAGATAAAGGGCTAGTTTCCAAGATCTATAAAGAACTTATTAAACTCAACATCAAAGAAACAAACAATCCAATCATGAAATGGGCAAAAGACATGAACAGAAATCTCACAGAGGAAGACAAAGACATGGCCAACATGCACATGAGAAAATGCTCCGCATCACTTGCCATCAGGGAAATACAAATCAAAACCACAATGAGATACCACCTCACACCAGTGAGAATGGGGAAAATTAACAAGGCAGGAAACCACAAATGTTGGAGAGGATGTGGAGAAAGGGGAACCGTCTTGCACTGTTGGTGGGAATGTGAACTGGTGCAGCCACTCTGGAAAACTGTGTGGAGGTTCCTCAAAGAGTTAAAAATAGACCTGCCCTATGACCCAGCAATTGCACTGCTGGGGATTTACCCCAAAGATACAGATGCAATGAAACACCGGGACACCTGCACCCTGATGTTTCTAGCAGCAATGTCCACAATAGCCAAACTGTGGAAGGAGCCTCGGTGTCCATCGAAAGATGAATGGATAAAGAAGATGTGGTTTATGTATACAATGGGATATTACTCAGCCATTAGAAATGACAAATACCCACCATTTGCTTCAACATGGATGGAACTGGAGGGTTTATGCTGAGTGAAGTAAGTCAATTGGAGAAGGACAAACATTGTATGTTCTCATTCATTTGGGGAAGATAAATAATAGTGAAAGGGAATAGAAGGGAAGGGAGAAGAAATGGGTAGGAAATATCAGAAAGGAAGACAGAACATGAAGACTCCTAACTCTGGGAAATGAACTAGGGGTGGTGGAAGGGGAGGAGGGCAGGGGTTGGGGGTGACTGGGTGACGGGCACTGAGGGGGGCACTTGACGGGATGAGCACTGGGTGTTATTCTGTACGTTGACAAATTGAACACCAATAAAAAATTTATTATTAAAAAAAAGGGTTGTTGCCTGTGTTCTCCTCCAGGATTTTGATGGATTCTTGTCTCACATTTAGATCTTTCATCCATTTTGAGTTTATCTCTGTGTATGGTGTAAGAGAATGGTCTCGTTTCATTGTTCTGCATGTGGCTGTCTAATTTTCCCAGCACTATTTATTGAAGAGACTTGTCTTTTTTTCCAGTGGATAGTCTTTCCTGCTTTTCGAATATTAGTTGACCATAGAGTTGATGGCCCATTTCTGGGTTCTCTATTCTGTTCCATTGATCTGTGTGTCTGTTTTTGTGCCAGTACCACACTGTCTTGATGATCACGGCTTTGTAGTACAGCTTGAAATTCGGCATTGTGATGCCTCTGGCATTGGTTTTCTTTTTCAATATTCCTCTGGCTATTCAAGGTCTTTTCTGGTTCCATATAAACTTTAGGATTATTTGTTCCAACTCTGTGAAGAAAGTCTATGGTATTTTGATTAGGGATTGCATTAAAAGTGTAAATTGCTCTGGGTAGTATAGACATTTTCACAATATTTATTCTTCCAATCCATAAGCATGGAATGTTTTTCCATCTCTTTGTGTCTTCCTCAATTTCTTTCAGAAGTGTTCTGGAGTTTTTAGGGTATAGAAGCTTCACCTCTTTGGTTAGGTTTATTCCTAGGTATCTTATGCTTTTGGGTGCAATTGTAAATGAGATTGACTCCTTAATTTATCTTTCTTCAATCTCATTGTTAGTGTATAGAAATGCCACTGACTTCTGGGCATTAATTTTGTATCCTGCCACATTGCTGAATTGCTGTATGAGTTCTAGCAATCTTGGGGTGGAGTCTTTCGGGTTTTCTATATATGGCATCATGTCATCTGTGAAGAGGGAGAGTTTGACTTCTTTGCCAATTTATATGCTTTTTTGTTGTTGTTGTCTGATTGCTGAGGCTAGGACTTCTAGGACTATGTTGAATAGCAGTGATGAGAGTGGACATCCCTGTCGTGTTCCTAATCTTAGGGGAAAGGCTCTCAGGTTTTCTCCATTGCTAACGATATTCAGTGTGTACTTTTCGTAAATGGTTTTTAAGTTACAGAGGAATGCTCTCTATCCCTACACTTTGAAGAGTTTTAATCAGGAATGGATGCTATATTTTGTCAAATGCTTTCTCTGCATCTATTGAGAGGATCATATGGTTCTTGTTTTTTCTCTTGTTGATGTGATCTATCATGTTGATTGTTTTATGGGTGTTGAATCAGCCTTGAATCCCAGGGATAAATCCCACTTGGTCATGGTGAATAATTTTCTTAATGTACTGTTGGATCCTATTGGCTAGTATCCTGTTGAGAATTTTTGCATCTGTGTTCATCAGGGATATTGGTCTATAATTCTCCTTTTGGCTGGGGTCTTTGGTTTTGGAATTAAGGTGATGCTGGCCTCATAAAGCAAGTTTGGAAGTATTCCGTCCCTTTCTAGCTTTCGGAACAGCTTTAGTAGAATAGGCATTATTGTTTCTTCTTTAAAAGTTAGAGAATTGGGGATCCCTGGGTGGCGCAGCGGTTTGGCGCCTGCCTTTGGCCCAGGGCGCGATCCTGGAGACCCAGGATCGAATCCCACATCGGGCTCCCGGTGCATGGAGCCTGCTTCTCCCTCTGCCTGAGTCTCTGCCTCTCTCTCTCTCTCTGTGACTATCATTTATAAATAAAAATTAAAAAAAAAAAACTGTTTAATAAAAAAAAAAAAAAAAGTTAGAGAATTACCCTGGGAAGTCATCTGGCCCTGGACTTTTGTGTCTTGGGAGGTTTTTGATGACTGCTTCAATTTCCTCCCTGGTTATTGGCCTGTTTGGGTTTTCTATTTCTTCGTGTTCCAGTTTTGGTAATTTGTGGTTTTCCAGAAATACATCCATTTCTTTTGGATTGCCTAATTTATTGGCATATAGCTTCTCATAATACATTTTAAAAAATCGTTTGTATTTCCGTGGTATTGGTTGTGATCTCTCCTCTTTCATTCATGACTTTATTAATTTGAATGTTTTTTCTTTTTAATAAGGCTGGTTAATAGTTTATCTATCTTATTAATTCCTTCAAAGAACCAACTCCTGGATTTGTTGATCTGTTCTACAGTTCTTCTGGTCTCTATTTCATTGTGTTCTTCTCAAATCTTTATTATCTCTTTTCTTCTGCTTCGTGTAGGTTTTATTTGCTGTTCTTTCTCAAGTTCCTTTAGGTGGGAGGTTAGCTTGTGTATTTGAGTTTTTTTCCAATTTTTTGAGGGATACTTGTATTGCGATGTATTTCCCTCTTAGGACCGCTTCTGCTGTATCCCAAAGATTTTGAACGGTTGTATCTTTATTTTCATTACTTTCCAGGAATCTTTTTAATTCTTCTCTGATTTCTTGGTTGACCCATTCATCTTTGTTTTAGAAGATACTAACTTCCACCAGTGTAAAACAAAATGAGGCAGAAAAAATAACAAAAAACAAATAACCGTATCTTGTATATCTCCCAAAATTAAATGGAATACGTTGAAGGGAATCCAGAAGTGTAAAATATATCTAAGACATCCAATTGTAGAAGTATGAAAGTCAAAAAGGAAACAACTCAAAAATGAAGAGTTGGTAAAATATTGCAGTTAAGGTGGGAAAAGAGAAAAAAATACTGGAAATTTTAGACTGATATAAAAACCATAATGGAAAAATAAAAATAAGGACCCTCTAGTTCTATATACTATTTTCCCTCAGTCCTGGAGCTTTCCAGTGCTGCTTGGTCAAGAACTTGCTCTTCCCCTGTCCTTCCAGCTGGCCCTCTAGGGGAGGGGCCTGCTGCGCTGAGTCTCAGGTATGGGTACTTGGGGGAGTCCCCCCCCCCCCCCCCGCTGCCGCGCTGGGCTCGGTGTGAGCTCTTTATCCAGTGAGGCCTCTGTTCCCTGGTGGCCCTGCCCTGTCCCAGGCACTAGGTGAAACAAGGATGAAAAACAACATTGGCGGTGGCCAGGTCTCCAGCTCTGTAGTCAGCTCCCAGTGGGTAACTACCCACAGTCTCCCAGTCCACACTGGCCTAGATGCTCCCCAGGTTGGCACGGGTGTGCCGATCTGCACAGCTTGGGGGCTCCCAGTGTCAGGAGAGTCCTCGCTGTCCTGTGCCCTCCCCGTTTCCGCCTGTCCTGAGGGGGAATGCAGGATCGCCGGCTTTGTCCACTTGGATGTCCTGGGATCTAGGGCCCTATGCCACTGGACCCACGTTCGCAGGGACCACCTCTCCCAATGGGAATGGGGCTTAGCCACCTCCTTCCATTCCCTGGATCTAGGGCAAAGGCAGCTCCGGAGCCGGCCCGCCTAACCACTGGCTTCTCCCAATTGCCCCAGAGGGCTGTGGCGCTCCAGCCCTGTACCGATAACGGACTGCCATTTGCGGTGAGCTCCCCCTAAATTTTTTGTTTTGAGATACCTTGTAAATTCGCATGCAGGTGTAAGAAATAATACAGAGAGGTCTCATGTTCCTTTACCCAGCTTCCCCCAGCAGTAAACTCTAATACGGTGTCAGACCCAGGAGAGCCCCATTGATTCCATCAAGCTATGGAATGGTGCCATCACCCCATGGATCCCTCATGGTGAGCTTTTATGGCTGTACCCACTCCTCTCCTGTCTCCACCTCTATCCTTCACAACTGCTATATTCTCCGTTTTGATAGTTTTCTCATTCAGGACTGTTATGTAAATAGAATCATTCAGTATGTAACCTTCTGGGATTGGCTTTTTTCATTCTGCAGCATTCTCCAGAGATTCATCCACATTGTTGTGCCTTTTGGTAGTTGGTACCCTTTCACTGCTGAGTAGTGTTCTAAGGGATGCATGCACCAGCGTTTCATCATTCACCCACTCACTAGACGCAAGACATCCAGATTGTGTCCAGTTTGGGGCTTTTACAAATAGACTTGCTGTGAGCATTTGTGTGCAGGTTTTTGTGGGAACGTAAGTCTTAATTTCTATGGGATAAATGCCTGGGATGTCACTTCCTGAGCTGTATAGTAGTTGCATATTTAGTGTTCTCTCTCTCTCTCTCTCTCTTTTTTTTTTTTTTTTTTTTTTTTTTTTTATGAAGAATGTGCCAAACTGTCTTCCAGAGTGGCTATACCATTTAACCCAGCAATGAAGGGGTGCTCCAGTTTCCCGGCATCCTTGCCAGCATTTGGTATTATCACTGCTTTTTATTTTAGTCATCTGAAAGTGATACTTCGGGATCCCTGGGTGGCGCAGCGGTTTAGCGCCTGCCTTTGGCCCAGGGCGCGATCCTGGAGACCCAGGATCGAATCCCACGTCGGGCTCCCAGTGCATGGAGCCTGCTTCTCCCTCTGCCTGTGTCTCTGCCTCTCTCTCTCTCTCTCTCTCTCTCTCTCTCTGTGTTGTGTGACTATCATAAATAAATTTTTAAAAAAATTAAAAAAAAAGAATCCTTAAAAAAAAAGTGATACTTCATTGTGGTTTTATTTTATTATTATTATTATTTTAAAAATTTTACTTATTTGTCAGAGAGAGTGAGCACAAGCAGAGGGAGTGACAGGCAAAGCAGCAGAAAGAGCAGCAGGCTCCCCACTGAGCAGGGAGCCCCAGGACCCAGGATCCAAGGACCCAGGATCATGACCTGAGCTGAAGGTATATACTTAACCAACTGAGCCACTCAAGTGTCCCTATTATTATTATTTTTAATATTTTAGTTTTAAGTAATCTCTACACCCAACATGGGGTTCAAACTTACAGCCCCGAGATCAAGAGTCACATGCTCCACTGACAGAGCCAATCGGGCACCCCTCATTGTGGCTTTAATTTCCATTTCCCTGATGGCTAGAGATGTTGCATGTATTTTCATTTGATATTTGCCATGTATATTTCCTCTTTGGTGTAATGTATCTTTGTTTTTTGCTCATTTTCTAATTGGATTGCTTATTGATTTTGTCTTTTTTTTTTTTTAAAAAAAACTACTGTTGAGTTTTCAGAGTTTGTTCTATATTCTAGATACTAGTGCTTTGTTGAATATATAGTTTGCAAATATTTTCTCTCACTCCAAGCCTGTCTTTTATCCTTTCAGTGGAGTCTTTCTCCCTTCTGGCAAATGATTTTAATTTTGATGGAAGTTCAATTTATAAATATTTCGTTTTATAGTATCAATTATAAATGCTCTTTGCCTAGCCCTAGATTCTGAATATTTTCTATTTTTGAAATGTTTTATGTTTTTATATTTAAATCCATGGTACACTTTTTAACAAAATTCTAGTTGTATATAGTACAATACTGGTTTCAAGAGTAGAATTCAATGATTGATCACTTATGTATAACCACCCCATGCTTATCACAAGTACCCTCCTTAATACTCATCATCCATTTAACCCATCCCCCACCCACCTCCCCTCTGGCAACCCTCAGTTTGTTCTTTGTAGTTAAGAATCCGTTATAGTTTGTTTCCCTCTCTTTTTTCCCCTACCCATATGTTCATCTGTCTGTTTCTTAAATTCCACATATGAGTAAAATCATATGGTATTTGTCTTTCTCTGACTGACTTATTTCGCTTAGCATAATACTCTCTAGCTCCATCCATATCATTGCAAATGGTAAGATTTCATTCTTTTTGATGGCTAAGTAATATTCCATTGTGTGTGTGTGTGTGTGTGTGTGTGTGTGTGTGTGTATACATACTTCTTTATCCGCTCATTAATCGATGGACATTTGGGCTCTTTCTGTAGTTTGGCAATTGTTGATAATGCTGCTATAAACATTGGGGTGTGTGTGCCCCTTCAAATCAGCATTTTTGTATTCTTTGGGTAAATATCCAGGATTATGGTTGCTGGATCATAGGGTAGTTGTATTTTTAACTTTTTGAGGAACCTCCATACTGTTTTCCAGAGTGGCAGCACCAGTGTGCATTCCCACCAACAGCATAAGAAGGTTCCTCTTTCTCTGCATCCTTGTCCATGGTCCATTTTTAATTCATTTTTGTGTAAGGCATGAGACTTAGGTCAAGTTCATTTACAGATGTCTAATTGCTCCAGCTCCATGTGTTGAAAAGGTTGTTTTCCCCTCCGTTGAATTAATTTACACGTTGTTGAAACTCAGTTGGACATATCTGTGTAGGTCTACTTCTGGGTTCTCTGTTCTGTTCCATTGATCTCTGCCAATACAGCCTTGATTACTTAGCATTATAAATCTTGAAAGTGCTGTGTCTGCTCCAACTAGCAGTTTGAGTCTCAGTGACATTTGAGAACACTCATACCTCTGCCTTATAGGATGCAGATGTGTGTGGGCACATCCCTGCACTTATCAAGCATTCAGGAAATATTTGTTGAATGAATGAAAGTTTCATCATCCTTTTTTTCTCCTTGAGAAAGAGCCATAATGTATTTACAGATCTCCTGGTGAGGAATTTCTGATTCTGTAAATGTTTACTTCAGGACAGTTAATACAAACCAGTAATTCCACTCTAGGTCATGTATTTTGACAATGACTGTGTGTGGGTCATGAAATCACCCTGTTTGGTTAGTGATAAGGAAAGCTGCTTTTTGTTCATCAGCCTGCTGTGTATTCAGACATGCTCAGGATGACCATTGCTGGGATCGTGCCATACCCAGTTGTCCCCTCTGAGCTGGGTGGCCTCCTCTGTAGCTGTTTCCTGCAGCATGTCTTTCCCAGCAACTAGAGGTGCTCAGGCGATCTTTCAGGCTGAGGATGGCCCATTTGGGATGGCCGTATCAGGAATGGCAATGCTGTGTGAGCAGCCTTTGGTTTGCAAGCTACACTCATTTCTTCCAGAGATTTAACACGCAACTCTTTCTTCTCGTCCCTCAACACAACATTTTTTTGGCAGATGGGCATCTTTTATAACATGGGTGCGTCCTATGAACATGTTACCTACTGCCGTGTAGTTCCTACTGGAACTTGTGAATCACAGTGAAACAGATACTGTGTTCATATTGCTTGTCTTTAAAAATAACTGGAATATAGAATAAAAAAATTCTACTCTGTTCAAAGTCTACTTTTGATACTTGAGTCTGTCAAAGTTATATGCTCTGTGTCATTGTTATTTATGTGATAGAATTTAGGTAATTTATCTTCAAATGCAGAATCAAGAGTCAGAGAAATAGAAATGCTTAGAAAACACTACATGGTGTGCTCTATTTCCTGAGTATACTTTCTGGGTATTTCTCTGCCTCAAGTGAGAGTCATCATAGACTGAGTGGTATGGTTATGAGCCAAATAAGCTGTTTTCATTTTTCCCCCTAGTAATAAAAAATTACTCAGCTTTGAAAAGACACCAAGTTGTATCTATATATAATTGTACAAGCATACAGAATGTCTTGCTGTTGCAGTTGCTCCAGCAGCGTTTGCATTTCTGACCTAAGCATGAGCATCTAAGAAGAGAGAGACCCTAAGCTCTCCCAGAGCATTTTCCCTTATGGTTTACTCGTACAGGTTGGTTCATCCTTTTATTGAAAAGAACAGTCACGTGAGGCAGTTGGGTTCTCATTTGTTCCCCAACAACCCAGGTGCTCTTTCTCATGACCCACAGTAATTTTACTGGAATGAGGGAATTTAGAAAATGTGGGGCGTGTTCATCAGGTGGTTGGCATTTGAATGTGGTTGCTGTTGAGTTTTAGATGCTGATGTGAGCAGATTGCCCAGACAAAGCAATGTTTATTTATCAAGCACATATTTATGTTTATTACTTCATTCTGAAGAGTTGGAGTAGACCTTTGTCTGTTGTCCTCCCATCACATGTGGCTTCATTTCTCTGGCCAGAGGAGTGGAGTGAGCAAGAAGGCAGTTTGGGGAAACCAGAGGTGGGGCGTCAGGGTACCAGGCATTTCTCTGCAGTCAGTTCAAGGGCCAGAGGAACATTGGGGATGTGAAGAGGCTTTCAAATGCTTGACCGTCTATGTTTATTCATGGGTATTAAAAACTTTTCTCATAAATTAATGAAACAGAATCATTTCTGAGAATCTTCCATTTATTATATTTATAAATCATAGGAAAAGTATGATTTAAAGATGATGTAATTTTATGCAACAGTTGCCTCAGTTTGGGTCTAATACTGTGTGTTTAAAACACTTACAATGATCAGGAGTTTATTTATTTAAAGATTTTATTTATTTATTCATGAGACACAGAGAGAGAGGCAGAGACACAGGCAGTGGGAGAAGCAGGCTCCATGTAGGGAGCCCCATGTTGGACTCTATCCCAGGGCCCCAGGATCACAACCTGAGCCAAAGGCAGATGCTCAACTGCTGAGCCACCCAGGCATCCTTGATTAAGAGCTTTAAACACTCTTGCTAGAAATAATTGCAGGAGGTTCTCTCATGTCAGATGAATGCAGTTTTCCCACCAATTCCATGTTAGCTGCTGGGCCTTGCCACTCTTTTGCTTTTCAATTTTGAAATAACACTGGGAGTTTTGTGTTTGTCTCCCAAGATTTTTGGTTTGGGCTTGGATTTATTTTTAAACAAGGTTACTAATGGAATCACCTAAGTGATGCGGTTCAGATGTCATATAACCATCATGGGAATATCACGCGTTGAAATTACCTGGGTTTCTTAAGCCTCAGTACTATGGCCATTTGGGGCTGGATAATTCATTGTAGTAGGGTGCTGCCCTGTGCATTGCAAAATGATTGACAGCATTCGTGGCCCCTCTTTACCATATGCAAGTAACAATCCTCTCTCCCTTTGTGACAATGACAGTGGGCATTGCCAAATATCCTTGGGAAAGGGACCAGAATCTTCCCTAGTGGGAAAGAAAACCCACTGAAAACCAAGCTGGACACCTCCCTTTAGCCACCACACCCCCGAGCTTCAGAGGAAGAATCCTGATTGACCCAGTGAGCACATGGTGATGTGGATGCATTTGGCCATTACCATGGAGTCAGTTTCCTTCTTCTTACAGAAGGATTTGTTTGACACGATCATGAGGGGACTGTACAAGGTTTGTCCTAGCACATTAGGAAAGCTCTCTTATCTGCTTTCTTACTATATCTGACTTCAAGTCCTAGAAATCCAGAGCTTTTCTAATAACTACTCTGTTTTCTGGAGGGCCGACTGGCCTGTGTTTTCTTAACCCTGTGAAGAGGTGGGTCAGAGGTGGGCAGGACACATTTGCCTTTGCTGTCAACTGCTTGCAAGACATTTTCAGAGACACCCTTTGAAATGATCATGCAGACATTTGCGTCTTTTTCTTTTGCAAGAGGGTTAGAGAACATCAGTGCTCAGAGCAGGTTCAGACAAGGTGCATCTTGCAGCACTGCTTTTATTAGATAGTGAGAGGGATCTTACCAGTGCTTGTGGAGGCTGAACCCTTTAGCCCCCGGTGCTCCCTGGCTGCACAGCAAAATCCCTGGGGAACTTTTAAGAATCCTGATGCCCAGGCCACACCCAGGCCAGTTACATCACCACCCCTGAGGGCTGGACCCAGGCAGCATGTTTTTTTAACTTTCTTAGGTGATAGATCAGCAGTGGACACTGTCTCGAGATGGTGTGTCTAGAGCATCTCCATAATCATAGCTAATTGGTTCCCACTCAGGAGAGCTGCTGCAGGTTGGTTAGGTTAAGAAGGGTAAAATAAGAGTTTCCAGAAAAGGCATTTAAGAAGATGAGGCCTTAGAGTGACCTCTTTCCATCAAAGCCGAGGCCCCAGACAATTGAGCTACAGCATGTAATTGCTCTAGTGAGGTCGCCAACTCAGTCTTGAGCTGTATGTTTATGACCGCAGAAATTGTAAAGGGCAGTGACTGTGTGGCTTCCTGTCCATTAATTAGAGTTTTCCTAAAACAAGTGGGAGGCCAGATTCTAGCATGTGCATGACAGTGGCCTTTGCCTCTCTGTGGTTTGTTTTAACATGCCACTCATCAAATTCACACACTCCCACCACCACCAGGTAAGCTTTTTCCCCCTCTTCTATCATCTTCCCCTTGCACTCACCTAGAAAGCACACCTTTCTAGCTGTCTTGGATGGTGAGGATGGCGTGGGGCTCTGTTACTCCAGGGCAGAGGCAGGACAAACCCTCATTAGAATGCAGTGATGTTCCTGCATCAGTCTCTCCCTTCCTCCTGCCAGCCTCCAGCAGCCTCTGAGCCTCTCATGGGCCTCTGAGACCATATCACTTGAGTACCAGGATCTTATTCAAACACCTTGACAGGAGAAGGACGGAAGAGGTGAAGGGTGGTTTGTTAGCCCCGGGATCTCACTCTGCTAAGAGTTTTTCTAGTGGGGGTGGGAAGGGGAGTAGCTACAGGCAGTGGGGAGAAGCAGGTGGGGCCCCTCGAACAGAACAAGTGAGAAGTCCTCTCCCAGACACAACCGATGGTTTCCTGGGTGCCAGACACGGCACTCAGTGCTCAAAGAACCTCATCTGATTGCATCCTTATGCAATCGGATGAGCTGGATGGAGTGGACCCATTTTCAGCCAAGAAAATGGAACCTCAGTGATGTTATGTAACTTGCTGTAGGTCACACAACTTGCAAAAAGCAGACAGGACCTTACACCAATGGGTAACCTTGGCTTTACACGGGACAGAGCAAATACTTGTTTTTTTTTTTTTTTTTAATCAAAATGCTCTCCCTTTCTGGAAGAGAAGTGGGGCTTATGTGCGAAACATATAAACATGCCCACTGTTACACATTAAGGCTATGTATTTACAAAACAAAGAAATAGAGAAAGTAGAGGATGGAATCCACCTTATTTTTTTTTAATGTTGTGTCACAGAGTCAGTCTGGCTATGGCCATTTCCATCGACAAACTATATTCCACTAATTGTTATCATGAAAATATGTAACGTTAAGAGCAAGTAAAACATACTGCCAATTAAATTATGACATGACATAGATGGTAGTATGCAACCTGAGCTCAGAGATATAAAGATGTGAAATGCGTATCTTAAAAATCAATGGAATATGACATGTACATACTTTTTAGTAATTCCCTTGGATAAGCCCCATTATGTCTCATGTCCAGATTACTTCCCACTTGAGTTAGGTACCTAAGGAAACATGAAGGGATTTTAAAACTTTCCTCTAAGATTTGGGAAGGCTTTCGCATAGCTCCTTTTTAGAAGAGTCCTATAACCCACCTGGAATACTGCCTGTATCCTAACCCTTCACGTTCTCTCCTACGAGGTAGACAAGTCCTGGGAGGCCAGACGTTCACGCAGAGGTTCCTCCTTTACTTTCATCTTCATCTTAAAAACAGCAAACAGATGAAACTGAACTTAGTAGAGTGGTTGATATTTACTATAAAGAGTTTTGTTTGGTTCTTGCACTAGGCTCTGTTTGACATTTAGTAGTAAAGAATTTAAACAGAGACAGGGGAGTTTAAAGTTCATGAGTTTTAAGGATAAGTTTTGAGAAAGCAATAAGAAGTGGCCTAGGGTAATGTTACTTCTTCCTGTATTTAAAGACTGGGCTGGTTTAGGCGGCTTCTGGAGTGTGGAGGAAGAAAGGTGCCGGGTGGCCAGAGGCAGAAGCCAGTGGGCTGGGCTGGCTGGGAGGGGGTGGGGATGGGGGTGCTGTTCTCAGAGCTGGCTTCAGAAGCTCATAGACAGCAGGCAATGTGAGCAGAAACCATTGAAGATGCCAAACAGGTGCCTAACTCCAGGGCAGCTGGGCTTGGGGGTGTCTCCCTTTATTTGAATCCCCTTTGTCATCCTCTCACTC
Organism: Canis aureus; assembly: GCF_053574225.1. Classification (NCBI taxonomy): domain Eukaryota; kingdom Metazoa; phylum Chordata; class Mammalia; order Carnivora; family Canidae; genus Canis; species Canis aureus. Next base: position 6,104,642 of record NC_135616.1, on the reverse strand, counting down.
TGAAAAAATTGGTTGGATTTGAGTCCCATGACACATGGAAAAGGAAAACAGCCCTTGGTACCTTCAGAAATGCCCAAGAATTGGGACTGTTCAGGGCTTCATAAATAGCTGCTGAACAGAAACTGTTGCTAAATCAAGGACACAGCCCCACCCGACCAGTGGGACCCTCTGACTAGTGGGCCGGCTTTCTTGTCTGTTGCTTTTATGGGCCATTTAGGTAAAATAAAGAAAATGACTTTGTTTGGGGGAAGTGTTTGGTGCTTTATTATTAGATGCACAAAAATCCACAATTGCTACAACTTGGTAGATTGTTCTTTTCCTATTATTATATTCTTCATCCCTGTTAATGCTTTTGCCTTATATTCTAATTTGTCTGATACCAAGATTGCTTCACCAGTGTTCTTTTAGGTATTTTTTGCTGGTGTAATTTTTCTACTGGTGTTCAGCTTTTCCATGTCATGTTTTCAATAGCTGTGTGTATGTGTGTGTGTGTGAGGGATAATCTGAGCTTGTCTTAATAGGGTGCACTTATTCCAGACTTATTAGCTAGACTTAATTCTACTATCTTGTTTTATATTTCCTGCTACCATATTTCTTCTTCTTTTTTTTCACCTTCCTGCTTTCTGTCAACACATTAGACTTGTTTTTCATTCCCTCTGTGGGTTTAGAAGTTGTGTCTTCTCTCTCTGTTCTTTTACTGATTGCCTTTACAAATTTTAATAAACTCTCTTAAAGTATATTTACCATTTCTCCTAAATGAGGTAGGCTCCTTATGACATTGTGACTTGATGACAGACATTGAGTCACTCTCACCCCCCTCCTACCCCCTATCTTAAGCTTCCATTTGTTTCTCTTTAAATAGTAAGTACTGGTGTTGATTCACCATTTAGACCTACATTTACCAACCCAAGTTACTACTTTTCTTTCTGGGTTCTGTTTCCCTCTAGCTGGGACACATCTTTTAGTGTTATTTCAGCAAGCAGAAGTAGGAGATCATTTCTAATAGAGGTCTTCATATATCTAAAAAAAAAAGTAGCATTACTTTGACTCTAAAATAATAATTTAATTTGGTAGAGAATTTTAGGTTAACAGTTACTTTGTCTCAGTATTCCTAAATGCATGATTCCATTATTTTTGGTATCTATTTTTGGTACCAATTTTTTCATGTCTATTAGTAGCTCTTAGCCTATTGTCATTCTTTGTTGGTAACCTGACCTTTCCCTCTGGTTCATTTTAAGATTTTCTTGTTACTGCTGCAGTTTTACTGTAATGAGTCTTGAGGTGAATCCCTTTTGGGACTTTAGTACACTTTCCTCATTTCTTGTGTTAAGGATCACTTTGAGTATAATGACCCACTGTGCCTGGTTCTGGGTGTATTTGCCCGATGTCTGGGTCCAGGTGCCTAGCAATGTCTGTCAGGCACATATCATGGTGCACAGACCTGTAGCATAAGATTTCAGTCAGAGCTTTTAGAAATTAAAATCTATATCCACTAAATACAGCCTCTCTGAGGCAGCCATCCTGTCATTCTGACCAGATTGCATCTGGTCTAAGAAACATAATTTTTACTTTTCTTATTTCTCCTTCAATCCTATTCAAGAAGCAATAGTTTAGTCAATGACATCATGGCTAATGGCATTTCCTTCCAAAAACGTCTTGCCTGGTCTGTTTCCATACTAGAGGACTTTCTTTTCTTGGGCAGCCATCTGACTGAAAAGATTTAGAAGCCCATTTTCTGCCTCTGCTCTGAGATTACTAGTATAATTTTTAAAAGATGCTTTTAGGGGCACCTGGGTGGCTCAGTCAGTTAAGATCGAGCCCCACATTGGGCTCTGAGCTCAATGTGGGGCCTGTTTTAAGACTCTTTCCCCCTCTCTCTGCTCCTCCCCACAGTTCGCACGCTCTCTTTCTCTCAAAAAAAAAAAAAAAAAAAAAAAAAAGATAAAAGATAATTTTATGCACTATCTGCTTGTAAGGCAGTATTGTCATTCTAGTTAAGTTACTGTATGTACTAATAATGTCTTTGCATTTATAGGTGTCACAAATGTATTTTTATCCTTAGTTTACATACAATTGGAAATTCAAAGAATGAACAACTAAGGTGATTTTTGCCTTCTCTTGCAAGACTATTTTTTTATAGTATTTTTATACTCTTAATATGAACCCCTTTGGGGCTGTAACATGATTTTTGAAATGGTTGTCTTTAATATTTTGAGAAATATTGGCCAATAAACACAAATAATTAGAAAACTACCTTAAGGGAGACTGTGAAGGTCTAGTTGACCTGATGTGAGTTGCAGATAATGAAGATACGGCATTTCTTCTGCTTTTGGATTGGAAAGCAGAGCTGTTTCTTTTCAGATTGTCTTTCCATCCTTCTACATTATACAGTTTTGCACAAGAACTGCCTTTTAAAGTCTGAGTAGACTGACCTTGTCTGAGTATAAGGGTAGAACATGGTGCTTTGGCAGTCAGAAGGAGGGGCTCACCGAGTCCATCTTGCCTAACGCCTGCCCTGAATGATTCCGCAGCAGCTGTAATACATTAGCAAAACAGACTCAACAGAGTGAGAACCTTAGAACCTTGAGTAGCAGATACTACGCTAAAGTGAGAGTCCATGAGGGCACCTGGGTGGCCCAGTGGTTGAATGTCTGCTTTTGGCACAGGTCGTGATCTCAGGGTCCTGGGATCAAGTCCCACATTGGGCTCCCCACAGGGAGCCTACTTCTCCCTCTGCCTGTGTTTCTGTCTCTCTTTCTGTGTCTCTCATGAATAGATAAATAAAATCTTTAAAAAATAAAAAAAGTAAAGTAGCTTGTAGAAGACGTCACTGAAGTCTGGAAATGGTGTGTTTGGGTGAATGACATATGTTCATCCAAAAATATATACTCTGAAATGTGATTGCTGACGTGTATGGAGAATAAGGGGCAAGCAGGGGCTGCTCCACTAGAAAGCCCATCCGCCAACAGGATGGGGGTGTGCACATGCACCTGTGTACAGTGGGGAAGAGGCGGTGCCAGAAAGGTGTTCCAGCAGAAGCATGAATGACCTTCCCTTAGAAATCCCTATATCAATGGTGATTATAAGACATCTTATCCTAGATGGGATGTTTTTTCCATGTTATTAAGGATACATCTTCCAGAGACCAACATCAGCATCTCTGTCTTATATTCAGAGAGGTGAGAGTAACTCAGGAACATCACCTTGGTGAAACAGCAGCACCTGACCCCAGGTCTTCAGTCAGGGGGAGGTCTGTGTGCATGTTTAAGGGCCATACAAAGGGTTGCTGCAAATATCCATGTTTATAAAGAGATGAGAATCACATTTCCTTTCTCAGAGTTATGAAAACAACTGTTCTCTCCTTGGAAAACATATCAATGTCTCCTAGAGCCCATTCTGCTGAGTGAGTTTGGAGGCAAAACTGTCTTATTAGTTGGTTAGTAAAGAAATAGTCGTAGGTTGATCTTTTGCTCACTTAACTTTAGCTAGGTTGTTTTTCCACTAACCAAAATCCAATCTGGAGAGTTCTCTTATGCATATGCATTCAGGGAAGCTGGAACCTGCTCAGGCATGAGAAATCCTTGAGAAATAAGGTAATGGCCATTTTGGGGTAGTGCTTCATATATGCTTTGGTTTTACTTGCACTTTATAGCTCTTGGAGCAAGCTGATCGGCTGTTTTATCACCCATTGGACAGGTGCCCTGAAGCCCAAGGAGATTAAAGAACTTAATCGTAGAGCATTTATTTAGAAAGCCTATAGCTGCTGGGCAATAAGCTTCCTCAGAGCAGGGCCTGTGGTCTTCATTGTCATATCCATTGGACCAGGGTGATACCTCGGATGTAGTTGCTCTTACAGTTGGTGAAGGGAGTTGAGGATTGAATATTAAAATGGATCTTTTGCCTCCAAGTCTTCTCCCCACAAATGCCACTCTTCACTAAGTACCCCGAACTATCTCCTTTTGTCAGGGCCCAGAATGGTTACATGGCATGGTTAAGATTTTTCTTGAGTCCTTGTTGACTACTCTGGTCTCATACATCAAGATGCTTGGTTCTGTGAACGTTTTGAAGTGGGATGAGAGAATGATTTGAGGGTTGTAGGATTTTTGCCTTGAAATGTCCTTCAGGTCCGCAAAAATTATATGGATAGTGATAGCAAGTGCCATGCTAAATAAGAGATTATGGGGAAAAATGATTTGGGGATGGGTAAAATAAGTGGAATAATAGCTAAATAGACAACTATGAGAGGTAAGTGGAGTCAACGCAAGGCCCACACAAACCAGGAGAGACAATGAAGGGAAATCAGAAAACAGCAATGATTTGCTTTTGTGCCAAACAGTACAGGCTCATATATCAGTTAATGGATGTGGTAAATTTCGATGTGCTTGCTGTTCGGGAGTTATTTCTCGGTGCGCCTGGTGGCCATCCAGCAGCTCATCAAATCAAGTTAATGGAGAGTTAAACGGCCCTTGGAACAAGCCGGCTTGAGGCAGCTGGAAGCCTGGGCCCGAGTTCCCATGGCTGGGTTACACTGTGTAGGAGGAGGGCTTGGGTCTCAGGGAAAGCTGCTGGAAACCAGTAAAGCTGTGTCTTCAAGACATGCCTACTTCTCTTGACCCTCATCCCTATTCCAGTTACTTTCATTCTCCCAGTTCAGCTCGCTCCCCCCAAGGAACTGCCACCTGCCTTCTCAGGGGCTGCCCTGTTACTGGAGCATGCCTGGCCTTGTCAAGCGGCAAAAAATCACTTTTCCAAGGGACACCCAGCCCCAGTTTGGTGGGAGTGTGTAGGAAACAGACCTGATTTTAAATTGTTGTTAATTATGGAGAGTTTCAAACATAGATAGTATTTGAGAGAATGGTGTAATGAACCTGCAGATATTCTTCACCCAGCTTCAACCATTATCACCATTTTACTCGTCTTGTTTCATCTATTCCTCCTTTCATCGCATCCTCCCTTCCTTAATGGGGAGTATTTTATTTTTTATTTATTTTTTTAAAATTTTTATTTATTTACAATAGTCACACACACACACACAGAGAGAGAGAGAGAGAGAGAGAGAGGCAGAGACATAGGCAGAGGGAGAAGCAGGCTCCATGCACTGGGAGCCCGACGTGGGATTCGATCCCAGGTCTCCAGGATCGCGCCCTGAGCCAAAGGCAGGCGCTAAACCGCTGAGCCACCCAGGGGTCCAATGGGGAGTATTTTAAAGCAAATCCCAAATATCTACACATACTTACATTTAGTACTTCTGAATTCCTTATTTTTCAAACAGAAAATGCAGAGCACGTAGTAACAAACTCAAGGAGCCCATCATTGATGCATTTCCCCCGTAGCAAAGCTCACAAAACCTTGACTTTTCAGGGAGCAAGTATAATAATGACAGCAATAATGCTGTGGATTTTCAAGATGCATATGCAACTCATCCACCTTGTATGCCTCAGACATTTCCTTTGGGTTTGGTAATAGAAATCATTAGTATTATTTTTCTGCTTAACACAATTAAGAGTACATCACCTTATTAACTTAAAACTCTGTGGGAAATTTGAATGAGTTTGAACTGCTTTGCATGGAGCCAAGAGCCAGAGAAGCCCAGGGTGGAGAAGCTATAAAAGATACTCTAACCTTGTATTCAGGGAGATCTTCCTGTTATTTGGCACAGAACATCATTCTAGCAGTTGTGTAAGGTTTAAACACATTTTTAAAAATTGTGTATCCACATGCAAATATATAACCTCTCTAAATGAATTGATAAATGTAATCATGTATTACATTACTAGTGTGCTAGTGTCTTGGAGTACTTTTCTTTTCCTTTTTCTGCACGATTCTACTTCCCAGCACAGTATAGGTCCAGTCCCAAGCACAGTGGGTCAGACAGTATCACAGACTGGCCTATGGCCCTAAGAACAAGCCGGCTTGAGGCAGCTGGAAGCCTGGACCTGAGATTCCGTGGCTTACACACACTGTGTGTGGGGGGCTTAGGTCTCAGGGAAGGCTGTTGGAAACCAGTAAAGCTGTGTAGTAGCTGAGGTAGTAACAAATTACTACAAGCTTAGTGGCCTCAAAACAATGCAGATTTATTACCTCACAGTACTGTAGTTTAGTCTCACTGGCTAAAATGAAGGTTTTGCAGGGCTGCATTCCTTCCTGGAGGCTCAAAAAGAGAATCCATTTCCTTGCCCTTCTCAGCTTCTGGGTGCATCTCCCTTGCTTGGCTCCAACCCTCATCGTCCATCTTCAGATCCAGTGATGGCAGGATGAGATCTCTGATTCTCTCCTCTGCCTCCTTTTTCCATTTTTAAGTTCCCTCTGATTACACTGGACCCACCTGGATAATTCAGGATAATCTTCCTATTATAAGATCAGCTGATTAGCAACCTTAACCACCCTCTGCCATATGGAATAATATAGTCACAGGTCCCCTGGATTGAGGAAGTGGACATGGAGGGGGGAATTATTCTGCCTATCACAGCAGAGAAGGAAAACTGTAGAGCCAGTGAGGTTATAGCTCATTTCTTCCTTCTTGGAGTTGCACAGTTGGGAAACTGAGGCAAATAAATAATAACATTTATTATGTATCACAGGGTATTGGGTATTAAATGCTCCCAAGAACTTGTCTCATCTTTGAAGTAGGCATTTTTATATTCCTGCTTTAATGATAGAAAAACTGAGGTTCAGAGTGGCTCTCAGACCTGCCCTCTGTCATGTGGCTAGTCAGTGGCAGAGCTGAGACTCTCACCCAGAGTTGTTAGATTTAGTACTTTTTCTGCTGTGCACTGGGTGCAGGTGGTTGCCTATCAGATCTTAGGTTTCCTGTCTGGTGTTCTTTTTCCATTATGCCATTCTGCTAGCTCACATTTTCCTCTAGTGACACAAGTAATAATAGGTTTTCCAGAAGTTCCTTTTTGATTTAAGTATTGCTGGTATTTTTCAAGCCCTTTTAACTTTTGTAGCTCCTGATTTCCTCCTCTAAGGGATACCATATATTTTTTTCCATCTTCTCAGAGCATGATTTTCATTGCAAATTACACAGTTTAGTCACACCAGAAGATTTATTGGAAATGCAGAGATAAAAACTCAACCTGGTTTCTGTTCCTCACTCTGCCTCCTGCCGCTGCTTAGGGCTGAATCTCATATTTCTTTATCTTTTTGTCTTTGACACATTCCTTCTGTTTTATTTTTTACTTTAATGAGTCTGGATACTTTTGTTAGAGTGTATGAACTCTAATCTGTATATGTCCCATTTGAACCACAGCGTGACATCTGTCCAGTTGTGTGAATAGCCGCGGGCCCCCTTTATTAAAGGCTGGGGCACTCACATATTGTGTTCTGTTCCTCCTGTTTGTTGCAAGGATTGGGGCTACATTGAAATTCTGTAGGAGAGCTCCTCATTCCCCCACCCGGTGCCATGGTTTCTTGTTCTGATGACAAGGAGACGCCTGTGCAGGGAAAGCTTGGGAGTCCAGAACAAGGCAGCCAACCCACTTAGGTGGGGTCTCCACTGATCCTATGACCCACGGTGCTGGCCTGGGCAGCAAAGGGAGGATAAGAGGAAGGAATCTTTCCTGCCTCCTATTATTTGAGAAGGTTCAAGACTTGGAGCCTCTCATTTATAAATGTGATCTTAATTTTTAGATGATTTTTGTAAATATCAACTACGTCACATATAAAAATGATGTATTTTAAGTATATATGTATATATATGAACTTATAAAATTTTTGTATGTTAATTTTATATGTATGTAAAACTTAAAGCAGAATAGCAGGAAGAATGCCCATCTTAGGCAATAGAACATTACCAGTTGGTTTGAAAATCCATATATGACTCTCTCCTACACTTCACACATTATCGTAAATTGTGTTGATTTCTTCCTTGTTTTTAGTTTTCTTTTTTAAATTTACATTCAGTTACCCAACATACAGCACATCATCAGTTTCATGTGTAGTTTTCAGTAATTCATCAGTTGCATGTAACACCCAGTGCTCATCACATCATGTGCCCTCCTTAATGCCCGTCACCTACGTTACCCCATCTGCCCACCCTCTTCCTTGTTTTTCTTTATAGTTTGCCAACTATGTATATATCCCAAAGAAGTATATTGTTTAGTGTTGCTTATTTTGAAAAAGCAAAGGAGTGGGGTAGTCCTGTAGGTATTCTACAACATACTATATCACTTGATGATATATTTTTGATAGTCATCTATTCTGATGTGTGTAGCTGTAGTTCATGCATTGTTACTGTCAGAATCTCTTCTCTTTGTCTTTTTGGTTTGGTTACTTCTAGGTTGTTGTTATTACAGAACCATGTTTCTGTGCACATGCCTCTCTGTCTCTGGTTCCCACGCACTATAACTTCTCTAATGTCTATTCTTAGGACTAGGTGTGCTAGGCTACAGGGTGTGCACACGTTCAATTTGATTTTTTAATTTTTAAAAATTTTGATAATATATATGTAACATAAAATGTATCATTTTAACAATTTTTAGATGTACAGTTCAGTGGCATTATTTGTATTACATTGTGCAACCATCACCGCCATCTATCTTCAGAACATTTTACATCTTGCAAAACTAAAACTTTATGTCCATTAAACGATGACTCCCCATTTTGCTTCCATCCAGCCCCTGGAAACCACCATTCTACATACTGTCTCTATGAATTTGACTACTCTGGGCATCTCAAATAAGTGGAACCATATAGTATTTGTCCTTTTATGCTTATTTCACTGAGCATAATCCTCAAGGTTCATTCATGTTTTAACTTGTATCAGAATCTCATTCCTTGTTAAGGCTGAAAAATATCCCATTGTATATGTGTATCACATTCTGTTTATCTGTTCATCCATCAGACAGTTGGGTTGCTTCTACTTCTTGACTATTGTGAATAATACTGCTATGAACATCGGTATATAAATATCTATTCAAGTCTCACTTTTAATTCTGTGGAATTTCTGGATTATATGGTAATCCTAACTTTTTAAAAGATTTATTTATTTTAGAGAGAAGGGGTAAGGGAAGGACAGAGAGAGGAGAGGGAGTCTCAAGCAGACTCCCCATTGAGCACAGAGCCCAACACAGGCTCCATCTCACAACCCTGAGATCAGCACCTGAGCCAACGAAATTAAGTCGGTCGCCCAACTGACTGTGCCACCCAGGTGCCTCGATGGAATTAATCCTATTTGTAATGTTTTGAGGAACCACTTTTCTTTTTTCCACAATGGGTGCACCATTTTACATTCCCATCAGCAATGAGTTCCAATTTCTAGATGTCCTTATAAACACTTTTGTGTTTTATTTTGTAATTTTATAGTATCCACCATAACGGGTTAAAGAGGTATTTCATTATGGTTTTGACTTGCATCTCCCAGTTGGTGATGTCGAGCGTCTTTTCATGCGCCTGTTGGCCATTTGTAGGTCTTCCTTATACAAATGTCTACTCAAGTCCTTTGCATAAATTCAGTTTTACTAGCTAATGCCAAATGGTTTATCAAATTTTGTGTGTTTTTATGTCCATGCCAACCCTTATGTGGTCAGACTCAAAATTTTTGCCAGTCTTCTGAATTAGATGATATATGGTTTTAGTTTACAGATGCTGCAAAATGTCTTCTTGTTTGTGATGTATCTTTTTCATATTTTTGTAATCTCCTCTTTTTAATTGAAGTATAGTTGACTTACAACATTATATTTACTTCAGGCATACAACATAGTGATTTGATAATTCTGTACATTATGCAGTGCTCACTACAATGTATAGTTGGTAACTTTTGAACAGAAGTTTACATTTTCATGTGGTTAAATGTAACAGTCTTTTTTTTCATGGTACATACCCCAAGGTCACAAGCATATTTTCCTATAATTTTATAGGTTTGACAATTTTTACAATTAAGTTTTTGGCCCAAATGAGATTTATCTTCTATGATAGGGTGTGAATGAGGGAGTATTTTTAGTTTGCCCCCCCACCCCCATGGGTGACCAGTTGTTCTAGCACCTTTTGTTGAATTGTTTCAGCTTAGAGTGGGATGTGTCCCAGAGTCATCAAGAAGCTTTTGCAAACTGCGGACATTTCCATTCTGACAAATGAATCCTGAAAAAGTGTGTATGTGTGTGGATGTTTGTGAAAAACCATGCCAGCAGACTCTGACTTTTCTGCTCTTCCCTAAGAACCATCACCATGGAGGGGGAATATTTACACATTTAATAGGTTGCAAAATTCTGGTATAATATATGGTTCTGTTAGTCAAAATAGCTCTTTAGCTCTCTTTAGAGGTAACTGGCAGACCTCTCAGGGTCAGATCTGGCAATGCTGTCTTATATTTTTCCATGTCTTTATTCTGAAGAAATAAGGAGAGGTGGTCAGCAAGTTTATCACAGGTAATTTGAGGTGGGTGTAATGAAACACCACACCGTGCAGAACTAAAGGGGTGACAGTGTTGGTTTCCCCATGACAGAATTCTTTTTAAAGAATATTTTTCTTTCTTTATTTGAGAGCGAGAGACAGAGATAGCAACCAAAATAGCACTAGCAGGGAGTAGAAGGAGAAGCAGGCCCCTCGCTGGGCAGGGAGCCCAACGAGGGGCCCCATCCCAGGACCCCGGGATCAGGACCTCAGCTGAAGGCAGACACTTAGCCAACTAAGCCACCCAGGTACCCCCCATGTGACAGATTGTTTTTAATTGTAACTTTTTTTCATTGAGGTATAATTAACATGCAGTGTTGTATTAGTTTCAAGTGCACAGTATAGTGATTCAGCATTACTGAATCCCGGCATTATTTGGTACTCATCATGTTTGGTGTGCTCTTAATCCCCTTCATCTGTTTCACCCATTGGCAGGTATTTTCGTGACCTCTTTTCCCATCGTGTCTCCACTGGAAGCGATGTTTTCTGGGAGGCTGGCATTTTCTTTTCTAATTGAAGTCACTCGTTCCTACCTAGCCAGGTTATTGTGAGGACTTGAGATGATATGTCTGGATTGCCTAGGACATATGCATGAGCTCTCAGTGCTGGTATCAGAGTTGTTATTTGGGGAGCAGAGAGGGGATCCCACACAATTTCAATCCTGAAAAACCTGGAGATGTTAAAGCAGGTGCTTTCTCACACAGTTCCTTATTCTATTTAGAGTTAAAATAAGGTTGGAAGTAAATTGGTGGTTTTCCTTCTTATGAGGAAGCTTTTTCCCAGGGTATCTGCACTTTTGGGATCTGCAGACCCTGCTGGAAGGTTCTCAGCCTCACTCCCCAAAGAGTGGAGTCTTCGCTGTGGCCGAACCCAGAGTGCCTGAAGTGATGGGTGTGGGTTTATTGATGTGGGATGAGTAAACAGAAAATTACCTCATTATATCCAATAGTAATGAAGAAATACCTGAGGATTGGGTGTACCTTCAGTGGTATTTTTTTTTTTTTTAATTGGGCTGACTTCTCTGGGCTTTTCATGGGAAAGGTCTGTCCTCATGACACTGTAAATGCAAAAAAGATTGCTTTTCCATTCTCAGAGAAAGGAGACGAAAGCTGAACAGACAGGGGAGCCAGTTTAAGGTTTAGCTTGGGGGTATGAACTTGCCAGTTTCCTTCTCTCCACTAACACTGGGCCTTGTCACGAGGGGCCCACTTGTCATCATGGAGCTCATTGTTCCCAGGCATCTGTAATGGCTGGCTCTTGCCATTGAAAATCTGAGAGGAAGACCAACCTTCTGGAGTGGCTAGGTCCAGAGCCCCAGACCTTCCCTACCAGACCCCTGGTGCTGGCCAGTCTCCCCACCCCGGGTACTACCTGGTTGCCCTGGGTTGTCATCACAAAGTGCCACAAATTGGGCATCTTAAAAACCAGAAATGTATTCTCTCACAGATCTGGAGTCTAGAAGTCTGACATCAGGGTGTTGCAAGGGCCATACTCTCTCTGCAGGCTCTAAAGGAGAATCCATTCCATGCTTCCCTCTTCACTTCTTTTGTCCCTGGGCATTTCTGGGCAGTCCTGGGCTTACAGCTACCCAACTACAAACTCTACCTCTGATGTGTTACCAGGGCACCTTCCCTCTATGCATCTATCTCTGTCTCTTCTCCTCTTCTGACGAGGACATGAGTCATATTGGATTAAGGCCCACCCTACTCCAAATGAATCCATCTTAACTTGATTTACCTATTAAGACCCTATTTCTAACCAAGGGTACATTCCTAGGTAGTGGGGATTAGAACTTTAGTGTATCTTTCTGGGAGACACAATTCAACCCACAACACCGAAGCAGGCACAGAAGTGGAGAGTAAATCCTTAGAAATTCTTGTAGGAATTTCACACTGCTGTGTCATCCAGGCACAGAACTTGTGCTTGCATTTTCTATTTCTTTTTTTCAGAAATTCATTTTATTGTATTTTTCTTAAATTGCTCCTAGAGAGACAGCTTGAGCAGCACAGTCCTGGGGCTCTGTTCCTCGCCACCTCTCCCTTCTGTACCCCTCCTGAAATCCTGCTGAGAGAGGTGGGGGGCTCCCTCAGGTTGCCCAGAGAGCCAGCTGGACATTGTCCACATGCCAGCTCCCCTTCCTCATTTCTGTGTTGTGGTGGTACCACTGGTCTTCAGTTTCCAAAGCAAGATCCTCAAAATGCCAGGGTCCCTGGTTGTGTCCTTTCTGTTCCATTCTCTGAGGCTCACATTCAAACTGTTCCCGTGAGGGACCCTTGCCTTGTTCCTCCCCTCCACTCAGCTCTGCTCAGAGCTGCCCTGTGGCTCATCCTAAAGAGCTCCCATGGCGGGCACTTCCAGGCTCAGAAAACACTGCGACTTGCTTTCTGGCAAGTGAAGTAAACTTCTTAGCCTGGCATTAGGCACCGGGAGCCTGAATTTTTCCCACTGTGCAAGACTTTGTTGATGAAGGAAGCCATATGATTTGTAAACTGGGACCAGAATGGGATCCTTGCATATTATAGCCAGTCATCCTGGGTGACCACAGCTCCTTCTAAGGGCTTGTCATGATCACTTAAGTTTCAAAGTACTTTCTCCTGCACAAGGACAAACGAAGTGTCCTCTCCTGGCCCCACTAGCATGTGATGCCACCCTCACAATGTCATGCTTCATCTCTACTTTTAGTTCTGTTATAAATGGAGACCCTGGCCTTGCCTCAGATGACCTTCCGAGATATTTGGCCACTTACCTTATCTGTTTGGCAGCAGCAAAAGGTGGTACTTTTCATCAGCCAGCAGCATTTTCCATTTCCGGGACATTCTTCCCTGCGCAGTGTCTCCAAACTTAGTTCATAGCGACATTAAAGAGCAATGAGAGAATAGCAGGTGAACCGCAGCACACCCAAGTGCAGCGGCCCTGGCCATGGGCCCTAGCGGTAATGAAGTCACATCACAGTAAGGGAGCACTAGGAGGGGAAGCTGAGACTCAGACTGTGTGGGACCAAGAGGGATGTGGCGTGTAGAGTGGCCAGAGGTGAGACTGGACAGGTCAGACTGGCCAAGGATAGACCACATGAATCTGTTGTCTGGGCTCAGAGCGTGGGAGGTTATTCTGAAGGCAGTGAGGCACCACAAGAGGACTTCAAAGGGGCCTAACACCATCAGAGCCATTGTTGGGAAGATAACTGGCAGCAGAATGACAGTAGAATGACGCAGGAGAAGAGACGCCGGTGAGGAGGCTGTGTGAGGTGATCTAAATGAGAAGAGCAGCCTGAGCCAAGGCAGGTGCCGTAGCAGCAGGTCCACTAGCCAGTAAAGGCTTTTGCAACCTGCTAAACACTTGTGCGAACACTGTCTTCCGTGAAAACTGGTATATGGTGCTGTAGAGCCCAGGCCTGGCACTGTGGGGACGTCTGATCCTCCTCTGTCACTTTGTAACTAGGTGACAGAGGCAGGTTGCTTTGAGTATTTGAACTTCAGTGTCAGCAACTATAAAATAAAGATACTAGCACCTAATTGTTCTGATGTTTGAATGGGGTAAAGATTTGCTGACATAAAAATGCATTTTGACTTTGTTTCTGGTAATCCATAGGGAATATTAAAGTTGTTGTCAGCTGGTTGGCTAAATGCATCTGACTGCCAAAGCCGGACAGGCCTGGAGCGAGCCCAGACCTGGAGCACGCCCAGATCTGGAGCACGCCCTGCTTGAGGGCGGGGCCCTGCTGCCCCTCTTTGTGTCTCTGGCTGAGGGCTGGGTCCTCAGCACCAGGGCAGTGCGTGCTTGTCTCCTGGCTGGCTGGGTGGGTGAGGAAGAAATTATCTATCCTCTAATCAGATAGAGAGCAGTGAGGAGTTCTCGAAGGTCACCAGCTCTTCCAAACCAGCTCCATTTGGTTACGGAGTTGGACCTCAAATGAGTGAATCCAGAGGACACTGCTCTGCAAAAGACCTGAGAACATTTTTTTCTTGGTGTGGGAGGAGTTGTGATGAGATTATTAACATACTTTCTGAATCCATTGCAGCTATAATCAGATTATCCATCTGACTTGAGGGAGTTCTTGGCTAATTAGAGTACTTTTTCTTCATTACAATGAAGCAACTGGCCTATAAAAACTTATTTAGGGAGTCACAGGGTGGTCACCTGCAACTCTGCTGGGGCTGAGGCCTGCAGTGCCACTTTCTATTTGTATGTTGACATGCAGTGGGAAACAGTGATGGGGAAGATGGTGAGAAGCTGTCAGGGAGCGTGCTGCATCACTGTGCAGTGGGCATCTTGGCCAGGTCCCCACGGCGTTGCTCAGGGTTGGCTAGGTGGATGCTCTGGGCACCAGACCCAAAACAGGACAAGTGGGTGTGGACATGTGGCTGAGAGTTTTCCTGCTCCAGGTACATGTCTCTCAGCACATGGGTTATGTTGTCTGGATTCTATTGAGAAGAAAATATTTGTGCAAAACAGAGGTTTGTAAGGCTCAAGCTGTTGCTGATTGTGCAGTTTGACTTGAATGTTTATAAGGAACTTTTGAACGTGTTTGGACGTAGCTTCTCTGTGTTCTGGCAAAAGAAAGCTGGGGGAAAGGGCAGAGGGAGAGGGGGAACCAGACTCCCCACTGAGCAGAGAGCCCTGATGCGATGTGGGACTGGATCCCAGGAACTTGGAGATCATGACCTGAGCTGAAGGCAGATGCTTAACCAGCTGAGCCACCCAGTTGCCCCAGGTTGATACTGTTTTGTAACAAGGTAATTTAAATTTCCTGAAATGATTTCCCACTGCAGTGCTGGTTTTGACGCTCATTTCCTATATATGAACACTAAAAACCATCACTTTTTATTCTTGGGGGCTTTGGGTGCATACCTTAAACAGTTAGGACCCAGAGAAAACTATCTTACTGTTCTGGATCCCACAGATCCAGCTCAGGCTGGGATAGGTGTTGGATGAGATATGGGGCAGGTGCAGCATAAGCAGACTTAGCTGCTTGCTCAAGGAGAGCCATTGACTTTTTTGGAAGAGGGAGACATCATAATGAAAAAGTATTTTTTTGTTGTTGTCATGTTGATGACTAGGTTAGGTTAGAAATGGTTTGAGTTGGGGCAGATGGAGTCAGTGGGATCTCTTTGGACAGCTATTTCACTGACCTGAGCATGAGCTGGTGAAGAGCTGGGTTGGGATAGTGAAGCTGAAGAGGAAGAGGAATGATAAAAGTGGAAGTATCTTCAAAGGAGACTGAGCCTGTAAGAACAAAACGAAGGGAAGAGGAGAGCTGGAGAGGACTCCAGTGCTTTGAATCTGGGACATCTTCATGACAGAGAGGAGGGGGCTGATCTGGGAGATGATGCCAAAGCAGGGTTGACTTGGAAACTGAGATAAAATTAAACATCGTCCAGTATTTTAAGTGAGAACATCAAAATGCGGATCTTGACTCACAGTGTGTTATTTTCCAATAAACACGATGGGTTCATCGTAAATTGAAAACATAAGTCGAAAATACACCTGCCCTACATCATAGTTTAGCCTTGTCCACCTTATATGTGCTCGGGACACTGACTAGTCTACCGCTGGGCTCAGTTGGTTAAGCATCTGCCTTCGGCTCAAGTCATGATCCTGGAGTCCTGGGATCAAGCCCACGTCAGACTCCCTGTTCAGCAGGGAGTCTGCTTCTCCCTCCGCCCCTCTCCACTTATGCTCATTTTCTCTTGCTCTCTTTCTCTCTCTTTCTTTCTCTCTCTCAAATAAATAAAGACTTAAAACAAATGTAGAAATGTGAGAGACCCATGGAGACAGCCTTCTTTTATTTTTTTAAGATTTTATTTATTTATTTATGAGAGACACAGAGAGAGAAACAGAGACACAGGCAGAGGGAGAAGCAGGCTCCATGCAGGGAGCCCGACATGGGACTCAATCCCGGGACTCCAGGATCACGCCCTGAGCCGAAAGCAGACAGATGCTCAACCGCTGAACCACCCAGGCGTCCCTAGATGGTCTTCTAATGATATGAAAATATAAATATATGATGATGCCATACATCTGAGAGGAGTTTTGAAAATTGCATCTGTTTAATGAAGAACCATTTCACAGAATTTAATTTGGTTATATAGATTACAAATTTAAAATATATAGAAACTCTTATTTCAAACTATTTGAGAATTCTGTTGCTTTTCCTATAGACCCTATGAAGCAACTGCTTGAAAAAATACCACCCCCACTTTAACAGTAATCTATAAAATATCTCCAGTGTGCATAACATTCCACCAGGCACCACTGGAAGTATGGTGGCAGTGGATGACTCAGTCCTTGCCCTTGGTTTTAGAACATACTAGAATAATGAGACAGGCTTACCTGGAATGACCAAGTCAACCTATCAAGTGCTCCATAATGAAATACCATTGATGTCAGAGGGAAAACTGAACCAAATCATTTTATAACATTTCTATCAAGAATGGTTACATATTTTTTAGTTGGTATGTATTCCTGTAGCCAAAGCCACTGTGGTTGCTAATAGCTGTAGTGCAGATGCATGTAGTTCTGCAGAATGCCTACTACCTGCTACTGCCTCCCTCCGCCCCTGCCCAATTCTCTGCCTCTTGTAATGGTCTCTTGTTCTTCATTTCTCTCTGCCTCTGTCTCTCTGATGTGTGAAGCATAGGAGTATTTATGGAAACAGTGTTTAGTATTTCAGGCTTTTTGGTGGGAAAAAAATAGCTTGCAGATGGAGCTCACCTGAAATGGAAAAGAAAAGAAAAGAAAAAAGAAAAGAAAAGAAAAGAAAAGAAAAGAAAAGAAAAGAAAAGAAAAGAAAAGAAAAGAAAAGAAAAAAGAAAGGAAAGGGAAAGGGAAAGGAAAAAAAAAAACTACTCTCCCTAATTCTGCCCCAGCTCTCTTGGGTCCTTTCTACATGACAATATCAAAGAGCCACACCTGGCTTTGAGTACTGTTTGCTCCTATTGGAGAGGGAAGCACTTAACTTGAAAGGCACTGAAAACATGGTCCTTAGGTAGCTTCATTTGAGAGGCCGCAAAACGATACAGCACATTGGAGTAACGCCAAGTGCTCCCACGCCACAGGCCGCTCCTCACGCACTTTTGCTCTGTGAGTTAAAAGCTAACTGGTCTACCCGGGGGGGCTGTGACTCAGGAATGCCAAAGGACTTGCCTGACGTCACACAAGTGACAGGACAAGGGCCAGGACTGGGGCCTTTGGATGTCAGGGTTGCAAGTGCTTTGGGGGCTTTGGTTTTTGTCAGTGTTGTTGTTTTATATGAAAACTACCACATGGGCCAACAAAAATAAATAAATAAAAGGTCTTTAGTCCTTGATTATCTTTGCTTGCCAAGCTCAAATTTAGGAAGTGGTCGGGTGGTGGCAAGGTAATTCTGCAGGCCTGATGCTTGCAGCATGTGTGATTGTTCCTTTTGATGAGAGAGTGACAACCAAGCAAGGCTTCATTCCTACCAAGGACGTGTCATGGGCCTCTCATGCCCTTCTCCTTGCTTTCTCTGGGACCAACACTGTCCCAGAAAATCCTCCTGATGTCAGGGCAGCTTCTTAGAATTCCAGGATATCTCTCTGGGGCCCCCAGGATAACCTGACCTATTTTGTGATGGGTCGTGACTATTTTTAATGTCTAAGGCACCTTTGAAAGACAAACTGTCACCTCTGGGAGAGAATACAGTCCTATAAAGTGCACAGAAAGTGTGCTCACAGGGAGTTGTGCAGGGAACAGGGCTTGATGGAGAAGTTATGCAGCAAGTCATAAAACGTCACACAAAGACGATCATTTTCATCTATTTATAGACTTGTATTCAGAATTAGAATGAGCAGGCAAGGAGTGAGGGCAAACAGCTCTGTCCCAGCAGTGGGATGCCTGAGCTTTAGCACATGAGTGCTGTGGTCCCTTTTGTAGGGTCACAGACTTTGAGGAGGTCGTAAGGCAGTTTGGTGACTTCTGGCCCTTATCACATTTCCATTATGGAACGGTGTGAGATTTTAGCTGTAGCTAGCCATGAAAAGAATTGTATATATTAACAGCAAGAGATTCAGATTCCCATTATGTAGAGTTTCAGCAATATGGAAGGATAGAGGCAAATTTTTTGGAAAAAAGAAAAATTCAGAGACTACAGGAAACAGAGAAAAAGAAGATAGAGATGAAAGTGTGTCTTTATCTGAACTCAGGTGTTGTCAGCTTTACACATCTGAAAACAGGGTCACAAACCCCAGAGTCCTTAAAAAAAAGGCCCCAAGGCCCCAGAGAAGCTGTTGGAATGCCAGGTGATGCATGTAGTGGGCAAGGTCTCCTCTTAGAGTCATTCTCCCTCATATTAGCTGGGTTTTTCCTTACTTCTTTTTTTTTTTTTAAGATTTTATTTACTTATCTGAGTGAGAGAGAGGGAGAGAGAAGGAGCTAGGAGAGGGGCAGAGAGAGGGGGAGAAGTAGACTCCCCACTGATCAGGGAGCCTAATGCAAGGCTCAATCTCAGGACCCTGAGATCATGACCTGAGCAGAAGGCAGATGTCCCTGGATTTTTCCCTACTTTTAATGTCTGGGATCATCCAGTACCCCAGCCCCTAACTGATTTGCCACTGGAATGGTCACACTGGAGCAGGGCAAAGGAAAGGCTCCCCTGATGCCCTAATGATGAGTGAGGCGATGGTGTTGGCTCCAGGGTATAGTCAGCCAGAAAGCCCCTGGCAATCCCCCAAAAGTTGATAATAGAACCCCAGACATGAGGACAAGGTTGACCTGTACTCTTTAAATTCCACTTAAGGAGACAGGAAAAGCAGAATATATTTTCTAAAAGAGTAATTGGAAATTAAAAATACTAACTTTCCCACTACTGAGGCCTGTGGGCCACCACCGTGCTCTCCTACCAGGTCTCAAACTTTCAGGATTCTAGAACCTCATAGTTACCTCCAACGGTTAACTCTATTGTTTGAAGCTTTAGCTTCTACAGGAGAAGGTGTTATGTCCCTGGAAATCTTTTATATCCCTGGAACCCCTCCTTCCCTGAGGATGCCCCAATAGCAAACAGTCACTGTAGGAACTAAAGATGATCAGGACAATCTCCAGTATATTTTGTGACAGGTGATTCACAGGAAATGTGGGACAGTAACAAACCCAGAGAAGGCCAGGGAGCAGGAACATCTAGGAGCAGGTGAAGTGTGAATATTACCTCTCATGGAAGATCTTGGAGGTCCCAAGGGCATGTGACCGGAAACAGCTCAGCCCTCAGGTTCTAACCCACAAAATGTTGCAGGACACAAAGGTATGTTTGGAGACACACATTTAACGAAAAAAGAGGTCATTTGCATTTTTGAAGTGATCTATGAGGATTTGATTCTGACACCAATTCTGATATGTGAGTTTTTTTTTCATACCACCCAGCAGTTAACTCAGTCCTGACTGTCTACCTGGAGATAGCATCAGATCGCACAGGTTAGAGGCTCAGTTCTACAAAAGACTGCCCTTTTCCTGCTTCCCCACTTCAGGTGCCAGTCACAACAAGGCCGGGTTGTCACCTGTGCTTCTGACCCCCCAGCTGTGGATCAGAGGTTCCAACAATGCCCTCCTGGGGTTTGATTAATTTGCTAGAGCAGTTCACAGAACTCAGAGAAACATTTTATTTACTAGATTATCCATTTATTATAAGAGGATATACTTCAGAAATAGCCAGATACATAGGTTGAGGTACTTGGGAAGGATGAGGAGCTTCCATGCTCTCAGAGTACATCACTCTCCCCAAATCTTAGAGAAGCTTTCCAAACCCCATCCTTTTGGATTTTATGGAGATTTCATTATATAGACACAATTGATTAAATCACTGGCCATCTGCAGCCCTTCTCTCCTTCCTGAAAGTCTGAGGATGGGGTCAAAAGTTCCCTTATTATATGGTTGGTTCTTGGGGTGATCAGCCTCCACCTAAGATCCCTTTAGATGATATAGGAGCTTTCCAAAAGTCACCTCATTAACATAAGCTCAGGTGTGGTGACGGGTTTATTATGAGTATCGACACATCCTTATCACTCTTATCATTTAGGAAGTTCCAAGGTCTGTACCAGAAAGACAAATACCAGTAAAGACCAAATACATATTTATCACACATCACAATATCTCAGTGGTCTGGTAAAGTATCATAGTTCTTTAAAAGGAATATGTTTTTACTGTATTAAATACTATCATTTCCTACTTTCATTGTTTTAGTATTATTAATATTAATACATTAATAAACATAATAATTGTATATGTTCATTTGATAGAAATATTCTTTTTTAAAAAAATATTTTATTTATTTATTCACAAGAGACGGGCAGGGGGGTGGGGGGTGGGCAGAGACACAGGCAGAGGGAGAAGCAGGCTCCATGCAGGGAGCCCAATGTGGGACTCCATCCCAGGACTCCAGGATCACGCCCTGAGCCAAAGGCAGGCTCTAAACCACTGAGCCACCCAGTGATCCCTGATAGAGATATTCTATAGCTGGTTTTATAACTATGGAATTGGCTAAACAAGGGTTTAAAGACCGGTTTGTCAGCTTTTTATCCAAGAAAGATAAAAGGAGGTTTTGTGACTCATAATCTAGATGGTAGCACCAACTCTGCTAATCCTTTCCTCTGGAATGATGCCAAACTACACTAGAGAGATTTTTCCAGTTATCTAATTGTGGCTCACTTTACATTTTCGGGTGAAGATATGGATGACAGCACTGCCCATCACCTGGGTTTTTCTTCATCTGTAGGATTTGGAGTAAAGACAATGGATAGCTTTTTTCAGATTGATTAATCTCATCTGTGATGAGCTTGGCACTCTGTCTGAGGATACTAACTGAACACATATGACTTAAGTCTATAGAAGTCTGGTTTTACTTGAGCTATGATTGTGTTACTTTGTGCTGTTTTCTGTAAATGGTTAATGCTTAACTATGTATTTAGGCACTCATTTGTCTCTCAAGAGCCAGGGGACCTCAGTGAATTGTGAATTCTTGTTATTAGGTGTTAGTTATCACACAGTAGGTCGCCAATAATAAGAGCGTGCCGATAGCCAGGGGAACTGGATGTGGAGTTCAAAACAAATGAAGAGGGCTGAATATGCCAACAGTGTAGATTTCTCTCAACGACTCCTCCTCCTTTTCTCCACTTATTGCAGACTGCAAAATACAGTAGAAGTGCCTCCTCCAGAATAGCAGTGTAGGATAGTAATCACAGAGGAACAGAAGAATACAGGTCAAAAGGGATGGGGAGTGTGTTAAGAGGCATTGTTATTATTTTGTATTCTGCATTTGAGATCACTTTTAGAGGAAAATTGCCTTGGAGTGGAAAGACTTAAGTCGATCGTACAGAGATTATGCCGAGTGCTTTTAAACTCATCGACAGTGTCTGACAAGCCTTTCTGTAAAGTGCATCTGTGTGGTTAAAGCTCTACAAGTGAATGCTGCTGCCTCTCCAGGCAGAAGAAAATTGTGACATGTTTTCAGGATTCTTCCTGGAGCTCAATACTTGTACCCATGCTTAGGGCCTAGCTAGTCTCTGGCTGTACAGAGGAACCAAGTTCAGGAGGAATTCTGAGAGAATACAGTTGACTTCAAAGACTGCTGGAAATAGACTCCTTGAGGTTCAGGAGTTACTTATGATTTCTTCCATGCAGCCAAGAATGCATGGGACAAAGGGTTCTTTCTCCTGTCCTTTCTGTGCTCTGAATTCATGTGAGAGTGCTGCCCCCTACCCCCAGCACCCTCTGCGACCCTTCTAATGGGGAAGTTGAAGAGGTTCTGATTTGTCACAAGGTGGAAACAGTCTCCTGGGAAGAAAGGAGGTTTAAAAAGCAGAACACCATGGTGAGACCCTTATTAAAAGAATCCTGTCCTTTCAAACCCAGGATTTTTAGAGAAGTTTATAATTGGCATAAATTTCTAGAGAAAAGTGTAGTGTCCATAAATGACAAACTTATTATAATAGGTTTTCTGTGCCCACCAGTAACCCAAGGAACACTTGACTTGGGTCTGCAGGATGCCCAGGCTTGAGGAGGGCAGAGTGGGAGACACAGCAGTGAGCTGTGGGTGTCCTGATGGGTAGGACAGTGGTGTGTTTGGGATTCCAGCTTCTAGAGGGGGCCCAGAAGGGCTCATGGTTTAGGGCATCTTTAGAGGCTAGCATTTTTATTTTTTTTTAAAGATTTATTTATTTATGATAGAGAAAGAGAGAGAGAGGGAGAGAGGCAGAGACACAGGAGGAGGGAGAAGCAGGCTCCATGCCAGGAGCCTGACGCAGAACTCGATCCCGGGTCTCCAGGATCGTGCCCTGGGCCAAAGGCAGGCGCTAAACCGCTGAGCCACCCAGGGATCCCTTTTAGAGGCTAGCATTTTTAGAGGCTAGCTCTGCTCTCATTATGAACAAAGGACAGATAAACATTAAGTGACTCCAGTGGGACAAGAAGTGCTTAGCCACCACTTTGCCCCTTTTATAGCCCCCCAAATATCAACTGCACAGCATTATTTTTTGTTGCATACTCTTGTGGGACTTGGGCCAACCTCACAGGTCCACCTGGAAGGTGAGCACAGTCAAAATGGCATTGAGCAGCCCACCTGGGGCTCTGACCCCGTTTGCTTCTAAGCTTCCTCATCAGAGAGGCAGCTCAGCTCTATGAAGAGCCTGGGTTCAAGTCCCGCTGGTGGTGGTGAGTGAGTTACTTCCCTTCACACATGAAATGTGAATAATGACACCCACCTCACAGAGGTGTTATGAGGAAGACAGATCTTGAATATAAGGTGTTTGGCTACGGTGGAATTAATTATTAGGTTATTAGCAAGCAGCATGTTTGCTAACCTGCCTGATGGTCGTCCTTCACTGGTGTCTTGTCACATCACCAGGTTTGCCATGCTGACCCACCAGAAAGCAAGTGTCAGGGTCCTGACATCTCAGTTGCCACAGAGGCTGATAAGGTAGCTGGTTGGCTAGAGCTCAGTCTAGGAGCAGAACACAGTGATTGCCCTGTTCCCTTGTCTTGTCCCCCTGTTAACCTCCAGTCTCCCCAACTGCTTTTTCCTTTTTTTCTTTTTTTAAAGATTTTATCCATGAGAGACACAGAGAGAGGCAGAGACATAGGGAGGGAGAAGCAGGCTCCCCATGGGGAGCCCCATGCAGGACTCAATCCGAGGACCCCAGGATCATGACCTGAGCCAAAGGCAGATGCTCAACCACTGAGCCCCAGGCGTCTGTACTTTTCACCTTTCATTCTGTTTTCTTCCCCCATTTCTGTAAGAAGCAATGTTTTTCTGTGTATGTATGCAAAAAGCAATCAAAGTATTGTAGAAGAAGATACCGCTGCATTGCTTCCAATAAGTTTCAATATTTTATACCTCTATGAAAAAATCCAGATTTTCTGGTAAATTTTAGAATTTTTTTCCAAAAAAAAAAAAAAAAAAGAATTTTTTTCCACAAGTAAGTTATGACCACAGGGAAATTATGTTTCTTATGAAGGGAGCCCGCATGTAATAGTGGGTGAAAATGTATGGACTGAAAATGTCAATAGAGGAAAAACTACTTTTGATGATACATAAATACATACATAAATACATAAAATACAATTTTAAAATGTGCCATTATTAAAAAAAAAAAAAGAAAAAAGCAAGGCCTCTGAGGAAAAAAACTTGCTAAAGCTTTGGTCACTGTTTAAAAGCTGCCTTCAAAACATTTATAAACAGTTTGAATCCATCTGAATGTGTGTTTTACAGATTAAAAACAGTACCAGTGAATCTTAGCTTCTTAGCCATAAAAGGAAAGAGAGAATCTATAGCATCGCATACATGGAAAATGAAATAAATCACAGGATTGTACAGTGACACCCACAATATAAGCGATAGTGATCCATTGCTAGAGGTTTATTTGGAGTGCTTTGTTACGGCTCTTTGACTTATTTTATTTTATTTTATTTTATTTAAAAATTTTTTAAAAATATTTTATTTATTTATGATAGACAGAGAGAGAGAGAGAGGCAAAGACACAGGCAGAGGGAGAGACAGGCTCCATGCCGGGAGCCTGATGTGGGACTTGATCCTGGGGCTCCAGGATCGCGCCCTGGGCCAAAGACCGGCGCTAAACCACTGAGCCACCCAGGGATCCCCCTTTTTTAAAAAATTTTTTTAAATGTTTTATTTATTTATGATAGAGAGAGAGAGAGGCAAAGACACAGGCAGAGGGAGAAGGCTCTTTGACTATTTTAGATATAGTTAGTTTTTGTTTTTGTTTTTTTTACTGTGCTGAAATATAAAATTTACCATTTTTATCCTTCTTAAGTATATAATTTAGTGGCATTGGAGACCTTCACAGTGTTGCACAACTATCACCACTATTTCCAGAACTTTCCATCATCCCAACAGAAACTGCATCTATTAAATAGTAAATCCTTGTTCTTCCCTCGCTCAACCCCTGGTAACCTCTATTCTACTTTATGTCTCTATGAATTTGCCTCATCTAGGTATCCCATATTAGTGGAATTGTGCAATATTTTTACTTTTTTTTTGTCTGGCTTATATCACCTACCATGTTTTCAAGATTCATCAATGTATCAAAATGTCCATCCTTTTTATGGCTGAATAATATTCCATTGTATGAACACAGCATATTTTGCTTATCCACTCATCTGGGCATTTGGATTGCTTGCATCTTTTGGCTGCTGTGAATTTTATTGTGCAAGTATCTGCTTTCATCTCTGATAATCAGTGTGTTTAAAAAGGTATCTTTCTGGAGGTTGAGATTTTCCAAGAGAAGGTGGAAGGCCACATCAGGGAGTAGCATCCACTTGCTGCCATGAAAACCAGCCATTGAGGCTGTGTTGTGCAGTCTGGATAGTTAAATCTGCCCTCGTGCCCATGGACACCACAGACAAAATGCACATGGTCTTTGAGCCTGAGGCAAGCCATCTGGCAAATGCACAGTGACATATAAACAAGATGGCAGTACCACAGAGCCCTCCACCCCAAGAAAACCTTACTAAATAGCATGAGGGGTAGTCACCATCAGGGAGACTTCCAAAAAAAAAATGGCCCAGGTGATCTAGTCTTAGCTGCAGAAGAGAAGGACAAATGCAAGCAATTATGTGCAGTGGATGGCATGTTACAGATGTAGGGTAAGGAGAGAGGGGTCGATGAGAAGCACATGGCTTCCATTCTTCAGGACAGATTAAGGAGGCTGTGCCCCCCCCCCCCCCGCCACAGGATGGAGACTGGAGCATTATAAGTGGCAAACAAAACAAAGGAATAAGGTATCAACTGATGGGGTACACGGTGTGACAGAAGGATACCAAGTGGGGACCCTCTGTGTGCAGGTGACGGAAAAGAGATCTGGGGCTCTGGAGACAGGCAAGAGGTGGAGGTGAGCATGAGAGAAGAAGGTTGGGGGGCGGTGTGGGGAAAGCCTGCCCCACCACAGGGCTTTGTAGGCTGTGTCTCTGCCTGTCACCACCCTCACAATCACCACCGCTGCTTCTGTGCTCCCTTATATTTCAGTTTCTGCACATACTTCCTCCTCTTTATCAGTGTCTTAATTATCTTTTGGTTTCTAGAACCTTCTACATTTTGTAGCCTGGGATAGTCTGCTAGCCTCCCACAGAACATGTCTACCCTAGAATGTGAATTCATAATCAAGCCCATTCAGAATGTCCCAATTCATAACAAAATGTGCAGTATCTGTGCAGAGTGCGGGAGACCTTGTGACCAGACAGTGTGACCATTTTCAGTTGTGTGGAAGAAAATGGACAGCTGAAACCCAGACAGTTTTGGGGGGTTAGAAATAAGGTGGAAGACAGTGTCCAAGAAAAGAACCATATCACCAGAGGGGCCCTCCTGACAGACAGGCGGCAGGCCGGTGGGGCTTCCATGGGGGGCCAAACAGGACACACGGGGCTGACCTGTCCTGAGTGCCTAGAAAGTATGGAATCTCTCTTTTCTCATTTTTTTCCCAATTGGATGTTGGTTTATATCCGAATGAGATTTCTGTATTTGCACACCTGGCTGATGCCATGACTAGCAAGGAGGTCTTTCCAGAACACATCCCACTCTCGGTGCATCTCAGTTTCCATATGAAACCAAAGACAGAAGCTGTTTTGTGGAAGAACTTTCATAATATTTTTTCTCTTTATTTCCCAGTCCCCTGATTGATGCTTTTCCTTATCCCACCGTTCAGCCCATCTCCCTAAGCCTTGGTATTCACTTTATGTTAATATGCAAAAACCTCGTCAGTCACATGGAGGAGTGCCTCCCGAGAATTTATCTCGGACAGGATCTGATGGTGAGGGAGAGCATGTGTCCTCATTTTTCTCCTCATGGTTTGACTCATCCTGCGCATCTTTGCCAGTGGTTCTTGGCACATATAAGTGCATTGTAGAAAATCTGACCTACTCACCTCCCTGAAATGATGGAGGTAACATCCGCTCAGTGTGGGAGAGAAGTTCTTTTTAAGTTAAAATTTCCTCTGTGACTTGGTAACAGACAATAGATTTGTTTATGTGACCTGTGATAGGAATTTAAAGTTCTAAAATATCCAATTTCCATTACATATGCAAAAAAAGAATATACAGAAACCACACAGCTGAAAAAGTGGACACTTCAAATATAACGTTTCTCATGTAGTGAAAAAGACATTTTTGTAAACATTGGTTTTGGTCCTGTAGAGAGAAGAAAGCCTAAATGAATAATAATGGTTTTTACTCTCTACTTTGGGGAGAAGATGATTAGCATCTGAAAATGTTAATAAGAAAAGAATCATAATTAGTTAACTAATGTTTGCTTTTCACGGCTATCATTTTACTGAACATACTATTTCATTTAGTCCTTATAAGAAACCTTTATATAAAATAGGTATTAGTATTATTACCACTTTAAAATATGGAAATTGGGGTGCCAGGAGCTCAAGGAACGAGCCCAGTGTCACAGACCATGAGTGATGTATCTTGACTTGGACATGAATGCCTGTGGTCTTCATCCACCTTTCCCCTTTACACACAAAACATACATGTTTTCACATGCTTGCTAGAAAGCTAAAAATTCATGAAGATGTGAACCAATTTTGGAATACAAAAAACTTATTCAAATTTATGAAGTTTCTCTAAAGCCATACTCTGAAAACTTTTTAAAACCAATTGAGGGGGTGCCTGGGTGGCTGAGTCAGTTAAAGCATCTGACTCTTGATCTCAGCTCAGGTCATGATCTCAGGGTTGTGAATTCAAGCCCCACGTTGGGCTCTACTCTCGGTGTAGAGCCAACTTAAAAAAAAAAAATTGAAATTCCACATTCAACCTGAAAGCTCTCAGGTGTGGGTCCTCCAGATGATAAAGGAAGAAATAAAGTGCCTAACCGGAGAGTCAGAGTGAATTAGTGGGATACAGAGATAAGTGACCAAAACCCTGTGGAAGTGTGAGCTGTGTGGACATCCACTGGAATGAAAAATGGCCTTTCCACCAGCATTTTCTCATTTCCAGACTGTTTGCTACTTAAACCTCCAGAGGACTCTTTCTGTGAACTCCAGCTAATTTGCTGAAGCACTGTGGCTTCCCAAGTAGATGTGTGGTGCTGGTCACACATGTGCGCCTGAGCAAGGCAGGAACAGAGCAGGTGGGAGTGAAGGGATTGGCACCTGGCTGTGACTTTCTTTCTGGAAACCTGAAAAAGGTTTGGTGATGTGAGGAGAATGGAAACATCGAACAGGGACTTGCTCTGGTGAACCCAAGGGGGCCAGAGATGTCTGAACAGATGGCTGTTGGGCAAAGCAAAGATACCTCAGCCCCAAGTCGCTGAGCCATCAATAGCCTCATCCCTGCTTCAGAGAAAACACCCCAAAGTGAGGCATAGTCCCCCCCCACACACACACACACATCCTTAGCTGCATCAGGCAACCTTTGCAAGTTTACCACCATTCCTGCTCTTGGTCCCGGAGACTGGGAGAGATAAGGTGCTGTGGGCCTGTGCAGTATCCCTTTCTTTACACTCTTCCCAACCCAAGCTGCTATGGGTGGGGGTGATTTTGCTGAATAGGAGCATTGAAAGATCTGAAGGTTGGAGGTACCAGGGACATCTGCGCTTACCATGGGGCAGGCGAGGGCTCAGAAGCAAGGCCGCAGGCTTGTCAGAGATGAGTGATCTTCCCAGTGGGCAGTGGTCCTGAAGATGCATCAGAGAAGGAAGCAGGATGAGCTTGCCGGCAGACAGCGTTTCCTGATTAAGCCTCTGTCCTCTGTCGACTCAGAAGCCATTAGGATCTGGCTTGATTGCACAAATGGATTTATATGCAGCCCATCCTAACAAAATGCTGTTGCTGAGTCCAAATAAAGAACCCTTCTGCCCTTGGGCTCTGTGACACAGCCACCATCAGTGTGAGAGCATGGGGCCCGGTCGGCTGAAGGGAAGACTTTGCCGATGACAGTGGCTCTTATGGTGGCCCCCCTGCTTTAACTGTTGAGGGGCTGCAATAGGTATACCTGGTCTGGCAGCTGATTGTTTTTAAGCACTGTCTAGATCAATATGTCTAGATCTGTCTCATCGATATGATAGGCTAACAGAAATATGCATGGTTTTGGGCATCAGGCTTCTTTCCTATGTGTTCACGGAAGACAGCACCACAGATCCTAGAACTGGCTTCCTTGCTCTTAATCACCTGGACCCAGGGCTGTCTGCATTCTTCCACAGAGTGCTGCTCCAACCCAGGGCCTTCCCTCTGCTCTGCTCTGTGTGTGTCCTTAGCCCAGGGCCCATATTCCTGCCATGATGTCCTGTTCCTCCCAGGTTATATTCTGCCGGAAGCATGATTCTTTCCCTGTGTTCACTGGTTGGCCCACCTCAGGACACAGGAGAGGCCAGCCCCTTCCAACAGTGTCTGCACAGCTCCTGGGCCCTTGGGAGTTTCTCTGGCTGCAAGAGCAAGTAGCATCCTGCCCCTCATTTCGAAGCTCAGTTACTGTCTTGCCTAATTGAATCCTCTGCCATCCCCAAATGGTGGTGCAGGCTAACAGGGAATAAAGAGAGCTTTGGCTCCGTAGGAGTCACGAAACCATGGGGCGAACATCTCCATTCTCCCCTTCAGTCACTCTAGAGTGTGCGTTAGAGGCGGAAATCCCAGGTGCTCTGGTTTGGAGATGAGAATTGCAGATGATTTACCAAAGGGACAGGATTGGCCTTATGCAGAATGCTAGCCAGTGATGCTTTCCAGATTTCAGTGCCTTTGGTGGATGATTAATGGAGCTGAGTGGTGCCTCCAGATAACAGGGCTCCAGGACAGACACGGGTCAGCAAGTCAGCCTCTGCCTGGTCAGGGAGCCTCTTCAAGAGGAAGCCATCAGCTGGGGAGGTGATTAGAATCTCAGATCCATTTGTGTCCCCAGATGTCCATTAGGCCCTCCTTTGTCCTCTGTGTGAGAATATATTTGATGATCTCCAGCAGCACAGAGCTAATCCTGCCTAGGGGCTAATCCCTTAGCTTAATTTCCTTTCTATCTCACTTGAGGGCTTGAGGTCATTGGTCCATTGAGGGCTTTGCTTTCAGGGGAGACGGGGCCTAAGCAACACAGTAGTAGATTTAGTGGGTGTGTTTGTATTATGGCTCAATTCTCTTATCCTTAAAATATAACTTTTCTGATTTGAAAAAATAATATAAAATAATTTTGACTGTTACAGGGAAATTTTTTAAAAATCTGTAAAGAAAAACATGAAGTCACCCACAGTGCTGCTGCCCATTGCTAAGACCTGTTAGCATTTTAGTGTATTTGCTTCTAAATATTTACAAGACAAAAATATTTAATCTTGATGAGATACTCAATTTATGTTTTTATCCTACATCTCAAAGGTTGGCATTTTATGAAGAATTTCCCATGTCATTAAAAATTTTTGGTAATCATAATTTTTAGTGGCTGTACAATATTGTATCAGCTGTTTTCAGTGAAATTGGAAATCTATATGCATGATTTTTTTTCCAACACTATGGAAATTTTCAGACGTATAGTAAAGCTTAAGGAATTTTATAGTGAACACTAGTATACTCACCATCTAAATTCTGCATTAACATTTTATTGTACATGATTTATCATTTATTTATCTATCCATCTCTTTATCTATTAACCCATCTTATTTTTTTAAACATTTGAAAATGTAGCCACCAATCCACTTTCCTTAAATATACATTGTTAACTAAATTTTTGCTTATACCTTTTTTAAAAAATATTTTTATTTATTTATTCATAAAAGACACATGTTAAATTGTCTTTATATATGTTGAATTAACAAATATTTTGAGTTTCCTGAGAAAAAAGCATATTAATGGTATTGATATGTGTTAGTAGTCTGGCCATGGGCCTAAATTTCTGTTTTGCAGCAAAAATGGAGAACTGTATGTAAAGAAAGTATAACAATTATTTCTATGTATTTTAGGGGCTTTAACCAGGACATCCTCTTGTTGGTGTTAGAAATGTTTGCTTAATTTCCAGACCTTTCTTAAAAACAAAACAAAGCAAAACAAAAAACAAAAACGTGGGGTTTTTTTGAGGCTCCAACCTGATTTAGTGCATGGTCAGCCATTGACTAAGGCTGAAGCATCTCTGGCTGAGGTGGTTTTGTTTGGTTTTGTTTTTTAAAATCATGTATTTGCTACCAAGTATTGTACTCGTCTCAATGGGAATAGTGTAAAAATTTGAAAAGGCCTTATGTGGTATGTATCATAGTTAATAAATCAATCTTGTAAAAAATAAAAATAAAAATAATGCAGCTGCTGCTGAGGTAGGACTCCACTAGGGAGGAGAGAGGCAGAGATATAGACAGAGATATAGACAGAGAGAGAAATAGGCTCCTTCCTCACAGGGAGCTTGATGTGGGACTCTATCCCCGGACCTTGAGCCAAAGGCAGATGCTCAACCACTGAGCCACCCAGCTGTTCCTGCTTATACTTTTTTTGAGTTAATTTATGTACATTGAAATGCACAGATCTTAAATTTATATTCACTGAATTTTGATAAATGTGTACATAAATTTTATTCATAGCACACTCTATCATTTAGAACAATACTCAGAGTAAATTTAGAAGATCCAAAGTATGTTATGGCTGATTATTATGAAATATACCACAAGTAATTCAGAACTTTTTCATATGCTCTTTTGTTCTAAAACTGAACAAAGTACTAAATATTTTCTTATGTTATGTGCACCTGAAAAAAATGAGTGATTAATTTTCTGCAAAAAGGGGACAACATTTTAATATATCACTTGTTTGTATTTTTTGGCTCTTCTTTTTTTAAAGCAATCTCTACACAACATGGTATTCAAACCCATGGCCCCAAGATCAAGAGTCACATGCTTTACTGACCAAGCCATCCAGCCACCCCAGCTTTGTTTTGTTTCTCAAAGTACTTCTAACTCTTTTGTATTGTTTTGTTAGACTGGGAAATAATTTGCCTATAATTTGCATCTCTCAGTGAACTAGTATATTTTTGCCAGACCAATGGGAGCCAGGAACTGATTATTATTAATAAGACACAAACCTTATCTTCAGTTCTACTTGACAAATAGCATACATTTTTATAGATTTTCAACTTTCATGAAGCCCTAGGGGCACTTATTTATCACCTAAGTGAGTCAGTGGAAGCTTCTGAAATAGAGATTCTAATTCAATATTTCATGCAATGCTTGATGATGTTCCTGAGTGCCTGTGTGTGTGCCCACTGGGAGTTCCTGTAATTTTGAGGAAGGACACTATTTTTTGTAGAATCATCATTTTGGTCTTGTGATGGTCAGATTTTCCATTGTTTCTGTTTGCATATTAATAATCTACACTGTTGCTTTATCACCTTCAGTTTCATTTATTTTGTGTTGTGTTGTAGTATGTTTTTGCCACAATTTTCCAAATACTAGGCCTCCAAATTAATGTCTCTGAGTCTTAAAATGCATCAACCAGTCTCTACTGCAAAGCAGATATGTGTCTTGTTCCCCAAATGTGCACAAGCAGCAACCTGTCTCTTCCCAAGAAAAAGTGGCATTTGGTAGGTAGCCTGGGTGTGCTGGTGGTCTCTGTCCCTCTGAGGTGGGTCTCTCAGTCCAGGTGCTGTGGCTTGTGGCCAGGCTGTTGTCCTCTTGGCCTCCTCCCTCTTAGCTGTGGGTGCTGGGATCTGAACCAGCTCTGACATTTATGGCTGTTACCTTTCTTCCACCAGAGCATTTCAATGTAGTTTCTTCTCCTCTCCTCACTTACTTTGTGGTATTTTGTCCTCTGATCATAGTTTCTGTCTTTTCCATATAAGGACCTGTGCTGTCCGCAGCCTCAGATCCTCAGAAATCACCAGTGCCAACAAATATTTCACAGCCATGAGGTACCTCGTGAGCAGAGCAATTTGCAACCATTCTGGTAATAGTGCTTTGTGCTCTTTTGCTAGAGAAAGGAGAGGCTCTTTGTGTGAGAAGACTCAGCAGTTTGGGGCTTGAAAACCTCAAGAAAACAAAAAGAAAAGCAGCCCAGATTGGCAGATTGGGCTGTCAGAGGCCCAGAGGTCAGCCGGGAGGGTCTCAGGGCTGTGACTGTGAAGAAGGAGGCAGAGTCAGGCTCGGGTTGGAGCCCCACCTCTGAGATTGGGGCACCTGGAGACATCACCTTACTTCTGATGTATCTTCTTGTCTATTTATCAGTGATAATAATGTATGCCCTTCAGGGCTTTTGTGAGGAGGAGATTAGATCAGACATGTAAAGAAAGAGTTTAGTGGGGCACCCGGGTGGCTCAGTGGGTTGAGCATCTGACTTTTGGTTTCTGCTCAGGTCACAATCTCAGGGTCATGAGATTGAGCCCCATGTCGGGCTTTACACTCAGCGGGAAGACTTCTTGACATTCTCCCTTTCCCTCTGCCTCTTTCTCGTTCTCTATCATAATTTTAAAAAGAAAGGAAGAAAGAAAGAGTTTATCATTGCTCCTGGCATGAGTATGTGCCCAAGAAATGGTAATTGTTAATATCTGCCATTATTCTCCCAAACAGCCAAGAGAAAGTGGTTGTGGCCACGTAGGGTATGAATCCGAGGGGGGCTGGTTTACAGGGCCCTGCAGTATAACATTGGTGCAGTGGACTTCAGCTGAGTGCAGTGGTTCCATGGCATGTTGAGAACTGGTCTCCCTGGGAGCTCTCTGGGAGCTGAAAAGTGAAAAGGTATCTACCAGCCAGGATCTGGTGCTTCTAGCTGGAGGAGAAGCTAATAATTCGTACCCTTCACATCCCACAACACTTACGTGAGGTCTAATGTGGATGAAAGGATCTTGGTAACCCTCTCCTAAAAAGAAAGAAGGCCTGTGTACCTTCATGTTCTTATTCTAATTTTATAAGCACATGTACTGTAAATCAGCCCAAAAAAGCCTAAACAACTTCTAAATAATAAGGATCTGTAAGAATTCTGAAAGTCATCTGCCTACATCTGTACCCTCTTTCCCATCCTCACTAATGATTCACAGCATCCTAATTTTTGTCTCTCTTTATTACTAATCTAAATTTTAAGCTCAAAGCCCTATCTCTGAAATGCTTTAGCAATTGAGAGCTTGTTCCTTTTTCTGAAATTGCCTGGAAGAAACTGGCTAACTTCAAATAGGAAACATTAAGAAATGACTTGAAAGTCCAAATAATTGCCTAACTTTGTATTTTATTTAATCATTTTCAATACTCAGCAAATGCATCAGCCTTAGATGGATTCAGTTTGGAGTCAGAAACTCAATTTTCCCCCTTTTCTATAGGAACTTAGAGTTGATTTGTTGGCAGTTGGCCAGACTAAAAAGAAGGAGCAGAATGAATCAGCAAGCAAATCCCCTGTTCTGGGTTCAGTTTATTTGATGGTCAACATTTTCTTCTTTTTCTTATTGTTTCTTGGAAGAGATTCTCCACTGGATCTCTGAGTCATCTAGGGAAATAAACTGGCCATGAATTACGTGCATATGAATCATCCTACACCCAGGGTCCCTTGGCCAGTATACCCAAAGCACTCAGCTAGCTACCTTGGATGAGACTCGTAGCAGGTGAGCCCAGAAAGACATTCTACCCCAGGCTGGGGGCCTTGTGACTACCTGGCAGTCGGCGAGAGGGAGCCAGATGCTGGGGACCTGCAGTGCAGTGCAGTACCTGGCGGATTCCCTCACTCCTCAGGGGGCTTCCTGGCCTTTTTAGCCGATATACACATAGATTATACCAGAAATGCCAGGCTAATGAAAACAACGTCAGCTTACAAAAAGAGATCCAAGAAGCTGGCAGATAATTTCTGATAAAACACCACTGTAATCCTTCATCAGAGATCAGTGATGGCCTCTTTTCTCTGACCTCTTTAATAATTCCCTGAGTTGTTTTTTTTTTTAATTGTAAAGGAAATCATATTCACTCTAGGTAATTTAGAGACTATAAAAAGCCACAAAAAAAGAAAATTAAAATCACCCACAATTCTGTCACTGTAGGATGAAATACTTGATACCTGTTTCTCCAGTCTGCATTTCCGACGTACATACATAATACGTGCATATATTTGCATTGTATCAGCTGTAAATTGAAATCACAAGATACATGCCGTTTATAACCTGCATTTTTCTTTTAATGTGTTGTATTTCTCCTGAATCTTTAAAAATTCTTCAAAAACTTAATTTTAACGCCCTCCACAGAATTCATTCACTATTATACAAGGTAGTGTGATCAACATTGTGACCCATGAATCTTCCTCCCCATCTCTGCTGTTCCCTTAGGTCCCTGAACTTATTTTATTCTTATTGTTTCCTTTCTTATTGTCTGACTCTGCATACTCTCATATAAGTTTCTAAAAACCCAAAGACTTGTTACTCTGTTGCCCAGACAAGGCAACATAGTAGATATTGGATTAATACTGGTTAAGTGAGGGCCATCTGAGTCATTTCCAGGACTTAAGTCATTTCCAGAGGTGGAATTCCTGGCACACACTGTGTGCCTTTGCCATGCTCAGTTGCCTGCCGGGAATGCCGTGGAAATCCTCACTCACTGATCTGGACGGAAGTGCCTGCCTCTGTGGACATCTGCTAACATTAGGTGTCATAAGTCTTTTGGTGTGCAGACCTCCAAGTGAAAAAATGATACTTTATTTCAATTGCAAGTAATCATGTGTTTGTCGACCATTAATTTTTTAATTACAGCAGTTTTCCTGTTGCTTGCCAAATATCACTCTTTTGTCCGCCTTACACTAGGAAAATCTTTTTTTTGCCCATTTGGTCATTTGATTTTTGCTTTTTAATAAATGATTTTTTTGATACATAAACATTTAGAGTCTTACCAATCCACATGACCAATCTTTTTGTTGGATGTGTTGGCTTTTGTTTCTCTGTAAACACAGAAAAAAAGCTATGCCCCAAGAACAAACAGAAATTCATTGCTTTCTTTCTAGTTCCTTTATGATTTCATGCATCTTGGTTTTTAATTCATCTGGAATTTTTTTTTTTTGATACATGGTATTGATCTTCCTTTTTTTTTTTTTTCCCCTGTGCTAATTGTTCCTCCAACATCTACAAAATAGGCCATTCTTTCCCCTACTTTTAAGATGCTATTTGTATCAGTTGTTAAAAGCTCATCTACTCTCAGCCTCTGGGACTTAGTTCTGGATAGTTTCCTCTCTGGTTTATCTCTGAGCTTTGTGTTTTGTTCCATTTATCTAATTTTGTACCAGCACCAAACCATTATACTGTATTTTTATGTCTAGTAGTGCAAACCTACTGTCATTTTTCTTCCTTTTCAAAGTGTTCTTGGCTCTTGTTACCAATTTATTTTTCTAGACCAGAGGTCAGCAAGCTTTCTGAAAAGGGCCAGATAGTAAATGTTGTAGGTTCTACAGACCATATGGTGTGTCACTGCTACTCAGCTCTGCTTCTGTAGTACAAAGTAGAAGCAGACAGTAATAGACAAAACTGTGCTCCGATGCAACTCATTTATAAAACAGGCTGTGGGTTGATTTGTCCTGAAGGCCTTAGTTTGCCAACCCTGGTCTAGATGAATTTTTGAGTCACTGTGTCAAGTCTTTCCGTACTCTTCGCTCCCCTCTCACATCTATGCAAATAGCATGTGTGTGTATGTATGTGTGTATGTATATACACACTCGTAAATAGTTTCCATATATATACACATATGTGTGTGTATATATATTACATTATATATATATATATGGAAAGAGAGGAATTTGGTTAAAATGATGTTGTACTTACAATGATGTGGGGGAAATGTGACATCTTTATAAAATAAGGTCTTTCCCTCGGACAGCATCAAGCATTTCTTTATGTCTGTCACCAAAATTGTATGGTTTCTTTCGTAGAGGTCTTGGCCAATTTCTGGTTAACTTTAATCTTCGCATTGTTCGTCATTTTAGTTGTCACTGTGACTGGGATCCGTGTTGGGAATCCTACGGCCCCCCACCTATTCTGTGATTCACTAGAAGGATCACAGGACTCAGAGGCAGTTGTACTCGGGGATTAGCAAGGAGAAAGACCCATCAGGAGAGTCAGAGGAATCCGTACACAGGCTCCCCATTGGCTGCCTCCCAGCAGGAGCTCGCCTAGGCCCTTCTTCCCCACACCTAAATGGCACCATCATTCTTCTGTCTCCATTTCCAGCTTTCATCTCACTTCATCTCACTTTCCTCTTGGGTGTGCAGAATGTGCTTTGCATTCATTGGGAGAACATGTTGCAGTGCAGGGTGGCTTGCAGAGGCAGGCTCACCATTCACTGCAGTCCTAGTTAAGTCCCAGAGGCTGAAGCCTCTGGAATGGTTTGTCTCCTTGCTTCTTTATTGTAACTCTTCTCTGTAGTGAACCATCGGAAGTGTTCATCTTGTTCAGCTCATTCAAATCAAAGAAGCTCCTTCATTGCAGCGCAAAGAATCTTGGAAAGCCTACGGACTATGGGCAGTAAATCTCTTCTTAAGACAGGTTTAACATAACCTGTTGGAAGAGATTCGTTATATCTTTGTGGTTTGACCCTGCTTTTACCAGAAAGACTAAAGGAAACAAAGCTGCTTCTGCAGCTAACCCTAACCCTAACCCTAACCCTAAACAGTAAGCTTCCACACACTGTGCCGTGGCTGACCTGAGAGTGCCCACACTTCGTGCTGATTCTGTAATCTTCTCACTCTCTCAATTGCCTTTCTTTCCTCCAGGCCTCTGGTCCCCTAGAGGCTAAGGGACGGCTGGAATTTTTAATTGTTTCATAGCCCTGAAATTCATCCATTAAATGGCACTCCCTGGCCTTCTGTGAGTGAGGCATTTTGAATACACATAGATCTAAGTTCATTACCGTAGGTCTGACCCTGATAGAAGTGCATGAGAGCCTCCTTCCCAGTCTGTTTGGGCAGGGGCACTGCTGCAAAGGAATGAGCAGAGAGGCTCTGAGCCCTCTTCTGATGAACTCCAGGAGGGTCCAATGTTCCAGGTCCATGCCTCATGCCTTGTGTAGGGCAAGGCTGCAGAAGTGGGCAGGTAGCCATCAGGGAGACCGCCTTCCCACTCACTGGCTTGCTGGGGTCTAAAGGAGAGCCGACAAGTCTTTAACTTTCCAAACCACCTTCTCCCCACTTATCTCAGGATTTTGTTCATCTTTTCAAGGTTTCACATCTGTGTGTCTCGCCTCCTAGGATGCTTCTCGCTCTTCCAGCCAGTTCTCTTGGTCTTCATACGTTACATTAGCAGGGAGTGCCTTGGCTCCCTGCTGTTCTATTTCAGACATCTCTTGGCCCTTTTATTTTTTTTTTTATTTTTAAAATTTTATTTATTTATTCATGAGAGACACACACAGAGAGAGGCAGAGACACAGGCAGAGGGAGAAGCAAGCTCCGCGCAGAAAACCTGATGAGGGACTCAATCCCCAACCCGGAATCACGCCCTGAGCTGAAGGCAGACGCTCAACCGCTGAGCCACCCAGGCGTCCCTACCCTTTTATTTCTATTCATGTTTGTATTTCAGACATATTTCTTGCTGATAGCAGGCAGGGGTGTGCTGCATTGTATATGAAACTAGGCAGGGACCTAGCCCAGTGAAGGACAGTCAGGGCCTCTTCACATGAATGTATTATGGACTTACAAGACCTTTAAGATGTAGGTTTAGTCATGAGTTGGAAGGGGGCTGTGCATGGAGAATGCTGCATCCTGGATTAGGTTTTTTCCATAAGCGCAGGCCACCCTTCTCTCCCTTCCTATCACTTTGTGATCTGGCCATTTATCCATAGGTACTCAGGAAACACCAACTAATTTTGATATTAGCCCCAACAAAACATAATTAAGAAAGGTAAGGTAGCTCCAGAAATACTGCCTACCTTTCTCCTATCTTCCCATTTTTATAAATTATCCAAACCAACATCCATTATCATTAAACTGAATAATTGAGGAATACTCCAAATACAATCATGATGGCTCAAAGACCTTGCTAAGCTCTCTCACCAGTTTTTAAACATTGACTCTAAGTGGTTCCTTGATTCCAGTGGGGAAAAAAAAGAACCTCAGTCCATTGCATGTGCCCCTGACTGGTGGGGACAATGTGACCCTAGCATAGCTCCTGTATGTGACCTCCTCCCATAACTGAATGTCCCTTGGATCTATTTCAGAGTTCCCTGAAAAGAAGAGGCAACCGAGAAACGTACAAAGAAAAGAAAACCTTTAACCAGGTAAGCAGAGGCATTGTTCTAATGTTACATCTCTTGAGGGGCAGTCACTTCATTTTGAATTGTCTCCAAAGTGTTAGCATTGCCTTTAAAATATTCAAAGAAACATTACCTGCCAAAAAATGTGGACTCATTCAAAATCTCCATAGGGTGAAAAGGTTCACTCTAGAACCTTTTCAAAAAAACACCACCAGCTTCTGTTTTTGTTTCTCGCACTGATAAGCTGGTGACTTCTTCAAGAAAGACGAGAACAAACGGACTCTGCAAAACATAATTTGATATAATTTAGGGCTCTCTGGCAGTACTCACAAATGATAAGACATATTTTGGCCTTCAGCATCATTCACACAGTAAAATAGTATGGCCTCTGTGCTATTGGGTCATTCATAAGCTATTGTTTTAGGTGTTGGGTTGGTTTGTGTTTTTTGGGGGTTTTTTTGTTTGTTTGTTTTTTAATGTGCAAGCTGAACAGTATCCTAAACTGTCCTAATTAAAAGTGAAATGGTCTCACTGGGAGATGGCACAAGCCTCACCCTTTCTGTGTACACAACTTGTGTTCTGCAGAACTTCCTGAGCTCTTTTGAACACTTGCTTTACTGGATTCCTTTCTTCTTCTTCTTCTTCTTTGAAAAAAAAAAAAAAAAAGGATCTTGCTAGCATTAGGTATTGGAGAGAACAAAGGCCTGAGTGGGGTATCAGCAACCCAAGCTCTCAGAGCAAGGAGTAATTTGATAGGCGCAAGAAGTCCCAGTAACTTGGAGTTCCACTGGCCTGCCCCGTGAACTCCACCCTCAATTGGCTTTGGTTGTGCCATTATCCAAACTCACTGATGCCCAGCATAGCCTTCAAGGAGGGCTGGGCCATGTGAAGAAGGAAGAATGTCAAAGATTAACCTTTCCCTTTGGGCTTCTCTACTCCTAATCTCACTTTGACATCTACTGATAACAGGGAAACTAAAATCTGCAGGCTCTGTGCTGGGGTCTTGGACCCTCATGGGCTTCGAGTACATTTCAGCTTCCTGGCTCTTGAGCAGGGAGGATCTCCCTTAAAAGGGTAACCTCTTCCCCATTCTGGAATGACCAGCATGGCACTGCAGTCCCCGTGGGTGACTCAGGCTGAGCAACACTCAGGAGTGTTTGCGAAATACTCCGGGCACTGGGAATGTGTTCCGCTCCCCCTCTGCCTGTACTATCATTGAGAAAGGAGTTTCTGTCCAGCAGAGTGGTGGAACCGAGCGCCTTGGAAACTGCAGGTCTACAACCAAAACTCAAAGGAAACTGGCACCCCGGCGCAAGGTAGGAATGTGCGTAGTCAGCGCTTGGGGTGCTGGCTGGACATCAGACTTGCAAGCCAAAGAATATATAGCGATATATTTTTGTTGCTTGACAAGGCCTTTTCCGGCTGGTGGTGGTGGTGGTGGTGGTGGTGGTGGTGGCGATGGTCCCATGTGTGTCCTCCCTTCTGTACCATGCTTGCCTTCTCTGCCTGCAACAGGACTTGTGTTGTGTGGAAAGTCTGATTGGACCTTCTGCATTGATTCTGCATTCCTGGAGCTATCTCATGATCTTTTGAAACCAGAGCTTGGTATCCTTCAGCTCAGGATTCAGCCTAGACCCTCCCCTGGAATTTGGCAGAGTGTTAGAAAGTGTGTAGTTACAAGATGGGAATCCAGTCTCCTGCTGCTCCCACTGAGGTTGTGATTCCCCATCTTCTGAGAAGGAGTAGCTCCCTGCCCCTAGAACAGGCTGAGCCTGGCTCCCCAGGCCTCCCCCTACCACACCTGGGCAGCGCCCAGCTCCAGCCACCCAGACCAGAGTGGGCAAGTCTGACCCTTCTGCCAAATGCATACATTCCCTTGGCTTCAGAGATTGTCTTTCTTTGGAAAACTGCTTTAGCACTGGTGGCAGATCTAAGTGTCATGCATGGGTATTGAGTAGAAATGACAACACGCTTTAATCATGTTAGAATTCCTGGTATGTGTTGTAGTTTCTGCTTTTAAGGAACAAGAAGACTTTTGGGATACTTTATCAATCTTCAGGTAACCTATGCATTGGACCCTCCTTGAAGTGTGTCCTAGAATCTTGCTTCTCGAATGGACAGGGGTCTCAGTTCAAGGAGGAGGAGAACAATTCTGGTTGTAGTCAGACTTATGGGGAGTGGTGGACGGGGGAGAGGAGATGTGAGGTTTAAGGTTTCCGGAAATGACAGTGATGTGAGAGCTCTGTGAGATTGTCTACCCTGAGCACTTGGAGCTGAGTGTTTCAGAACCGTTGGGGAAGGCCTGGGTTCCCCAGACCTCTCAGAGATCCCACCCCTTTACTCGGTTTCTGAGTTCAACTTTTAGGGGAAGACCCTCAGGAAAGATCCCCCAGGACTCCCAGATCTTGGTCTGAGACCAAAACTGCCTGATCTATGCAGGTAACGCTGCCCCTTGTCTGCCCATTTCCAACCTTCCTCCACCATACTAGGGCCTCAAGAGCTGCAGATGTCCATGGAAGTGGGGGCCGGACATTGGTCACAGTAGGTGGTCATGCCCATTCCTGGGTCTGCCCAGGCTCCAAGTGGGCAGGTGGTGGCGTCCCCTTGGGTCTGGTGATCTCTTCCATGATACTAGCTGCTGTCCACAGGCACCAAGATGAATTTCTCTGCACTTCAGGGTAGAGACAGGACCATTTAGGTGATTTGGGACAAA
Source organism: Canis aureus (assembly GCF_053574225.1). Taxonomy (NCBI): domain Eukaryota; kingdom Metazoa; phylum Chordata; class Mammalia; order Carnivora; family Canidae; genus Canis; species Canis aureus. Next base: position 6,062,928 of record NC_135616.1, on the reverse strand, counting down.
GAACATATGCTGGCTATCAAGTGAATTTTGGGGCCAGGAGCACCTCACTGTCTTCCCATCCTAGGCTTTTCACTCCCAAACTAATCCTTTTACATAGTGTTCACAGTCTGTCTCCACTGGGATGTATGTTTGCTCATTTAAACTCTGTTTCTTCCTGTGAACAGCAGAGACCTCTTTCTGTGTATTTGGATGCACAGATTCTTGTAAATCTATGTTTATCAAATAAATAAAAGGCTGCTTTTGATCTGTTTTCGACAGTTTTAAGAAGCTGGGGTCAATTAAAAGTAATGTACCAGTTTCTGATACATAATGATTCCCGACATTCACTGAAAGAATGAATGAATGAACAAACAAACATGCAAAAAATCATGCTTTTTTCCCTTAGTATTAGGATTATATACAATGTGTCTTTACAGCCACATGGCCTTTGGCTCACAGTTGGCCTTAGATTTTTCTTCCCTGTCACGTCATTTTTGTTTCCTTCCATGGGTTTGGGCTGTAGGAGGCAGGATCTAGGCAGGATAGAAGGAGGACAGTTGGGAGACACCAAGGTGGGTATTTGTATATCTTGCTACCCAATGGGGAGCATGCAGGAAGAACATGGCAAAGAATAGCCCTATTCCCTGAGTGTGAAAGCTGCCTAACCATTTGAGCACAATGATCTGAAAGTTCATTCTTCCCCAGAGTTGACTTGTTCAGGAGTTTGGTTTGATGACTCTCCCTCCCCTGGGGCTGCTGGGGAATGGCTACCATGGACCTCATTGTTGAGTCTCTCTGGGTGATGGGGAAGCCTTTGCCAAGGACTTTGTCCTTCTGAAGCTTCTGATAGCCAATCAAAGAGGAATGATTCATGCAATCGCTCATTTTTCCCATTCACTGAATTCACTGAAATACTTGTGTAAGCCCACATCAGAGTCCATACGATTCTCAGGCATTGGGATCTGCCCTGGAAAGGCAGAATCAACTTCCCAAATGGTCCTAAATATGCCTTCAGGACCTCAGCCACATCATATGGGCTTTTAGTAGCAGAGAGTGCTTTGGTGACCCTCCAGAACCCTCTAGCGATTTCAGTGAGAACCACTTCCCTGATTTTGAAACACTTAACTCTGGCCTTGAGTTTCTGAGTTTCATCTCCCGCTGTGTTGCAGCAAGTAAAGGGAATGAGACAGAAGCAAAGGCTCTGACGTGGCCCTTGCCTGGTGAAACGTTGTCAGTAACTCAGGGGTTAGGTCTACGGTCACAGTTCATCCTAACTGAAAGAGCATGATACTTACTCCACAGAGCAGGTTCCAAAGCCCCCTCCTGCCTTTCATCCCATGTCTGTCCTCATGTCATCCTTGTGATATGCTGGAGCAGGGGAGGCCAGGGGAGAAATAGAGGTGAATTGCCATGTCTCAGGGTCTCAGAACATCTGGGCAGTGCCAGGCTCTGATCGGGGCTTCCCCGTGCTGGTAATACCAGTGGGTGGCTGGCCACTCTACATGAGGGAGGTCCACACTGTGGAGGGAGGGAGTGACAACAGGTAGAAGCAGCTACTGAAGCCTGTCTGCTATACCAGGCTTAGTGAGGGACTCTGGTACCTCTCAGGGGTTCTGGTACCTAGTACTGGTGATTAGTCAGATTGGACCCACAAAGTGAAATGAAGGACCACTGTGTTGCCCACAGGCACTGGGCTGCATTTCATTTTCCATCCCCTTCACCCATCACCTGTATGATGGACTCCATGTACCTGTTTTTTCCAAATGCACTGTTTGGTTTCTTTGGTTTCTGTGACAAAGCAACAGATAGGCCTTTGCAGTGTTCCTTCTGTGAAGGCCTGGGCTCACCTTGGCTCTGCCTTGGCTCCTTCTACCTGTAACTCGACGCACTGATAGAAATATCATTGTTTTGTGTTTGTGTGTCTGTGTGTTGGGGGCGAGGTGCGAGGGAAATCATCCAAAACACGAACATTTGGTATTTTCAAATAACCCTTCTCTCGGGCTGTTCTCTCCTGGCAGGATGACAGTGCCGATTTGAAGTGCCAGCTTCAGTTTGCCAAAGAGGAAGGCTCCCTGATGCGTAAAAAGATGGCCAAGCTGGGGAAGGAGAAGGACGAGCTGGAACAGGAGCTCCAGAAGTACAAGGCCCTCTATGGAGACGTGGACAGCCCCCTCCCCACGGGGGAAGCCGGGGGGCCGCCCAGCACCAGGGAGGCTGAGCTGAAGCTGCGCTTGAAGTTGGTGGAGGAAGAGGCCAACATCTTGGGCCGGAAGATTGTGGAACTGGAGGTGGAGAACCGAGGCCTCAAAGCAGAAATGGAGGACATGAGGCTCCAGTACGAGCGAGAGGGTACAGGCCGGGACCACATCACAGGCATTCCTACCTCACCCTTCGGTGACTCCCTGGAGTCCTCGACGGAGCTCCGCCGGCACCTGCAGTTCGTGGAGGAGGAAGCGGAGCTGCTCCGGAGGTCCATATCTGAGATCGAAGACCACAACCGGCAGCTGACCCATGAGCTGAACAAGTTCAAGTTTGAGCCTCGGCCGGAGCCAGGGTGGCTGGCGGATGGCGCGGGCAAGGGCGTGGGCAGCGGGGCCCCTCTGCAGGAGGAGCTCAAGTCGGCGCGGCTACAGATCAATGAGCTCAGTGGGAAGGTGCTGAAGCTGCAGTATGAGAACCGGGTGCTACTGTCCAATGTGCAGCGCTATGACCTGGCTGCCCACCTAGGCCTGCGTGCCCCCAGCCCCCGGGACAGCGACGCAGACAGCGACCAGGGCAAGAAGGAGAGCGATGGGGAGGAAGGCCGCCAGCCCCAGCCCAAGCGGGAGGGCCCTATTGGCGGGGAGAGCGACTCAGAGGAGATGTGCGAGAAGACGTCAGGCTTCGGCAGCGGAAAGCCATCGGAGGCGAGCGAGCCGTGTCCCGCCGAGCTCCTGCGGGCCAGGGAGGACACCGAGTGCCTGGCGAGCATAAAGCACGAGGCTGAGCGCCTGGAGCGAACAGTGGAGCGCCTCATCACGGACACCGCGGGCTTCGGGGACGATGTGGGGCTGCTGGGCAGTGGCGAGGCCTTGCCAGGGCCCGACATCCAGGGGGCGGGGGGGACGGGCGAGGGGGGCAAGAAGGAGCCCCCACTGCTGGGGACCATCAACTCGAGGATGAAGGCTTTCAGGAAGGAGCTGCAGGCCTTCCTGGAGCAGGTGAACCGAATCGGGGATGGCCTGCGGGAGCGCCTGGAAGGCCTGTCCCCCCTGCCTCACCTCACAGAGTCTTCCAGCTTTCTCTCCACCGTCACTTCCGTGTCCCGGGACTCCCCCGTCGGGAACCTGGGGAAGGAGCTGGTCCCGGACCTGCAGGTAAGGGGGCTCCTGGCTCTGCCTCCCTGCTCCGTTTTGCTCTTCCTCCTTCTTGCTGGCATTGCTGCACTTGAACTCATTCTGCTCACGGCTGCTTGGTTATGATTTCAAACCTGCATTGTACTAAAGCCTCAAGTGTCAACCAAATCCTTTCTATTGGTTGGGTTTTTTTTTTTTTTTTTTTTTAGTTTTTAGTTTTATTTTATTTTCCTCCCCTTCTTCTTCTTCTTCTTCTTTTTTTTTTTTTTTTTTAACTGCGCCGGTGCTCTTGGCTTAGAGGCCCTCCCTCATGACACAAGGCTCACCCCAATGGAAGCGATAGGGGTCGACGCAGTCTGTCCTTTCTCCTTTTTTTTTTTTTTTTTTTTTTGATGTCTCAAATGACCAGCTGTCTTGATGAAGAAGCCAGAGGAGTTTAAACAAAGTACAAACTCATTTCACAGTCAGGATACTTAGCAGACTTGCCCAGGAGCGTTTGCATCCCTACTTGGGTTGATGGCCAAAGGGACGCAGTACAGGTCCGAAAGGCCCTAGGCAGCCACTCCCACTGGAAGATGAGCCAGAGTGGGGAGCTGGCCCCAGGAGAAAGATGGTTCTGATGGAGAAAGTCGCTGCCCTCCCCGAGCCGAGGGTGAGGGCGGAGTGGAGTGGCCTTCCAAGGACTGCTTTCCTATGCATCGCCCTTGGGTGCATGACCCAGCTGCCGCCTGGATTATGGCTTTTGCTGCTCGACCACAAGCGAGGAAGGAGGAGCCTTGTTTCCGTATCCTTCATGGGTAGTGTGCTTGCGGTGGAGTCTCCGATTCACGCATCCCCATTGCATGCGCCTCATAACCGGTGTTCCGCCTTCCTCCCCATTCTGTTTCCCTTTTTGCTTTTCAGACCTTTCAGCTACCATTTTGCTCATCCCCATCTGGGTTCTGTTCTTGTGGCTCTCTTTCCCGGCACTGCGTCTGTTCATGCTCTTCCCCATCCGGTGGTGGTGTCTGTGGTCTCTGTTACCCATCTTTGTTTTCTTTAGCCTCCCCTCCCTACCCCTACCCCCTTATCCTTCATTGTTTATTTAAAATTCAGAACCAAACCCAACCCAATCCCTCCCATGCACCTAAACAGTCCAAACTGAGAGGTCAGCTGGAGTGGCAGCCGGGGCAGGAGTGCGGGGACGAGCCAGAGCAGCTGCACCGCCGCGCTGATGGGGACGTCGGGAGCTGCCGGCAGGGAGGCCAGAGCTGCTTCAGTCTAGAGGTCAGCGCCTGGCTGGTCCCAGCGGCCGGCAACCCCTGCCCTGCCCTCCCATCCCTCCTTGGGCTGTGTGGCTGGCTGTGTGATGTTTCCTACCGGGGTCTGGGGCCCTCGAGGGACATGGTGGGCAGATACGCAACCAGGCGGGGCTTCACTGAAATCCAAGTCCATTGCATGCAACTGGAATGGGAGGGTCTGCTCAGGGTGAATGCGGGCGAACTGCCACACCTTGGGTCAGACGACCATCGTCCTGCCTGTGGACACCTGGACATGTAGCAAGACATAGGGGACTAACCTGTGAGTGTCCTGTAGCTTTGTGTCCAACAGTCAAGAAAACAGGTATGAAAACCAAGCACTGTCTTTGCTGGTCTGGAGGAAACTGTCCTTCCCTGTGTCTCATGTGGCCTGTCCTGTAGTTGCCAGTGACAGTGCTCCAGCCAGGGGCCAGAATCAGGGAGTGTACTCCCAGCACTGGGGGATCTTCAGCATTCTCTGTCACCATAGCCACCTCTTGTCAACAAAGCTCCCAGCCACCATAGAGGCCACCATAGATACTCCATCACATGAAACAGTTGTCAGCAGTCCTGGCAGTGACAAGCTCTTCCTGGCAAGTAATTCTACCCACCACAGAGAGACAGGTGTCCCCGAGGAATGAATCCCTGGCTCTGATACCGCTGGTCATGGCAGGTTATTGCAAGGATAGAGCACCATGTGCCACATTCAAAAAGGTCTAGCTGAAAATTCTTAATTCATCAGTCCCCGAGGGATGTTACTGCTCAGCTCTAAGGGACCTGGTGGCTTCCAGACAGCAGGGGTGACAAAGACACCGAAGCTCACACAGCAAAAAAAAGTTAGGCATTTGACTAGGGATTGATGCTCAGGGAGGCACTTGGGGCAGAGTAGCACCTGCACCTTTCAGCTCACCTTGTGGACAGTGCCTTGTTTTGCTGTGGGTCCTGCCGTCACAGGTGCACACGGAACTGCTGGCTTAACCCAGGCCTGAATTCACAGATCTCCCATCTGGGCTTTTCCCTTGTCCTATAGGAGAGAGTAGGTCACATCTCTACCCTCATTGATTTGGGCACACGGTAACATGAAAACTACCCTCGAAAAGCTTACATAAAAACAAATGTGGGTTTGGTGACTCCTGTGTCTTACAACTCTCTGAAACTTCCACAATAAGCTCCTTCCATCAGCCTGTGCCCCACAAAGGGTCTTCATCTGAGAATGCTGGTTGCCTGAGCAGTAGAACACTCACAATTATGTACATTTCAGAAGAATTGAATTATTCATCTCCAGGATGACAGCCTCAGGAAAGCACACTTCCTAGTCTTCCATGAACACTACACTAGCTCTTTCTAGCAGGGATGCCACTCTGCTAGAATCAACTCTGGCATGGGCATCAGGGGCCCTGGGCTCTAGCCTAGCTCTGTCCATTACCAGCTTTGTTTCTCAAGCAAATCTCAGCCCGTTTTCTCATCTGTGAAATGGGAAGAAAAATACTGTCCTATCCGCTTTATGTGATTATATGTGGATGATTCCCAGAGCCGAGGAGCCGTTGGCTGAGAAAGTAACCATGAACGATGCTAAATATTGTGTGAATTAAAGTCTGACTAATAATAAAGAGCCAACTGTGTCCTGCCACCAAAGACCGCTAGGTGGGAAGGGGTGTCCTAGCTCTGCTCGTTGTGGGTCCAATCTCCTCTGCCCACTGTAGCCCTTTCTCATTTTTCCCTGGCAGTTTCCTGATCCTATCTAAGCATGGCTCTGGCTTAACACGGCAGCCCTGTTCTCTGGGATAGCTGCTTGAGGATAGCTGCTGCTTCCTTCCCATATGGTCATCACTCAAGGCATGTCACATGTCGCCTTGTTTAGCTAAACTCTGATAAAATGTTGCTTAACACTGGGGCATTGATAATTTTCCCCGTTGCCTGCTGTCTACACGCATGGCATCACGTAGCTTTGGAAACCAGCAGCTTTGGAGAGAGAAACCTAGTTGGTTGAATCAAACTGAGTGTTGTGGGAAGATACACCTCCAGAAGAGGTAGATTAGCAGAGCTAGCTGGTGCCATGTGACGACTTGGGGTCACTGCACAATGTAGCTCAGAAGGGAATGTCAGATCTTCAGGCTAATTTCCCCCATTCTGTGAACAAGAAAATGGAGGTCTGAGAGTGAGGTGGCTCTCCAGGAAACCCCTTGGGGGGTTTGGTGGATGAGTGGTCTAGAACAGTCTTCTTGCGCCTGCTTCAGCCCTCTCCCCACCTTGCCATGAGGAGCGCTGCTCAGAAGAGCTCCGTCTCCTTGAGGTCACTCAGGTCACTGACTACACATCTGGCTCTCTTGCCATGGTATGTTGCTTCCTTTGAACATCTGTTCGATTTCCTTTAATCTTACAGAGCTTGATGAGAAAATTTTAAAACTCATGGTGAAAGGCAAACATAATTTCCTAAAAGGAATAGTATTAATCAAGACTTAGACATCTTGTGTTCTGACTTCTTTATCCTCTAAGGCATTTCACACGGAAGACTCTCAATTACGTATGCAAACACATTATATTTTAAAATATTTTTTAAAAGATAAAACATATCCTAGGACCACTTTGATAGCTCTGTAGTTCTTCCTTTCATGAGAGGAGACCAACATAGATCCCTCATAGAGTCACAGTCTTAGAGGACCTGCTCTGTCCCAGTGGAGCATGTCCCCTGCTTAGTTTGATCTTTCAGTACTACGGTGAGTTAAAGAACTGTACAATGGACAATGCTAGAGGCAGAACTCTTAGAAGTCTTTTAATGAAAACATCCATGGATCCATTGGCCACAACTTTCCTGTGAGGCTATCATGGAAAACTATGCACAGAGCTCCGGTCAGTGAGCAGAGCAGCCTGACCCAGACGCTGCTCCCGGTGAAGATTCCCACATGGGCCCGACAGCACAGAGCACCACCATAACTGCAGGAAAGGTACACTTGGTCACTTGGATCTAGAATGAGGCCAAGACTGAAGCCAACATGCCTCAAGCAGTGCTCTTCCTTCCTCTAACATTGTCCTTGAAATTAACTAATTGTTGGTGCAAGCCAATTACTACTACACATGTGTGAATTTCCCTTAGCTCTGTCCTTAGTTTCTTGGGGTCGGGAGCTGATAGGACACCTAGTATCAATAGCTTAAAAGAGGAAAAAAAAACTTGCTGTGTTTAAGCTGGAGTTTTTAAAAAGCATCAATTTCCCAAGTTCCATGTGTGAGATGCCTTCTATGCTTTTTTACCTTATAGATTTTCATATTTGGAGTAAGAGGAGAGACGATGTCTTGTTATTTTGGGATATATGGACATTTGGGCTGGATTAAACCACTACTTCCAGTACTAGTACCACTAGCAGCGATAGCACCAAGAAGGAGAGAAGGAAAAGCCACATTGTAACACTCCAGAATTTCAGGAGATGACAAATCTGTGCAACAGAAGGCCTACTGCTCAGATAGTGTATATGCTAATCTTAGGAAGAGAGAGGATGATCCACACCCAGCACTCTTGAAACAGTTATAGGCAGAAAAAGCTGACGTCAGAATGCACTAATACCCACTAACCCATTAAATGCAAGTGTACCAAAATTAGCAGCTCGGGGAAGGGGGGGGAACAAAACAGACTTCAGAAGGACAGATATTTCTGGTGCCTATTCATCTCAGTAGATGTTAACTAGATTCTCCTACCATGCACCAGATTTCTTCCCTGACTTTGCTCCCTATGGCTTTTGACAGATCTGCTAAGAGATTCTAACTTGTTAAAAGAGAGCAGTGCATAGAATGTGCAGCTTGGAATGTGCAGGGCACCTTAAAAATAGTCCTGAATGAGAAGTGGCCAAGCATGGGCACTGGTCACATTTCAGACTAAATGAAACCAAACCTGTGCCCAGAGGATTGAGTTTCTAGATCAGAAATCTCAAAGAGCTCTCTTCCCTAGCTCCTCCTTTGATCCCTTAATCAACAATGCACATGAAGCATTTGTGACTCCTCATGCCCCAGCTGTGAATATAGCAGCCACGATAAAATGACGTGGGGTTTTATGCCAAGTATGTGGACACATGTGTTGATCTCATATATGGCTTTTGGAAGAAGCAGTAACAAAACTGGCCAGAACAAAATGGAACTAACCAGAAAATGAAGTCCTGGAGATAGAAGTAGAATAGAATCCTACTATTTAAGTAGCATTGTTTATAGGGACTATAATGAAAAACATCCCTGTTTTTGCTTGGAGATAATGCAGGTATCTTCTTAAGTGTGGAAAGTGATCTATAAGCCACTCTCTCTGAAGATGTCCAGGAAATTAGCATTGTCAGTTGGTGTAGGACCCAACTGCGGGGAAAGCATGGGCAGTGGCTTTCAGAACACTGCCAGGGAAGGTGGTTGTGATGTCAAGGTTGATACATCTCCACAGCCTTGGGATCAAGTTGAGGATGGTATTTGTTTCAATAGACTGACTTCGAAGAGAGGTCAATTTGTTTGATGTATAACCAGAATCTTAGGTAAGTGGGCAAGGGATGGTTTTTAGAAGCAACACTTTGGGAACTTGGTGATGAAGGGAAGACTTTATTTTCTAGAGGAGATCGATGTGTCATGGGAACACTTTCTCCCCATGGATGTGGTTGGATGCAGTTATATGACAGTAGAATAATTCTGAACTGAAACTTTGACCATAGCCTGTTTGTATTTTGTTTTTTGTAACACTGGAGTGACGGCATCCCAGCTAGGAACAGTTACTTGTCTGCAGGAGTTTTAAAATTCCATTAGCAAAAATGGGCAATAAAGGAAAGTAAAGCTTCTAGTAGATGAGGAGGCTCTAACAGTTCTTGTTGTTAACTAGTCTCCACAGATGATGCGGAGCCACTGTAGGTAAATTTGATGCTTCAGGTGAACAACTTCACAGGACTTAAGTGGTCCTTTTCTGTGACCCTTCAGATGTGGTTCTAACAGAGGGACACATTTTTAAATCAAACAATGCTGAAGTATGAGACTCATTTATTTGTTTAAAATAAAAACAGTTTATGCACATTATTTATTAAAACCAAACTACCTCATTTGGTTTAATATATAGAAACTAAATGAACAGATCTTTGGTTTTCATGTAAGAAAGTCTTCCTGAGGATACTTTTTTCAGTGTCTATTCATATGGAGCCTTGGGTTAGTATCAGATGCATCAAAATATGGAAGATTTTTATATCTTAAATGTACAGACTAATGAATACCTAAAAAGTAAAGCTGGGAAGAGAGTAGCCTAGGTCACCTGAAGACACTCCTGTGCAAAATACCTAAACCTCCAGAAAGGACACCCCAGGAGGGCGAGGATTTGGGGGCAGTTCTACATCCTCCTAAATCCCCAGTACAGTGATGAGTACTATAGGTGCTCAATAAATACTTGTTGAATCAAGTGCTGCATAAAATATAAAATGTCCTTTTAAATATGTAGCTGGATTCCCCCAAAATTTAGGAAAATCTTCAGGAGTTGGAATTAATTTCAGAAGTGAACATCAGAGCAGCAGAATCTGTGCTTTAGGTAAGCAGGTTAGGGGGATGGTTGCCAGAATTGATAGCCCAGAGCCTTGTTATTAATAGCTGCACAGGGACAGAGCCTTGGGCCCAACACAGAGAGAACAATGATCCAGAGCCCCCAAGGGCTGCACACTGTGTAGGTCTCACCCGGAGAGACATCTGCCTGCTGGTAGAGGGAAGCTTGTCTACCAACATGAAGTCTCCCCCGCGTAATCATACTGACAGCTTCACCAGCATCAGCTTTGAACTGATGTCACCTGGTGGTCCTAGGAGTCCCCAAGTCCTAGGAGTCCCCAACTGATGTCACCTAGGAGTCCCCAAGAAAGGAAAGTTCATGTTCTGTCACTGGCTGCTGCAATCGCAAACCCCATCTGGAGGTACATTCTCAATCCACATTACATACAAGATCACACCTAACTCCCCACTGAAGATGAACTCACGATCCAAAACTGCAAACACGCAAGCCAAAAATAAGCACCTGGAGTGACAGGTGATGGCCAACAGCAGGATGCAACTCCAAGACAGACCTTCAGATTCTAGAGTATCAGATAGAGACTACAAAGTAAATGTGTTCACAAGTACGGAAGGCAAGCCAACAAGAGAAAAGATTAAGTCATTGCTGTAAAGGACCATACATGTTAAAAAAACAGTAAAATAGTTCTCTTAAAAATAAGAAATTAGTCACTGGAGTAAAGAAATGCTTCTTTTCAGAGAGAACTGGAAGCCTGGCTCAGTAGATAAAAGTCTATAGTAATTTTCCCTAATAATGAGCAACTCAAAGAGGCAAGAACGTCCTCAGTAGTTCTTGATTTCTTGAAAGTAGGATGAGCTTAAATTTCTAGCTTTCAAAAATTTTATCAGAAGTTGGTGAATCCCAGTGTCTCCGATTTTCTGTCTCCATCCTTCCTGTGACCTCCTGGTCATCCCTTGGGCTAAAGGAAGAGATCTGCTCTTTCCTCCCCCACCAACATTTCCTGTTCTTGGGGCATGATTTTCAGTCATGACAACCTAAGTCACATCCGATTAGGATGGGTGAACCGTATCCTCCGTGAGAAAGAACAGATGAGCTCATCAGAATGAACCGATAGGATGACATCTATTTTTATTGTGACAATCACTCTGGTCCCTGGGTTTATGAACCCCTATCCTCAAGTAGCATAAACAAGTGGGTGAAACATCATGCTTTGATTTTAACAATGCCCGAGATTTTTAATATAACTGTTTCCATTTCTTAGAAAATACACTTTATTAAAAAAATAGTAGCTCTGACTTCTCTATCATTACCATTTGGACATCAAAGGCACAAAAGACAGGCTTTTACTAATAGGTAGACTATCAATAAAGGGCATTAAAAAAAGATTTCTTTATTTTTGAGCTAACATGTAATAAGCAGATCTTTGTGCAGTTCCTCTTAAGCTGTGCATGCAACTGAAAGGATGTTTCTAGTCCCTGAAGGCACCCCACCCCTACTTATCCTGAGTGCCCATGGCAGGACTGCCCAGAGGAAACAAATACACTCTCTCTGGGGCAGGAAAATCTCTACTAAGAAAGCCTATGAGCAAATTAATGCCTCAACCTGGAATGAATTGAATGGGCAATGAATCTCAGAGATGACTGGTGTGAGCTGGCCATTCTCAACTTGATCATAATCACCAGCTCTGACCACCCCAGCATTTGAAAAAGCTGTCCAGCAGCTGCTGTGGTAGCAGGGCCACCTCTGGTGCACCCTGGTTCCCTTCTCTCAGCCTGGGTGGTGGGGACTGTGGTAGTCCACATTCGGGTGACAGGCAACCACTACGCACCTGTCTCCCAGGTGAGAGACGAGGGCGGCCGGGGTTGCCCATCACAGATGACCCCAGAGCCCAGGGCAGGACCTCAGGGGAGCTGCCGCAGACTCACTCCACTGCTGCGGTGCCCGCACGTACTGTGTCGTCCGTGTGTGTTCCTGGCTTGTCCAGATGTCTGTCCTGCGTCTTCACGTCAGGCAGAGTTCTCGCCTCCACTAAACCCCTTCCTTTATCCCACCGATCAGCTCAGGGGCCCCCCTGTTTTACCTGAACAGAGTGTATCGCTAGAGGAGCTGCAGGGTCAGCTTGCGCAGGCGACCAGACTGCATCAAGAGGAGACAGAGAAATTTACAAACAAGATTCGGAAGGTAAATATGTAACACGATTTCAGCACGGCCAGGGCAGGGCTCTGACCGTGGAGCCCCTTGGAGGCACATGACAAGATGTATTTGCAAGAGAGCTGTCTATTGCACACAGGCTCCTGGACTCCCGGGCTCCCAGGGCTGGAGGATCATCCAGTTGAGCTGCCCCTCCAACATCTCACAAAGAGAACTGTCCACCTTCCTCCTCTAAACCATGCTTTTCAGTATTGACATTGTGGTCTTGGGAAGTTCTTCCTAACATCTAACCCATTGTTTTCCTGCAGCCATAGCCAGCAAATATAGGCCTTAATTAAGGACCTGGACAGGGAAGAGTGTCCATAACTTTTGTTGTCCTGCAGATTTGTAAACTTGCTCAATGTTAGGTAAATTTTCTGATAGGAAATAACAACAACTCACCCTAAATGGTGGTCTTCAGAAAACTGCCATTAATTGAACTGCAGCTTTGTTAACTTTTCTAGCTTATCTTAGAATAACCTGTTGCTGGCCAATTACCCATTATCTGTTAAATCCTTTCCCAGAGTTGCTAGGAGAAGGGATTGGTAGACACAGGCACTCATTTCCTAAATAATTTAACTTTTTTTCCTGCACCAAAAATCATGTTAAAGAAGTGAGTTTATCCCTGCAGATGCTAATAGCAAAATGGCAAGGTCCCAGGTGTGTCTATACTTGAATTTAGGATAAAAGGAGTGTGTTGGAGATTGGGCTGCAAACCTTGTTTGGAGGGGGTGAGAGGTCATCCTGGCTTGTTCAGAGGCAAATGGTCCGGTCCGTGTCCCCTGACGTGTCCCAAGGGAAGAGGACCAACTCTTGGGCCTTGGGAAGTGCTTAGAGTCATGGAACAGGAGGAGGCAACCAGGGCAGTGGGGAAGTCAGAGCCAGGCAGGAAGGAACATTTCCAGGAGGCTGCAAATGAGAGGGCGAGAGAACATCCCTTCCCAGGGCTGCGCCTCCATCGACTAAGACTCCAGTGTCTCTGGCCTACCTGCCATGAGCTAGGCGCTCACTCTTCACATCTTGAGTTAGCTTCCTTTTGCTACCAAGAAAACTGAAGCCTTCCTAGTCAGTGGATGACCTGACGTAATTCCGCAAGTAAATTGCAAATGCTGATTTCCAAAATGGTATGTTACCCCCTCTCCCCAGTCATCCTGCTCTTGTGCCCACAGGGATAGGAACACATGGTGGGACTTTGAGAGCTGCCAAGATGATGAATTAAAATCACCACTATTTTGTGTTATCTCAGCTTGAAGTGAAAAAAAAAAAAAAAAGATCTGGTATTATGACAGTGGCACACAAGTGTCTGTGCAGACCCGGGACCTTCCCAGAGCTACCTCTCACTCTTCACTGGTGTTCACATGTAGGGCGTATTGGTATTGACCTCAGGCAGCCATAGTCACATCCTCATGGTTTCTGAGCCCTAATCCAGTACTTTGGGAAAACAAGACAAAACAAAACTCAACGCCTTGGGTTTTGGCCAAGAGAGAGTGTTGAATTAGGAATTAGGAGAGGACAGCTGATAACTACAGGCTGGCATTCAAACCCCTTTTTTGAGGGGGTCTGTGGAACAGAAAGCTGTCATCCTGTCACTTTAGCTACTATAGATATTATTCTTGTGCCCTTATCTGTGCAATAAGATTTTATTCACACCCCTTTGCTTAGTCATTGTGGACATAATCATTGTTTATTGCTTGGAAGCGTGCCTGTACCGACCTTGAAAAGCAGGAACTTAACATAGAAATGGAAAACACTGCTTTTTCAGCATGCTGTATTTCCCTAAGAGTTACTTGTAGCTAATAGGACTGTGAAGTCCTAAGTGTGGAAGGAGGTTCTCAACTTACTTTCCTATTTGTCCACCATATGAGGCAGAGGGCCTTGTGTCCAGGAAAACCCTACTGCCCCCACCCCCTGCCCCGACCTGCCTCTGTCCCACTCTCTGTGGGCCCCTCCATCAGCTTGCTCCTGGGAGCTGTGTGCACCAGTAAGCTCAGGAAGCCAAGGGGAAGAGTTTCCACTTAGCGCCCCCCCACCACCTTACAATTATAGTGTGTCTTTTGCAAACCCACAGACAGAGGGCAAATGGAATCTGCATGGAAGTCAGCTGTAAGCCATATATCCGAGAATCAATTTTCCTGAAGAAGTTTAGAGGCGTCCCAAAACACCACAAGAGACTTGACATTGAGAACTTATTAGAACACCTTAGTTTGAAATAATGTTTGCTTCTGAATCAGAAAAGCCTTGAGGTTTTCTAAAAAGTAAGTACACATCTCAGGGAGTTTGCTGAACTTTAAGGGCCTCTATGTTTCATGTCCCAGGTGCAAAATGATAAAGATTGAGTAGCATTTTGCAAAGACTTGTTTTGGGTGGCAAATCAGAAGAGCTGCTATCACGCTGTCTCTCTTTCCCCTCAAGATGGAGGAGGAGCACCTGTACGCCTTGAGGTGGAAAGAACTGGAAATGCACAGCCTGGCTTTGCAGAACACCCTCCATGAGCAAACCTGGAGTGATGAGAGGAACCTGATGCAGCAGGAGCTCCGGTCTATGAAGCAGAACATTTTCCTTTTCTACGTCAAACTCAGATGGCTGCTGAGGCACTGGCGACAAGGGAAGCAGATGGAGGAAGAAGGCGAGGATTTCACTGAGGTACCTGCCCCATCCCTGCCCCTGGAGAGTTCAGTTTATTTGCATCACTTCTGTTCTTGACCACTAGGCTCTGCTGTCCCTCTGCACCCTACACACAAAGTCATGTTCTGTTCACATTCTTTCCTCAAGTCCAGTCTGGGCAAGGGAAGTGCCACAGGTTGTCCAGTTCTATATCAGACCAAGAATTCTGTGCTGTGACTTCGGCCTCGTCTTCAGAGTCCTGGTCTCTGACTCCACTATGCGGCAAGGATGTGCGGCATTTCTTCTGTTGCTATGAACTCTTCTGTTGCTATGACCTGTGAACTCCTGAAAGTTGTCACCCTGAGGTCCTGTCAGTCTCTCATGCTGCCTTGCTGGTTTGTCAAACCTAGTTCTAAATCTTTCTCTCTTCTCTCCATTTCAGTTTTGTTCTTCAGTGCTAGAGCCCTTCCTGCCCATGCAGTTTGCTAAGGGTCTTCTCTGCTAGGTTCCAGATGGGTCAGAGTTTTGCCACCTCTGGAATTTGCATCTGTGCTCCTTCTTATGCCTCCATTCCCAGATTCATCACAGAACCAGAACAGAGTCATTTGCTTTCTGATTGATTCTCATTGATTCAGTCAATGTGACCCCTAGCTCTGCAAGCTGCTTTGGGCCTTGCCTTCCAACCTCCTGCCGGGTGTGTTCTGGACATCCACACACCTGGCTCCTTTGTCAGCTACTTCAAGGCATCATAAACGCTGGCTTCCTTTTAGCTCCCAAGGACCTATCTGCTTTCCACTGTATGTAATGTTAAGTCGTCCTTTGAAGGGGAAGATACATTGATTCTCTTTCTTCAGGGAGGAAGGAAAGTCTTCCAAAATTAATTCAGCCTGCTTCCAAATAGCCATGACATAGAAAACCATCATTAAGCCAAGCCTAGATGTGATTATAAAGTCTCCTGCTGATCAGTACTTTGGAGTTCCTCTTCCTCTAGCTTATAAAACCATAACTATAATCAATAATTATAAATCATAAGATGTTTCATTATCAAATTAACTCACAAATGATAAGATTAGAAGTAAGATTAGAAAATCTTTTCTTCTAATCTTTTCACAGTTACGTACCCACTGTGTGCTATTTAAGTGAAGAAGTTGGCCAGCAAGTGCAATGGGCTAAATGGGCATATTTGGAAAAGGGCTGAGAAGTCAAGACTTGATAAGCTAGAAAGTGGAGAATTACCCTCTAATAATAAAAACCAGGCTGTACAGCAAAGGATTTGGGTGGAGGTGAGATCGTTGTCTCCTGCTGTTTTCAGAGCGAGCATCCAGAGACCCTCCCCAGGCTTGGTGAGCTTGGAGTGCAGGGGGACCCGAAGGGGGACGGCCCAGACCAAGATGACAACGGTCCGGGCTGCGGCTTTCCGCTGGGAGAGCATCCTCCACACTCCCCTGTGCAGATTGGTGACCATGGATCGAGACTACAGCCTACACATGGGAGACAGCTCCACAGGCAGGTGAGTGCCGAGGTCCCACACCTGGGTGAGGACACTCCTGGTCTACGTCTGCGTTGTCATTTTATGTGCTGGTGTTCCACAGAGCAGAAAAACTCTGACTGCCTATAGTTGTTAGTTGCTGTATTTGTGCTGGAAATCATATCATTAAGACTTGATTTCAGTGTCAGCCCATGAGTTCATCTGGCTTACATGCATAAATAAGGAGCATAGTAGGATCAGATCAATTGGAGATTGGGACAGGTATCGGCAGCATCACCAGTTTGGCAACATAATGCATAAGAAGGAAAGAAAAAGTATTTTTATTTTAATTCTAAACATGCATAAAGTGTTTTAGGTTCTTTGGGGCCACCTGAAGTAAAAATATTTGATGACACTTAAAAAAATCAAAGCGTATATAGAGATGGAATTTCAGTGTATAATATGAGATAATCATTAACATTGCCAAAGCCCACGTTTATTTATTAATTATTAAGCAGATAGCCGCTGCTTACTAAACCAAAAGATACTATTGATGCCACCCAGATTTTTGCGCTTCTCTACAAAACAGCAGCTGTGTTGGGTTTGGGGTGCTGAGACCCTAGGAGGGACCCAGTGTTAAAGCTTCCTTGCTCCCAGACCTTCTGGTCTGAGTCCTTTCTGACCTTATGTTGCTTCTTTGAGGGTGCTGTAGGGCAGACCCGGAGGCCCCAAGCCCTAAGCCATTGGCTCTGGGGTGATGGGCAGGACCGGGTGGCCCTAAAGCACACAGTTAGCCCGGGTGTGGCCATGGCCACTCAACCGCAGACATTTCTGGGCACTCCCTGTGTGCTGGACGCCACAACTGTGGCTCCTCCCTCAGCCCAGAGCCTCAGAGGGTCAAGTGGTAGAGGGCTGTCATCCGAACTGTGGCTCAGATCCAAAGGAGAAAAGTCATGATGTCTGAGCACAGGGCCCAGAGGATATGTGTATTCCCCCCCACCCCGCCTGCTTTCTCTTTGCAAACAAATCAGGTTTTCACAACTGAAGAGTTGTTTTCTATGCACACCCATCCACCCTGCATTTTCCCTGAATAATATGACTCAAGAAAGAGGTTATACTTTCAAATGGATGTTTAATTACAGTTATTAGGAAGTTTGTCATTGTGCCAGTGTCCCTGGGGAGATTTTGGCTCCTAGAAGGAGTTTTCCAGCAATTGATCTAGTTAGAAAATAAAATGCTACTTCACAAATAATCCTCTAAAGCATACCATTTTTATTATTTTTAAAAGAGATGTCAGTTCTATAAAAGATCTGCGATTAACTCAAATAGCTTTCACTGATTGCCACTCAGCCCTAAACCTGCTGCATCTGAGGTCATGTGTTGGGTGTTTCCCACGCATGTGTCCAGATGCATGGGAAAAGGGGAAAAATGTAACACATCTGGTTTTCTAAACAATTCTCATGGAAAATGTTACCCTGGGGGTGGAAAATAATGTAAAGTCACTCAGCTGGAACCTCCCATTCAGTATATTTTAATGTCATCTCTCTTTGCCTCCTCCTTCCAAAGCTGATGTTTTTACTGTCCCCCTCAAAAGTAGAGATGGAGCTGTGACTTCCCACTTTGCACAATATGCAGTAGAGGCACATGGGGTGCCTGCAGGGTATGGTGGGGACGGGTAGAATCATGCTTGTCATGGCCCCATCCATCCGTCTGTAGGAGTTAAATGCACAACGCTGTCCATCAGAAGACAGGAGATTAATGAGCTCTACTGTACGACAGCTGCTTGCCTGGGAGTGAACATTCTCAGTTAGCAGATTTGCCTTGCCCTTTCGTGGCATGGGTATTAGCGAGGCAGCCTGCCTGCAAGAGCAAGAACACGTGTCCCTGAGAGCCGCACCCTTTTCAGAAACTCTGAGAACCTGCCAAGGTGATAAGCAGAATGGGCAACGTGGCCTACCTCCTTTCCCAAGGTGAAATTGGCAAGTGACACAATTTCCCAGGCCTTGGTCTTTGCCCTGTGTCCTGGTGAACATTGGCACAGCTGAACACAGTTGATGGCAAAATGTATCCCATCCAGAGAGATTTAAAAAAAAAATGTACTCGTATCAAGTCGTCCTTGGAAATAGTTCATAAAAAATTATCAGGTTGGAAAATGTTCGGCTCTGTGAATGTGCCCTATTGACTGATTTTTAGTTACAGAACCAGCAATCTAGCCATAGCAACCCAATTGTCCTCGAGAACAGAAAGCACTTTCAGTTTGCCCAGCCTTCTGGAAGAGCTGGTAAATATGCAAAAGCTTACTGTATAGTTTTCAGTGAGCTCCAGGATGCTGGCCACTTACATTAAGCTTTTGAGACCTAAGGCTACATATGCATTTTATGCTTTCTAGTAATTCCTGAAATCAAGATTTATTTTGTTTTGTTTTTTGTTTTTTGAAATCAAGATTTTTTTAAAAGATTTTATTCATTTATTCATGAGAGACACAGGAGAGAGAGAGAGATAGAGAGGCAGAGACACAGGTAGAGGGAGGAGCCATGCACGGAGCCTGACGTGGGACTCGATCCTGGGTCTCCAGGATCACACCCTGGGCTGAAGACAGTGCTAAACTGCTGAGCCACCTGGGCTGCCCTGAAATCAAGATTTTTAATGCAAGGTGACTATAGTGCCAGGATTATGGCCCTGGGTCTCCACCAGCTAATAATCTGTATATTGGATTAATTTACTCAAAGAGAAGTTACTTTTTCACCCAGGGATGTGACACAATATTCTTTATTAAAGCACCTGTGTACATATATAGGACCTAATTTAAAATTCAGAGCAAGAGGGACACCTAGGTGGCTCAGTGGTTGAGTGTCTGCCCTTGGCTCATGTCATGATTCTGGGATCAAGTCCCACATCGGGCTCCCCGCAGGAAGCCTGCTTCTCCCTCTGCCTGTGTCTCTGCCTCTCTCTCTCTCTCTCTCTCTCATGAATAAATAAATAAAATCTTAAAAATAAAATCCAGAGTAAGAGCTAATGAAATTATGTTTCATGTTACTCTGCAACTACAGCTGGTCACTAAAGAGTCTCCCACAGGACCCAGCTCTAGGACCGAGTAGAGTCTGTTCCTTTGGACCTTTGTCACTCATACATCCAGGACTCATCTAGAGCTTATGGCCTTCAGAAGCTCCCCTCAGTAAAAGTCAGCCTCTCTCCCATAGACAGAGTGCCTTTGGCTCCCTAGGCCTCCCAGATGTCAACTCACCTTGGTGCCCACGCTTTTGCTTTGCCCAAGATGCGGAAGCTTTCAAAAAGAGCACTTCTGCCAGACAAGGCCTATACATCAGAAATGTGATCCCCTGACCTTTTCTTTTCTCCTCTTGAGCCTGGATCACTTTTACCTTCAATTTTGTATGTTGTATCATGATTTATTCTTCAGACTCTACAGCTTTATAACCTTACCTAGGAGACAGGCAACTCTCCATAAAAGGAACCAGATCAGAGCTTATAGTTATGAAACATTTTCTGTTTGCTGTGTGTTTGTGTTTATTCTGTTACCACACAAATAGCAAGGGCATAGGAGTGAAGAGCCACAAGTACTAGGAGGCTACTCAGGAAAGGGGTCTCTCTACCTCCCAGCGTCAGCCATGGTCAGCAGTTTATGACCTGCTTTTCTGAGTGTGTAACAAACCCTAAACCTCGCACACAAGTGATTTATTCCCATCCGGTCACTTGATTTTCACCACACCTGCTCTGATTTCTTTGAATCCTTTGGCTGATAACTTGGGATTATAACTTACTAAATATATGTCCATCACTTCTTTCACAAACCCACATTTATTCTTGGAAAGCTTTCTGAAAATTATGGCGATCTGCTGTCTGGAGCCCACATGCCCCCAATCACCTGGCGTATTCTCAGCTAGAGGACAAATGATTTTCGTACATAAATGAATCTCTCGTCTCCCTCCATCAGGGATTTTCATGGTCAGTTTTCAGTGACTCATTCTCTTTTATCTGTGGGAGGATAGTAGTTTTAGAAAAGAATCTTAAAATTAACCTGAGTGGAACACTGACAGTAAGAATGGTAAGTGGCTTATTTATTAAGATATTGCTGGATGTGTTACTGTCTGATCTCACAGTAAAGGACTTGTCTTGGGACTCTTGCTGGTGGAGGAGTTACTTTATTGAATAGGATGTGAGGTCCCCCTCTTTATAAGTATGAAATAGAAACTATGCCTGTGTTGGGGGTCAGGGACAGCTACCATAGCGTTCTAGAACTCCTGGCTAGCCTACATGAATAGGAATTAGAGGTTGTCTGGCTTTCTGTGGGTTAACCCACAGCAGCTGGTCAATATACAATATACAAGCAAAGTGGTTGATGGTAGTTTAGCTCTTTCTCAGAACTATGAAACACATTATCTTATAAATCTTAGGCAAGAATGATTTTATCAAATAGCTGGCATTGCATCACAAATATCTTGGTGTGTTACCTTTCCCAGAAACTTCCTTTTCACTTTCTATTAATAATATTTATTGTATATTTGAGTAGCAGTCTTACTGGCTGAAGCCCAGCCTTGAACCTTTTATAAAGTTTAACATTTTATAGCACTGTCAAGCTCCTGATCCCAATTTTGGGATTATTTTAAGCACCCAAGAGAGATGAGCTTGGAAGGGCTGAAATGCTCTTAGCCTGAGGAAAAGGGAATGGTGAGGCCATTTTATCCTGCTTCTTTGCAAGAAGACCAACCAGCTGATCTTGGAGAGGTTGAAAAATTGGTCTTCTTAATTGAAATTGGCCTGTATTTAACAGATATATAAACTAAAAGGTTGCATAATTGGGCCCCTGGCACAGAAGGTTCAGAAAGCTCTGTGTCCAAGACTTTAACCCAAAGACCTCTAAATGGCCCAGAGAATCTTCATTCCATTCTTAACTTGATTAGGCTCATCTTTTTACCCAAAATATTACCCAGCAATGGCCCTCACAGGGAGAAAAAGTAAGGCAAGTAATTTTTAGGCATTCTTTCAGGATGGCTCACTAATATTATTTCCATTGATATTGGGGGGGGGGGGGATTTGTTTCCAGAGTTTAGATGGCTTCTTTTAAGGCAAAATTAAAAAAAAAAATAAAACAAAATCTGGGTAGAGTATAATGCCCGAATTTAGAGATCTTGGCTTGTTTTGTCCAGCCTTGATGGGACAGACCCAGACTGCAGCCCATGCTCTGTACTTCTCAGCAGGAGACCCTATCTATGCTATGTTGCTGCATGCCCTAATTCCTCCTCTGTAACACAGGAAATGGAATAGTATGTGCCCAGGATTGATGGGAGATGCAAGTAAGGTTGTGTAGTTGAGTGATTGGCACACCTGATCTAACACACCCTCTGTTAGAAACAATTAGTATTACTTTTCATTACTGGGCTTTTTGTATGCAAAAAAGTTTAGAAGCATCATGCCCAGCTGAGTCTTCAGACATTTTTATTTGCACATCAGACCTTGGTGTTTTATACCAATGGCAGAGAACTAGTCTGGCTTCTTGCCATGTCACATGCCGTTCCTGGGTGATTATATAACAAGTACCAATAATATCGATTCTGTGGACTCCCTTGCTTCCTTTGGCCACCTTCATCCCAAAGCAAGTTTTGAACTCATTCCAGGATGATTAATATTATACTGGGATAATGGCACATTATGTTGATGATTCTGATGCAAATGTGCATGAAAACATTACGGCTTAATTTTATTTAATCTGATATTTCCTAATGCCAGAAAGTACTTACTTCCAGAGGAACCAAAATTTCAGTCTGCAAAAGACTGTTATGTGAATTCCTGCTTTAGAGGACCACAAATCTCCTAAGGTTATCTGAGCAATTTGGTGTGGGGCTAAGAACCCCTCAGGCTGACTACATTCACAAAGTGGGATTTGTAGGGAGGTATTAATCACATACAAGAACTGATGATATGGTTTTCTGCTTTTTCTTCAGCGAGAATTACATGACTACTCAGACTAGATCAAAATATTCCCATTACTTTATGCTTAAAATACTTTGAATTAAAAAGTAGTGATGTTTTAAAATTTTTAAATCCAAAGATGAAAATACCAAGTAAATCAACTATAAAATATAGTTTTTCAAACAAATTCTGTACTCAAAGAGATGTGTATTTCTGAAAAGATTTTTGCAGCACTTCTTCTCACTCACCTCCACTTATATAATTTTTAAATACTTTTGGTGTGGAGTTGAAAGAAAATGTTCTGCATTAATTACAGTTGTACACATATCCTGAGCACCTCTTTGAGTGCAGTGGTAACTTACTTTTATTCGGGTGGTTGGAAGGAACGTGTAGCAGTTTTAGAAGGTTCTCTAGCTGCTGAATCTTGCAAATGCTAACTGGATTATACTCTAACTGGCTTTAGTCTCAGAGCTAGTAAAGTAAAAATTGGTGATTAAGGGGAAGAACACCCAAAAAGCAATAAATGTTAACAAATAGGCCTTTCTACCACATATAATATTATAACTCCAGACAAATTACAGGGAAAACTGGGGAATTTTCAGGAATAAATCTGCTCGTGTTAAGGAGTTTCTCTTTTCTAATTCAACTTTATTTAAATCCAAATATAGGGCTAGCCAAAGAATCTTAAATTCTTCCCAAGTGTGGCTGTCCACTTTTATCTACATGCAGGTGTGTTTAGGGGATTCATGAGATGGTTTTAGGAGCGTGACAGGCCCTCCACATGGTGGAAGAGAGCTGGAGGCACTGTCCTACTGCCCTTGGCATGAGAGGTTTATCAAGCAGAGGGGAGTCTCTCTGAGAGCAAGGGGCTCTGTGTTCCCAAAGTTGAGACATTCTGATTCCAGCAGGACTGGGAGTGCTTTGATTCTCCCTGCCTTGTAAATGCACCAACCAAGATTGTCCTGGGATCAGGGCAGCTGGGAGCTCATGATGCACTTTCAGTGTTTTCCATCAGATTGGAAGAGATGAGCTCGTGGGGCTTTTATCATCGAGGTACCATAACTGGTTCAGTATTTAATTCACTTGGATGAACCTTTCTGAAAGCATGCCCATGCTGAGACGTACTAAGATAGTAATCGTGGTTTTGAAATGGGCTTTCAAAGGGCAGGATGAATTTTAGAAAATATAAAATCTTTTACATTAGGTATAAGCAGATCAGTGATAGAAATCCCTTTTTCATTTATCTGACCTCTTTGCATACTTCACATGAGCTGAGCATTGTGTGAGACACTGGAAATACAGGAGCGGGTCAGTTTGCATCTGTCCCCCATGCACTCACGCAGTGATGGAGTGGCCCCAGGCAGCACAGGAAATCAAGCAGGTGTGTGGTTATTTGTGCTGTTGGTACAGCAGAAAGGAGGGGCATGGTGATTCCATCTCAGGACCGCGAGGAAGCCCTCATGAACAACTCAAGCACTTACATTTGGCTTTGATTAAAGCTCACAGTGCCCTTTGCCCTGTGGCCATACTTACCCATCCAAGTCAGAGTATGACCATCCAATGTTTATAAGAGACACAGAGTGTTTATTCCCTTCTGGTTCGATGGCTGGTATCAAAATGACAGCATCGATAGGTGTTTATGTCTTGCCAGATCTGCATCCCCAAGCATAGCTTTGGATGTATGAAGTCATGTGGAGCATTCTGGTAGCCCTGGTTTCTGGGTTCCCGGTGCCCTCCTGCAGCTACCTCCTTCCTGCTTCTGGCCCAAGTGCCGGACCCCCTCCTCCTATCCCACCAGGCCCTGAGGGGTCTCAGCATCGGAGTCCAAGTGCTGGCAACATAGGAACCCCCGCCCCCCGGCTCCATCCCACTAACTGCAGACTTTTCACTTGTTCTGCACCCATTATGATGGCACCTTGCGCACAACCCAGCACCACCTTGACGCCCTGAAGAATACCCTTGCATGAGTGGCACAGCCAACCCTGTGTTTCCTCCCGCAGGTGGTGGAAAACCAGCAGCTGTTCAGTGCACTCAAGAGCCTGCTGGAGGACCTGCGCGCCGAGCTGCGGGAGGATGAGCATGCACGGCGGCGGCTGCAGCAGCAGTACGCCAGCGACAAGGCCGCCTGGGACGTGGAGTGGGCTGCACTTACCTGCCGCCTGGAACAGGTGCCTGCCTGCGGGGTCTGTCCTGGGTCTCCCCAGCTCCTCCTCTGCCATCTGGGCCAGGTGGGGAGAAGGCACAGTTCCTCAGATCCATGGCGATCTTTACAGTTCCTCAGATCCTCCAGGGGGAAAGTGGGGTGCCTTTGTCTCCTTAAAATTCCCAGCCTTGGGGTGCCTGGGGGGCTCAGCCGGTTAAGTGTCTGACTCTTGATCTTAGCTCAGGTCTTGATCTCAGGGTCATGAGTTCAAGTCCTGTGCTGGAGCCTACTTAGAACACACTCACACAACTTCCCAGCCTTTCCAAGGCACCTCCTTCTCTCCTATTCACTGTCCCAAGTGTGAAACACAGTCTCCACTGAGCACCTTTTGACAGTAGCATTTATTTTCCCATTCTGCTTGAACAAGTCTGTATTTAGCCCCCTCAAAGGACAGTCAGGGTGAAGTGGTGATCAGAACACATGGACTTAGTTCAGATAGATGCAAAGAAAATGCAGATTGTGACTTCAGTTATCTTTGGAAAAGGAAAACATTTAGATTCCTTTAGATTTCTCCAAACACTGAAAAGAGTTTGTAGGCCTTCCACTACATGCCCAAGAAGTCTGATCAGTTTCCAAGTCTTTATTTCCCCAGGAGGAAATGGAGGCCCAGAGGAAGTGGCTGATCTCAGATCATGGAGACTTTAGTGCTCGAGTGGAAAGAACGGAGTACTGCCTCCACCCTCCCAATAGACCAGAGCCTCCTTGGAAATTTTAGGCCATGGCCATGGTTGTAAGGCCAGACGTAGCCAGAAACATTCTTTTCTAAGTGTTTTCTCCCTGGAAACCCTTAAAAGCAGGATCATCTCCTGCCTTGAGTCTCCCTGGAAACCCCTAAAATCAGTATCACCTCCTCCCCTCAGATTGTTTCTCCAGGTTTCTTTCAGCCCCTTGATCATGATGGGAGGAAAAGTCTGTACATCCTTGATCATCGACTTTCTAAGCCTTATTTTGAGGCAAATCCTAAAGTAATTAAAATTTTATATGAATTGGCTAGAAAAGAAAAGAGAAAAGAAATTGCCCAGAAAGGAGACATCTTCCAAATGGCCTTGATAAAAGCTGAAAGTGTCTGTCATGCCAAAAGAAAACAGCTCCCTTGGTACTCATAGGTTCAACTGCATTGCCAGCTGGGCAGGGGGAGCAGTGGATTCAGACTTATAGTCCCAGGTAGAGTAGAGACATTGTCTTCTCTGCAGAGGAAGCAGCAAAGCGTAGCAAAACCAAAGCATCAGGCCAGGCTGGTAGAGCTGCTGACCCCGTTGTGAATCCTGCCTACTTGCCTGGTAGAAGATTCTTACTAGATGCTCTGTTTATCTTAGTGCACAGCCTGAAGAGTCAGCAGTGGAGGAAAAATGAGTAAGGATGCTCTCCGGTGAGCTGCCTTGAAATCTATTTTAAAATATGTTTATGGGGGAGAAAGCTAAATATTTTCAAAAATGTTAAGGGTAGCTAAAGAAAGGAGGCCTAATCTTTGATATGAGCCAATTTCAAAATATTTCATCTTTGTTTTAGAGAAACCTGTATCCACCCACACATGTGCTACTCATCAAGCCTCAGGGAGAATCACTAGGCACCAAGAAATAAAATTAGGACTTCAAACCTAGAAACCAGGTGGTAATAGGTAAAGATTCATCTTCCGCCCAAATCATTCAAAAGTTTCTTGAAACATTTGCAGCCCAGGGAGCAATGAAGGTGAGCTGAAGCTAGTTCATTTATAATACTCCCATCTTTACTCTCTTCTACTTAAAAGTAAAAGAGGTGAATTAAGTATTTACCAGAAGTTAAGTATTTTATCTCTGTGGAGGCCATGTTGTTTCCATGGCCAAATCTGTAATTCCTTTAATTAACTCTCAAGTCAGGCCTTGTTCTAGATGCCAAGGATCCAGCAACAAGAAGATTATTTTTTGAGGGACTCTCAGTGCAATGGGAGACCCAGACGAGGGCTGTAATTTATAATAGTGTAATGAGTGCCCTGCCAGACCTGCACACTGTGCTGTCAGGAAATAAGGGTGTGTGGGCCAGACACCTCAGTCTGAGGGCTCAGAGAGGGGTTGCTTGTGAAAGTCCTGCTTAGAATGAGTCTCAGAAGATGAATAGGAGGGGGTACATAGAAAAGGAGAGAAAGGACGTTTCAGATAACAAAAGCATAATGAGCAAAGGAATAAGCATATCTGAGGAGCTGCACCGGGTCAGGTATGCAGGAAAAGAAGAATGCGTGAAAGATTGAAACATTAATCCTGATTTTATCATGGAAGTAAAGCATCCTGATTGACATTTTTAAAAGATTATTCTGGCTTCAAGGAAGAGAATGGATTAGAAATCATTAGAATTGAATGGAGTCAGGAACAAGACAGGGATGTCCATTCTCACCACTGCTATTCAACATAGTACTGGAAGTCCTAGCCTCAGCAATCAGGCAACAAAAAGACATTAAAGGCATTCAAATTGGCAAAGAAGAAGTCAAACTCTCCCTCTTCCCTCTTCGCCGATGACATGATACTCTACATAGAAAACCCAAAAGTCTCCACCCCAAGATTGCTAGAACTCATACAGCAATTTGGTAGCGTGGCAGGATACAAAATCAATGCCCAGAAGTCAGTGGCATTTCTATACACTAACAATGAGACTGAAGAAAGAGAAATTAAGGAGTCAATCCCATTTACAATTGCACCCAAAAGCATAAGATACTTAGGAATAAACCTAACCAAAGAGGTAAAGGATCTATACCCTAAAAACTATAGAACACTTCTGAAAGAAATTGAGGAAGATACAAAGAGATGGAAAAATATTCCATGCTCATGGATTGGCAGAATTAATATTGTGAAAATGTCAATGTTACCCAGGGCAATGTACACGTTTAATGCAATCCCTATCAAAATACCATGGACTTTCTTCAGAGTTAGAACAAATTATTTTAAGATTTGTGTAGAATCAGAAAAGACCCCGAATAGCCAGGGAAATTTTAAAAAAGAAAACCATATCTGGGGGCATCACAATGCCAGATTTCAGGTTGTACTACAAAGCTGTGGTCATCAAGACAGTGTGGTACTGGCACAAAAACAGACACATAGATCAATGGAACAGAATAGAGAATCCAGAAGTGGACCCTGACCTTTATGGTCAACTAATATTCGATAAAGGAGGAAAGACTATCCACCGGAAGAAAGACAGTCTCTTCAATAAATGGTGCTGGGAAAATTGGACATCCACATGCAGAAGAATGAAACTAGACCACTCTCTTACACCATACACAAAGATAAACTCAAAATGGATGAAAGATCTAAATGTGAGACAAGATTCCATCAAAATCCTAGAGGAGAACACAGGCAACACCCTTTTTGAACTCGGCCACAGTAACTTCTTGCAAGATACATGCACGAAGGCAAAAGAAACAAAAGCAAAAATGAACTATTGGGACTTCATCAAGATAAGAAGCTTTTGCACAGCAAAGGATACAGTCAACAAAACTCAAAGACAACCTACAGAATGGGAGAAGATATTTGCAAATGACATATCAGATAAAGGGCTAGTTTCCAAGATCTATAAAGAACTTCTTAAACTCAACACCAAAGAAACAAACAATCCAATCACGAAATGGGCAAAAGACATGAACAGAAATCTCACAGAGGAAGACATAGACATGGCCAACACGCACATGAGAAAATGCTCTGCATCACTTGCCATCAGGGAAATACAAATCAAAACCACGATGAGATCCCACCTCACACCAGTGAGAATGGGGAAAATTAACAAGGCAGGAAACCACAAATGTTGGAGAGGATGTGGAGAAAGGGGAACCCTCTTACACTGTTGGTGGGAATGTGAACTGGTGCAGCCACTCTGGAAAACTGTGTGGAGGTTCCTCAAAGAGTTAAAAATAGATCTGCCCTACGACCCAGCAATTGCACCGTTGGGGATTTACCCCAAAGATTCAGATGCAATGAAACGCCGGGACACCTGCACCCCGATGTTTCTAGCAGCAATGTTCACAATAGCCAAACTGTGGAAGGAGCCTCGGTGTCCATCGAAAGATGAATGGATAAAGAAGATGTGGTTTATGTATACAATGGAATATTACTCAGCCATTAGAAATGACAAATACTCACCATTTGCTTCAACGTGGATGGAACTGGAGGGTATAATGCTGAGTGAAGTAAGTCAATCGGAGAAGGACAAGCATTGTATGTTCTCATTCATTTGGGGAATATAAATAATAGTGAAAGGGAATATAAGGGAAGGGAGAAGAAATGAGTGGAAATATCAGAAAGGGAGACAGAACATGAAGATTCCTAACTCTGGGAAACGAACTAGGGGTAATGGAAGGGGAGGAGGGCAGGGGGTGGGGGTGAATGGGTGACGGGCACTGAGGGGGGCACTTGACAGGATGAGCACTGGGTGTTATTCTGTATGTTGGTAAATTGAACACCAATAAAAAATAAATTTATTATAAAAAATAAAATAAAAATAAATTATATTATACCAAAAAAAAAAAAAAAGAATTGAATGGAGTAACATGGTTCATAGGTAAAAATCCAGGGGTCTGCTGAACTAGAATAGGAAAAAGAAACATCTTTACATTTATCAATCTTTCACTAAAATCTATCATGTTACACAGCAACAGTGTGCTCCTAACTCCCTCTTCCCATCCTCTGCTGCTGTTGCCACAGCTTGCTTCATGTAACGTTCCACAAACACACAGTACATTACAACTGTTTTTGCATCCAACACTCAATAATATTTGAAAGCAATTAAAAATAGAGGGGAAATGAGCTTTATTTGTATTTCTTATATCATTCCCAGTGTTCATATTTTGTGTACATCAGTGTCTTAGTGTCCTGATCCTTCTGCCTGAAAACATCCATCATTTCTTAAAACACTGGTCTGCTGGCCATGATTTTTTTTTAACTTTAATATGTTGAAAAAGCCTTTTTTTTTTTCCTTTATTTTCAAAAGATATTATTGCTGAGCATAGCAGTCTATCCAGGTTGACAAGTTTCCCCCTTCGGCCCCTGAAGGATGCCACTCCATCATCCTCTGACTTACATGTGTCAGAGGAGAGGTGTGCTGTCACTCATGTCTGTATGCTTCTGTGTATCCTGTGGCTTTCTGTCTGCCTCCAGGGTGTCCTGTTCAGTTTTCAGCAGTTTGCATAGGATAGGTCTAGATGGAAATTTTTCTGCTAATTTGTTTGCTTTGGTATTTAATCTCATGGATGGTAAATGGATATTTATTGCAGACTGGTAGGTACCCCCACTGCTCCATCCCTAGTTTCTCTGAGGATTTAGGACAGACATGCACCTGCCCTCAAGGAACTTTATAGAAGGATAAGCAAGATATGGTGGTAACCGAGATAGGAAGTGGAGCTGAGAAGCAGACACAGGAAGCTAAGTGAACTCCCTGCTTTATGTTTTGTGTGACTCTCTATATCAGATGTTTGTAATTAGGACTTCAAAAATGAGAATTGTTTTCTTCCATGAGATTGGTCAATCTTGGCTTAAACACATTTCCAGGAATGATATGCAGACATGCTAAGATTTTCTCCACCTGTTAATATAAGATTTGCCAGGAACTAAGGTCTATGCCTTTTTTCCTTGCCAGCTGGAAGAGAAGACTGAGAAGAATTTGGGAGAAGCATGCTCTTCCACCGACAGCAAAGGGGCATTCAAGAAGGAAAGAGAGATGCATCAGAAGCTCCTCACTGACAGTCATGGCCTGGTCATGGACCTGCGCTGGCAGATCCATCACAGTGAGAAGAACTGGAGCCGGGAGAAGGTGGAACTTCTTAGCCGTCTAGACAGAGACCGGCAGGAATGGGAGCAGCAGAAGAAGGAGCTCTTGTGGAGAATAGAACAGGTAAGGAACCACCCAGGCACCCACCAACAGGGAAGGGAGTACAGACAACTAAACTGACCTGGAAATAAGAGCACTTAGAGGAAAAAAAAAAAAAATCAGGCTATTAGAGGTCCTAACTCCATCAGGATGTTTCACAGGCTTCCAGAGGAAGAGGAAAAATGTCATAGAATTTCTAGCATTGGAGACCCAGACTCTACCCTTCCATTACACAGATCCTTTTGTTGCAAAGTTTGGAGGTAACTTCCTTGTATGTGTCTATCTGTATAGTATGTCTGTGGTCAGGGCTGGGGGGCAGGGTAACAGTCAAAGGAATTTAAAGACTAAACTGGAAAGATGAGATTATTTCAGGTCTAGTAAGGTGATTCCTGCCAAAAAAGCAAACTACATTTTAAGTTTGCCCCCTAGAGATGTGGTCACAGTGACTGCTCCAACTTGAATGGAATTCCTGTCCTTTAGTAAAGAAATTGCTGAATTAAGTTGGAAATCAGGCTGTTTGCACCTGCTGTGGATATTGCTGAGCTGTGATTAGGTAGGACCATAGTCAGGGGAGGGAGCTGGTTGCTCATCCTCTTCAGCTAAACAAACATTCAAACACCCAGATGAACTCAGGAGGAGAGGGAGAGTTGTATTTTTATCTTCCAGAGAATCATTCTCTGCATAACATCAGACTTGGGACCATTTGCATTGGTCACACCTGAGTGATGCACAAATTAAATTTTCACATGAAACTGATGAAGTTTTGAAATTCTTCTCTGTCTAGATTTTTACATAGCATATATGTATTTTTGCATTTATTTCAGCCTGTCACACTTATACATTTATGAGGCCTCAAGGAAACATATTAATCAATAAGAAACTGACTTCAGGAAAAGTAACCTTTTTACTCTATCACAAATGCTTATACTGCCTGCATTTATGTGGGAGCTTTTTGAAAAATGTGCTCTATCATCACCAGACATAATACCTGTGTTAGGCAGGTGCAATGGCCACAGTTAGTTTCTGCATGCTGCAGGGGAGCAAGAGAAGGTGAATGAACTAAAAAAATAATAAAAAATAAAAAGCCAGGAGCCTTTGGCTCAGAAACTGTTGAGAAGAAGGCACACTGCATATAGAATAGAATGGGGTGGAAGTTCTTCCTAGTTTTAATTACTCACATAACTGAGTCACCATATTGACATTTGATATGGCTCATTTCAAAATTCCCCAAATTCTATCAAAAGAAAGGTGGCCACTTCCTGTTTGGCCTAGAGATGCATCATTTGAGAAGAATCTTCTGTATTAAATCCCCAGTGTACCTAGGTTCTACTGGACAGATAAGTTGTTAGGTGGAAATTACAGGAGCAAACGTGTGTTTGCCAAGTGGTCACAGATCTATCAGATCCAGCCTCAGCTAACTGGTTTCTCAGTAACTCCGGGCACCATGTTATCAAGAAGGTTCCCTCTTGGCATTCCCTCTGTGAGCAGTCTGTCCCTCCTGTACCACAGTAAGGCCATCATAATCCCTGTCATGCCCTTCTGGGGTCCACTTTGCCTGTTATCTGGAGGCTCTTTGGTCTTATCATGGCTTGTTTTTGGAAATCACACCTTGGATATAATTTAAGCAAGTCTTATAGGGTCTTACTTTTGGGAATGAGCAACTCCTAGTAAAGGAAGAAGTAGTAGGACATCCAATGATAATCAACTTTTGAAGAGTTAATGACTCTTCAGGAGGAGCAATCACCCCATTTTAAGACTGTATTTTGAAGAGTAACTGTGGGCCTGTGCTGAACCCCATTTCTGATTCACATCAGTATTCTGTGTCAGGACTATAGCAGTTCTGCTGAGCCGATAGCCTAAGAACTTGAGTCCTCAAGGTTAACATCTTTGAGCATAATGGATTCAAGACACATGGGTTCCAGGCGCTCATCTGTTCCTGAAATCTGTGCAGTGGATCCCACAGGCTTTGTACAATGATCTCACTGCTGTTTTTAGAAGAGGATTTGCTGCCAGTGAATGATGCTTCAGATATGCAGTTGTGGCTTTTAAAAATAAATCCAGCCTTTTCCCCCAAATATTCAGCATTTTAAAAGAAGATTTTATAAATCTTAGCGCCTGATCCCAAAAATTAGATGAAGCAGTTACAGGCATTCTCTGGAAAAGAGGAAATTGACTGAAGCGTGTATATGTGTATAGATTTTGTTTATCATTCATTTAATTTTTAGCTCCACATTCCATAGATAAACAAGAAATCCAGGTGAACATTCTTCATAAGGTATGCTCTTGATATTTGACTACTTGGTGAGCCGTGTAACCTTGAATGTGATAACATAATACAGTTGGTGAAGGAAGTAACACTAAATCCATTTTCCACTTTCAGAACACATGCTTCATACTTGTCCGGTGTCATTAAATTCCTACATAATTTCTGTACCACATGAGGCATTTTATATGACGGATGACTATGGGAATGCGGTTAAGGTCACTTAACACATGTCATCTATCTTATCAGCATCTCTTGTCCCAGTCCAAATTTGATTGGGCGATAGTTACCTTTTATGGAGTCACACTACATTTCTCCTTAGAATTAAATTCCCAGTTAACATGCAGATGATCTAGGACTCGCCGCCATACTAAAGACCATGTGTCATTCCAGCCTCCTTCCAGCAACTTCCTTAAATCAGCTGCCTCTACAACCTGAAAGGCCATTCTTTTAAAACCTGTCCACAAGGTGACCTTTTTTTCCTTTGACCAGTTTGGGTAAGGTGACACTGTTGAGGGTTTATCATTTCCTGTATTATTTGAAATGCAAGTCTTTTTCTATTTGCGGTAAAAGTTGTTCTACTGCAGGATTGGAAATACAGTAGGTGCTGATGGCTGGTCTGAAATGACTCTCCTAGGAAACCCTATCCTTTTAAGGACCCATTATTCTATTACAACATCCCAGAGGCATCTCAGCAGCAGATACCCATTCCAGTTCGTTTTCAGGAAACCTAACACTGACCAGCTTTAGTGTGTTTTGCTCCTGGCTGCCTGCATTTATTTTTGAATTCCCACTGTGCCGAGCTAAAGTGTGCTCGTTCAAAGCCCTCCTCCTTAGTCATTCTTTCCTCCTCTTCACACACACCCTCGGTGTGCATTTGCAGCTCCGAGTGTGATTCTTGCATTTTAATTCCTTGCCCAGAATAGCTTAGAGATGATCATGTGTTGAAACTAAATTGCGCTGGCATACGTTAGATGAACATAATAAAAAGCTTTCCCTTTTTGTTGTTCGTTTTTGTTTGTGTTTTAAAGAAAACAGTTTAGCATCTTGAAGAGAACTGGGAAGAACTGTGCCTTGGGGTTGAGGGACAGGAGAGATCAGAGGGGCCAAGCTGAAACTCAGAGTGGTCAGCTTGTTCCCTAATTCGATGGTGACCCCACCTCAGAGGCTAACGTTTAGGCTCTGGCCACTTGAATCTCCGTCTTTCTCAAATAATCCACCATCTCAGAAATTACTAAAAATGAGTGAAAGTCCTTTGTCTCCTTTATTTCACGTGGCTTGGTTCCTGATGATGCACATGCCACTCTCACTTCCAGCCCATGGATGAAGGCATCCCTTGAGACCTACAGGTGTATTCTGTGAAAGATGCTTGGCTAAGAAGTAAATTAATGCTTCCAAGGGAGTTGTAGAACCCTTAAGGACTGAAAATCTTTCTTCAACAAATCCAGGGTGTCACTTTCACCCTTCAGATAGTTTTCTTAGTCAGAAGGGCAGCTGATGTGGTGGAGTGTGAGAGCATGTCACCCAGTAACAACCCCAGTGGAGACACCCAGGTGGAACTCTCCTCAGCCCTCCACTGTGCTTTCTGTGCATGTTTCAAAAGGAAGGCAGTGAGGAAAGGTCTGGAGAGTCCGGGGAAAGCAGTGCATTACAGCTTCTCTAGGGAGTAAGCATCCGCCCTGCTCATCATATCCTGCCTGTCCCTGTGATTTCACACTGGCTCCCTTCCTAAGTGGCTCCACATGGTTTGTTCTAGAGCTGTAAATCAACAAGGCGTGTATTGCACACCGACCCCAGGGAGGGTGAGCAGGGGTCTCATGGACAAACAGTGCGCCCGGCTGGACTTGTCTGGCCAGTGGCCCCTGCACACCTCCCCTCTACAACAGGCATCTGTCCCCATTTTACAGATGAGAACATTGAGCTGGGGACAGCTGGGAACTTCACATCTGCTAGCAAGCCGGCAAGCCACAGGACAATGGCTCCAACTCAGGCCTTCCGAATCCCAGAGGGTCCTGTGTTTTGCCCACTGTTGCTTCCTGAATTTTCCAAGTCAGGCAAAAAAAAAAAAAAAAAAAAAAAGGTTTAGCTCTAAAGTATGCAGCTTATTTTTTGTTTTTAAGTCAGACCAGATCTTGAATTAACTTGATAGCTAAGGTTTAATTAACCCTCTCAAGCAAAGTTAGAAATTGTTTCTGACACCCTATGGTTACAACCCAGTTCAATCCCTTGGATTATATGCAGGACTCATTCCAAAGGACTTGGAAATAATAGTGACCTAAGGAGGAAACTCTGCTGGAGAGGAAAATCAGATTCACCCTCAGAAGTTTGCTATCGCCAATGGTTTTCCTTAAGTTCTGAAAGTATAAAAGAGAGCTCTAAATATGTCATTTAACAATGTTCAGTTTTTTAAAAATAAATGTATAATGTCCCGTGGACAGTACACCACGTTGTATATAGTAATATATATATTCTACTCAGCAGGAATTGGCTTGTGTGTGTGATTAATGTAGATTTTCCAGTCCAGATAAAATTGTGATTTTATTTTATTTTTTTTTTAGTAAAAGCGTCTGTAATGTTGTATTACTTATGAAATTAAGGCCAGAACTTTAAGAACATTTGCTTCTCACAGTCTTTCCGATGGACGCAAGCATAGTGCAGATCATGGCGGAGCAGTGGTCTTAGGGAGAGCCACATACAGAAAAGTGAGGCTAATTGTTTTCATTTTTAAAACCCTGAAGTTGCAGAAAGAAAACAGTCCCCGGAGAAGTGGCAGTTTCCTCTGTGATCAAAAAGAAGGCACCATCCGCCCCTTTGCCCATCCAGGAAGCCCCCGAATGCCCCGTCCCTTGGGGATGTGGTCCTGTGCAGACACCGACTCCACCCCATTCGAAGACCGGCCGCTGTCCAAGCTGAAGGAATCAGACAGATGTTCAGCACGGGAAAACCTCTACTTGGACGCCTTGTCTCTAGATGACGAGCCAGAGGAGCCTCCAGCCCGAGAGCCCCAGCGGGAGTTCAGGAACTGCCTCCCCCAGGTCGGCCTGGGATTTGGGGTCCAGTTAACTGCTGCAGGACCAAGGGGGTTGTCAGGAAACCTGTCCACGTGGCCAGCAGGCCTGGGATTTGCAAATCGCAGCCTCTGGGCTGAGTAAGCATGAAAAATTCATGGTGCCAAGAGTTCTGCTTGGTGGCCCTGACCCCAAGCTCCTAGTGAGTGCTGCAGGCAGTTCCCTCTACCACTATGTTTCAGGTTTGGAGAGTTTGGAGACATAGAACTGTGTCCCGTGTAAACAAAAGGTCTCATACATGAGCTGGTCCAATGAAACACACAGGAGGAGACAGTTTATTCTCAGGAGTATAGGTCTTCAACCTCTCTTTAAATCATAACAGCCTTCTGATTCTAAACAACTTGCTGGTAACAAAAAAGGAATCTGTTCTAAGGAAAGTACCTCACGTCTGGAAATAGTATTACTAAACAATGACATGCTATAAATTCTTATACTGTGCAAAGAAGGGGGGAACAAGTCCCAACACTTAGAAGCCATACAAAAATTAGATCAACAAATCAGTGAGCTAAGTAAGCTCTGGGCTGAAATTTCCATGGCACAATGTCAGGTTTTTCTAGTGATTCCCCTTCTACAACTGGGTTTTAAAACCGGGTTGGATTTTAGGAATCGTTACATGTAAGTCGGTTTAACAGTTGCTGTACCTGTCCCTAAGCCAGTCCAGAGACAGACTTCTAAGAGTTCATGCGAAGTAGTGTTGAAATGTGGGGCAGCTAGACTTCAGCCAGATGTCCATGAGGCAAGGTGCCTTCTCCGCAGTATATGGCCAGGTGGCATGACATCACTAGTGCGCCACCCTGTTTGATCTATTGACAACTCCCATGGTGCAGTTGCACAGCAGAGAGGAAGCAGGTTGGGAGCCTGCCCTGGTCCCAGTCCACAGTGACTGGGGTCCTGAGCAAAAGTCAGTAAGTCATTATAAGCTCGCCTCTGATTCCAAATGGCAATGCTCACAACCGAGAATGTGCTCAAGCCAAAGGCGGTTGCATCGACTTCTAAAGTGAGGCTTAGACCAAGGGGCCTAGCCACCTAACTTCCTCTATGGGGAGCCACGTCTTCCTTTTCCCCACCTCCTCCTCTCTGTCTCTGTCTCTCTCTTTCTTACACACACACACACACACACACACACACACGTATGTGTCATTACAACAGCCAGCCTTGAAATTCATATACTAGCTTCCTTTGAGAAAGCACGGGAGAGCTACCTCCTTCATGATGAAGTATATAGCCAGTTTTTCTCACTCACATGGGCTCCTTCCTGGACGGCAGGAGCTGCAGTCCCTCCTCACACTGCAGGTCCTCGTTTTATTATAGTTCAAAGAGCTGGGGGTCAGGAGCATTCCCAACCAACACCTGGCCTCAGTGTATATTCTAAATGGTATTTTCCTATGGCAGAAGAGCAAAACAAATCACTTAGCACATTGAAGCTGCCTGGCAACCAATATGAACAGATTCAGACGATCTTATTTCTTCTTTATAGGAAGAAGAAAATCACAAGGGAAATCTTCAAAGGTAAGTAAGAGTAACGAAAACAGTAGTAGGCTACCGAAATTAAAACCTCTTGGTCTTAAAATTCTATCCTGTCACTGAAGACTGTCTTCAAAAGGACTTAAAGTAACACTTCTAAATAAGTAGTGGCTTTATTATGATTGATTTTGTAAATACAGAATTTCCTATTATTAGCAAGAAAGGCCAGAGACTAGCTGCACTGGTGTGGGCGGTAGTGTCATGGTGAGGACAGTTACAGCTGTGGACTGTGTGTATAAAAGAATGTTGTGTTCAGTGATTTCTGAAAAGTCCACAGAAACCCCTCTCGTCTCATTTGGTCTGGAAAGACTCCCACTTGATATGCCATGAGACATTTCATATACTGTGCATTTAAAGCTCTGCTGGGAGGATTTATTAAAATATTTCCCGGCAGTAAACCACAAATAAATTCCAAGTGAGTGATGCTGGTGATACTGGTTGTCACATATGACCCAAAATATATATGATAGGATGTATCTGAAAAGACACATCTAAACAGATTTGTTTACATTTAAACATTAAAAATATACAACTGAGTGGAAAGTACAAAGATTTCCCATACACAACCCCCCACGCACACACCCCACCCTCACACACATGCTTCTTTATAGATGAACACATGCTGTTTCCACCCCAGGAAACTTCTTTTCAGGGCAATTGGCTGTTTCCAGATCGCCTCATCCCTGGTTTTCCTAGGAACTTCAAGTCCATGAATCACTGTCTCCTCCCCATGTTGCCCTGTATCAGGTTCATCCACAACCATCCCAAATGCGTGTGGTGCGTTTCTGTCCTTCAGGCTCTGCCTTGACTGGTCTTTCTCAGACCATCCAAGGCTGCATTCGAGAACTAGAGCCTGGTTTCAAATGCACTTCTGCCTCTCGCTAGCCATATGCCCTGAGGTGAGCTGGGTAACTAACTACCTTGTGCCTCAGTTTCCTCATCTGTAGACAGAAGGCATTTAAATTGCTTTACAGCTTAAATGTGTTACTACACATAAAACAAAGCAATGCCAGACACAGTCAACAGAGTTTAACTATCTTCACAGAGCTCTTCTGGGTATACTAGCTCTGATTTTTTATCTTTTTTTAAAAGTTTATTTTTTTAGTAATCTCTACACCCAACGTGGGGTTCGAACTCACAACCCCGAGATCAAGAGTCATACGTTCCACTGACTGAGCCAGACAGGCTCTCCTCTTATTTTTTATCTTAATTGCTACTATTAATTTCAAAAGTCATCCATACTTAGAAAAGTTAAACTGAAATGAGAACTCAAACATCACAATATCAGAAATATTATTAAAACTTAGATATCAGAATGTCTGAGGTGAGAGGGGTACATGTGTGTCATCCCCACCATCCCCTTCTCCTTCTTGCTTCAAGAAGTTTCCTGTCTTCCCTCCATGCTTTCTTCCTTGTACCTTCACACAATGGCACACATTTCAGATGTGTCCGGTTTTGTATCTTAGGTTTGGCCACTGCTAAGGCTGATGTGTCCCCTTTTTCTGCCCAAAACGCCTCTGTTCCACAAAATCCATCCAAGCCCTGGAGGCAGAAATGGGGCTTAGACAAGCAGTGTCCAAGGAATATAGATAGGGTTGGGGTTTCGGTACCCATAGAGCACTTCCAGCCCCCAGTGAACAGCATTCTGAAGCTCATTAGTAATTCAGCAACCCCTGGACTTGGCCCCAGAGGCAAGAAGAGAAATCACACTTGCTGGAAAGCTTAATAAATTGACCTGTTCCTTCGATTTCTTTTTATTTTCAGTGCTAGTTGGGAGCCAGCTTACCGTTATTCATCAGGCCATAGGAGAGTTTGTAGATGGTTTCTAACAAAAAAAATACCACTCACTTTTGCCTCTTGTGAGAAATAACAAGCTAGAAGGCCCACCGGGATCCGTAGTCTGCTCTCTTTTATGCCAGAGTGGTATCCACAAGAGCATGCGTCCCCAGGGTGAGGACAGAGGCACCCAGAGCTTTTTGCCACTTCTGTGGTACACAGACCCCAGTCCTGGCCTCAGCACCGCTAGTGGTTCGTGCAGTGGAGCGGCCCACGTACTCTCTGTCTGGGACCTGTCTGGCAGCACTTGTGCTGATCTGAAACCCTAGGTGTGGGCAGCCCCCATGGCGCAGTGGTTTGGCGCCGCCTGCAGCCTGGGGTGTGATCCCGGAGACCCGGGATCGAGTCCCGCATTGGGCTCCCTGAATGGAGCCTGCTTCTCCCTCTACCTGTGTCCCTGCCTCTCTCTCTCTCTCTGTGTCTATGAATAAATAAATAAAATCTTAAAAAAAAAAAAAAAACCCTAGGTGTTTAAACTTGTTTGGGGTGTGCAGATAGCAAGATGTCCTATGAAAAAGTGGTGTAGTGGCAGAGACAGTCTGGGTGCCTCCCCTCCACCCCAGCCAGAGAGCCCAGGTCCAAGCTCACAGGCAGGGCCAGCCCCAAGCCTTCCTGGCCGCCACTGCTTTGCCCTGGGGGGCTTGACAGGCTGCCTGAGTGCTCCAGCCAGCTCCTGTCTGAGCATTGCAGAATCCTGGACCCTCTAGGGTGCCCACCCTGGGCTATAGGAGGTAGTCAGGAAATTCATACCAAATAGAAATATATTCAGTGAAAGCACTAATATATTGAGGAATCTACATCCAAATGCACATCCATCAGGGAGCACTTACCCCAAACTGGCTGTTCCTTTAGCTTACCTATCTTCACCCCCACATGGTATA
The DNA here is from genome assembly GCF_053574225.1 of Canis aureus. NCBI lineage: Eukaryota > Metazoa > Chordata > Mammalia > Carnivora > Canidae > Canis > Canis aureus. The sequence goes on along the minus strand of NC_135616.1, from coordinate 6,023,046 downwards.
TGTGTGTGTGTGCAGGCATCTTCCTCTTATCCAGGAATTCAGGAGGAGCAAGAACAAAAAAACAGGCTTTGGCTATAAAGGAGGGAAGCAGAGGGAAGGGAAGAACTGGGCCCTGCTGGTGGATTTCAGCCAGGCCAGACGACGTTTCTGTTGGAAGTGGTGTTTGGAAATTAGTGCCCACCTGTCACACCTTCCACTTCCCTCCTTTGCTTCACATCTTCTGTTTGGTCTCTGGAGGTTAGTTAGTACAGTTGACCCCTGAACAACATGGATTGAACAACATGGGTCTACTTAGATACGGATTTTTTTCCAGTTAATATAGTACTATAAATGTATATTGTCTTCCTTATGGTTTTCTCTTTTTTTTTAAGATTTAATTTTTTATTTGAGAGAAAGAGCATGAGTGGGGATGGGGAGGAAGGGCAGAGGAATAGGGAGAAGCAGACTCCCTGTTGAGCAGGAAGCCCAACATGGGGCTCAATCCCAGGACCCCGGGATCATGACCTGAGCTGAAGGCAGACACTTAACCAACTGAGCCACCCAGGTGCCCCTCCTTATGGTTTTCTTTTTCTTTTTTTAAAAAATTTTATTTATTTATTCATGATAGCCACACAGAGACAGAGAGGCAGAGACACAGGCAGAGGGAGAAGCAGGCTCCATGCAGGGAGCCCGACGTGGGATTCGATCCCGGGTCTCCAGGATCGCGCCCCGGGCCAAAGGCAGGCGCCAAACCACTGTGCCACCCAGGGATCCCCTATGGTTTTCTTATTAACATTTTCTTTCGTTAACTTATTTTAAGAATACAGTATTTAATACGTATACAAAATATGTGTTCATAGATTGTTTATACATCAATAAGGCTTCTGTTCAACAGTTGGCTCTTAGTAGTTAAGTTGGGGGGAGTCAAAAATTGTACATGGATTTTCGACTACATGGGGGTCAGATGCCCTAACCCCTGTATCGTTCAGGGGTCAACTGTACTTCCGTAGAAGTTCATCCAATAGAGGATGAGGCCAGTGGGCGAACAGGACGTCAGATTATAGCTGTGATGTTGTGGTGCCCACCCCCCTGCATATACCATTAGCTGGGTTTGGATCAGGACAGGGCTGCTTTCCTGTCAGCAGTGCAAGCATCTGCCACAATACCTGGAACTCAGGAAACTCCTAGTAGGTTAGGATTTGAGGGCACTCATCAGCCAGATGTCCTCCTTCCTCTAGAGCATCCACAGGCCAAAATGAAACCATTCCAAAGTGGGTTTGGAGCTGAACCCTGACCACCCCAGAGCTCAGCCTCCAGCTTGTTCCCATAATATTTGAGGGCTGCCTGTATTCCATTCTGACAAATATAAGGCTCCTGGAACAATTCCAGAGCTGTTAAAAGTTCATCAAACATCCACAGGGCAGCTCAAGAGTAGAGAACATCAAGGAGCCAGAAAGTGTTCCCGCTGGCCTGCATGGAGACTGACACACAACAGGCACCTGTCCCTTGGGCAGCACATGCGTGCCGCGCTGGGTCGGGGGTGCAGGGTGGCAGGTCAGCAGGCTGCCCGGCTGGCAGGCAGCTGACACCCTTTTCTCCCCCACCTTCCCCAGGGCCGTGTCTGTGTCCTCCATGTCTGAGTTCCAGCGTCTGATGGACGTTTCTCCCTTCCTGCCGGAGAAGGGCGTCCCCGCCACCAGCAGCAAGGAGGACATCACTCCGCCCCTGTCTCCTGATGATCTGAAGTACATCGAGGAGTTCAACAGCAAGAACTGGGACGAGAGGCCCCCGGAGCCCTGGGCAGACAGGACCGAGGGGGGGCGGGCAGGGAGCGAGGCTGGTGCAGAGCCTTTCCCTGACTCCTCCTGGTACCTCACCACGAGTGTCACCATGACTACGGACACCATGACCAGCCCAGAGCACTGCCAGAAGCAGCCCCTTCGGAGCCCCATGTGCGCGGAGCAGGCCGGGGTGCGGGTGCTGCACAGCCCGCCCGCGGTCCGTAGGATGGATGGCATCGTGGTGGCGGGCAGCGAGGGCAAGGGCCGGGCCGAGCCCGAGTGCCCGTTTCCAACTAGCAGAGCCAGGGGGGGCACTGGAGACACAAAAGGGGGTCCCTCAGAACACGTGCTCAGCAGGTGGCCTTGCGCCCCCTCCAGGCACCCCCGAGACTATGTGGAGGGAGGGCTGCGCCCCCTCGAAAGTGCCCTCTGCGCCCCCCTGGGTTTTGCCTCCTCGCTGCACGGCCTGCAGATGTCCAAGAACATGAGTGATGACATGAAGGAGGTGGCCTTCTCGGTCAGGAACGCCATCTGCTCTGGCCCCCCCAAGCCTCCGCTCAAGGACATGGCCTGCCAGACCAATGGGTCCCGGACGACGGGAACACAGACCGTCCAGACCATCACCATTGGCCTGCAGACCGAAGCCCTGCGTGGCAGCGCCGTCACCAGCAGCCCCCACAAGTGTCTCACTCCCAAGGCCGGGGGCGGGGCCACGCCCGCGTCATCTCCTTCCCGTGGCCTTCGGAGCCGGCAGATGGCCCCCGCCATCGAGAAGGTGCAGGCCAAGTTCGAACGCACGTGCTGCTCCCCCAAGTACGGGTCTCCCAAGCTGCAGAGGAAGCCCCTCCCCAAAGCTGAGCCGCCCAACAGCAGGACCTCCCTGGGGCTGGCCCCAAAGGGGTGCAGCGAGTCCGCCTGGGCCCGTTCCACCACCACGAGGGAGAGCCCGGTGCACACCGCCATCAACGATGGCCTCTCCAGCCTCTTCAACATCATCGACCACAGCCCCGTGGTGCAGGACCCCTTCCAGAAGGGGACTCGGGCCGGGAGCCGATCTCGCTCAGCAGAACCCCGGCCCGAGCTGGGCCCAGGCCAGGAAACGGGCCCCAGTTCCCGGGGCCGGTCCCCCAGCCCCATCGGGGCTGGCTCAGAGACTTGGAGGGAGGAAGGGGGAGAGGGCACGCCCTTGAGGCAGGACTTATCCGCTCCCCCTGGTTACACGTTCACTGAGAACGTAGCCCGGATCCTCAACAAGAAGCTGTTGGAGCATGCCTTAAAGGAGGAGAGGAGGCAGGCCCCCCACGGGCCCCCAAGTCTTAACAGTGACAGCCACATGGGAGAAACCATCAAAGCTGAACCAGGGTCCATCGAGGTAATAAGGCTGAGTATTCCAACCGTCCCCCCCACTGGCTCTTCGTTCAAATGTCAGGAAAACACATGTAAACCTGGGGTTCTGCTAGGTCATCTGGTTTCAGGAATAGGTTCTTGTGAGCTGGGAAGATACAGGGTTTATGGGAGAATGGAACAGGCTGAAACATAAGGCCCAAGCTGCTCCTAAAGAAAAGTTCCTATTATTGTCCTCAGTGATCTTTTCTTGAAGATGTAGCTCAGGGTTTGGTTCAGGTTCTCTTGTCTGATCTAGCTGATGGTGCTCGTCTGTCTATCTGGGCTTTTCACTTGGGGTTATAATTTGCCCTCTTTCTGTGTGAATTTGTGTCCTAGAAATGTGTGTGTGTGAAGTGTGTGAGAGTCACGTCAGGGTTCTCTGCGTGCTCCAGATCTTTATCCAGGACAACACAAGAGGTGTGCCGGAGAGGGTGTAATAGTGTGGACACTAGAACGTGCTTCATCAGGAACGTACAAGAATGTCTGGATTCCAGTGCTGGCGTCAGTACAGAATAGCAGCCCTCTGTCTCACAAATCCCATGCCCTCTACGACCACGAATCTCCCTGGCAATAAAACCAGGTGAGACAGATGGATAAGATCAAATTCCTGCCTTCATACAATGTGGTTATTGTTATTATCGCCCTTACATCTGTCATATTATCACAGTCTATATGACCACACATCCCGTCACCTGCTATTACCCTGCGATATTATTACATCCCCCTTAACATTATTCACCAATGGGTCAACCTTGAATGTTGTTCTAATGCATATCCACATGCCGTATGTCCATACCACGCCACATTAAAAACAATCCTCATTTCCACTTCAAGAATGAGCGAAACAAAACAAAGCCTGACAGTAATGCTGGGAATGAGAGGGTGGGGCTGCGGGCCTGGTGCAGTGAAGCAGCACATGTTCCCTGCCCTCAGCAGACACTGTGATCCCGCATGTAGACTTGAGGGTGAGGCTGATTCACCACTAGCCCTGAGGAACAGACTCCACACCCAGATATATCCGTAACCATTCCCCAGGCGAGGCAGCTCTGAGATGGCAAGGGTCAGAGAGGAGAGAAATACGCTCCCAGGGCCGCCCCCCTGCTCTCCCGCCATGGCCCAGGTAGCCCTGGCTTCACAGGTGAGGAGATGAGGCAGGTGTGTGTTTCCTATGTTACCTCCAGACCCACGTTTCCCCCGGGGTGGGGGTCGAGGGGAAACAATAGCCCCCAGTCTAACCTATCAAGTTGGAGTCAACTGACAATGTAGAGTTTAAATCTGAAGGAGGTCAAACCACGTGAAATTACCCGTGACCTACAGAAATGGCAATTGCCATTTCATTCAACCTAATATCGATGGTACATTGACTCTGTTCCGAACATGAGTCTTTGTGATAAAGTTGTTTATGTGCTCTGAGAAGAACAAACACCGTGATTGAGTGTTCTCAGGTGTCTTCTGCAGGCTGCTTTTACCCCCGACCCTCCAGGGGTCTCAGGTAAGTGACTTAGTTCTGCAGAGGGCTTATTTGTGTGAATGCCCTACCTCCTTAGGGCTCTGGAGGAATCAGGGCTCTGGCCCAAAGCATTAACTGGCTGGTCTGTGATGTCCATTAATATTAGAAACTAAAGAGAAATTAATGTTTAGGAACCAAAAAGGGCTTTGAGTTACAGTGAATGCTCCAAGCAATCTATGATAATAGAAAGACAACCGCTTAATGGCTAAAGCAGCTCTAAGGCATGAAAACGAATTTATCAGTACGGAGCTATGCCCATCCCCCTGCCACTTTGGTCCTCTCTGTAAAATGTCCATTTAAATTATCTTCTCACTGGGTGTGTTTGCTACCAAAGAGATGATCGGCTAATTCGGGGAATTCAGTACTTGCCTGGAGCACTCACTGGCAGAGATTAAATACTATGGGCTCCTGTTTCCTTTCCTGTTGGTATTTTGCTTGTTCTAGATTCCAGTGACATTGTTCCTATCTAAATTGACTTCCTGTAATAGGCCCATTGGAAATCCCTTCCCATCATCCCCTAAATTATGTAATAAGTAGTTCTGGGTTTTCATTCCAAAATCACCAGGACTTGTGCTGATTGTCCAACCTGCCCTGAGCACCCCGCAGTGGGCCCTTCCCTAAATGTTCCCTGGATGCCTGGACATTGGCCTCCCTGGCTGGGGGCATGGCGGGAAATCTCCCTTGTCTTTTCTCACTCCTGTCCCATGGCTATATTTATCCTCTTTTTTTCTCTTGATACTGTAGCACCAGTTCTATCAAGCGGAGAAGCTAAGAGATGAGTTATGGTGTGAAGGGAAAGAATAATCTGGAAATGCAGTGCTATTCTTCCCTCCTGTGTCTAGTGGAAAATACAAGGGGAAACTTTTAGTGTGAGCAGTAACCATGTGATCATTGTGACAAAAACAGACCATTTAATCCTCTGTTTCAAATACAACAGTCATGTGACTTCCATCTCTATGCACACCAAAGGGTTTCTGAAATGTTAAGTGCTAAAGGGCCAATCAGGGAAGAACAGAAAGCAGAGGGGAGAGATCGGATGTTGTTCTGCAGTGAGGGTCCTTCCATGCTCCAAACCACCTGGACCCATGCAGAGAGAGGCCTGCGTACCCGGGGTGCACCTGCCCGTTTCTGCAGGCCCCATGTTTCTCCTGATAGCTGTCCCTGGAACTACCACCAGGCTTGTTGACTTTAAACCTTTACTGTTCTTCTTGTTTAAAAAGTACTTTCCAACCTACTTGCTTTTCTTTTCTTTCTCTGTCTGTTCTGTCCAGAACCAAACTGTCTTACTAACTGCCCCCTGGGAACTCTAGCCCTGCCGGCCTCACGCCGTAAGTGCTTTCTACCTTCTTTGCACACCGTCTGGAAAGGTCATCTGTGTAACCTGGGGTTGGTTGGCGTCAGAAATGCCACGATTCAGCCTCAGAAACAAGGCTGAAACGTGCCAGGTAGATCTGCCCTGACCATAGAGCCCACCACCTGCACTGGCCTACAGTCCACATTCAGGGACAGATGGGCAAGCCTAGACATTCCCAGTGGCCGCACAGAGTACCGAAGAAATCCTGCTGAGATTTCCACTCTCTGCTCTCATAGGAGTAAAGGTATATTGGCTGGAGAAGGGACTGTCTCTGGCAGAGAGGCCTGGTCGGTGGGGATCTGTGAGCCGAATATGTTCCCAGATGGCCTGTCCCTGCTCGCTGGTATCCTGGAGGCACACGTACACTACTAGATGCTATAATGAGATGTGACCATAATTCGATGAGGCTTTTCTCTCTCTTTCAACACCCGCACCAGAAGGAATAAATCCAAATGTATCTTGTCCTTCGAAGTGATCACCATAGGTGATGTAGTAAGTGCTCAATAAATATTTGTTGGATGAATCAACAACAAAGCCATCCCTTGCTCCAAAAAATAGTCTCACAGAATTGCCATCTGAGCCTGAATCGAGGCATGTGAAAAAATACCAGTTTTATGTCTGATCACGAATTAGTCACCCACCCACCTCACCCACTAGTCTTAACTCAGAGTGTTAAATACAAAAATGCAGTTGGCTCTCAAAGACTAAAAAGGTGCTCTCAAGATAAAATGGCCACATTTTAAGCCATTGCAGTGGCTTCTTAGGGAAGGACGGGACCATTTGCATGTATGTACTGGTGTGTTACTAAAGAAAGAGTCCATTCTTGAACCCGGTCACACATTTCTCCCTATAGGGGTTCACATGATGAAGAAGTGGCACCACGCTGTCTAATCAAAAGCCCGTTCTGGTTCAGTATCGGCCAGGTGGCAATGGGCTGCAGCGGTGTTGGAAAAAACCCATGATAGCAGCCATCTCAGTATTCAGCACACCTGGCACACACCACACACTCATACATAGCACATGCAGCACATGACACTCATGCACAAAATGACCCACGATGCACACATAACATCCTCATACAAGGCACATACTTGTACACAACATGATGTCACACATACACAACACACTTATATACTACACAACATACACAATACAAACACACAACACACAAATCTGACAATAGGAGGAGCAGAGACAGAAAAAGACAAAGCAGTAGCAGGTGTCCTAAACCATGCACCTCCACGCATGTGCATAGCAGGGCTGAGGTGAGGAGAGGACAGCTCACCCCACCTAGTTTGCATTTCAGCTATTTCAGGCCTTTGTGGGCGAGGTCTTCCTGGTTGCCATGGTTCCCACCAGCCTAGCACTTTGCTAATCAAGGTTTCCCCATCCTCTGCTACAACTGCCGTCACAAGGAGGCCGGGGATGTTTAGAAGTATCTCAGTGTTCATGCCATTTCCCGTGGGGCCCACGGGGAAGCAAGGCCCACCTCACTCCATCACTCTTCCAGAAGCCCCAAGGCGGCGCTCTGCCTCCCCTCTTCTCCTTAGTCCTCACTGTGCCCATGGATACAGCCCACCGTCTCTTCTCCACTGTCACTCCCTGCTCTGCAGACTAAACCCTCCTCATCCTGGCCTCTGCACTTGCTTGTCACATCTATGTCCGTCCTCTGATGTCCTTCCCTTTGGGCTCTGAGAGCCTGTATTCGCTGTCATTCTTCATTGCAGTGGCTTACCATCTCAGCTTTTTCTTGTTTGAGTGTCACCTGGGCAGGTGGGTTCCGCCCGGTGAACTCGGGTTTCCTCCCACCACCCGCACTCTTCGTGCACCAGCAGACTCCAGGTTTGGGCATCCTTGTTTCCTAGCCTGCAGACTAAGGACAAGTAGCTGGACATTCGTTAACACCAGAAAAGGAGCCTTGGCCCGGGAAGATGTATTATAGGTGGTCTGCCCCACAGTTGAGTGTGTCTTGCATTATCTGTTCTCAGAAGGCGTAGGATGCCTGTAACAGAAGCACAAGCACACTCTGATGCCACTTTCTAAAATGCTGCAGCAGGGAAGAGTCATTAAAAACCAGACCGAAGTTAAAATTTCTGCCTGCAGCATTTTTTTTCCATGTTGTGGGAGTTTGTTTAACCCACTGTCAGTCAACTTGGAATAAACAGTAGCAGAGTTCGTTTTAAGGTGAGTCTTTTTGCTAATACAGCTGGATAAATCATCCGTCTCTTCATGGGCCTCCAACAGACCAAAGGGTAGGGAGACTGGCCTTTTAGGGCCAGGTCACTGTGGCTAATAGATCACTCAGGAGGGCCAGAAGGATGGGGTCAGCCAAGTCAGACCATGACCAGGTGGCCTGTGGCTTTCCCCCACCTTCCATAGGCTCTAGCCCAATTCTGAAGATGCTTGTGTAAACATACCCATCTCACAGCATTGCCATATTTTGATCATAATTTGCTATCTTCTCATTCCTCTGTCACTGATCATCTGTTTGAATTTTTCACTGACCATTTTGTTATTCTCCTGGAGCAAGTATAAATTAACATTGGGAAGTTGCCCCTAATCCATTGCATTTAACTGGAGTCTGTTGAGAAGTGTGTTTGGGGAGAGTCACCCCCTTCCCCCCACAAAGGAACTGTGGTTCTGAGTAACCCTGTCTTTCTCTTTCTCGGCTTTGAAGGAACTACCTTGTTCCGCACTAGCTCCATCCCTAGAACCCTGCTTCTCCAGGCCCGAGAGACCAGCAAACCGTCGCCTTCCGTCCCGTTGGGCCTCACATTCCCCCACTGCCTCACTGGCTCAGTCACCCGGAGACCCAGCCTCCTTGGAGGAGCTCGGCGATGAGGAGCCACCGGGGGAGAAGACACACCTGTGACGAGTGCAAGTTTGCATGGATTATCAGGGAATGATTCCCTGTAATTTGCATAACCACGCTGTCATCAACCAAGCTCCACCCACAAGGAAAGATCTAGCTTTCCCAAGGTCAAAGAATGTTTTTAAAAAACACACAGCTGCTGAATGTCCAACCTGTGAACCTGAGATGTTTCTAGAACGAAACCGTAAACGTGCCTGTAATAACTTAATTTTTTTCATAGCTCAGAAAACTATTTTTGTCTCCATCTTTTTTACACAGTATATTAAACAAAAAAGCTAGATAAGATATAAATTTAAAAAATAAAAGTTTTAAAGATGTACATTTTAAGAGATTCTGAACACCCTTGCTCTCAATACTGACTGCCTCTCTGTTAAATTTGCACTGTTACGCCTTGGTTTGATTTGTTCCCACATTGAAGTAGAGTGTTTTAAGTTAACTTCATTTTGTCAGTGTTCTTGTTTTTTAAGAATTTTTGAAATGCTTCAGACTGATTCAGTGAACTTTTTATAGTGAAAAAGCCATGAAGCCAGTCGACAAGACGGATATCCTCTCTACTGGAGGGGATACACGTCAGCATTCTTGCAAAGGTACAGAGTCCTCAGCTGGGCTTACCAAATTTGCTGTATAATCCACGTACTCTACTCGACTTGCATGTCTTTGGGTTCGAAGCGCTCTGGGGTGCATGTACATACTGCTACTGTGGTCCTACCATTGCGTAAGTGTGAGTCATCTGTCCCACTGTAATACGTTGTGAATCCCTCGTACTGTACTTTCATCGTTGTCCTCTTGCATTGAGATACAACAGCAATGGCATTTTTAAATTATTGTTAAAGATGAACTGGCAATATACAGTGTTTACTCAAAATTTTCTTGTTTAAGGAAAAGCACTGCAAAAAGTCCGGAGGGTACCAAACTGAAGCAAAGGATGGTCCCTCAGAGTCTGTATGAGACAATGATGAAGTAGAAATAAAGCCTTTCAAGATGGCAGCCTGTTCCGGGACCTCATGTTTCACATGCCCTCCATCTTCCCCTAAGGGCTCAAGCAATAGTTTTCCGTAGCCAGGGGAACGAGGAAAAGGGGAGGTCCTGTAAAGAGGCAACAGCTGCTAACACACCTCACTGGGGGTACACCGTGAGCACCTGGTATGCCACAGCTTCCCTCTTCTCCATAAGAGCGCCCTGGGGTTGATGACAAGGCAACTTCTGGTTGAAAACATGGCGGGCATGGAGGTGTGAGGCAACTGTTACCCACAAGTCAAAATGTGCCTGGCCTCTCTCCCTCTCCCCTCCCTGGGAAAGGGGGAGTGGCCAATCACCAGGACCCGCTTCCCTCCCTGACAAAGAGGTGTCACCCGGCCTGTCAGTGTGTAACAGAGTAGGGAGTTTATAAAGAGGTGATGCTGGTAAAGAGTGAAAGAACTACTTTGGGCCGAAGCTTCTGGCCTTCATGTCCCATTGACTCAACAGTGCTGTCCTTCTCTAGACTGGCTAACAGAATAAGCTCTATTCCCAGCATTACAACAGTTCTACCTTTAAGCTAAATATTTTCCCCTAAAATGGAAAATACCATCTATTGGTGAGGACGTGGAGATGCTGGAACCCTGGGGTGCTGTTTGTGCAGCCGCTGTGGAGAACAGCAGGATGGGTCCTGAGGTGAAACAATTATCTGTGCCCCAGCAGCTGTGGACACAGGCCCAGAAGAAATGAAAGCTGGGACTTGAACTATCTGCGCACTGATAGTCACAGCAGCGCGATCCACAAAGCCAACCGGTGGAAACAACCTGTCAATCAGTGAGTGAGTAAATGAGATGTGGTGTGTACATGCTCCGGAATGTTCAGCCTTAGAAAGCCAGGGAAGTCTGGCACATGCTGCCTACCACATGCACCAATCATGAGGATGCTATGTTAAATGAAATAATCACAAAATAATCACAAAAATAACTATTGTATGATTCCACTTCTTGGAAGTACATAAAGTAGTCAAATTCACAGACACAAAAAGTAAAATAATGGTTACCAGGAGTTGGGGAGAGGAAAGAACAGAGAGTTAGTGTTTAGTGGATATGGTTTCTGATTGGGATGTTCTGGCAACAGATGGTGGTGATAGTTACACAACAATGTGAATGTCCCTAATGCCAACGAACTCTACACTTAAAATGATTAAAATGGTGAATGTCAACGTATATTTTACCACAATAACAATGTTTAATGCAAAAAACACTCCACCTGACTACTCTAGACCTAGCGGCAAACAAACTGCCAAGTCAGCAAACCTTTTGTGCCTACCATGTGCCCTGCCCACAGTAAATGCTGGAAGGCGCATTAGTGTATCTCCAGTTGGAAGCAACCAACCAGCAGGAAGAAGGGAAGTTGTTGGCCCTCATAAGTGGAGAAGTGCTAGCATCAAGCGCGGTTACAATCCAGAGCCTCCGACAGTGCCATCAGGACTCTGCTCTGCCCCCTGGCTCTGCTCCCTTCTGTGGGCTCGCTTCTCAATCATCTGCGAGTCAGCTACGATGGTCCCCAGCAGCCCCTATCAGTTTATCAACTCATGGATAAAGAAGATCTCTTTCTGGTGGCTCCAGCAAAAGCCCCAGGTGTCATAAATCTCATGGGTCTCCTGTTACTCACATGTCACTCCCTGAGCCAGTCGCTGACACATTTGCCCAGCAGAGGAGAACCAGAGGTTGGCAGAACAGAGGAGAAGTTGCCTGGCAGGCAGCGCAGGTTGTGTACGACTACGGGGTGCCCCAGAGTTAGAAGAGGTCTGGTCATCAGAAAAAACATGCGATCTGGTTGGAGGAGATAAAATTCCCAAGCACTAAAACAAAATGCAAGAACGCCGTGGTGTAAATCCTAAGTAGAGTAGGGCTTGAGTTGGACCTCAAGAATGAGCAAGATTTCAGTGTAAAGGCAGGGAGAGGTGTTGGGTTGGGAGAAGAGAGGAGCAGAATGTGAGGTGGTGGCAGTTGTACATCAGAGCGGGGCAGTAACAGGCTCTCAGGAGCAGAAGCAGAGCCTGGGGTGAGCAAAGCCACACCATGCTGGTCCCAGTGCCTTGAAAGCCAGCTTGGAACTTCTCCGATCACCCAATTTTCTAAGAGTTGGACATAGGTATTCTTGAGTCCATTTGTTGTGGAACTACTCCAGCTCCTGAGAAAGCAAGACAGCAAGTCGGATGAAATCATGTTCTGTACTCCTGCCCAAGTGAATGGCTGGGCAGCTAAGCAGGTAATGCTGGGCTCTGAAAGAGGAGCACGTACATCAGGGCCCAGCCTGCAAGGAGTGTCTGCTGATGTCTTCAGGAGCCGTCCTCAATGTGCCACTTGCTTTTATGTCCTCAAGAGAGAGGCAGAAACCGATTCCCGGAGCCCAGCTAGCAGCGCCCACACATGGGGTGTGCCCTGCCCACTGGGTGGCAACCAGCACCAGCAGCCCAGAGACCATTCTCATCAAACTGTACTCGACCTGGGCTTCTTTTTTTTTTTAATATCTGTGCATTCTGTGATTCTAATTTTTATTTAGTACCTTTGTGTTTTAATGTCTTTCTAAAAAAAGATGTTAATTATTTGAGAGAGAGAGAGCAAGCTGGGGGAGGGTCAGGAAGAGCGAGGAGCAGACTCCCCACTGAGCAGGAAGCCTTATGTGGGGCTCAATCCCAGGACCCTGGGATCATGACCTGAGCCGAAGGCAGACACTCAACCGACTGAGCCCCCCAGATGACCCTCAGCCTCTTTTTAAAAATTAAAATGGCTAGAATTGAGCATATTTACTTTGTTCAAAAGGTAGCTGAGAAAAAAAAAAAGTAGCCGAGCAGTACAAGTATTATTTCTTATTTTCTAACTCCCTGATTTTTTTCCTTATTTTTTTATTGTAAAATACACATAACATAAAATTTACCATTTTAACCATTTTAAAGTATACAATTCCATGGCATTTAGAGCATTCGCAATGTGGTGCAACCATCAGCATTGTCTAAACCCAGAACATTTTTCAGCTCCCCCAAAAGGAAATAGGCATTTGGCAGTCAGTCCTCCCAGCCCTTGGCACCTGCGGATCTGTTTTCAGTCTGTGGATTTATCTATTCCAGATATTTCATATAAATGAAATCACACAATAGGTGGCCCTTTCTGTCTGGCTTCTTTCCCTTAGCATAGTGTTTTTGAGGTTCAGCCATACTGTAGCATGCATCAGTGCTTTGTCCTTTTATAGTTGGACACTCTTCCATTATATGGATATACTTACATGTTGTTTATTCATTCATCAGTTGATGGTAATGTGCCTACTTTTTTAAAAAAGATTTTATTTATTTATTCATGAGAGAGACACAGAGAGAGAGTCAGAGACACAGGCAGAGGGAGAAGCAGGCTCCATGCAGGGAGCCTGATGCAGGACTCAATCCCAGGACCCTGGTGTCACAACCTGAGCCAAAGGCAGACATTCAACCACTGAGCCACCCAGGCGTCCCCCAATGTGTCTGTTTTTAAAACAAAAGGACATGCTTTGGTTATTTTAGGCAACCTTAAGCATTCCCCAGTTGCCAAAAGGAGGCAATTTGTGGATAATTAAGACACTCACCAATCAATGTATGTGGCTGAGGCACTTTGGTGTCTTTAACTTTTAGGCATAGTTGTTTCATGAGGCCACCAGTACGTCTTCTGCTCACCTTGCTTTTCTTTGGTTTGCATCTAGCCCTTTCCACATCTTTCTTTGAATGCAGTGTGCGCTGGAACCAGTGTAGCAAGATATCAGGCTGAGTCATAAGCGAGTTGGCTGTTTGAATGGATCTGATGACCCTGGGTCTGTAATACACCCTTGGTCACTAGAATCATTATGGCACCGAGAGTGGGAAAATCTGGATTTGAATTCTGCTTTAAACACTCAAAGTAGAGCAATCTTGGGCCAGCTCTTGAAGACTCCTTTGAAAAACAGCAACAGTAATACCTACTTCCCGGGCTTGTGAGGATCAAGGTTTATTGTGTGTAAGATACTCTGCTAGGGGTTAGGAACCTCAGACATGATCAGAAAAGACAAGCTACGGATTTTGCAGAGCTGTGTCCTAGTGACAAGGACCAGGAGCACACAGGTGGGAGTGTGGTGGAGAGGAACTGAAAGGCGTCCCTGGGGAGACACCGTTTGAGCCAAGGCAAGGAGCAGCTGGGGGCTGCCAGCCAGGCAGGGGGAATAGCTGGTGCGAAGCTAGGATGAGGAGCACGCATGAGCCCAGTGTGTTTCCGGAAGCGGAAGAAGGCCATTGTGGCCTGGGCAAGAGGGAGAGACAGGGGCTTGGGAGAGGCCCCGTGGCCCACAGGAAAGGGTTTGGATTTTCGGGTAGGTGGGGGAAAAAAATCGACTGGGAGAATTTAAAGTAGGGGAATTACTTGTTAGAAGATTACAGTGATGTAAGGATAAGAACAGGCCAGGATTGGAAGGCTTCCTGGCCAACGACAGTTGTGTTGACCCAGAGAAGCCGTGATGGTGGCTTGGGCAGTTTTTGTGCTCCTGTTCTTATAAGCCATGCCACCACCAGGATTGTCATTTGCTGCTCGTCAAGAACCAGGCTTTAGAATCTGCTGCTGAGGATTCTGCAGGCCCCACCGCCTACCTCCAGAATCTACCCCAGTTGTTCAGATTAAAGCTGAAGGAAGCCCCTATTCTGCGGCCTGGGCCTCTCAGGCGGGGCCAGCAGTCCTGCCCATGGCCTTGGGCCCAAAAGAACCGGTCTTCCTTCTTAACTGCTGTCCCTTCAGGGCCATAAAATCACACAGCAAGGCTTGTATTCCCGTGTTGTTGCATTTTGTTTTGTTTTTAGGCTCTGATCCTTCACAAGGAAGTTGGCGCTTCTGAGCTCTTATCCATCATTTGTAATTTAATACAAGTGGCCTGTCTCTGTAGGGGGACAGCTGAGGACTCGAGGCACAGGGATGCTTGGGGAGGGCTGGGGCCAGGCAGTGGTAAGGGCTGAACAACCTAATCTAAACGAATGGGATCAGAACACAAAAGCGAGCCAATGCAGTTTCTCCTAGGCCAAATTCCGTCCATTAGATTGAAAGAACCCACCCCATTCCAATGACAGAAGCTTCTGTAACCTCCCAATGAGCTAGTAAACTTCAACACAGCTCCAGCACTCCAAACCTCATAATCCCAACAGTCTGCCTAGAGCAATTCATCATTCGTCAACCCACGGCCTGCATTGGCCCCCTCTAAATTCACTTTTAACTTTTAACGGATTAAAATAAAAACGAAGCCCTGAAGCTACTCTGACGAAATAGGCACACCTAAGAATAGCTGGTGGAATTCTAAATCCCAAATTTCTGGAGCGTGATTAAGCAATTATCTATAAAACTGTTTATACTTCTTGAATCATTTCACCTAGGGGAATTTACCCCCAAATAACCCCAATGAAACCAATGTAATTTGTAAAGCAGATTTCATGGCAGCACAAATTATACAGTGAAATCTGGAAACAGACTAATAAGTTACAGTCCATCAACAGGTTTGAATACTGTGCTCGTTCGTTTAAAAAACAGTCTTAATGACCAGGGACTGGGCTAGGCCTGTGGGAATACAAACACAAATGTGACAGTCAGCTCCCAAGAGACTCATGACCAGGTCAAGGGTGTCCAATTTCCTTGGTTCAAATCCTGCTCCATTATTTTCTAACCAGACACCCTCAAGAAAGTTACCCATGCCCTCTGATCCTGTTTCCTCCTATGAAAATTAAAAAATATACATATAGTAGTAATCACCTAATAGTTACATTATGAGGATTAAGTAAGATAATGCTTATGAAGCACCTAGAAGAGTGCCTGACTCTAGGTTTTGTTAAATAAAATGATTAAATAATGTCACAATACCCTATAATGTAATAAGTATCATAATAGTATATGTAAGTATAGACTGAGCGTATAAAAGAGATTAGTTCTGCCTGGAGCGATGGTCTAGGGGACCACAGACTAATCTGTTTCGTAAGTGTCTTCAAGGATGCATAAGGTTTCTCCAGGTGGACATAGCGAGGAAAAGGAGAGAGTGAGAAGAACTTTAGGGAGTACTGTCAGAGTTATCCATGTAATACTCCTTTCGGATTTTCCAGGATATATTCAAAATTATTTTCAATGACTTTGTTATATTGAACTGGTATTTTTATCTAATATGACACTGACCTAAACTTTATTGGAAAGGAAACCAAAGGGAGAAAAGTTGTTCATCCATCCTGACCCTCAGGACACTGCCATCCATCCCAATATAGTCCTTCCAGAATAAGGACTGCGCTAGCAGAAATGCCAGTTACTCCTTCCTACCATCTTCTATGGCACTTTGTAGAAGGAGCCACTTTTCCCCTTTTTCACTAGAAGGCTCAGACATGACATTCCTAGTGGTGCCACCAGCCTCATCTACTGTCTTATCATGGGTGCATGCCTGTTGACCTGCAAGTTAGACTCTGGACAGAGCCAGTGTTCTCAAGGGAGCGCTAATAAAAAAGGAGCTAGGTGTGAATGTGGTTGTGTTAGTTATTAGAGCTCTTCATGAATATTCCATGTACTCCTGAGCATATAATAAAATCACTCTTCCTACCCCCTTTGAAGTTGTATGTGGCTCTCTGCCAATGAATTGCGAATAAAAAGCCATAGGTGTCACTTCCTGCTGGAAGTTGTTTTTTTTTTTAAAGATTTTATTTATTTATTCATGAGAGACACACACACACAGAGAGAGAGCGAGAGAGAGAGGCAGAAACACAGGCAGAGGGAGAAGCAGGCTCCATGCAGGGAGCCTGATGTGGGCCTCAATCCCGGGTCTCCAGGATCACGCCTTGAGCTGAAGGTAGACATTCAACCGCTAAGCCACCTAGGCTGCCCCTGCTGGAAGTTTAAAGAGCTAGTACACCACTTATCTTGTGCCTTGGCAGTTGTGGGAGCATATGTCCCTCTGGCTGGGCCCCTGAGTGACTGTCATACACAGGCCAACTTTAAATATGCAGCATGAGGGACAAATATGTCCTTGTTGTGTTAAGCCACTGAGATTTGGGAATTGTTCATTAATGCAGCATACGTTAGCCCATCTTGACAGAAATAATGGTCCAAAAAATACAAATACGTGTATGAATGATATGAGGAAATCCAAACAGCTCAAATTTTCACATAACATGGAGAAGTGCTACTTCATGCTAACAAAGTCATAAGAGAACTTAAAGTTATGTAAACAGTTATTATTTTTCTTATTGAATTCTTCGAATTCAGAATAAAAAAATATTACAGTTCCTTTAGCCAAGAGGGCAGATGAAGGCAGACCTGTGCTTCTTATGGAACTGATTGACTACATGTATGAAGCAGGACCGGACAGGTCAAAGATTCCAGCGATGCTGCTCCCTGCTCCTTGCTTCTTCCTAGTTTCACTTGCTGTTGGAGAAATATGGCTTGAGCTCCTCCCTTGTGCCAGCCAGCTGAGACAAAGGTGAGTAGTGACTGCCCCAGAGAATTACAAGTAATGATTGGAAGAGACCTTAAGAGCAAACTGACCAAGGTGATGTGTTAAGTAATGGAAGAACGCAACCATTTTCTGGGGGTGCTTTCCCTGCAACTTAGCACAGCAGTCTCTACTGGACTATGTTTGAGAATCATCCAAGTAGCATAAGGCCCGGAAGGCCTGGCCACATAAATCAGACTCCCGTGGGTGTGGCCATCAGTATATTTTAGATGTTTCCCTGGTGGTCCACTGCAGCCAGGACCAAGAACCACCAGTAGAAAATTTCTTAACCTAGTGGTTTCCAAACATCACTGGACACTGGAATCACCTGGGCTTAAAAAAATAAAAGAAAATAATAAAAATAAAATAAAATAAAAGCCTGTCTCTTAACCCAGACTTTTGATATATACTTGCTCTAGGGTGAGACCTGGGTGTAAGAAGTTTTAAAGAATTGATCCCCATCCAAATTAATTCTGTTTTATACCACTTCTGACACTGGCTGTGGTCATGGTCCTTACCGTCTCTGGAGTTCAGTTTTTCCATTCCATACGATGGGAATAACCTCATTAGGTGCTGTGGAGACTGAAACAGTGGGTCAGCGCTGTGTCTGTCCTCCAAGAACTGCTCCAGAAACACAAGGGAATATCATCTCATTTCATTCCCTCAATTATCCTGTAAATCAGGCTGTTGCCCTAATCTCATAGCTAAAGGAACAGGATCAGAAAAGTCATTGATTGCTTCAAGGTTACACGGTAATAATTGGCAAAGCGAAACTCATCCTGAGGCTTTACCGTACAGCTGCTTGCAGCTGCCTCAGACCCACTCCATTCCCCACCCTGCTCTGGTGAACACACGGGGCCAGGTCACCTTGTTGAAGTGACCCTGCTATGGAACACATTTAGATTGCCCAGTGGACCTGGGCCCAAATCAGATCAACTGCTTTTGCCCTGGAGCTTGAGACCAAGTCATGTCTTCAATTTCATTGAGTTCATCTCTTTCAAGATTGTAACATTAGCCTCAGTTGACCAATGTGACCAGAATCCTTTTCTCAGTGTGATCACAACTGTTTCTTGTATTAACATGGTGCCCTTCCTAAAGGGATCATGGCCTGTTAAACCCTCACATAACTCCTTACACAGAAGGATGAACTCGGGCACCGGGAACGCATTATTTACATTTGCTTCATGGATTCCGGAGAAGGCAGGGAAAGTGCTCAAGGCACTTCTACATTTCTGAATGTAATCCTTTGAAGGGAAAGTATAGAAGCACAGAACTAGATGAGGCTCCTGGCAGCCTCGTATATGACCACAGGTTTACTTTGTTTACTTAAAATATGTGTTCAACACTAGGGAGGGGCCAGTGCCCTGCTCCACGTGCCCTCCCACCCCACACCTGCCATGTGAGCAAGAGCCAAAACCATGACTTTGGTGGGAGCAGCACCAGGGTTGGCTGGGGCAGGCCTGGAAGGGGGAGACAGGGGTATTTAGCCTACCTCTTCTCATCTCTATTATCCCCTCACCCCTTTATTTAATAGGAACTATTAACTTTTCACTGCGATGGAACATGAAAACAGTTTCAAAAATTTTCCGAGTCCCCATTCAACTAGGATGAGCCCCCAAGGTCACTCCTCTATAGGAATTCTGGAGCAGCCACAGCTTTGCTAAGTCAGACTTTACCCCTAGGGGTTATGGGGTTGCAGGGTTGTAGGGTAACTTGTGCTGGCAATTTTGAGAAAGCAGAGAGGATTTCTGGGTATGAAAAGCCACCTTTCCCTCGGCCACAAAAGAGGGTCTCTCCAGTCACTTCTTGCCTTGTTGGCTACACCTCCATCCTGAAGGCCCTTCCCAGGCCATACTGGTTAAAGCAAAACCCCAAAATAACAAGGCAGGAACATCTTCCCCTGAGAACACTGTGTCCTCAGAGGTCAAGCTCAAATTGAACTTAAAGCGAATTGAACAAATTGAATTCTCGGAGCCACTAAAGATCCTGTCTAAATTTACCCTGACCCACTTTGGGGAGGAGCCAGAACCAAGCAGACTTTTTCTTTCTTTTTTTTAAGTGAAATTTGGGACACTATACTCAAGGCACTGATGCCCCATAAAGCAGCCAGTGGCCACTGCAGAGGTCAGATCCAGCCTTAACTGGCTACCCAGGCGCCCAGCTGGACAGTGGGCAGCTTCCACCACCACTGGGCCAGGCCTGGGTCTGCACTGAGTGCAGTGGGGCTGGGGGGCAAAATGGGGACCGGTCGGGAAGTGCCAGGAGCCCAGCTGCCTGGTGGCCTAGCGACACCTCGCACACATCACTCAGGAGCATCGGTACCCACATCTGGTGAGCACATGACTGGCATTTCGACCAAACAGGTCGAAATGGTAAATTGGGCTTCAAGTCACTGCTCCAGGTGAGTGGATAGGGCATGTGCTTTGGAGGCCAGACACCTACCTCCTCTTCTGCCTTTAGATCTGCTTTCTCCTGGGCAGGAGTACTCCCGTGGGCAGCACACTCCCAGCATATGGCTGTGCACTTGCCAAAGAAGGCGTCTGTACTTCCAGCTTTCTGCCCCCTCATTTTGCTCTCCCACTCGAATAATACAAAAGCCCAAGGGATCTATTCCTGGCCTCCTTGGAACCCTGAATTAAGGCAATGTGACTTTGCAGGTGCACTGGGTTGTGAGCCCATGAAGGTAGGGTTTCTCTTCCATGTAACTTCACAGTGCCCTGCACAAATTAGCAGGTCCTCAAGAAGTGCTTTGTTGGCAAGAAGTTTGGAAAGACTTCAAACATGTGGAGGCTAAGGACCATCTTGCTAAAAGATGAAAGGGTCAACCAGGAAATTAAGAATTAAAAAGATTCATGGAAACTAATGAGAATGAAGATACAACCGTTCAAAATCTTTGGGATGCAGCAAAGGCTGTCCTGAGGGGGAAATACATCACAATACAAGCATCCATCCAAAAACTGAAAAGATCTCAAATACAAAAGCTAACCTTACACCTAAAGGAGCTAGAGAAAAAACAGCAAATAGATCCTACACCCAGCAGAAGAAGAGAGTTAATAAAGATTCAAGCAGAACTCAATGAAATCGAGACCAGAAGATCTGTGGAACAGATCAACAGAACCAGGAGTTGGTTCTTTGAAAGAATTAATAAGATAGATAAACCATTAGCCAGCCTTATTAAAAAGGAGAGAGAGAAGACTCAAATTAATAAAATCATGAATGAGAAAGGAGAGATCACTACCAACACCAAGGAAATACAAACAATCTTAAAAACATATTATGAACAGCTATATGCCAATAAATTAGGCAATCTAGAAGAAATGGACACATTTCTGAAAAGCCACAAACTACCAAAACTGGAACTGGAAGAAATAGAAAACCTGAACAGGCCAATAACCAGGGAGGAAATTGAAGCAGTCATCAAAAACCTCCCAAGACACAAAAGTCCAGGGCCAGATGGCTTCCCTGGGGAATTCTATCAAACATTTGAAGAAGAAACCATACCTATTCTACTAAAGCTATTTGGAAAGATAGCAAGAGATGGAGTACTTCCAAATTCATTCTATGAGGCCAGCATCACCTTAATTCCAAAACCAGACAAAGACCCCACCAAAAAGGGGAATTACAGACCAATATCCCTGATGAACATGGATGCAAAAATTCTCAACAAGATACTAGCCAATAGGATCCAACAGTACATCAAGAAAATTATTCACCATGACCAAGTAGGATTTATTCCCGGGACACAAGGCTGGTTCAACACTCGTAAAACAATCAATGTGATTCATCATATCAGCAAGAGAAAAAACAAGAACCATATGATCCTCTCAATAGATGCAGAGAAAGCATTTGACAAAATACAGCATCCATTCCTGATCAAAACTCTTCAGAGTGTAGGGATAGAGGGAACACTCCTCAACATCTTAAAAGCCATCTACGAAAAGCCCACAGCAAATATCATTCTCAATGGGGAAGCACTGGGAGCCTTTCCCCTAAGATCAGGAACAAGACAGGGATGTCCACTCTCACCCCTGCTATTCAACATAGTACTGGAAGTCCTAGCCTCAGCAATAAGACAACAAAAAGACATTAAAGGCATTTGAATTGGCAAAAAAGAAGTCGAACTCTCCCTCCTCGCCGATGACATGATGCTCTACATAGAAAACCCAAAAGCCTCCACCCCAAGATTGCTAGAACTCATACAGCAATTCGGCAGTGTGGCAGGATACAAAATCAATGCCCAGAAGTCAGTGGCATTTCTATACACTAACAATGAGACTGAAGAAAGAGAAATTAAGGAGTCAATCCCATTTACAATGGCACCCAAAAGCATAAGATACCTAGGAATAAACCTAACCAAAGAGGTAAAGGATCTATACCCTAAAAACTATAGAACACTTCTGAAAGAAATTGAGGAAGACACAAAGAGATGGAAAAATATTCCATGCTCATGGATTGGAAGAATTAATATTGTGAAAATATCAATGTTACCCAGGGCAATGTACACGTTTAATGCAATCCCTATCAAAATACCATGGACTTTCTTCAGAGAGTTGGAACAAATCATCTTAAGATTTGTGTGGAATCAGAAAAGACCCCGAATAGCCAGGGGAATTTTAAAAAAGAAAACCCTAGCTGGGGGCATCACAATGCCAGATTTCAGGTTGTACTACAAAGCTGTGGTCATTAAGACAGTGTGGTACTGGCACAAAAACAGACACATAGATCAGTGGAACAGAATAGAGAATCCAGAAGTTGACCCTCAACTTTATGGTCAACTAATATTCGACAAAGGAGGAAAGACTATCCACCGGAAGAAAGACAGTCTCTTCAATAAATGGTGCTGGGAAAATTGGACATCCACATGCAGAAGAATGAAACTAGACCACTCTCTTGCACCAGACACAAAGATACACTCAAAATGGATGAAAGATCTAAATGTGAGACAAGATTCCATCAAAATCCTAGAGGAGAACACAGGCAACACCCTTTTTGAACTCAGCCACAGCAACTTCTTGCAAGATACATCCACGAAGGCAAAAGAAACAAAAGCAAAAATGAACTATTGGGACTTCATCAAGATAAGAAGCTTTTGCACAGCAAAGGATACAGTCAACAAAACTCAAAGACAACCTACAGAATGGGAGAAGATATTTGCAAATGACATATCAGATAAAGGGCTAGTTTCCAAGATCTATAAAGAACTTCTTAAACTCAACACCAAAGAAACAAACAATCCAATCATGAAATGGGCAAAAGACATGAACAGAAATCTCACAGAGGAAGACATAGACATGGCCAACAAACACATGAGAAAATGCTCCGCATCACTTGCCATCAGGGAAATACAAATCAAAACCACGATGAGATCCCACCTCACACCAGTGAGAATGGGGAAAATTAACGACACAGGAAACAACAAATGTGGGAGAGGATGTGGAGAAAAGGGAACCCTCTTGCACTGTTGGTGGGGATGTGAACTGGTGCAGCCACTCTGGAAAACTGTGTGGAGGTTCCTCAAAGAGTTCAAAATAGACCTGCCCTACGACCCAGCAATTGCACTGTTGGGGATTTACCCCAAAGATTCAGATGCAATGAAACGCCGGGACACCTGCACCCCGATGTTTCTAGCAGCAATGTTCACAATAGCCAAACTGTGGAAGGAGCCTCGGTGTCCATTGAAAGATGAATGGATAAAGAAGCTGTGGTCTATGTATACAATGGAATATTCCTCAGCCATTAGAAATGACAAATACCCACCATTTGCTTCAACGTGGATGGAACTGGAGGGTATTATGCTGAGTGAAGTAAGTCAGTCGGAGAAGGACAAACATTATATGTTCTCATTCATTTGGGGAATATAAATAATAGTGAAAGGGAATAGAGGGGAAGGGAGAAGAAATGTGTGGGAAATATCAGAAAGGGAGACAGAACATGGAAGACTCCTAACTCTGGGAAACGAACTAGGGGTGGTGGAAGGGGAGGAGGGCAGGGATGGGGGTGACTGGGTGGTGGGCACTGAGGGGAGCACTAGACGGGATGAGCACTGGGTGTTATTCTGTATGTTGGCAAATTGAACACCAATAAAAAATAAATTTATTATAAAAAAAAGTGCTTTGTTGGGTTCAATACTCTTGTTTCTAATTTTTGGGGGGGTGGGAGGACATTTAAGGAATAATAAATTTTTAATAAATATAAATAAATGCCTTAACATTTAAGGAATATAGCCTAACCCAAGAAACCTGAAAGATGCCCTGCCTGGCAGAACCACCCACGGCACCATAATAAGCACACTGTGATGCTAATAGCTATGATTTGCAGACAGAGCCATGGCTTCACAGAGTACTTTCATACACATCATTCATTTAATACAGTTATGATTTGGGGACCTGAATGGAGTGCCTGTCTCCCATTAGTCATTCTTCCTCAGTCCTTTCTACAACTTTCAGTCATGCAAGTCCTCTGGTCGCTTGGCCCTTCCCCACTCCCAGGGCACCTCTCAGAGGCCCCTTCCCACTATGGGCCAAGCAGATCCTGAGCTATTTCATGGGAAGAAGACAAAGGGTGACTGGAGCAGGGAGCTGTTGGAAACCTCCCGTCTTCCTTTGCCTCCAGTAAACTGGCCAGTTTGTGTTCCTCCTCCACCTAAGCCCCACAATCACTGGCTGGGCCTAATACATGCAAGAATTATAATTAATAACTAACATGGTAACAATAATTTATTCAGCACTCAGCCGTGTACCAGGTATTATCCTATTTACTACAATAATCCTAAGCATCTTATAGATGAGGAAACTGAGTCTCAGAGAGGTTAGGTTGTTTATAGGCAATAATTGTGGAAATAGCTGCTCAGATCCTGAATCATCTGACCCAAACCCTGTGCTCACACCCAGCAGCCAACAGGTGCTCCTTCTGCACCATTTATCCTCTGTCCCAGCTCAGTGCAGAAAGCTTCCAGTAGCATTTCTAAATATCTGCAGAAACACATCATTAGTGATCTGTTTCTTCCCGTGTACCATTTGGGGGCCATCTGTGAAGTGCAGCAGTGAGGTTCTGTGTCCATTTGCCCATTTGCTCAACAAACACATAGCAAGTGCCCACCCGTACAGGCTACTCTGCTAGACTCTGGATGAGAGTCAAATAAAGCTGATTCCTGCCTCCAGAGAAGGAGGCACATGCACAAGCACATACATTCAGGACAGCATGTTAGGACAAGATGAAGCTCAAGGGCCTTAAGGCCCAAGGGACAGTATGGCTCCTCTGCTGGTGGCTCAGCAATGGTATCACAGAGATGAGAAGCTCAATCCTCTGCGATCACCTGCAAATAAAACTGGTTAAGCCCCACAGGTGGTTTATGAGGAGTCAGAACCCAGAGACCTTGTAAAAAGACTCCCCGCCTTAGTCCCGAAAAGACAAGTCCCACTCCAGTGCTCTCGACAGTGGTGCCTTTCATTCAGTCACTCAGCAAACGCCTGATCTCTACCAAGTGCTTGGCTCTCCACTGGGGCTGGCCACGTGGTAGGAGCCGGAACAGACTGGGTTCCTGCCCGCAAGTTACTGACAGCTTTGGCACCAGACCTATCACAGAGAAAAACTGCCCAGCCAAGCATTTGCTACGGTATCAACACATATTGAGATGCATTGTGGTGCCATTTGAAAATGTTGGCAAACACACAGTTGCAAACAAAGCTGGTTTCAACCCGAGCTGAGCCGTTGCACCAGACACCAAGGGTGATTGAGGACAGAGGCACACCAGTGTCTGAGGTGGCCTGAGGCCAAGAGCATTCGTGTGCAGACTTTTGTCGAGTACTGTGCTTCTGTAAGAAGACATTTTATCAAAAATAGGTGACCCACGTGAATAAGCCATTTCTCAAAATCTTCCTGGAAATATACACAAATTATTTCCTTCCTCCCCTAATCACTGCTCTCCAATGTCCGTTGTTGTCTTAATTGTGCAGGTTATGCCATCATGAAGCATTTACAGACACAAGGTAACAAATGAGCAGGGCTTAGACTAGGGTGTGCTTCAAATCCCGATCGGGTTTTAGGCTACTGTTGGGCTCTGATAACTAGATGCCTATCTGCCAGCCAAACCAGATGACACAGAGATGCCCTAGGCCTCCGCCCTAATTCTTGGTTTTACTCCTTTATTATTATCATCAGTTTCTTCCTGTTTGTTCAGTCATCCCCTGTCCACCCACCCAGCCAGCCATCCATCTGTCCATCCTCCATTTACTTCATGTTCTCGTTCATGCTGAGGCACTGGTTATTCAGAGATCCTCAGTACATTCTCTCAGCTCAGAAGAAGGGATGGTTTTGTAGGAAAAGGAAGGGAAAAATGGTAGTGGGACACTGTATGAGTAACAAAAGACCATCAGTGGAATTTGTCAAAAGATGTTTTCATGAAAGCCCTAATAATAGATCCATGGCTCCCACAAGGAAAAGCCACCTGATAACCTTCACCAGGGCATTAACAGTTATCCCCCACCTAAGATGCACCTAAGGGTCATGTCACCCCAAAGCCACAATTCCCCCCTAAGTGGGCCAGCCCATCTCTCAGGGAACTGTAGCTCCAGGCCAACTGGCTACCCTACACTAAGCAGCCAGGGCAAAACTTTCTCCCCCTTCCAGAGCATCTCCTATTATGGGCTGTACACCAGGATCTCCTGGGGCAAGGAGCTATTTCGTACCACTTGTTCTTTCTCATACACGTGAAGGGCAAGAGAGAGAGAGAGCTGTGAATACAGATCACATGGGCCTTATGTGCCCTTCTGTTAGTCACAATACAATTCTACATGGACCACGAGGCCAACCATAATCCAACCTTCCTTCCAACATCTGATCTCATTCCTACATTACTCCAGGAACAGTATCATCTTACAGATCTTAAGATGAGTGTAAGTTAATTCATCTTACAGGGCCTGTGAATAGTCTTTCCTTTCAATAAATCCAGTCAGCTGAGTTACTATTATGTGATTATGTTTCCACTGTAAGGCCTAATTACATATTCATATGGTAGTCAAGATTCGTTTACTCGGTCAATCAACAAAAATATTCATTAAGTATCTACTGAATTCCAGTCTTGGTTGCAGGGATATGGAGATGAGTCAGTAGAGACCTGTGTCAAGGAACTCCTGAGTCCAGCACAAGAGAAAGGCGTAATTCCACTTCACTATAGGCAGTATCCATGTAGGATACTGCAGTACTAAGCACACAGAGGCTGGGCCCCATTCTACCCTGTGAGTAGCAGATGCAGACAAAGGTGAACCCCACAATGACATTGTTTCAGTTTATCCGCTTTGAGGATGAGACTCTTGACTCAGACGGGGCCCTTCCAATTCAAATTTTCCTTGTAAAATCTATCTAGCTAGGTTCTTGAATTCAGAGTTCCACGAGGATAGCAAAAGGATTTATAGAGACTGACTTTACTCACACCTACGTTAGGAAATACTCCAACACAGCATCCAGATCAGAATCACAAACACGGGCTGCGGATCACAGCCTCCTTCTTATTAAGGAGGTGGTGGTTCCTCCTAACCTGCGAGCCGGGGATGGGGCCCAGTCCCACCTCATTCTCTGCAATGCTCCCTGTCTGGGCTACAGTTCACAGAAGCCTGAGACTTCTGCTGAGGCAACAGCTATAAAAGGACCATCTGTATCCATAGGGTCTCCTTGAACAGGCATGCATCCTTCCGTGGGCTCTGCTCAATGCCACTTACGAAGCAGCACACAGCCCTGAGTTGTGCTCAGTGCCATCGGCCCCTCTGCAGGATCAGTGGTCTTGGTAAAATTGTTGTCCCCTGGGCTTCAGCCATAGCTGTGAGAGAAGCAGGCTTTCCTCCAGAATCAGATCTACAAACAGAGCCTTCATTGCACGGCCAGGAGGACAGTGGATCAATTTCTTTTTGGATGGTGAAGGAAATAATATCAAGAGAGAATCTGGAGTAAAGAGGACTGTGGTCTTGATGAGGTTGAGATAGAAACATAATGACAAAAAGAGAGCTACAAACTTGAGCATTGGGATTGGCTACGAGGGACAGAAAACCAAGAATACCATAAACAAGACTAGTTTAGCCCATGGAAACAGGCAAATGCAGAGCCCACATCCAAAATCATAAGGAAGCAAGTTGCTCTGTCACCCTCAACCTCAATGATAGCTTCTAACTCATGGCCCAATACGGCCGCTCACGCCCCAGTTATCACAGCCTTATTCCACCCAATGCAAGGGAAGGAGTAAAGAATGAATTGCCCCTTCCTATTAGGACAGTTTTCAAGAATTGCATTTATAGCTTCTGTTTACATCCCGTCAAACTAGTACTACTGAGTCACATCACCACACCTAGTTAGAAGGGAGACTAGAAAACGCAGGCTTCATTCTGAACAGTGGCAATTAAAGGCCTTGTCGCAGTCTCTGCAGATGGCCTGAGCAAAACATTGAAGCTTCTGATCTCAGAGACAGAACACTTCCAGGCGATAACACAATGAAGACTATGACCCCAGGAACAATATGTTTGAAAAGCAGTCAAAGTGAAGGTCACTGACATATTGAAGAGAAGCTTATCTGTTGGATGGATCGTCAACAATGTAGAAGGGCTGGATGAAGGAGTCAAGGTGCTGAGGACGATTCTGAGTCCTCTGCTGAAGACAGACCATGCAGCCACGTGGACCATTGGCTTCAGTTTATTCTTTAATTATTTCCTCTAATTATCTCACTAGATGTACATGCACCTTAAGGACTCAGGGACTTTTTTGCTGGCTCCCTCTTGATTTCCTGACGTACTGGAGACATTGAACCCAATAAAAAACAGGAGTTGAGTGAATAAACCCCAAACATGCAATATCCAAATACAAAGCCCTCCCTGACTCAGCATTAGAAAAACGATAAATACTCTTTCCGTTTTGGAGCAGCATCTTGGTAAACTGCCCAGCTTAAGGGGCAACTCATTTATTCTTTGATGATTGAAAATAGTCTGGGGAAAAATACATGAAACAAGACTAGAATAAGGATGTTTTATGTTTGTTGTGTTGCTATGATAGATTGAAAATAGGCCTAAGAGTTCCAGTACCGCATCTGACGCCAAAATAGCCTCACTTCCTCTATTTTTCACTAAATGATAGCAAGTGTTGCTGATTTGGAAAGAGAAAGACAGAACAACTTTCTCCATCCTATAAAGATGAAAAGCAAACCTCCTGGCTTTCATCTGAACCAGGCAAGCATCAGAGCAACTTGGAGGTACACGGGGACCCGGCTCCATGTCTGGCCGCCCCACTGACTCCAAAGGCTGCCCCTTGGGTGGTGCTCTGGGCAGGGGCCTTGTTCTGACTGGCGTCTGTCTTCCTCCAGCCAGGAGCCCCTGTCTCCTGGCACCATGTGACTTTTGTCAGCTCAGCGCTGGGGTTAGAAAGACCAACAGATGAGGTATGGCCAACTGAGATGGATTAGAATGCGCTGGAGGCCTCATGCAAATCTGAACACAGATTCCAGAGCGAGCCAGTGAAGTCTGGGTCCAATCCGAGACTAATGCAGAGGCTGAGAACAAGTCTTTCGATGTTTATCTGGTGCTAAAGATTACCTTAGCGGGCTTCTCCCTTGATATCCTTGATTCAGAAGTCCCTGACCTCTCCTTTTGATTTTTTTAATGTGAAAACTGTAAATATCAGTTCTCACATATATACATATATGTGAGATATATCAAGCTAATATCAATTTAACGGGAAAGAAAAATTTTTAAATCACCCCATGTTTACACCCCAAATTGTTTCTTTTCTTTTTGAACAAAATTACAGAGACTAACAAAGAATAGCAGAAAAATACTCATTTATCCCCTATTCAAAATCAATGGTTAACATTTGCTAACATTTATATATTACGTAAATTACATTGAATCATTGTTCCTAGGGGAAATACGGTGAGGTTCCTGAGAGCGTGTGGTGTGTGCATCCAGAAACAGGACACAGTGTGGTAGGATTTATACTTTTTTTTTTTTACATAAATGATATCATACAGTTTCAGTGTTCCGAAACTTGCTTTATACCCACTTCGTTGTATATTTTTATAGGATCTATTTATATAGATTCATATATAAATAGATTCTTCTATATTCATATAGATTCTATTTATATCAGATTCATTCATTGAAACCTCAGTAACTCTGGACTCGGGAAGTAGATATCAGTCATCAAGGGTTTTTAGGTACTTCTAATAACAAATTATTATTCATCTCGCTCTAGAAGAGTTGTTTGAAAACGAATCTGGTCATACTATTCTTTTGTGAAAAACTCTCTTGAGTATATGACATAATCAAAACTCCTGAGGGGTGCCTGGGTGGCTCAGTCAGTTAAGCATCTGCCTTTGACTCAGGTCATGATCCCGGGGCCCCGGGATCAAGCCCCATGTTGGGCTCCCTGCTCAGCAGAGCGCCTGCTTCTCCCTCTCCCTCTCCCTGCTTGTGCTCTGTGTGTGTGTGTGTGTGTGTGTGTGTGTCAAATAAAATCTTTAAAAAGTTTTTTTTTAATCTTAAAAAAAAAAAAAAAAAAACTCCTGAGACATCAAGATCATCTTGGATCTGACCCCAGGATGGTTTCTCTGATATCATCCCCCATCACTCACCCCATACAATCAATGTTGTCATACACATCATTTTCACGTCTTTGGCCCTTGCAGATACAAATAGCTTTGCCAGGTGGGTTATTGCGTTCTTTCTTTAGCTGGAAAACTCCTAGACAGCCTTCAAAACCCAACTCAGGGTGTCTGGGTGGCTCAGTGGTTGAGCATCTGCCTTTGGCTCAGGGCGTGATCCCGGGGTCCTGGGATCGAGTCCTGCATCGGGCTCCCTGGAGGGCCTGCTTCTCCTTCTGCCTGTGTCTCTGTCTCTCTCTCTCTGTGTCTCTCATGAATAAATACATATATATATATATAAAAAAAAAACTCAAACATCATCTCCAGTGGCAGATGTACTGTGAAGCCAATGAGATTTAAGCTTCAGGACTTGTACTCAGGGGCCCCTACTAAGACCACGGGAGGGGTTCTAGCAATGTGGTCACATGGACATTTCTTGTTTTGGTAAAAGGATAGAAATAAGATATTTTGGTTAAAGGGCCATCCAAACTGACTGACCTTCAGACCCCTCCAAGCCTGAGACCCCTCCCCATCTACCCCAGATCACCACACTTGTTAAGCTTCCCATGAGCATCCTAAAGGGAAGTCTTCTAGGGCTATATAGCACTTTTGCCTTCTAATACTTCATATCACCTATGATTTGACTAGATGTACGAGGATTTCTGTGCATATGCCTATCTCAACAGCAGGTATTCAACAAACATTTGTTAAGCGGATATTAGTGAGGAAAATATAAACAGAGCTTTCTGTAATTATTTGCCAATTGCTCCAGACCCCGGTGCCACATTCATCTTCAGAAGGAGACAGTTGGCTTGCTGCACACTGGCAGGTGGAAGGGGACAGAGGTGGCTGCGGGACGCAAGAGGGGAAAGAGGCCATCAGGAGGGCTGTGGGAAGAGATGTGAAGTCAAATCACAAAAGGAATGAGAGTCAAACAGAAATGAGACAGAGAGATTAAATAGGGCAGGGACAGCAATGTGAACCTATCATCTGCAAAGAGCTCATGTTTTAGGCGGTGGGGTGGTTTCGCTGGAAGACAAAGGGAAAAATACAGCATACGTAAAAGGGGAGAGATGAAGAAAATAGGTATTTAGTTCCTATTGTGTAGATTGAATCTGAGACCAGCTAACACTGTGCCCTGACACCTCTGGCACCTGCTGCCTTTCGTCTGGGAGGCCTCGCCCAAGCAGCTCTGACCCAGCCTTCAAGAACCAGCCCTGCCCTGACTTCCCGGAGCCATGCTCCACTCCGCCTTCCTGATGTCTGGATTGCACTCCTGCCTCAGCTGTGCCACCTTGAAAACTGGGAGCGTAAGGGCAACCGCAGTTACGTGCCGTCTTCCTTATTTGAAATATCTGCATAATTAGTGATGGGCACGTGTAGAGAAACCGTTCTTTACACTTTCATCCAATGACCCTAACTCTTCCAAAACTCACCACTGGTTAGGACATTTTTCGAGTTTTATATTTCAAAGCATCCTTTTATCCCACATACCCAAGACTGAACTGTGTTCTGGAAAAAATGTGACATTGTTCTGCTGGTAAGAGGCAAAGAGGCGAAAGCAAAAGGCAGGAACAAAACACATGGGCAAGCATTTCTCATGGGAAAGAATGTCAAATCTGAAAACAGATGCCTTCCTTGTCTCCCAGGTCTAAGTGACACTTGCTCTGTACAATTACAGTTGGAGCCAAGGCTGCAGAGCCAACGAACGGTTCCTTCTCATCCTCTTGCCATTATCACTAGGCCGAGACAGGCGCAAAGAGAATCTGAGAGCATTCAAAAATTTAAACAGTGAATGCAGCAATCAAAATGTCACTGGGTGAGAGGAATGAATGAATAATTTAGCTCCTTAAAAGTTAACATTTAAAAAGACCAGACTTGCAAATTCCGGGAGGGAGTGACAGCCTGAAATAAGATGGTCCCCTCTCTTCAATCAGAAATAAAGAAACTGACTCCAGAATCTGTACATTAATCTCCCAGACACTGTTTTGGCAAGAGTACCGTTCAGACCCAAGATCCAGAGAGCAATCTGACCCCTGATGGGGCAGACAGGAACATTCTTTGACTTCGGCTCTTCCAGGGTTTTCTGAGCTCATACCAAGCCAGCTCGTACCATCTCTCGAATGCAGAGATGGGAAAACCTGTTGGGGTTCATGAGAAAGGCCTAGGAACTGTGTACACGGGAGTGTTCAACACAGCTGTGATAGGACAGTGGGAGATGAGGCTTGTGATTGTGTCGGGTTGTTGTCGGGTAGAAAAATCAAGATAACAAGGTGGTATCTAACCTGGGCTCTGAGGCGTGATAGTCAGGGAGCTCTAGCAGCCGGCAGCGAATTTGGAAATCAGTGTCAGGACCCACAAGGACAGCCGTGTTCTTACAGCTCATCATGAACAAAGGTGTGGTGATTCTCTGCCAGTGAGGTCCTCCTCTCCTCTGTCCACCTGGAAATCACTGCTCTTCTGTGTGATGAGACTTTGGCACCAGCTTAACTCCCCAGGGCTGCTCGGACAGGCCTGGGTGCTGGCTCCCCTGAGTGTTCCAGCGAGTGCCACGCATACCACCAGTGAACACATCCTATTGTGATGCCACTAGCTTGATGCATGAGCTGTTCAGCCAGCACACGGCAAAGACCATGTTGTATCTCCTCGGCAGGTGCAGAGCGCAGCAAGCAAGGCGCTCAACAAATGTTTGTTAAAAGGAACTAGGCAGAGATTCATTTCGCTTGGCAAGAGATCATGGCTTCCACTCTAAGAACAAGAAAAAGCTGAATACTCTAAAAAAAAATCATCACTTTTCTTGAACCCATCAAAGAAGTAAAGGCACTAGACAGTGAAATGAACAAGATTTTGAAGGGTGACAAGCTGAGAAAAGACAGACACAAGCTGATTCACCTTTGGTCAAGATGAAGAACACGTGGCTACCATGAGAAGCACGTAGGAAGGAAATAGCTGGAATGTCATCAATTCTTAAGTGTGGCCCAAGTGTCACAGTTTAGAATGACTAGGAGCTCCAGACACAAGGGGCAGTGGTCTGCACTCACATGCAAGCTCTTTTTATCATATTACTCTGGAGCCTTTGTCAAAAATCAAATGAAGTTTTGCTTCTGGCCAAGATGGTATAATGGGGACCAGATTTACCATTGAGCCATAAAAACACTGGAAACCTGGACAAAAATCTGTGAAATAATGGTTTTAACATTGGACAACAGGCAGCACAGGAACATCATGGCCTCTGCTAGGCATCGTGAAAAGGACTAGGGCCAGGCAGGAGACCGTGCCTAAAGCTGAGGGAGGATCCAAAGAACTGAGAGCCCCCATCTCCTCACACAAGCCTAACACGGAGGAATAAGCCACCGCAGTCTCCTGGAGGGGGGTACAAGCATGGAGGGACAGGCAGGAACCGATGAAGCAGGTGGAGGAAACCCTCTGACCCCACAGGCCCCACATGGAGCACAAGGTAACAGCAACCCACTGAGGCAGAGCATGCCTCTGTGCCAGGAAGGTAACAGAGCAATAACAGACCCCAACCTACTGACTACACCCACTGGCTATGCCCCTCGCTCACAGCCTGAAAGAGTAGAGTTCCCCCTCCCCTCTCTGACATTCTGCCTTGGAAATTCCAGCTGCCTTCATCTCCCTGAATCCCCTCCTCAGACTCCTCTGCTGAAGAAGACCACAGATTGAGTCCCCCTCCTTGCACTGTGGCTTGGAGACTCTCCAGGCAGTCAGCTGTGGGCATGGTAGGACCACCTCATTGCTCTCCCCTCTCTCATGAATGACCTTTCCTGGGCTGTCTGTTATCCAATGTCAAAACTTGGCCAGAAGCAAAAGTTGGTTTGATTTTCTACAAAGGTTCCAAAGCAATACAGTAAACAAAGGAGAGTCATTTCAACAAATGGTGTAGAAATAAGTAGATGTTCACATGGAAAAAATAAATCTCAGTACCTGTCCCGCCCCTCCATTATACAGAAAATGTTACCTGAGATGGGCTATAACCTAAATGCAAAAGTTAATATAAATGCAATAAAGCTTTTAAGGGAAAACATACATCTTTATGACTCTAAGAGTAGGGAAACATTCCTTAGGCAGGAAACAGAAAACAGTGATCATAAAAGGAAAAAAAAATGGAGAAATTAGCCATCACCAAAATTAAAAACATTTGTTCATCAAGTGACTGTTAAGAAAATGAAGAGGCCAGCCATAGGCTTAGATAAAATAGTCACAAAACTAAAAACTAGTATGTGGGACAAATAAAGAACTGTTATAACTCAATAATAAAAAGACAACCCAATTTTTAAAAGGTCAAAAGATATGATTAGGTACTTTGCAAAGAAGGTTCACCATTGGCCAATAAACACATGACAAATCACTGGATCCCATTAGTCATCAGGAAGATACAGATGATTAAAACCACAAGATAGCACTACTCAGCCACTAGAATGGCTAAAATTAAAAACACCAGTCCCAACACTGAAGCAACTAGAACCCATATATTATTGGGACAGCACTGTAGTCTCTGAGTTTTGTGTGAGACTACAACATGTACCTGCCCTATGGCTCAGAAGTTCCATTCCGGGCATTTATCCAAGTGAAATGAAACATATCCATGAGCCTTATGAAAGAATGGATATGTGTAATATCCCAAATGGAGGACTCTCAAGTGTCCCTCCATACGGAGATGGATATACAAATCTCAGTATATTCATATGGTGTGATACTTCTCAGCAAGAAAAAGGAACAAATGACCAATACACAACACAACGCAGATGAATCTCAAAAACATCATGCTGGGGCACCTGTGTGGCTCAGTGGTTGAGTGTCTGCCTTCGACTCAGGGCATGATCCCAGGGTCCTGGGATGGAGTCCTGCAGAGAGCCTGCTTCTCCCTCTGCCTGTGTCTCAGCCTCTCTCTGTGTCTCTCATGAATAAATAAATAAAATCTTTTTTAAAAATCAGGCTAAGTGAAAGAAGCCAGACCAAAAAGAGCATGTGCTACTGTACATAATGCAGGACTCCATTTATTTGATATCCTAGAATAGACAAGATGAACGTATGAAAAAAAGAAAAGCATCTGTCAAGAAAAAAAAAAAAAGGTATCTTACAATAGAAAAAGATCAGATCAGCGGTGCCTCTGACGAGGGAGGAGCTAGATACCAGCCGGGAAAGGGCATGAGGGGACTTTCTGGGGTAGGTGAAGGTTCTGTCGCTTGGTGGGTAGGAGCTTATGTTACACAGATCTAGGCAGTTACCAAAACTAAAGAAGTGAGAACCTTTAGGATTTGAGCATTGCTTTGATTATAGATTTTATGTCAACAGGAAAAAAAAAAAACTCACACAAATGTGTCCAAAAATATAAATGTATTGATGGGTGGGAGGACGGATAGATGAATAAATAAATATGGGATAAGAAAAAGATAGGAAATATCAATAGCAAAGTCTAGGTGATTGGGTGGATGGATGGTTATGACTAAAATTCCTTCAACTTTTCTTTGTGTCTGAACATTTGATGATATAAATTGATGGAGAAATTTTTGTTACATGAACCAGGCAAGATGCGAGCTTCAGATAGGCTGGGGGACAAGGACAGGTACTGAAGCACCTGGGCTGTAGGACAGGACGAGTTATACAAACACAGGGGACCCCAGCAACAGTAGCCTTCACTGACCAGATCCTCACTGTGCTTGGAACCAACAGGAGCACTTCTCAAAAGTCAGCTGACTTTTAAACAGGAAAATTCACTATAGACAAAGTAGCTTTAAAAAAACCAAACAAACAGGGGATCCCTGGGTGGCACAGCGGTTTAGCGCCTGCCTTTGGCTCAGGGCGCCATCCTGGAGACCCGGGATCAAATCCCACGTCGGGCTCCCAGTGCATGGAGCCTGCTTCTCCCTCTGCCTATGTCTCTGCCTCTGTGTGTGTGTGTGTGTGTGTGTGTGTGTGTGTGTGACTATCGTAAATAAATAAAATTTTTTTTTAAAAAGTGCTAAAAAAAAACAACCTAGAATTATCTTGACAAAGTCTGGCATGGTATATGGGGAGCGGCCCTGAAAGGGCAGGGAGAAAATGATTAAAAGGGACTATGACCTTTTAAAGAACTCTGTAGTTGGCAAGTCTTCAATTCCTAATGCTGGGGGATGATAAATTATTCAAATGAAGTACTCCTGGCTTCCACTCTATAGTCAGGAATATTGATTCCACCATTACTAACCCAGAGAGGCCTTTGCCGTCAGATGCCAATGTGAAAGGGAGAAGCAATCGCACTTCTGCTTTGGGTATTTTGCTCCTGCCTTACCTTGAGTTTCATTTGCTCTTCTGTAGGCTCCAGAGATGAACCGTTGTTCCAGTGCAGTCAACAGCATAAAGATCCCTCATCTACATACATTCCCTCCATGGTGCTCAGGATTTCAGGCAACAAAGGATTGGTTGAGGACCCTCTGTCTCCACACAAGACCAGTATTCCGTTATCTAATCTGTAGATCAGTGCTTTTTTTTTTCAATTTTTTTTCAAATTTTTTTTTATTGGAGTTCAATTTGCCAACATATAGCATAACACCCAGTGCTCGTCCCACAAGTGCCCTCCTCAGTGCTTTTTTTTTTTTTTAAGATTTATTTATTCATTCATGATAGACAGAGAGAGAGAGAGAGGCAGAGACACAGGCAGAGGGAGAAGCAGGCTCCATGCCGGGAGCCTGACGTGGGACTCGATCCCGGGACTCCAGGATCGCACCCTGGGCCAAAGGCAGGTGCTAAACCGCTGCACCACCCAGGGATCCCCCCTCAGTGCTTTTTAAACTTTGATGCGCACAAGAACTCCCTGGAGATCTTGTCAGAATGCAGATTCTGATTCCCTAGGTGGAATCGACTGGGCAGTCTGCCTTTCTAATAGGCTCCCAGGTGATTCCGGTGCTGCTGGTCACGGATCTCTCTTTGGGTAGAAGACGCTAAGTGGCTGTAAACCAAGCGTCACTGTGAAGAACCCTTCTTCCTGAGTCTAAGCTGGACATCACGCCAGTATCACATCCCTGCTTGACGTGCTTCAACTGCCTGCTACTAAACCCAGACTCCTCCACTTGACACTCAAGACCCTTGTGCAGATGGATCCCACCTTCTTTTTAACTTTTTCTTCCACTGCTCTCTTCTCATGACCTGCCCCTCAACCAAATGGAACCATGGGCCGCTTCCCAGACATCCTCTCACTCTGCTTTCATTCTGCTGCTACTACTACCTGATTGGTTCTTGTCCAACTCCTTGAAAGTCCCACTCATACGCTGCTTCCCCTATGAAGCCCAGTGCAGTTCTTCCAGCTAGAAGTAGTCCTCCTCCCTCTAGCCTCTGGTGGCCCTTTGTACCTACCTCTCGAAGGACACTATTATCGGCTTTCTTCTTCTAGGACTTTTGACCATATCTCCCATCTGACCTAGACCCCCTCTCTGCTCTGTACTCCCTTAGAGCGGATTCTCATTGGGATTTATGCCTGTAGCCTGTAAACATGTAGCACAAGGCTTTGTACACTTGGACATAATTGTGTGTGTTTATTAGTTAATTTGATTGGGGTAGAGTAGAAGTCAGTAAACTGCATAGGTTTTAAGTGTACTCTTCATTGAGTTTTACACCTGATAACCACTACCCAATGGAGACAGAGAACCACCACCTCAGAATGTTCCTTCCTGCTTCCCTTTCCAGCCACTCCCCACCCAAAGCTCTGTCCCTAGCCAGAATATAACCACTCACATTTCCACCACCCTAAATTTGTTGGTCTCTTTGAACTTCGTACAAATAGAAGCAAACCATGTGTACTCTTTTGTCTAGCTTCTTTGCCTCAACATGTTTTTGAGACTCATCCGTGTTGCTGCACTGCAGAAACTCCAAGGTTTCACTGATGGTGGGAATGGAAGCCCCACTTGACTACGGTCACACACACCAGGGGACTCCCCTGTGCCATGGTGTTTTGGAGTTTTGATGCCTGCCTCCTGCCTGTTCTCAGGTTGTTCACAAGTCACTGAGCCCCCTTGAAGGCTTGTCGCTCTTTCTTGCTGGCTCTTCTGTGTCCTCCCATTTACTCTGTGCCTTCCAGCTACCTGCAGCAAAGAGATAGCTCCTGACTGCTTTCCCACCATTTCCTGAGACCCTGCTGTCTGGCTCCAAGATTCTGTGCTCCCAGCCAGGATCTACCTCTGTCAGGAGAAGATGGCGTCTCCATTCGTTCTTTGCAAATCCATTTTCCTTCTTTGAGGCTGAGGGTGGATCATCTGTTGAGACTGAAGGTGGCTCATCTGTTGAGACTCAGTCAGAGTCACTGGGTCTTGACATACATTTGGGCAGATGGCCCAGACTGCCTCCTCCAGCACAGTGGCCACAAGGGCTTAATCTCTTTGCATCAACTCTGCTGTGGCTGACGGCAGAACGGCCACTTTCAGCCTCCATGTGATAGGATAAGAATGAGGCGCTAACCAAGCCTCAAATAACTTCTCCAAAATAGGAGAGCCAGGCCTATGCCCCCTACCACTGTGACATTTGGCTAAAATGTGATAGAAGTCAGGTGTTACCCCCAGCAAACTGTCTTATTCTGGGAAGAACAAGGAAAGGGAGCACTGTGGATCAGCACTGTGTCATTCTGCACCTTTAAAGATTGTGGTTAAAATACACTGTCTTGGGATACCTGGGTGGCTCAGCAGTTGAGCATCTGCCTTTGGCTCAGAGCATGATCCTGGGGTCCTGGAATCAAGTCCTGCATCAGGCTCCCTGCATGGAGCCTGCTTCTCCCTCTGCCTGTGTCTCTGCCTCTCTCTCTATGTGTCTTTCATGAATGAATAAATAAAATCGTTAAATAAAAATACACCATGTTAGTCAGCTTGGGCTGCTATAACAAATCCGTCACAGGCTGGGTGGCTTAAACAACAAATTTATTTCTCATAGTTCTGGAGGAGGGGAAGTCTAAGGCCAATGTCTGGCAGATCCATCGTCTGGTGAGGCTCTCTTTCTGGTTTGCAGATGGCTATCTTCTTGCTGTGTGCTCATGTGATGAAGAGCAGAGGGGGCAAGCTGTCTCTTGTCTCCTCTTCGACTGTCCTCTTCTAATCCCATCAAGAAATCAACACCTTCATGATCTAATAATTTCCCAGAGGCCCCACCTCCAAACACCTTCACACTGGGGAGCTGGGATTCAACATAAGAATTTAGAAGGCGGTCTCAATTATTCAGTCCATAATATATATGTAGCGTAAGATCTACCATCATAACCATTTTTGAGTGTACAGTTAGTGGTATTTTGCACTTCCTGAGATACCATTTGCTGAGTGCTCTTCCAGAACATGCATAACTAACTCTTAGCATGTGGAGCACTCCCTTAATCCTTGCAGACCTGTGAAATAAATGCTTCTATCCCTGTCTTAGGAAACTAAGGCCCAGAGTGGGTGATGGTTGCATCAGACAAGTGGCAGATCTTGGGTTTAAACCCCACCTGTCTGCACTACACTGGTCCCCTACCACAGTCTTGCTTGCCTTTCTGTCTGGCTCCTTGGAGGTGATTCCAGTGTCTCTGATCTCATATATCCCATCAGAGTGCTTACAGTGCTGACCACAAAGTTCTTCTGTCTCATCTCAGCATTTATGGAAAGGGAGTCAGGAAGGAGATGGTGTCTTTCCCCTCCCTGCCAAGGGAGCAGTCAGCCTTGTGGCCGGCCTGTCCCCTTTGGCCTCTGTGGTATGACTTGCAATTTGCAGGATACTGACAAGGCGTGTCCAAAAATGTTTTCCATTCCTCAGTTGTTATGTACCTCAAATTCCTACCAACAGTCCTCTGAACTAGAGTTCCATCAAAGTGCAAATATATAATAAAAAGGAAGACAGATGAAGCCACTATCTTCTATTAATATTGCAAACTTGTTGCATAATGAATTACCCAGTCCAGTGCCAAGCCTACTGGGATGGCTCCGGGGCCAATTATTTCAGAATGAGGAGAAAAATTAGGAAACAAAATGTAGCTCAGGATTCCACCTGAAGGCATAGGACCAAGTGAGGTACTGTAGTGAATTATGGTGTCACAAATGGAGTATACCGGAAAGGGGAAAAGCTGAAAGCAATAAAGATGAGATTTAGCTACTTCACAATTTTGAAAGCACTTATGTGGTAAAATGTTCAAAATAAAAGTTTTGGAATCAAGCAGCACGGAATTTGCCAGTCACCAGCCAGTGTGACCCTGGGCAAGCTGCTTGAACCATCTGATCTCTGTTTCCATTGACCATGAATCAGAGATTTTAATGCCCTCTCTACAAAGATAAGGGCATTATCTTCCAAGGGTTGTGAAGATAAACCATTGTCTGGACAGGTATAGTATCTTGTATAGAGAAAGTATCTGGCACAGAGATGGTGCATGGAAATGTTCAAGAAATGGCACCTCTTATACTGCTCAAAAACTCTGTCAGAAAATCTATGGATGCTGGGGATGGGCAAGGACCACAGGTGTCCCAATTCTGCTCGCACTACAATGAGTGGGAATCTCTGTTTCAATCAGCTGTGTCTTTGGCTTCCCCACCAGCTCTGGAGGTGGACATATATGGGATGGTCCAGCTTCTTAGCATGGTGGAAATAGCCATGACCTCTCAATGTGGAAAATATTGTTATGATTTGGTTCGTTCAGTTTGGTTTCCTACTGTAAATGAGTGGTGAGAGCACCATGGAAGATCTCCCTCTTGGAATTAGCTGAGGAATTAGCCAGTCTACCCAGAGAAATTCAAGACAGTGGCCAGTGCTAGGAAATGCTAATAATACCCTGGGTGCAGGACCAAAGAGTCTTCCCTAAAAAGCCAGCAGTGACATTTAACTAGTGAACACACTGAAGTAAATCAAGAGTAAAGGAAAACTAGAATTGACAAGACATTTTTCAATAACCCTGAATGGTGGAATGTCCAGAGAAGAGTGACCTTGTGGTCACAGAGTCCACAGTGACCACCTAGATCCCAGATGATATTTCAGGAGTGATAGGAAATGTCTCCTTCCTCCCTCAGGAAGGTCTAGGATGTCCCAGAGGAAGAGGAACCCAGCCCCAGACCAGAGATTCCAACTTGCATCTAGGGTCAGTCTGGGAAGCAGATTCCAGAAGCCTGGGAGTCCTCAGTATCTGATCGCTCTCTCTCTCTCTCTCTCTCTCTACTCGGGAGGGTGGGGAGGAAGGAAAAACCCTCATTGGGCAGTGGCCTGGCACACACAGGGACAGAGGAAGGGCAGGCCTTCCAATTG
This sequence comes from Canis aureus, assembly GCF_053574225.1. Taxonomy (NCBI): domain Eukaryota; kingdom Metazoa; phylum Chordata; class Mammalia; order Carnivora; family Canidae; genus Canis; species Canis aureus. Next base: position 5,981,847 of record NC_135616.1, on the reverse strand, counting down.
TGAACCTGAGCCCTGCAATCTAGCTGTCCAAGTTCAGAAGTTAATTTGAAAGCCAACCAAGCTTCAACAAACAACAATCCAAGATCCAAGAAGTTGCAGCCATCCAAAAGCCAAATTACAGGGAGCAGTTAATCCAGGAGTGGAGCCAAGGCCAAAGCCATACTGAAGTCAGAAGACCAATGTACTTCTAGCCAATGGAGCCCAAAGAGCAACAAAATGAAGGTAGACAAGGAGTGGTTTTGGAACCCACAAACAGGCCAGATGTTCAGCTGCCTGTGGCCCATAGTGGAGCCATACAACATACCTTTTAACGTATGCAAATTAAACCTTTTGCAATCTGCAGAGAGTGAGAGAAAACACAATTAACACAGTGCCAGGAGCACACCTCACCCAGTGGACACATTCTTTGGAATGAGCAGTGAGTGGAAGCAAAGGCTTTGCTGTTTCAGTGGACAATCTCTGCCTGGGACAGGGCATCTTGTGAGTATCTAGATATCCTGGAAATGATTTTATTGGTATAGATTCATATTTTTCATTAAGAAAATGGTCCTTCAATGCACACCAATCACTCCATCTGGTGGTCAAACCCAACTCCCTCTCCACTACCCACATCAAAAAGTAGTCAGGTCTAAAACAGAAGAGGAGGGCAGCCCGGGTGGCTCAGAGGTTTAATGCCGCCTTCAGCCCAAGGCCTGATCCTGGAGACTCAGGATCAAGTCCCACATTGGGTTCCGTGCATGGAACCTGCTTCTCCCTCTGCCTGTGCCTCTGCCTCCCTCTGCCTCCCTCTGCCTCTCTCTCTCTCTCTCTCATTCTCTCTGTCTCTCATGAGTAAATAAATAAAATCTTTAAGAAATAATAAAACAGAAGAGGAAGCCAGCTGTGATTGACTTTCTGTGGTGGGTCACTCAATGTAATTTTATGGTGCTACAAAGATTGTCAAGGCTAATTTTGACTGTGTACTAACCAGACAACCTAAGTCCTGCTTAAATCTGGTCTACATTTGATTCCTATGAATTCAGGGTGGATGGCAGATCCCAAAGGTTAAAAGCACATTCAGGCTTATGACAGAGACACTTAAATCTACCTGGATCTATATGGAATCTGAAAGGTTTAGGGGAGCAGTATCTACCAAAGTAAAAAAAAAAAAAAATAGGCACTTTCCCCCATTCAATGGGGAAAGCACAGTCTTTTCAACAAATGATGCAGGGAAACTGGATATTTACATGCAAAATAATGAAATTGGACTTTTACTTTATATAATATATAAAAAATAACTCCAAATGGATCAAAGGTCTAAACAGAAGAACTAAATGTATTAAACTCTTAGAGAAAAACATAGGGGGAAATCTTCATGACATTGGATTTGGCAATGATTTCTAGGATATGGCAATGATTTCTAGGATATGACACCAAAAGCATAAGCAACAAAAGAACTAATAGATAAATTAGACTTCATCAAAATTTTAAAACTTTGTGCATCAAAGGATGTTATCAACAGAGTGAAAGAATGGGCTCTTTCACAGCTCACAGAATGGGAGAAAATATTTACAAATCATCTATCTGTTAAAGGATTAATATCCAGAATATATAAAGAACTCTTACAGCTCAAAGATAAAAACAAAAACAAACCACAAAACCCAATTTAAAAATGGGCAAAAGACTTAAATAGACATTTCTCCAAAGAAATAAACAGATGGCCAATAAGCATGTGAAAAGATGCTCAACATGATGAGGGATGCAAATGCATTTCCCTTAGGGAAATGCAAATCAAAACCACAAGGAGACACCACTTCACCTCTATTAGGATGGCTATCATTAAAGGAAAAAAGAAGAAAAAGAATAAAACAAATGTTGGCAAGGATGTGGAGAAATTAGCACCCTGGTGCATTGCTGCGGTGGAAAACAGTATACCAAATCCTGAAAACATTAAACATAGAATCACCATATGATTCAGTAAATCCACTTGTGAGTATATCCAAGACAGTTGAAAACAGGGACTCTAGATATTTGTGCACTCATGTTCATAGCAGTATTATTTCCAATCCAAAGATGGAAACAACCTAAATGTCCATCTATAGATGAATGGTAAACAAAATATGGTATAAACACATAATGGACTGTTATCCAGCCTTACCAAGGAAGGAAATTCTGACACATGTTACAACGTGATGAACCTTGATGCTAAGTGAAATAAGCCAGTCACAGAAGGTCAAATATTGTATGAACCCATTTATATAAGGTACCTTGTAGTTGTATTCATCTATATGGGTTACTCCCCCCGCCCCCCCGCCAAGGCCTGGGGGGACAAGGCAACTGGGAAGTTATTGTGCCAAGGCTATAAATTTTCTGTTGGGAAGATGGAAAATTTGTAGAAATGGATGTACAACAATGTGTGTGCACTTAATACCATTGAACTGCACACTTAAAAATGGTTAAAACAGTAAATTTTATGTTAAGTATCATACCTAACACAAGGATTAAAAAAAAAGAGTTGGTACTATGTAACCAATCACCCGGGATCCCTGGGTAGCGCAGCGGTTTGGCGCCTGCCTTTGGCCCAGGGCGCGATCCTGGAGACCCAGGATCGAATCCCACATGGGGCTCCCGGTGCATGGAGCCTGCTTCTCCCTCTGCCTATGTCTCTGCCTCTCTCTCTCTCTCTCTCTCTCTATCATAAATAAATAAAAATTAAAAAAAAAAACAGTCACCCCCTGCCACCAGCACCCCAAGGAAACCTCTGATCTCTAAAGCCCCTGGGTGAGATTGCTGCTGGAGCCACAGGGTTGACTGGAGGCACCAGGCAAACAAACCATCCTCTGGAAGAAGCAGAAGGCAAAGGCCACAGGGAGGAGGTGAGAGTCACAGGGACCTTAAGCCTTTACTCCTGACCCTGACTTCCCCAGAGATGAAAGGATACCACTCAACCAAAACTTTGTTCTTCCGATGGTTCCCATTCCGCCAGCCCTGTCCCCTTAAAGTGTTCAGCTGCTTTTCCAAGTGTGCAGCCTCAGACCGGCACTGATGTCAAATTGTCAGCCTCAAACCCTGCCTAACTTTTTATAATGCTTCAACCTCTGGGGTCTCTGCTCCTGATTTAAAGGCTCGTGTTGAAAGAATTCTAGCGCCGCCCAGACCGCATCTTGGGAAGACAGTCCGTCGGTGCTCTGTCTCAGCACTGAGATCATAAACCACCCAGGGAGGGGCTGGGGCTGCATCCTGGCCAGCGATCGATGGTGCTAATGGCTTCTGGTCCATTAGGGACGGAAGGGTTCCAGCCTGTGCAAAGCAGCAGCAAATTGCTGAACAGCCCGGCCAGGCGAAGATGCTGGGAAGGTTGTTGGTAGTTGCCTGAGCCCTCAGGGCAGGACACTGCAGAAAGAAAAAACTTCTCTCTGGGCCCTGTGGCCATTCTGTCCCATGCCAGATTCCTTGTCCTTTCTCGTCCAAAGGAGACAATTCCTTCCAGAAAATCAGCTCACGAAGCAGATTTTTGCCTGTTCCTTTAGTAGAACCGCCTGTTTACACAGTTGTCCTTCTCCCAAGACTGCAGGCCACTCCTGTGAATGGCCGTCACAGAGCCCTTATACGTGGACCACTCAGAGGACCGGGACCCCGGGGGCAGCGTTGCGGCAGATAGAGCCTATGCCCAGCTGAAAGTGAGGTCGTTCCAGTTGGCCCAGGATAACAGCTCTTAGGAATCCCAGTAAGGATGTCTGACTCTGGAAAATAAGCTCAGTGGTTTGCAAAAATGACTGTTTTCTCCTTGTTAGCACCACGAGAAAAACCTCGGGACCTACTCAGTGCATTGTTTTGGTAACGATGCTCCAGTCCCACACACAGTTGTGTCAGCTTCACTCCCAGGCACCTGGTCTCATCCAGGCACCAAGATCCTACTTACCACGTATTCACTTAAGCCAGCCTTTTAGCAGCTGGGATTTATGCAAATCTTCATCTGTAATGGTATCAAAATCCAAGATGCCCAAAGCAAATGAGGGCAATGGCTGGAATTTCTCTATCCTCTGGGGAAAACCTTGGGGGAACAATAACAGAATAAAATAGGAAAGAGCCTGGATTCTATTTGCATCGTAAAACCAACAGTTGAACAAAGCCCTGACTTCCCATTTTGATGTGCTACGAGGTCTGAATCACGCTGGCACATGCCCCATCTGTCAGGTATAATGATGGGGTTTTGAATGGTTTGATTGTAGCCCTAGGATTAAAGCCCAGCTGAGTAATGTGGTGTTGAGTTAAGACATGCCCACTGTAAAGAGACTGTTCTTCTCCTTCAAAACCAAAGCATAGACAGAGCTCTTTTTGTTCATGGCAAGTCCTGTCTTCAGATCTGTTGCTAAAAGGGAAACAAGCCCTTCTTCTGTTTGTTCTTTTAATAGCCTCGTCTCTGACCTTCCCATCTTCAGATATTCAGCATTAAAATGACATCATTGAAATTTGCCATAAATACTGCAAATAGTTGGTTTTTTTTTTTTCCAAAATGGTCATGATTACGAGCAGGGTAATAAAACAGCAACACCCCTCCTAAAACCAACTAAAAATATATTTTTTAAATATTTTATTTATTTATTCATGAGAGACACAGAGAGAGAGAGAGGCAGAGACACAGGCAGAGGGAGAAGCAGGCTCCATGCAGGGAGCCTGACGTGGGACTCGATCCCAGGACTCGAGGATCACACCGTAGGCCAAAGGCAGATGCCCAACCGCTGAGCCACCCAGGTGTCCCCCAACTAAAAATTTTTAAATAGCTTTCCCACTCTTCCATCCCTGCTCCTGATAGGGAAGGGTCTGCCACTCCCTCCTATCTGAAATCTAAAGCAGAGTTTTTATGACTTTGAACTTTATGATTCAGACATACCTGGATTAATATCCCAGCTCTGGAAATTACTATGGGGTGTGGCAGTTATAAAACATGTCATCAAAATTTTAACATGCTTCCCATCAAGAGTGGAGGTCAATGTCCCCTACTCTTGAATCCAGGCTCTGCGACTGCTTGACCAATAAAATGTAACAGAGGTAATGGTAACAGTTTCCAGATCCAGGCCCTAAGAAACCAGCAGCTTCTGCTTCCAGTCTCTTGGGATGCCCCTTCTCCTTCTTGGAAACCAGTCACCATAACACAAAAAAGCAGAACAGCCCATGGAGGAGCTCATGGAGAAAGGACCAAGTTCTCAGGACCACGGACCCAGCTGAGCTATCAGCCAATAGCCTGCCCTGTGACAAACCATCTCAGAAAGGGTCACCTAGCCCCAGGCTACAACAAACATTCATATACAAGTCTTTGTGTAGACCTTTGTTTTCATTTCTCCTGGGTATATACCTAGGAGTAAAATTGGGAGGTCATATGGTAACTCTATATCTGACCATTTGAGAAACTGCCAACCTACTTCCTACAGCAGCCGCATTATTTTACATTCTTAATAGCAACGCTGGAGGGTCAACACTCCATGACTTTGCCGACACTTTTTGGGAGGCATGTGGCAGTGGTCAAAAAAGCAATCTGTCCTTGTGATTATAGCTATCTTAGTATGTGTGAAGTGTATCTCACTGCAATTTGAGTTGCACTTGCCTGATGGCTAATGGTGTTGAACATTTTTTCATGTGCTTCTTGGTTATTTGCATATCTTCTTTGGAGAATGTCTACTCTGATCCTTCACCTATTTTTAAATTGGGTTATATGTCTTTTTATTATTAAATTGTAACAGTTCTTTATATATTCTAAGTATCAATGCTTTATCAGATATATGATTCACAAATATTTTCTCCCATTATGTAGGGGTTTTTTGTTGTTGTTGTTTTTTACTTTTCTTGATGGTGTCTTTTGAACCACAAAAGTTTTTTTTTTTTAATTTTATTTATTTATGATAGTCACACAGAGAGAGAGAGAGAGAAAGAGGCAGAGCCACAGGCAGAGGGAGAAGCAGGCTCCACGCACCGGGAGCGACGTGGGATTCGATCCCGGGTCTCCAGGATCACGCCCTAGGCCAAAGGCAGGCGCCAAACCGCTGCGCCACCCAGGGATCCCCACAAAAGTTTTTAACTTTGATAAAGTTCAATTTGCCAATGTTTTCTTTGGTTGCTTATGCTTTAGGTGTCATACCTAAGAAATCATTACCTAATCCAAAGTGACAAGGATTTATACCTATAAAGAGTGTTATAGTTTTAGAATGGGATTTTTAAAAATCCATTTGGGTTAATTTCTGTATGTGGTATAATGTACATCATCTAATTGCATTTTTTTACAAGTGACTATCTGGTTATCCAAGAACAATTTATCAAAAAGACTAGTCTTTTTCCCATGGAATGGCCCTGAGACCCACTGAAAATCAATTAACTGCAAATGTGTCTATTCTATTGACCTATATGTTTGTCTTTCTGCTAGTAGCATGCTGTCTGGATTACTGTAGCTTTAAAATCAGTTTTTATTTTAAGAAATGAGTCCTCTAATTTTGCTCTTCTTTTTAAAGAATGTTTTGGCTCTTCTGAGTCCTTTGTGTTTCCATATGAGTTTTAGGATCCTCATGTGAATCTCTGCAAAGAACTCAGCTAGAATTTTGATAAGGATGGCAGCGAATGACTCTATGGATCACTGCAGGGAGTGCTGTCATCTTGACAATACATTAAGTCTTCCGATCCTTCAACCTGAGATATCGTCTCATTTATTCAGATCTTCCTTAATTTCTTTCAACAATGTTTTATAGTTTTCCGAGTCAACCTTCTGTTTTGTTAACTTCATTCTCAAGTCTTTTACACTTTTTTGATGCTCTTTGGGCTGTTCTTGCTCTTCAGGCTGTATTGGGAAGCCTTGCCCGGCTAAGAGCTTTCTCTTACACAGGTATGTCAGTTACCTGGGAGTTTGAGACTTCTCTAGCTAAGTCTCAGGTATTTCACAATTAATAAACTGGAAATAAACTCATGATAAAGATTTTCTCCTGCGCTGGTCTAGTAGGTTCTAAACAAATTAAATTTATACTTCTAAGGGACTTATTTTTTATTTCAGAAAATGCTTTTTTGGCCACTGCCCATCCTCCTTTCAGTGCCAACCTGGTACCTTCTTTGTAAGCTGCAGCTCAGGAGACCTTGGGGCTCACCATGGCCAATGAAGAGCCCAAGAAATGAGTTAAGCCTGAGAACTACGTTCATTAATTTGAAGATAGCAGGTCAGGATGTTTCTGTAGTGCAGTTTAGGATTAGGAGGCATACACTACTTCATAAACTGATAAAAGCCTGTTGTGAATGATAGGATTTGTCAGTGAGGCAGATCAGATTCTGATTTGACAAGCAGCCAATCCATTAAACAGGCATACCTGCCCAGTTGGAAATGGATGAAGAACATGCAATTGTGTTCCAGCAGCAGACAGAGGTGTCTCCTAAAAAGGGAGTCTACTACTTCACTCCAGAACTCTGTTCCTCCAGACTAAGAAGACATTCCCAGTTAGAAAACCACAATTTGGTTCCGCCACACCCTGACTAGTATTGTATCGTATGGTATATTTTTCTCTATTCTTTCATTTCCCCTCTCCCCATTCTTTTGTTGCACAGAAAATAATTGGTGTATGTGCATAAGCATTCTGGTTTTCATTGTTGCTTTTTAGTAAATGGACAATGATATGTTTTGATCGAAATCAAATGGAAATGGGATGGAGAGAAATGCCTCTATGGAAATATTCCCTTTCTCCATTTGTGGCGCACTCCTTTAGTTCTTTCTTATCTTTGCATTCCAGTAAAATTATTTTGCTATCAATCTTTAACAACAACAAAAACAACAACAACAACAACAAAAAACCCATATAAAAATTCTTCTATACTTTGCTCAATTGGAGAATTTTAATGTTTTTCACTTATCATTGTAAAACCAAGGGTGATTTTACAATTTTTTGTATGTAGCTGTTATATGTAGCACAAGGTAACATTAAGTAGAGATAAATTAAAGGAAATGATAGTTTTCTAGATAGTTTCCCATCAAGTTATGCATCTTTGTTGTTGAATTAAAAACTTCTTGTTAAAAAAAAGGAAAATTTTTTTTTTTTTTTACTTCTGTGTCTCAGCTCAAATATAATTAATAGGAAAATGAAATGTGGTTCACTATGTGTTTCCTGAGACCTGTGCTAAATATCCTTATTTTAAAGAAAAATAAAGCAGAAATCTTTCCCCAGATGCTTTCCTTGCCACAAATTCTGGTCTTTGGGCTATTTCTGTAAGCCCTTTCAGCAACAAGATGTGCAGCAGCAGCATACGTGAATTTCAAGTTTCTCTTTGTTGGGAATAATTAGGAAAAGCATGAGGTGGAGTTCAGAAATAGAGATGATATAAAAGAAGAGCAGTAGAATTTCTGCCAAGACACCTTGAGAGGAATGAAAGGAGCAAGGGAAAGGCCATACCTGGAACAGCTTCTGCTTGGCAAAGAGGCAGCCCTCAGAGGAGCCCTGCACCCAGCAGGGAGCAGACTGCCTGTGATGTCAGTCACCAAAACCAGAATGGGACCAACATGGCCTTCTTTTCTTTTAAGGCAAAGTTTCAAATACACAAAATAAAAAAGAATAAATATTTTGTCATAATGAATGAATATAATGAAACTCCACGTGCCCATTACCCAAAATTCAACAGCCATCAACTCATGACCAAACTTGTGTCTGCTATGAACTTAATCCCCCAGCCCCACACGTGATTATTCAGACATTATCTCAGACATTATATTATTTCACCCATAAATCTTTCATTATGTGTGATTACATCCAAGCACGTATATATCCATTATCACACCTTTGAAAATTAACAATAATTTTTCTTAACACTGTAAACTATTCAACCAGGGTTCCAATTTCCCCATTATCTCATAAGTTTTTCTTTAAAGTTTGTTTGAATCAGGTTCATGTGTTGCATTTGGTAGATGTTTCTCTTAGTCTTTTAATCCATATTTCAGCGAAGATCTGGGAGCATGGGGAAATCCTTCTTAGCATGTGAATAGCCTGCAACAGGACAAGATAAATGTATCATTGTGTCCTGTAGAAATTTACAGGGTAAGGAAAGTCTTAAACACTTTTTTTTTTTTAAATCTTAAACACTTTTAACAATCAAATGCAAATCACAGTAAGTAGAAATTTCACATATCATGGACTCAGAAGTGTAAAAATGTAACTTCATTTTACTAATTATTATTTTATTTATTTATTATTGAAGTGTAGTTGACATACAATGTTATTTTGAAGTGTGCAACATACAGATTTGATAATTCTATACATTATTTAGTGCCCACCATAATAACTGAAGCTACCATCTGTCACATTATACAACATTATTATATAATATTATTGATTATATTCCCTAGGCTGTACTTTTCATCTCCAGGATCTGTTTATATCATAACTGGAAGTTTGTACTCTTACTCCCCTTCATCTATTTCACCCATTTGCCACTCCCCCAACACAGCAACCACCAGTTTGTTCTCTGTATTGAAGAGTCTGTTTGGTTTTCTGTCTGTTTCTTCACTTGTTTTGTCTTTTAGATTACACATGTAAGTGAAATCATGTGGTATTTGTCTTTCTATGTCTGACTTATTTCATTTAGCATAATACCCTGAAGTCCAACCATGTTGTTGCTAATGGCAAGATCTTATTCTTTTTTATGCATGAATACTATTCCATTGTGTATATACCACACCTACTTTAATTAACCACTTACCTATCAATGGACACTTGCATTGCTTCCATATCTTGGTTACTGTAAACAATGCTACAATTAACATAGGAGTGCTTATTTCTTTTCAAATTAGTATTCTCCTTTTCTTTGGATAAATACCAAGGAGTGACATTGTTAGATCATATTGTATTTCTAATTTTTTAAGTGACTTTCTTTTTTTTTTTTAATTTTTTTTTAATTTATTTATGATAGTCACAGAGAGAGAGAGAGAGAGGCAGAGACACAGGCAGAGGGAGAAGCAGGCTCCATGCACCGGGAGCCCGATGTGGGATTCGATCCCGGGTCTCCAGGATCGCGCCCTGGGCCAAAGGCAGGCGCCAAACCGCTGCGCCACCCAGGGATCCCTTTAAGTGACTTTCATACTGTTTCCTACGGTAGCTGCACCAACTTATTTTCCACCAATAGAGATAGCACAAGTATTCTCTTTCTCCACATCCTCATCAATACTTATTTCTTATCTTTTTGGTACTAGCCTTTCTGACAGGAGTGAGGTGAATTGTGGTTTTGATTTGCATTTCTCTGATGATGAGAGATGTTGAGTATCTTTTCATGTGCCTGTTGGCCATCTGGATGTCTTCTTTGGAAAAATGTCTATTCAGGTCCTCTGCCCATTTTAAAATCAAATTGTTTGTTCTTTTGGTCTTGAGTTGTAGAAGTTCTTTACATATTTTGGATATTAACCCCTTACCAGATTTATCATTTGCAAATATCTTCTCCCATTCTGTGAGTTGCCTTTTTTTTGTTGTTGAAGATTTTCTTTGCTGTGCTAAATCTTTTTATTTTGGTGTAGTTCCAGTGGTTTAATTTTACTTTTATTCTATTTATCTGAGAAGACAGATCCATAAAAATGTTGCTAAGGCTGACGTCCAAGAGACTACTGCCTGTGTTTTCTCTTAGGTGTTTTATTTTTTTAGATCTCACACTAATTTTTAACTTGAGTCCTTATTCTGTCTCTTTTTTGCAAACTTGATCTAGTCTTAGATAAATTTAATCAGACCCAATGAGGATTTTTTTTTTTCTCCAAAGTCTGTTAAGGCCTCCTGTTCCTCTTTTTCTTGAGTGCAGGGCTAGGCACATTCAAAGGACTCCTCCCCTCTTCTCCCAGGACATAATACTATCAAATGGACCCACTTAAATGCAGTTTTGTGCAGTGGGAGGAGCTTATCGGCATTGTCCCCCTGTATTAGTTTTCCTTTTTTTTTTTAAGATGTTATTTATTTATTCATGAGAGATAGAGAGGCAGAGACACAGGCAGAGGGAGAAGCAGGCTCCCTGCAGGGAGCCCAATGTGGGACTCGATCCTGAGACCCTGGGATCACACCCTGAACCAGCGGCAGGTGCTCAACCGCTGAGCCACTCAGGCTGTCCCTGTATTACTATTGCTGCATACAGAACAAGCTGCCACAAACTTAAGTGACTTAAAGCAACACCCATTTATTAGCTCACTCATTTATGTCCTGCATGACATGGCTGGCTTCCTGCTCAGGGTAAGGCTAAAATCAAGGTGTTGACCAGGCAGTTCTTGTCTGGAGGCTCTGGGGGAAATTTACTTCCCAGATCATTCTTCTTGTTGGCAGAATTCAAGTCCTTTTGGTTGTGGGACCAAGGTCCTGGCTTCCATGCTGGCTCTTACCTGGGAGTGGCTCTCAGCATCTAGATGTCATCCATGTCCTTGACAGAGATGCTTCTCCATCTTCAGGCCAGCAAGAGCACATCAGATCCTTCATATGCTTCAAATTTCTGACTTCCCTCTCTGTAACCAGATGGAAAAAAATCTATGCTTTTAAAGGGCTCATGTGATTAGATAGCATGTTCACCTTTAGATAATCTCCCTATCTTGACACCAACTGATCTGGAAACTTAATCACATTTACAAAGTGCCAACACAACAGTTCCTAGATGGGTGTTTGAATAGCTGGGAGAAGATGTACATCCACCCAGGGCTGGGAATGGAGGGTGGCAATCTTAGAACCCTGCCTACCACACCCTCCAAGGTCAGTTTCCATGAACTACTATGACTGGGTCACCAACTATCCATGTCATACTTTCTGATACTGGGTCTCCTGGCCCTGTCATGAGCCCTGGGAAGTTCCTTGGGACAGGATCTTTCTCCTGTTCTAGCTAATTTCCAGAAGTAAGAAAGGCGGGAGTAGGGGCTGGAAGAGAAGCTCACTCTTACTGCATTGGAAACTGCAGCTTCAGCCTGTCCCAAGGGGAGCTGGGACAGCCTTTTAGAGCCCAAACTGAGGCAAGGAGGCAGGGCTTGTGTATCCCACATTAGCCAGTCACTGGCCACTAGCTACCTCCTCAGGGAGGGGGTGAGGTATCATCTCAGGGGAGGCAGTCTTCTGCGAGTAGAGGGCAGTCTCCAGGGAGGGACCAGGCAACTAGTTTCCAGGTGCTAGATTGGTCATGGCCCAGAAGACAGCCACCAGAGACCCTACAATAATATCTACTCCACCCAACTTTTCTCCTTTCCACTTGTTCTACATCATACCATTTGAATTTATAAGCCAAAAACTTTAGCACATTTCTTATCTGTCTTTGCTGTGCCTGCGATAATAAAAAGGCTTCATATTTATGAATCATTCTGCCTCAGGGAAACAGATACAGGTGTCCCCTGTTTTGCAAAAATTCACATTATACCACATGGCTTTTTCAAAAGACCTACATTAGTACATGTTTTTGCTAACTGGAAGAAACCCAAAGAGATTTTTTGCTTTTACCTAAAAAGGCAAAGAGCAAAAATAGCATTCAGCATTTGTTTTGCAATCAGCCATTACCGAGGCAGCACCAACCCCAAGCAGCAGGGCTGGCCCCTCCCAGCTCTTTCCCTGGAAAGAACATCTCAGTGTCCAGCATCATACCTTTGAGCTATCTGTGAGCATCCATGCTGTACTTAGATTTATCTGGTACACTCCTTAACAAGATGTGTTCTAAGGAATCAGAAAAGAGAGATCCAGAAATACTCCAAATTTTTCTGTATAAATTAATGGTAATTGCTTCTTTGCTTTACACCATTTTGGCTTAGGGAAGTCATAGGAATGCTTCACTTTCAGACTGCAGGGTGAAACCTGTGTTCAAACATTTAATAGCTGTTATTACTAATTTAATGTATAATAACATTTTATTGATTTTTATATTTGTGAATATACTACTTTACTAGAGTTTTTTTTTTTTTAAATGTCAATAAAACTTAAACCACCTCAAGTCCTTTCTGGACAGTGAGAAATAAAACATCAAAGGTTTACAGGTTCTTATGGATTCACTTTACAGCCTGAGTTCTCTTAACTCAGTTTTTCCCATGAAAAGTACAGGCTTAATGCTTCACCTCCTCGTCCCTCAAAGGCTTTCTGAAACCTGAGGTCCTCTGTTATCTGTTACCCCCTCCATCTCCATCACACAGTGCTCAGCAGTAGATGGATTTGACCCTCGTCTGATATAAATAAATACATGTATAAATAAATAGGACTTCCATAGTTTTCTATTGAAGAACACATTACATGCCTTTAAATGCTGATGGATATAAAGATTAAATAAGATGGAAAGATAGGATAAGGCAGACATTTGGACAACCTTATTGGGAACTCTGAAAGTTCATCTTCTCAGCTGATGCTACAGAAGCAAGATCTAAAATTTGTGCCCTATTCACAGACAAGCTCACAATCCTTCACTTTTACCTATGAGAGAGACAAGTATGTGGTCTGTTCCACCAATTTTCTTTGCCTAGTCTGGAGGAAAAATCCAGTGTGAAAGTGAAAATACCAGAGTTGACCACAAAGAACTAGGTCCTTCCAACCCTGGGCCGGGGTTAGACTGGCTGACTTAGATTCACCTTGGTTAGGAGCAGAAGGAAGCCCATTGAGTCTGCTGGGAGCAAGTGGCTGACTTCACCCAGGGATCATGATGGGCAGGAGGCAGAAAGCATGAGGAAAGTGTGTGCTCAACCCATTCAACAACTGGCTATTGAGAAAGCCAGTGCTTCTGATGCACTGGGGGAGAACAGAAGCTACAGTTCATTGGGCTATTTCCAATGCAGTGAGAATTGTGCATGTGATTAAATGATTTCTCATAAAAGGCAAAAGTATGGCACACAGTTTGGTGAGTAACCTTCAATTCTGGCATAAAAGGGGCCTGAATTAATTGGAAGCAATTCCTACTCTAAGCTGCTAAATGGCTCAGAAGCCAGATCAATTACATCCTGGCAACTTACCTGACAGCTATATTGGTATCTTACCTCTAATTGGCATTTTATTTTAAATCTGTTCCAAAAGAATGCTTTGTAGAAGTTTACAGAAATTTACTATTAATATTAATTTGAAATAATAAATTATAAAACTGTAATAATTCAAACTGTGCTGTATGAACACATAAAAAAATAGATCAATGGAACACCCTAAGAGATTAAGAAATAGGTCTAGATCCATACAGGAATTTGGTATATCATAAGGCTGGCATTTCAATCAGCGGAAGAAAAATAGTTTATTTAATAAATGTTTTAAGACAACTGTCTAGAAAAAAATAAGCTAAATCTTTATTCTATAAGCTAGGATAAGTTCCAAATGGATCAAAAAACATATTTTGGGGGAAAAAATGGAATAATCAGGTTGTAGTAGAAATTCTGGAGCAATTTAGTTTTGTAATAATCTTTAAAAAGGGAAGAACTTTCTACGTATGATACAAAATCCAGAATCTGTATCCTGGGTGATGAGGAATTTGGCTGGTCTTTGCCTCTGGTTCCTGGGAAATAAGCTCTAAAACCTTGGAGATTCCCAAATAATAAGAATGTCTCTTATTCATGGTGGACTCTGAGGGTTTATAGTAAGGACATGACTCTGAGGGGAGCTGGTTATATAGGAAGACCAGCTAGTGATTAGAGGGCTGGGGCTTTGAGCCACGTGATATCAACCCAACTCCCCAGGAAGGGACAGGTGAGCTGGAGATTGAGTACAGTGAAGTGGCCAATGATTCAATTAATAGTGAAACTCCAATTAAGAACACTAGACAGGGGTACCTGGGTGGGTTAGTCAGTTTAGCGTCCAACTCTTGGTTTCAGTTCAGGCCATGATCTCAGAGTTGTTGAGATGGAGCCCTGTGTCTGTCTCCACACTTGGTGGGAGTCTGCTGGAGATTCTCTCTTTCTCTCAAATAATCAATCAATCAATTAAAAAAAAAACAAACCCCATTGGACATCAACATTCAGGTGAGCATCCCTAGTTGCCAGTACTCTACATATTGTCACACACTGATGTGCCAGAAGGGTGATGCATCCTGACTCCACAGGGAGAGGACACCAGAAGCTTCACATTTAGGACCCTCCCAGACTTCACCCTAGGTGTCTCTCTCTCTCTCTCTTTTTTATTTATTTATTTTTTTTGGCTGGTTCTAATTTGTTTCCTTTTTGCTATAACAAAACTGAAATTATAAAATTGAACAGCCCTTCCCTGACTTCTGTGAGGTGTTTTGGTGAATTATTCAACCAGCAGGGGTAGTGGAAACACCCAAACTTGCAGCCCCATGGTCAGAACTGAAGCCCAGTGATCCTGGGGAGCCTGAATAGAGGCTGGTGTCTCAAGTGAGGGCAGTCTTGTGGAGGGTATCCTTATCTCCAAAGTTTGACCTAACTCCGTGTATTTGGAATCAGAAGCCATTGTATCATTCAAACAGGAAATAATAAATCTAATTACATTAAAAATTTTTTTGACATGACCTCAGAAGCAATATATAAAAAGGCCAATAAAACTGAGGGAATAGGGATCCCTGGGTGGCACAGCGGTTTGGTGCCTGCCTTTGGCCCAGGGCGCGATCCTGGAGACCCGGGATCGAATCCCATGTCGGGCTCCCGGTGCATGGAGCCTGCTTCTCCCTCTGCCTGTGTCTCTGCGCCTCTCTCTCTCTCTCTGTGACTATCATAAATAAATAAAAATTTAAAAAAAAATTTAAAAAAAAACTGAGGGAATACTTGCCACTTGTGTCACTGAAAATGACTATTTTTCTAACAAATAAAGATATCTACCATACCAAAAAAAAAAAAAAAAAAAAAAGCTTTGTAGGAAAAGAAGCTTAACCAAAATATGAAATACAAATACCCTTTAAATTTATGAAAAGATGCTCAACCCCACTCATAATGAGAGAAATGCAAGATGATACTTCCCAAGGCAAGACACAGACTGTGGAGGGAGTGGAGCGTAAACTACTACTACCCTCAGTACTTCTATGAGGCACACAAATCTCTATACTCTAGGAAAGACAAACCATCAATGACTGTAAAAAATGTTACTGCACATGCCCATAAGCCCATCAATACTGATGCAGGCTGGCTGGGCCCGAGGACCCAGAGGGTGTCCCCCAAGACGAGCCAAGGAAGTCTTTGGCTCCATGCAAATAGAAATCAAGTGCAAGTCAAGAGGAAGCAAGGAAAGAGTTTATTGAAGACAGAAAGAGTATGAATAAACACAGAGTGTCCAGGAGGCTCACAAAGGAAAAAAGAGTGAGTCTAGTCTTTGCTTAGGGTCTGGGGGTTTTTATTGAGGATTGTGGTCCAGTGCATGCGTCCTCTGAGGCATCCAGGAAGAAGTGTTTGGGTGTCCTCCATAAGATACTCATGCCCTGGAGCCAGGGTCTCCGTGAGTCTGTGGTCTTGGAAAACATTTATGATGACCCTACCCACCCAAGTCACCCCTCAGGCATTATCTACTGTGCTGGAACACTCCAAAAAAATCATTAACACCTTGACCTTTAGGAGGAGGACATTCATTATCTGTTGTGTAAGGCATGTGTAAGGAGGGGTGTAGGTCTTAGCAAGAATAGAAGTAGCAGAAAAGCAGACTTTCATAAAGTGCTTTCAGTTTCCTTGTCTCAATACCACTTCTAGAAATTGATTGCATGGATATACCTGTCCATGTGTGAAATTAGTTATGTAAAAGATTATTTATTTATTTTTTTATCTACAGTATTGTTTTAATTCTTTAATATTTTATTTAAATTCAATTTGCCAACATATACTATAACACCCAGTGCTCATTGCAGTGTTGTTTTTAAATACTGGAAATAATCTAAATGTTCATCAGTGGAGAGTGGTCAAATAAATTATGCTAAGTCCATACAATAAAAAGAATCCATGTATTTATACAAAAAAAATGAAGTAGGAAGCTTTTATGTACTTCTTTACAATACACTAAGTGAAAAGGAAGGCACAGCAAAGTGGGCGTTGTGTGCTGGCAGTTTGTAAAAGGAAGGGGTGTGTTGGTTTGCTAAGACTGCTGTAAGGAATATCACACCTGGGTGGCTAAAACAACAGAAACTTTCGCACGGTTCTAGAGGCTAGAAATCTGAGATCAAAGTATTGGCAGAACACCGAGTTCTTTCCAGTTTTTGAATGGATGCTTGTATTGCGATGTATTTCCCCCTCAGGACTGCTTTTGCTGCATCCCAAAGATTTTGAACGGTTGTATCTTCATTCTCATTAGTTTCCATGAATCTTTTTAATTCTTCCTTAATTTCCTGGTTGACCCTTTCATCTTTTAGCAGGATGGTCCTTAACCTCCAAGTGTTTGAGGTCCTTCCAAACTTCTTGTTGTGATTTAGTTCTAATTTCAAGGCATTATGGTCTGAGAATATGCAGGGGATGATCCCAATCTTTTGGTATCGGTTCAGACCCAATTTGTGACCCAGTATGTGATCTATTCTGGAGAAAGTTCCATGTGCACTTGAGAAGAATGTGTATTCAGTTGAGTTTGGATGTAAAGTTCTGTAGATATCTGTGAAATCCATCTGGTCCAATGTATCATTTAAAGCTCTCGTTTCTTTGGAGATGTTGTGCTTAGAAGACCTATCGAGGATAGAAAGAGCTAGATTGAAGTCACCAAGTATAAGTGTATTATTATATAAGTATGTCTTAACTTTGGTTATTAATTGATTGATATATTTGGCAGCTCCCACATTCGGGGCATATATATTGAGGATTGTTAAGTCCTCTTGTTGGATAGATCCTTTAAGTATGATATAGTGTCCCTCTTCATCTCTCACTACAGTCTTCGGGGTAAATTTTAGTTTATCTGATATAAGGATGGCTACCCCTGCATTCTTTTGAGGACCATTTGAATGGTAAATGGTTCTCCAACCTTTTATTTTCACGTTGCAGGTGTCCATCGAAAGATGAATGGATAAAGAAGATGTGGTTTATTAATACAATGGAATATTACTCAGCCATTAGAAATGACAAATACCCACCATTTGCTTCAACGTGGATGGAACTGGAGGGTATTATGCTGAGTGAAGTAAGTCAATTGGAGAAGGACAAACATTGTATGTTCTCATTCATTTGGGGAATATAAATAATAGTGAAAGGGAATATAAGGGAAGGGAGAAGAAATGTGTGGGAAATATCAGAAAGGGAGACAGAACATGAAGACTCCTAACTCTGAGAAACGAACTAGGGGTGGTGGAAGGGGAGGAGGGTGGGGGGTGGGGGTGAATAGGTGACAGACACTGAGGGGGGCACTTGACAGGATGAGCACTGGGTGTTATTCTGTATGTTGGCAAATTGAACACCAATAAAAAATAAATTTATTATAAAAAAAAAAGTATTGGCAGTATTGGTTTCTTCTGAACCTCTTTCCTTGGTTTGTAGGACCCCCTTGGCCTTCACATGGTCTCCCTTCTGTGTGTGCCCAGGTCCTAATCTCTTCTTATAAGAACAACCTTCACTGGGGATTAAGACCCACCCATACAACCTCATTTCATCCTAATCACCACTGTGAAGGCCTTATCTCCAAATAGAGTCTCATTCTGAGATACATCTGAAATGAGTGTGGGGGCAGGAGACACAATTTGGGAAAGAAAAGAAAGATATAGATACATGCTTATAGATGCATAAAATATCGATGGAGTATACACAAGAAAGGAAATTATTATTATTTGTTTCCAAGGATGGGGCTGGGATGGCTGCAGGATAGGGGAGCAGGGGGATATTTCATTTTATTCTCTTTAGAACCTTCTGAATTTTGTATCATTGCTTACGCTATGTATGTATCAAAAGAGTATGTAAATTTTAAAAAATTTATATCAAGAGGTTGAATTGGCATCTAGGACTTTGGAATATATCTGGCATTTAATGGAAAGACTATTTCTGTACTGATGAAGTTCTTATATTCTTCAAGGACAATAACTGCCTGCCTGGCACTTTCATGATGGAAATAGAGCTACTGTAAGTCAATGTCACAAGATGAATGCTTCCTATTTCAAAAGTAAACATCTGAACATTTATCTATTTTCAGAGTCCAATTTTCTGTGACAACAGCATTTTCCCATTGCTAACTTCAATGTATAGGATAATGTTTGTAGCTGACAACTATTTTACAAATTGTGTGTATATAACATAGTGATGTACATTCACTTAGGCTAAGACAAGTGTAATTGAACAACATTTTTATAAGTTAGTAGTAGCTGAAATAATACATCCTGTATTGTCATAAGATGGGGAAATAAAGCTGTACCTTAATAAATCTCAGTGTTAAGAAGAAATTCCCTGATATCTCTTGAGAAGTTGAAAAGATCTATAGACAACAAGACTGGTATACTACACCCCAAGATGTTTTGAGGGATAATAATAGTAAGTAAAGTGCTACAATTGTTCAGTGCTATATATTTGCAAAGTGCTTTAGCCCATTGTTCACGTAATGCTTTCCAACTTCTCTTTGAAGCCTAGATTTTGACTCACATCTTATAGATGAAAAATGTGAGGCAGTGTAGCAAGAAAATGGCCAGCATCAATCCTGAGTCTTCAAGCAATTCAAAGGCTGTTTGGTATTTGTATCTAGAAATATCGTCAATTTTTTACAGAAATTGGTACAACCTCAAATTGGCCAATAGATCTCCCCAAGTGCCAAGAAAATGTCATTCAGGGACCAAAACATGATGTAAAAAGCACACAAGTGAAAACAAAATCTATACAGTACATTTATTGAGTGATTATTAGAGATAATTATAGTATGCAAAGTACTTTCACATAGCTGGTCTCATTTTATTCTTACCACGGGAAATGTGTAGGACAATTCTTATCACAAACTCTCAAAGAAATATTATATTAATATTAAAAGGTCTTTAATAATATGAAGCCTGTCTTACTTTCTGCCTATGCTACTGAATCCTCCAATACATAACCACAGATGACTCTAAAACCCTACAAAGCATGAAACCTAAGTATGTGATAGAATTCTGATGACAAGAGTAATAACTGAACATGAAAAGCCTTTTTTTTTTTCCCAACGAATTAAATATTCAGCAATCAACGCTATAAAGTGCTGCAAAGCAGGTATAGCCTCTCTCCAAGGTCCTGAGGAGCGTTGCAGCCCACGGTCACATTTGCATTCGAGAATATTCATTCCTTAGCTTTGGTTAGCAGTTTAAAGGTCTGATAGTACTCTTAACAGCAGGAATTCACTTGAGTTGCCCATGGACTAGCCAGCTCAGTCATGACCCTGGTTGATTGTAGCCCCAGCTGATATGATAAGGAGCAGAAGGACCACCCCACTAAGTCAGTCAGGATCGAGTAAAATAATAAAACAGTTGTTGTTTTAAACCACTGAGTCAGGGCAGGAAGGATCGTTCACCAGCTAGAGATAACTGAGACACGGACCTAAACCAATTCCATCAGAAATGGTACATCTGCCTATGTCCACTAATTTGGCAAATTCTGCTTGTCTAATCAGAAGTAACCATCTCCCCTGTCACCTCCAGTCTCCTGGGCTCTTCATAGCAAACACTGCACCACAGTTCCCAGGGTCACCCAGTGGCCCCATGGATGGGAAGAGAAAAACTTGCTAGATTTTCAGCTGTGATACCAGTGCCATTCCATCCTCAGTTCTGAGCCCAGGCATGGCAGGAGTGCCTGCTCAAAATACACTTAATGAATGAATAAATGAATACATGCAATTCCACAAACTGCTAGGCGTTCCCACATTCCATTCCCCAGGCTATCACTTTTGTCCCTAACACTATGCCACTCAACTGATTAGCATAACCCTCCATCTTCTAGACTAAGCTGAAGTCACCTTTTCTAAAGCATGCCCCACCTACCCCACCCCCAGTCCAGTATTTAAGGCCCATGACAATCACACATAAAGATTGGCACCAGGGCACACAAAGACTGTATAGAAATACTGCCTCTGCTGTATTTAGGGGGTAACAATCTCTTTGATGAGTCTTCTAATATGTCTCCATCCTCATCATGCTGGTTTGTTCCCCTGTAGCCTTTCTACCCTTGAAGTTCAACCATGAGGGTTGTCACTCATCCAAGATGAACAAATAGAGACTACCTAGAACAAAGAGATTCTTGGTCTACATGGAGTCTCAAGGCTGACCTTCTGGAGTCTGTAGTCAAACAATTCAGACTTGTGGAGAGAGAAAGCGTTTTCTAAATTCCAAAAAGTCTGCTTACAGATCAATAGCCAGGCTTGGCTGACTGAACAAGACAGTTTAGGATTGAGAGAGTCCCAGACGACTTTTGGGGGAGCCTCATAGGGAGCTGCTGGTGGGAAGCCATTGGCTGCCAGGTGCAAATTGGCAAGAGAGTAGGATGCTCTCACTATTCCCAGGGTCATATCAGGTCAGGGCTGAAACACACAAGACCCACAGCACCAGCCCAAGCTGAGGTGGGGAAGAGTTGCCTAGGGAAGAGGGGAGAAGAGGAGACAAGACAAAGGATTTGGAGTTGTATAGACCCTAGATTCTGTGCTAGAAACCAGATCTTAAATCAGATCAGCTGTAGACACATCAGCATCAGGGCCTGTGCAACTATCAAAGAATCAGGACCACTCTTACCAGAGCAGAGACCCCAGACCATTACCAAAATATCAGGCCAACTCACTTCTCAGCCAGCGGGAGCCAGTGGAGAGCAGCACACCTGGAGGTAACGTGAGCTCTTCCTGGACTACAGATGATGCGTCGGTGGAAGGAGGAGAAAGATGAAGAAAAGAGCCCAGATAAGGTGTTGAACTTCAAATTACTGTTTTAAACTGGAAAGTGCTGGAGGAGATGGACAACATGCTTAAATGTGTGCTACCATCAGCAGGAATCTCATCCAGGACTAGACGGGCTCGGGCACAGATGAGTAGCATGGGTTTCGTACATCTGACATAGTGTGCAAATTTTGACTCCAACAACACACAGCCAGACTGGGTGACTTTGGCCAGGTCATTAACCTCTCTAGGCTTAGCTTCTTCACCTGAAAAGTGAGGATGATGCACCTATGCCATAGCCTGCAATGAGGACAAAAGGACCTAAGACCCCCTAGGAAGAGTGCTGGAACTACACTCAGCCTCACAGATGTGGCAGGTGCTACTTGACCCTCTATGATAACACCACTAAATGTTCATGGCTGATTGTTGGCCCTATCATGCTGTCTAGGCATCCAGCTCACTAGTCCCTGGGCAACTCAAAGACAAGAACTCCGTCATCCTTGCTTTTGTGTCCTTGGCACTGAGCACAGTGCTGGGCATGTTTGTTGAATGAATTTACCCTGAAAGATAAAGATAAGCAGGCTTAAGGCTGGGGCCTCCAGGAGGACTGGCAGGCGGCATAGAGAACAAGGCTCCAGGGACTCCTGTTGGCTCCCTGCCTTCCCCAGCCTGCCTCCACCCCCGGGAGTGAGGCCAGACCACCCCCCACCCCATCCACCCCCACCCCCACCCCGGTGTCGGGAACTGCCAACGGAAACCATGAGTCTGGTGCTGTGGATCATGCTGGCCAAGACAGACCTAAGCCACTTCTGTTCACAAAGACTGTCAGATGTTAATGGCATGGGGACGCTGGCCATCTGCCATCGGAACCTAAACAGCTGCCTGGCAGGGAGAGATGTACCATCTATTTACCGAGAGCCTGGAGGGGAAGCTTAAGGTCTAAGAAATGAGTGAGTGAAGAGCCAGGCAGGAAGGAGCAATGGGGATTAGCTCGACTGATGAGAATAACTAATGAAAACGGGCATTTACTCTGTGCCGGGCAGTATGCCCAGACCTCCTCTGCGTTGTCTCTGCAAATCTTGACAATAACTCCCCAAAGAAGGTATTCCCAATCCCAATTTACAATTGGGAAAACAAAAGTCACAGAGTTCAAATAATTTTCCCAATAACGCAGTCAGCAAGAGGTGGGCAGAGAATTGGGCCCGGGCACTCTGAGCCCACACGCTGTGGTGCCCCCTGGGGCACATGACCTCACACATGCCTCCCACAGCCCTAGAACATCCCCAGTTGGGACATAATCCTGCATCTCATCTTCCTGACTACACCAGAAATCGCTACGTCTCTCCTTATAACTTCCCCTTCACTGTAGGTGCGCAAACATTCTGATGAAATTAGACTACAAGACCCCAGTCCCAGCTCAGCCACTAAGAGCAGCTCTCGGACATGACTTAGCCTTTCTTCCTTACGAGCCTCCAGCTCCAACACTCTGTAATTCAGAATTGCTGCTCCACATGATTCCCTTCACGGGACTGTGCCCAGCCTACGTAAAGATCATCAACTCCAACAAGGTTCTGTTTAAAAATGTCACACTGGAAATGTATCCTTAGAACTGAGAATGCATGATGAATGGCACAGTCTGGCTCCCCAGTACGGAAATATTAAAATAAACATGGATGTATCAAGTGCAACAACCTCAAAGCTGACTATGAACATCACAAAAATTCAGCAAGGGAGACACCAGCAGTCTAACTGGCAGACCTTGAGGCTGCAATTCACACGGAGAGGGACAGGTGCACCCTGAAAGTGTGTGTTCCCTGTTAGCAGTCTCTCCCTCTGACGGCTCCGCCTCTGCCCAGAACTCTCGAGAGATCTCTTCACTAAGCAGCCCAGACAAACGGCATCAAGTCTATCCATTATAGAACACTCTAGTCCACAGGGCAACATAATACGGGGAGATTTATGAAAGGAATAAAATATCCAAAACCTACCAATCTTATGACAAGGAAACCACACCCTCTGCCAGGTTCAGCACACATTTCTCACAAGCACGTCCATGTCCTGTCCGTGACTTCAGTGCCATGGTGGAGAAGCTACATCCTAAGCAGGCTGCACAGTTTGCAGCCCCTGGGGCCTCTGTTGACATCGGCACACGATATCGGTACTCAAATCAATGCCTTGAACACGTAGCTCCAAGATGAACAAGACCCTAAGGAAAATAAGCAGCCCAATTTCCACTTTACTATCTACTTTATGCTCGGGAGCACACCAGATTTCCTGGCCAAATCCTTAGACTTTTGACAGAGCAATGAGACTTTCTGACACTTCACAACCTCTAAAGGACTTGTGGAAATGATGAAACAACCTACAAGTAGAGGGTGAATATGAAGGACGTCTTGGTAACTCAGGGGTCTGGGCACCACTCCTCCTCCTGGCAGGTTAACAGCCTGCTTGTCCCGAGGCCAGCTCTCCTGCATCATCACCCAGGCGCTGTGAGCTGTCGGCGAGGTCGGAGCCCCTGACAGCACCTGTCTGGTGATCTGGGCTGATGTGCCAGCTGCTCCCCTGTACCCCTTGCTGAGCTCAGGGGACAAGCTTCCCCACCCCCATTCCTTCATCAGTGTCCTCCTCCTTCCCACACCCCAACACACACACACACACACACACACACACACTACTGTGGGGTGACAAATGAGCAGTCAATTTAATTTCATTGCAGTCAACAAGGACACATAGCAGATGGAAGGCCACAGAAAGTGCTGAGCGCCTTGAAGAGGAGGGGTGGGCTGTTTGGGGGGACTGTCACCATAACAACAGGAAAGGCACTGCTGAAGTTTCTATTCTAGGGCTGCCACTAATTACTATGAATGTTTCATTCGGCCCTGTGATCAGCCGTCCCCAAAGCAGCCTGTTACGGCAGATGGTTTGTTTTCTTCTCTCTAGAAAGTTAGCCAAAGACCACAATTATGTTTGGTTGTTTTATTCTTTTTTAAAACACTGATGGGCTTAAGACTGCTTTGTTTTTACATTGTATTCTAAGAGCTCAGATGCTTTAAGATTCTCTCCAAACAAACAGCAATCTGTGGAAATGAAAGGCAGGCGCAGTACCATTAACTAATTTAGTGTTTGAACTTGTTTGGAGTGGGGAGGCGAGGCCACTTAGGCATTTTAACGATTAGAAATATTTAATATACTTGATAACTCTCTCTATTGACCCCTCTGGCAAGTAGACCAATATGTGATTATTTTTCAAAGTTACGCTTTTCCTATTTATATATTAAAAGTTTTACTAAGTTTCATTCCAGAAAAGCTTAGGGTTGACATGAGGCCAGTGCAGGATTGGGTAGGTTTGGTGTGGCTCTGGGGGCAACTGGGAGACCAAGTTTCATTGAGGATGACACTTCAATCTATTTTTAAAGATCTATTTACATGAACTACGTTCCATAAAGTTTTGGGGCAGCTTACAAACACACGCACACACACACACACACACGCATATGACATTTTTTTTTTTTTTATGATAGTCACACAGAGAGAGAGAGAGAGGCAGAGACACAGGCAGAGGGAGAAGCAGGCTCCATGCACCGGGAGCCCGATGTGGGATTCGATCCTGGGTCTCCAGGATCACGCCCTGGGCCAAAGGCAGGGGCCAAACCGCTGCGCCACCAGGGATCCCTATGACATTTAAAGATAAGTAAGCATCTAAGGGAAGTGATATCAGAAAAGAAGTGGCCATGAAAATAGTAAAAGCAGGATAGGAGTAGCACAAAGAAATGCACGCCATCTAGCTCTGCACACCTGATGCAGGGAAAAAGTGCTATTGCAAGATAGTTCTAGAAGCTAAAGCAAACCAGACATTCACAAAAAGCACAACTTCTCCTGATACTGAGAACAGAGGGCAATGCCTCCCTCACCTCCTCATGAAGAGGCACTGTTGAAGAAGACACTGTTCATGGTGCTTGTTGGAGAATGGCCAGGGAACTACAGTGACAGGTATGAGGACCACTGCAGGGGGGTTTGTAGTCGGGGAACAGGCTGGGCTCAACTCCAAGCTCAAGGAAGAGTGGGGGTGTATGGCCAAGGAGTAGGACGGGGCAAGGGGGCAGGGTCAGTGGGGGGAAACGAGGAAGAGGAAAGATCGGGGATGAGGGGGCTTCTGGGTGAACAGGCCAGGTTGTCAGACACCCCCCCGGGGGCGGTGAGAACCTGTCAGAGGTCAAGAGGAACGGGTGTGGGGGGAGAGGATTCTTCCTAAACTCATCAGGACTTACCTGGGTTTGTCAGACTACCAGGATTCTTGCTAAAACTGGGTGACATGGAGACAAACAGAAGCCCAAGTGTTAAGGCCTGGCTGAGAAAGGTCCAGGGGGAGTCCACGGAATCTGCGTCGGGGCTCACGAGCCTGCACTTGGAGGGGTCTCGGCTTGGGCTGCGTGTCTCCGGAAGGAGCTCATGGGCAGCTCTCACCCGAGGCAGCCAAGCTCCCCGATCCAAGTGCACAGCCCTTGGATGAGGAGCACCCGGAGGGCCTCTGGCAGGAACGCCGGCGGCCACCAGGTCTGTCCTGTCCCTGCAGGTCACCTTCTGAATGGAGGAGGGGCGGAGAATCCCAGGATCACTGAGGCAGGACCAAGGGAGTGTCATTTTAAAAGCATATTCATTATTACCCTATAATGCTCTAGTTAAAGTCAGAAAAAATACTGTAAGATAGGAGTTAAAGGAACGAGTCAACAACAACCTTCTAGGCTCTAGAAATACACAGAAGACAGTAATTCTCAGGAGTGGGGCAAGATACCATCTTCAGGGCAGCCCTGATGGCCCAACTGTTTGGTGCTGCCTGCAGCCCAGGGTGTGATCCTGGAGACCGGGGATCGAGTCCTACATCGGGCTCCTGCATGGGGCCTGCTTCTCCCTCTACCTGTGTCTCTGCCTCTCTCTCTCTCTCTCTCTTTCTCTCTCTCTATGTCTCTCATGAATAAATAAATAAAATCTTTAAAAAAAAAAACAAACAATATCTTCAGGATATGTGAAAGTTCTCCCTTAATCCCAAGGGTGGGAAATCCAAAGCAATGAGACAGACTGTTGATCAGATGATTTAGTACAGAGAGCACAACGCAGCAAAGAGAAGCTACACTTCCCGATGCTAGAGAGTGCTCCAGGAAGTGTGCCGTGGAATCCAGTAGTGGCACTCATTCTACAATTCATACGGGGGTGTCCGGGGGGCTCAGTCAGTTAAGCGTCTGCCTGCGGCTCAGGTCATGATTCTGGGGTCCTGGGATCGAGCCCTGCATGGGGAATCCTTGCTCAGCGGGTAGCTGGCCTCTCCCTCTCCTTCTGCCACTCCCCCTGCTTGTGTGCTCTCTCTCTCTCTCTCTCTCTGCCAGATAAATCAATAAAATCTTTCAAAATAAAAGAATAAATAAAATTCATATGGAATCACAAAGGAGCTTGAATAACCGAAGCAGTCATGAAAAAGAACAAAGTTGGAGGACTGATACCTCCTGGCTTGAAAACTTACTACAAAGCTACGGTAATCTAAAGTAGTGTGGCACCGGGCATAGAGACCAAAGAAATAGAACAGAGAGCCCAGAAATAAACCCTTGCATTTGTGGCCAAATGATTTTGACAAGGGCCATTCCTACCTCCTAGGGTACTGATGAACATTCTATAGAAGAGTCTGTAGTGAGCATCCTTCTCTAAGTAGAAGCTACTCTCTCGGCTGTGAGGCCACATGGCTGTTCTTCCTGTAGACTAAATACTTTCAAGACAGAGAGAAGGTATCTCAGCATCTCTGCATCTCTCCCTTCAGCCAGGACGCACAGCTTCCGGCCAGTGATGCAGGTCAGTGAATGAGTGAAGGAGCAAGTGAGTGAAAGGAGGACTGTCCAAGTGACCTATGGTCCAGGGGGCCCCCTGAGGGTAAGAACGGCTCTGCAACCCATCACCAACCTCAGGCATCGAGTCTCTAACTCCACAGAAGCCCAAAACAAACACGCACCTCCTCTTGGCAGCTGGTGGGCTCCCCCAGCTGGCTCCTCATGACCTCAGGGCACTGAAATCTCCCTTAACCAAAGGCCTTCTGCCAAAAAAAAAAAAAAAAAAAAAAAAAAAATTCTCTTGGCTTCTGTCTTGGATTTCAGCAATGTTTGTTTTTCCCAAAGCTCTCATGACCTTTCATAATTTCTGAAACGTGATATTCCCAGCAGATTTCCTCATCTCTCCTACGTTTAGGAAAATATCAAGAGAATATCTGTCAGTGTAATAGTGATAAGACACGGAGTCTTGCGTATTCACTGTAAACCAGAGGTTCACAATTTGGGGGGCTGTATTTAGGGGGGAGTGGTTTTGCCCCCTAGGGAACATTTAACAATGTCAGGAGATGGTTTGAGCTGCCCTGACTCGGTGGGATGGGGAGGGGAGCGCTATCGGATCTGGTGGGTAGAGGCCAAGGGTGTTGCAAAACCTCCTACCATAGGCGCAGGACAGCCCCCTCAGCAAAGAGGGATCCAGCTCAAAATGTCAACAGTGCAGAGGCTGAGAAACCTGTCCATAAACCAGAATGAGAGTAGAAAGGTAGTTGCAATTAGGAGATCATTTTGAAAAAAGGAGACAATCAGGACTCTCATTCAGAGTAAAAAAAAAAAAAAAAGAACCTGTAATAAAGATTTTATTTGACTCAGGAGGGAGGCAAATCTGATAGCCAGTTCAAAAGAAAATCTGGAGAACAAATTTCTAGGTCAGGTACATTGATATTAATATGCAAATGGAGGCAACTGGTTTTTCCACAGTGGGGGTGGGGACACACTGAACCTCTTCCAGACAGGACACAGTTGGCATCTCAGGGACGGTCGTGCACGGGATTGTAGGATAGCTCTCTGGGAACAGGGATCATTAGAAAGGGGAGCTAGAGACAAAGTGCGGGCCAAACACCAGCGTTGATAGAATTCTGGTTTGCTAGGTCAAGGTCAGTTTTAGAGTCACTCGGGGATTATGAGTTCATAATCCAGAGACGAGTCTCATCATGAGAGCACTGAAGTCTTTTCTTGTCCTTCCAACAAATGCACAGCCCCCAACCGGGCCTGGACTACTAAGACTCTGCAGCCGCAGGGGCACTGAGGTTTCACTAGCGGAGGGGCTGGTCCAGTTCAGCAGTAGGGGGAAGAGCAGCTCTGCTGGTGGGCCCCAGCCTCAGGCCCACAGCCTTCCCTGGTTACCTAGAGCCGAGTTCCTCCAACCTCCGTGTACATATGGATCACCTGAGATCTCGTGAAAATGCCAGTTCTGATTAGGTAGGTCTGGGGTGGAGTTTGACATCGGGCATTTCTTTTTTTTTTTTTTTTTTTAATTTTTATTTATTTATGATAGTCACAGAGAGAGAGAGAGAGAGGCGCAGAGACACAGGCAGAGGGAGAAGCAGGCTCCATGCACCGGGAGCCCAACATCGGGCATTTCTGACAAGCTCCAAGGTTAGCCAGTACCACTCGTTTATGGACACACTTGGGGGAGCAAGGGATCCAGGGAAGAAACCTCTTTATTACAAGGTGAGAAAACCAAACACGCAATCTCCACGAATAGATGTGGTGACGGATGTCACCAGCCCCCCGAGCTGAGAAGCACGCCTGTAGAATTCTGCGAGCCCTGGAAGCAGCAGCATTTACAAGCCGGGGGACCTGTCTGGGGTTCTGGGATATCCTCGTGATGGGAAGCCTAGCACCTGCAGGGATGGGGGTGCGAGAACAGGTAGGGGAAAGGAGCAAGAGGAAGCGCCCAGCCCGGGAAGCCTTGCTCCTCTGCAGAGCAAAGGAACGAAGGTGGGAGAGCAGACCAGGGGAAGAGAGCCACCTGGCACATGCACAGCTTTGGGACAACCATCTGGTGTCCTTGAGAAGCAAGTGTATGGACCTTGTCTGGGGCACAATGCACACAGAAAGTGAGCAGGGCAATGCTCAGGCAGGAATTTAAACTCTGAGCCATTCAGAGGCATTGTCTGCAGCCTGGTAGATGTGCCAGAGATCCCACCTACTGACAAGTACTCAGCTGGAGAAACAGAGGCAGCTGATTCTGCAGCAATCTTTCCCCACAAGGTTGGGGAGCGGTGGAGAGGCTACCTCCAACTGAGACTGCAGCTCCTGCCACTGGTGTGAGGCTGAGGCTGGCTGAGGAGCTCTCAGAGTGGGTGGGTGGCTGGGATTGTGTTCTCCATCAGACACACCAGAAATCAAATCCCAAGCTGCCAACTAACTGGACGAGGTTAACTTCATTAAACAAGGAAGCCGTTAGATTGAGGCGGCTGTAATGCCATGGTGGTGGCCTGCTGGTAAGCAACCCGAAATCTAAGCCTGTAAATGCCTCAAGGTTACAAAATCAAAACCCTGAAGACAACCGATCACCAACAGCCAGCGAGGCTTTAAGCTGTTAACAATCGATAATTTCCTTACTTTGCTTGCTCATTTTCTCTCTGTAAATCTTTCTCATGGCTTCTCCCGGGATAGCTAACCACTTCCGCTTTGGCTCTGCCCTCTATTTCAATGCATTTCTGTTTAAAGAAATTCTAGGGCAGCCTGGGTGGCTCAGCAGTTTAGTGCCGCCTTCAACCCAGGGCCTGATCCTGGAGACCTGGGATCAAGTCCCACATAGGGGTCCTTGCATGGAGCCTGCTTCTCCCTCTGCCTGTGTCTCTGCCTCTCTCTCCTCTCTGCGTATTTTCATGAATAAATAAATAAAATCTTTAAAAAATAAATAAACTCTAAAAATTTTTAGTGTGCCTCCATTTATCTTTTAACAAGGTGAACCAGAAAATCCATGCTTCTAGCTGTGCATTTTATTTTGGAAAAGTAGTGTACAATCTGTGTTTGCTCTATAGTGTTTTTTCAAAGAGAAAATCTTCTTTTCCTTCTTTCTTTGAAGAAATGGAGGTTTATCATTTTCGAGTACAAACAGTAACTTGGACTTGCCTAACCAAATGCTCCTTATGTGTATACACAAAGTGATTTATAGTTAGCACACTTGTGGCTAAGAAAGAGCTTCTGTGATGCATGAAAATAGCTTATCTTACAGAGACATCTTGTTCCACAATCATCTCGTTCCCCCCCCCGCCAGGGAATTCAACTACAAATTTTACCTCCATCCCCCTGGATCAGAACATACGTCAAACTACAGAAATACGAATTATGGGCTTTCATTACATTTCTATATATGTTGGATTGGCAACAGCCCCTTGCAACCTGAGCGTTTCCAGCAAGGGACCAAATCTAAATTAGTGAAATATGTCTGTTCACGGTGTGAACATAAGGATACCAAAAAAGTGCATTTATATGATTTCAATTAATAACTTGTTGGGTTTAAATCTGCAAAAAGACATATTTTTTGCATACATTCGTGAAGGTACAAGTAGCTGGATTCTGTAAGCTGCAGTAAGTAGGTGGGTGTACACTGGTCAGGATGTAACAGTAATGTTGAGCAACTAACTTCTAGCAAGGGCTGAGAAAGGCTGAAAATACGTCGAATCTCAACAGGAAAACATCATTTTCTACTGATCCTGATCCTTCAGCCTGATTAGGCTGATGACAGTGACCCAAAGGCAGTCTGGTAATCCACGTGGGGGTTTACTCTGGAAAACTTCACTTTCCTGGAGCAGGCACAGGAAAACCAACCAGGAACACTGCCAAAACATGGCGAGTGGGTATGTCTATATTGTTTTCCATTTTCATCAGTTGCCAGCATTTTAACTCAGAAGTTTTCCCCTGAATATCTGGATTTCTAGCTTCTCTAGAAGACCAGGAAGACTGGGCCACTGAGAGACAGCAGCACCAATGGCCTCAGCCATGGACGTGAATACAGCTGCCCCCTAGTTGCTCTCCCCTTTGTCACAGATGGTCCAAACCCCCGTGGTCTCCCCAGACAAGGCAAAAACCAATTATCAATGATCTTACAGTCAGAGTGGATTTTTAATTATTTATAGAGCTACCAGGAAAATGAGCTAATTCTTGTACCCACATCTCTATCAAAAACAGAAATAGAACAATGTAGGGGAGGAAAAATAAAGTTTCCTCCACCATCTTAGGGTCCCTGGCTGGGTCTGGAAATCAAATTGATGAAGATAAATCAGCAGGGGAAAAAAGCATACAAGTATATTTAATGTTAATTTTACATGACTAGAGAATTTTTAAAGGATATGAGGACCAAGGGCACGCCTGGCAGGATTAATCAGTAGAGCGTGCAACTCTTAATCTCAGAGTTATGAGCTGGAGCCCCACATTGAAGTAGGGGTTACTTCAAAATAAAATCTTAGGGGCACCTAGGTGGCTCAGTGGGTTGAGCATCCGCCTTTGGCTCAGGTCGTGATCTCAGGGTCCTGGGATCAAACCTCACATGGGGCTCCAGAGTCTGCTTCTCCCTCTCATTCTCCCTCTGTTCTCTCTTTCTCTCTCAATCTCAAATAAATCAATAAAATTTAAAAATAAGTAAATAAAATCTTAAAACAAACAAAAAACAAAAGAAAGACCAGAAGAAATAGTTATACGTGTGTACTTTTCTACTACTAGGTTTGATCAAGAGCAGGCCGTCATGCAGAAATAGGACAGGTTACAGAGTATGAGAGTGTAGGGACCTGCTGGACACTTAGCAAAGGCTGTCCGTTAGGATTCTTTTTGAGTCCCTAGGTCTTCAGAAATAAGATGCTCCTTTCCTTGCGTATGGGGAGGGCACCTCTCATATGAGGGTTGACCTATCTCGGGAGAAGAAGGAAGGGTGAGGGGGAGATAGAATGACTCTGCTTCTGCTGTGCCAGGGAGTAGAACTCCTGAACTCCATCACTAAACAAGGTGGGGAGGTGGAATGTGGTGTTCAGGTTTCTTTAGAAGTGAAGTACATGCCTAGATGTTTCATGTACAAAGTGTGATCATGATGAAAGAATATTATTATTTTTTTAAACCTATTGCACTCTTTTATAGACCTGCCTGAATTTGGACTTCCTTCCCTGGTGTCAACCAACTACAAGAAAATGTGTTCCTTCATCCAAGAGGACCTGCTGATATGACAACTAAAGGCAATATGTAGCTCCTTTTTAGCTCATGATTCAAACAAACGAACCCTAATCATGACAGTTTTGAGACAATCGAAGGTTTAAACATAGACTAGGGTTTAGATGATATTATTAAGGAATTGATTTTTTTAGTGTACTCGTGGTATTTTTTTGTTTTCAACTGGTAAAAATGTGCAAGGAAATATTTATTTGCAAGTGACAAGACACTATTTCTGAGATTTGCCATAAAATATTCCAAAGAACGTACTCTTTTGAAAAAAATTCCAAAATAAATGGTTTAAAAAAAGACCAGACCCCCACCTGTCTAGGAGCCGGTGAGCCCATTATCATGCAAAGTAGCAGTTGGTTCTTTTTATCCTTTGTTCTCTTTGTTACCCTTTAAAAGGGCTGCGGATTAACCCTCCTGCAATATTATTAAATTCTTTCTTTGCACTGGAAAACTCCTTTTAAATAGCACAATTCCTTTAAATATATGAGTAGCTTATTTGAGAGTAATTTTATTTAAAATATTTATTTTTAAATTTATTATAACTTTATATTTATGTATTACGTATTTATTTACATATTATTGGCATATAGTAAATTAAATTATAATTTAAAATACATTTTTAAAGGATACTTATTTTTTTAATGAAGATATTTCAAGTTTGGGAGGAGTTTTATTTCCATTAGGCCTGAGTACAAGCCAAACCAGGCTCAAGTCAGTAGTAGCCTGACCCTGTCTCTGGCAGGCTCTTAAATAGAGAGCTCCATGGGCCAGGTGGGCAGCTTCCCAGCACACCATTACTGCTGCCCAGTGTGCTCAACAACATAGACCACAGATACTTCCACCAATGCAGCTCCCACAGGGCCCTGCTCCACGGGGCTACTGAGAAGCCACTTGTATTCTGATGGTAATCACAGTATGTAGGAAAGAAGTTAGGGTTCTTAGCTTACAGCCAACAAAGAATTCTTGAGACTCTTTGGTGCAAAAAGATGGTTTTGTTAAAGCTCCGGGACAGGGCCCGTGGGCAGAAAGAACTACAATGGGGTCATGAGAAGTGGCCCATTATATACTTTGAAGTTAGGAGGGGATAGGGATAGAGTCAGTCACTAAGGAATTTTGGAAGCAAGGTTTCCAGGATCCTGATGGAGCTAGCTATTGCTGGAAAAAGGTCATTTATTACCATCTAATAAAACCTTAGTCACAAGACCCTTCAGATGTATATGAGTGGGTCATATGCTTGGGGGATTTAGAGATACGGGGAATTTCTAAAGGAATTTTTATATGTTAAAGTAGACTTACAGGACCCTGGCGGTCAGGCCAGGTAGGCTTGCCTTTTGCCCTTAGCAAAGTATTAACATCAAGGCAGCTGAGTTTCTAGAAACACTCTGCCTGTTTCAAGGACTTGTCAATGGGCTGTTGGTAGTAAGGAAGTTTAATCATTTTTCTTCTGCCTCTGTTCCCCACAACAGGCACTGAGATTTTTGATACACAAATCTTTCAGCCAGCTGAATTCCAGACAAGGGCTTCCTTAAGAAATTCCCTGAAGCTAAGAATGATCCTTTCCTAGGTCTACAAATTATAGTTCTCTATTCCCATGCCTGACACAATTACCTTCCTCAGAGTCATATATGTCTAATGAGGCCCTGTATGTCAGTCAGCTTGAGTCTTAAAGGTTTAAGGAAAACTCTACTTAAATGAGTCAGTCTGCACCCTCCTGCCACACCAGGAGAAAATGAAAGCTAACTCACTTGCTGTGCAAGGGAAGATGTGCAGATTTCTATAACCATAAGACTAAATGCCATATTATCACCCTCAACTCAAAATTTCTTATTTTATAATCTCTCTTCAATCTCTTTAACGATATTATAAAGGATTCTTAGCCTTTGATTCATACATTACTATACAGAAACTTATCATTTGCACCACAGGTATAGACAGCCTTCTGCATGAGTGGGATGGGCTGGTGGGGTAAGGTATACATTACTAGATAAATGTTCTTTATAAGGTCGGTGGACTTGGGCAAGTCTCTTAACGGTCCTAGATCCCCTTTTTCATATATACGAGTGAGAGACAGAACATACAAATGGAAGATGGCCAGACCATACAAAAAAATAGAACTCTGATTCATGTCTGCAGCAGGTGGAAAAGTAACCCATGATCTATAATAACCAGTCTACAAAAACCAATATATTATCTATAGGTTGGACTTATAGAAAATCAGCCCACTATCTCTAGCAAACAGTCTAGGAAGCCAAAAAATAATCCCTGAGATAATTGGCCAAAATTGCCAGGATGTTTTAGTGTCTGCATTTATTTCCATATAAAAATGATTGACCTTCAGCCATGATGTTTTTGGATTCTACAAAAATTTAAATTTAGTTTACAAATATTTACTGGGCATCTAGTTCATGCCATGTACTGTGCTAAATGCTAGATACTATTTGGTGAACATCCAGTCTAGTGAAGAAGAATGTCATAAGTCAAATAATTACATAAAATGTAAAATTGCTACTGTGACTAGGAGCTGTGCACCATACTATGAGAGCCTAAGGAGAAGAGGGGATTTCTCTGAGAAAGTGTCACTTACAGTGAAGTAAGATAAGAGCTTACTCATCTTAGAGGAATTTGAAGAGGATGAGAGCTTACCAGATGAAGGAGAGGAAAGAAAAGTAAAATCCAGACAAAGGTCACAGGGTGAAAGAAAAAACAGAGGAATACAGGGATCTGGAGAAAGGTGAGCCTGGATGGAGCACAGAGAGCAAGGGGAGGCCACTGCCAGGTAGAGTTTGAGAGAGGGGGAGGGACCCAACCACACAGGGTCTCACAGACATTGTTAAAGAATTTTGTCTCTCTCTGAAGCTAACAACAGCAATATAGTAGCTAACACTTACTGAAAGCTAACTATGTATCAGGCACATTTTTCAATGTTTTAGAGATAATGTTACACTTACAATCATATCTGTTACTTACTAAAAATCAGAAACACTAGCAAAAAGTGGGCAAGACTGATAGAAGTGAAGAAAATAGACAGATACCTGTGAAATTTG
The DNA here is from genome assembly GCF_053574225.1 of Canis aureus. Classification (NCBI taxonomy): domain Eukaryota; kingdom Metazoa; phylum Chordata; class Mammalia; order Carnivora; family Canidae; genus Canis; species Canis aureus. The sequence goes on along the minus strand of NC_135616.1, from coordinate 5,946,099 downwards.
GAAGGTAAAAATCAGAGAACTTGGCCTAGGACGTGTTCCACAGAATAGGGTATAGAAAGTAAGAAAGGGGATGATCAAGAATGATCTTGAACTCTTTGGCTTTTGAAATAGATAGATGATACTCTTCACTAGGTTAGTGAACACTAAAAGAGGCCATATTGTGAATATTTTGAATTGGAAGGGCTTGAGATACCTGGAAGCAGTTGTCAAGGAGTTGGCTGTCATAGGCAAAATGATCCCCCAAAGATGTCCTCATCCGGATCGTCGGATTCTGTTACCTTATGTGCCAAAAGGGACTTTGTAGATGTGATTAAGTTTAGGAGCTTTATTAATCTATATGAGTCCCATATAATCACATGAGCCCTTAAAAGCAATGCAATTTTCTTACCTTTAATTGTCTTTTCTTAATTTTCTTAAATATGGCACCCAAAACACAAGCAATTAAAGAAAACATAGATGCAGTGGATTTAATCAAAGTTGAAACCTCTGTACATCATAGGTTCTATCAAGAAAGTGAAAAGAGTGGGAGAAAATTTTTGCACCTCATATTTCTGACAAGGTTCTAGTATCCTGAATATACAAAGAACAATAAAATACCAAGTTCAACAATAAAATACCAAGCTCCCAATTAAAAAGGAGGCAAAGGACTTGATTAGATATTTCTCCAAAGAAGATGCACAAGTATTCAACAAGCTCCTGAAAACATATTCAACATTATTAGTCTTTAGGGAAATGGAGGTTAAATCCACAATGAGATATGACTAGGATGACTATAATAAGATGAGAAGAAAAAGAAAACAGCTAATGTTGGCAAGAATGTGGAGAAACTAGAATCTCTGCACATTGCTGCTGGGAATGTAAGATGGTGCAACCTCTGTGGAAAAACATTTTGGCCATTCCTCAGGAGGTTAAACATGGAGTCACCATCTCACCCAGCAATTCTACGCTATGGCACATGAAAATCTATGTTTATACAAGAATTCTTTTACATGAACATTCACAGCAACTTTATTCACAACAGCAAAGGGGCATAAACAACCAAAAAATCTAGCAATTGCTGAATGGATAAACAAAATGTGGTATACCCACATAATGGGACATTATTTTTCCATAAATAAAGGACTATAGTATTGATATGTGGCACAATATTGGGCAAATTTTGAAAGCATGCTAAGTGAATGAAGCCAGACACAAAAAATTCACATATTATATGATTCTGTTTATACGAAATGCCCAAAATAGGGAAATCTATAGAGACAGAAGATATTAGTGGGTGCCAGGGAACAGGGAGCGAGAAAGGGGAGTAACTGCTAACAAGCACCTGGTTCCCTTTTAGACTGACAGAAATGTTCTGGAATTAGACGGTGGAAATGGTTACTTAAGATTGGCAATATACTAAAAACCACTGAGTTATATACTTTAAAGTGGTGAATGTCATGTTATGTGAATTTTATCTCAATAAAAAGATTATTAAGAAAAAAGAAAAATTTAAAAGCCAAGAGGTTTCTCCAAGAGCCATCAGAAAAAAACGAGGCTGAAGGAGAAGCCAGAGGCATTCAAGGCATGAGACCCAATGTGTCCTGCTGATTTGAGGAGGCAAGCAGGGGGCCTTCACCTTCACCCAGAGAGGCTCCCAGCAGACAGCCAGCAAGGAAACAGGGGCTTCAGCCCTAGCAGCTCAGGAACCTGAATCTGCCAACACCCTGAATAAGACTGGAAGTGGGTTCATCCCTAGGGGCTCTAGAGGGGATGGTGGCAGCCGGTGGGACACTAAGTGAGAGATCCCACAGAACCACGCCGTGCCAGCACTTTTAACCCATGGGACTGTGAGATGATAAATGGGCATTGCGTTAAGTTTACTGTAATTTGGTATGGTAGCAATGAAAAAACTAACAATATGTAACAATTCTGTATGGGAACAGCTGGTTGCTACATTTATCTTGGTGATCACCTTATAATGTACATAAATGTTGAACCACTGTGTTGTACACCTGAAACTACTATACTATTGCATGCAAACCATACTTCAATTAAAAAACAACAACAACACATTGGTTATAAACAGAAAAGGGTTTATCTGTACATACCACCCATGCATCATTTTATATAGGGGCTGACCACAGCCGTGGACATGGATCAGAGTACTGAGGGAGGGGGAAGGGTAAGAAGATGCAGGACCTGGGACCTGACCCTGTGGTGGCCTGATGGAAACAGAAGGAGGAGGAGCCTCGAGACACAGGGAAGATGAGGACAGTGATAGGCCATCCTCCCTGGCAGGGGGCCCCCCATCATGGAAGTGAAGAGTGGCAGTACAGAGCCAGCCTTTCTCAGGGTAGGCCTTCTGTTCCTACCAAATTTCCAGGAAAACCTTGTTAGTGCTGATGAAACAGGTGTTTTTAAAGTTTGGGGACGGGACATTTCAGTAGTTCATAGAGCAATCAAAATTCATGAAAAAGACAAACATCAAAATTTTGTCTAAAGGAGATAATAATACATTTGACAATAAAGGCTTGTACAAAAGACCAGAACTGGCTCAAAAAGCAGGACACAGTGAGCCAGAGGATTTTTTTTACCATATTTTGGGATGGTCACCATAATAATAAATGACCACCCCAGATTCAAGTATGCTCTTGTGGCTGTAACTAGTGCATGTGTGTTACTAAAACATGAAGCCTAAAATGAGAAGCAGTTCTTGGGACCAGATGGAAATGAATTTTGTTGGAAAAGAGAAAAAAAAACAATACATTTGAAATGTCCCAGTTTCTGTATAAAAGGAAACAATGTGGACACATTTTTGTTTTGTCCAAATAAATGATTCATCAGTTTAAAAAAAAAACAAAGTCACTGTTTTGGTCAATGTTCTTAGTCTCAGACAGCAGAATCCACAGTAGCTAATTTAAATAAAAGAGATTTATCAAAAGTCATAGGCAACTTATAGAATTGTCGGGAAAGGCAAGGAAACAGACTTCGAGCTGAGCTTCCAGGAAAAACTCTGCAAACCGCACTGCAGAGACAGTTGTCCAAAGGAGCTACCGCCTGCATCATCGGGGAGCTGCTGGTCTGGAAGCTTCCTCCCGGCTGCTGGTCTCAGAGCCATCCCGCCCCTAATTGTACCTGTCCGAGGCACACCTGCACAACAGACACCGTAAGCCCTGCCAGTCCTCTGCGAGGGAGTCTGATTGGAGCCTGACTCTCAGCTGAAAACGGTGGCCAGGGAATATATGGAAAACGCTGTTGTTGGCGTTCTCCCCTTTGCCAAGAAGGTATGCCAAGAGAGGAGCGGAATGAACACTGAATGAGCCAACCTGCTGTACCTTCCACAGAAGGCAAGCAGGACAGGATGTCAGGAAGGAGTCAGCAGCTCAGCGGTGTCACCCCATGCGGAGAAAGCAAGCGCAATGACAAGCCAACACAGTCCTTCAATGCAGTGATCGTGGGATACCTAAATAAGACAGAGAACTGGAGCAGTGGAAGAGCAGCCAGCAAGTAAACTTAGAGAAACTGAGCTGCAAAGAAGTGGGAAGAGACAGGGCGGCAGCAGTTTCAGGGATGGGGAGAGGGGGAGGAGGGTTTCCTTTCTTCCCTTCTGACTTGGATTGGCTTGGTTTGCAGACTTAAAAACTGATGATGAAGGGCCCTTTGCGAGGGAGGAGTTGAATAAAAGATAAAAGGGATAATGCAAAGAAAGAGGAACAATGGCCCAGAGTGTGAGGTTTCTGGGAAGGCAGGAGGCATGGTGGGCAGGTGGCATCCAGAGCTCAGGAGGGTCGCTACCTGGGCTCAGAGGGAGGCTGGGTTCTCTCTGGAGAAAGATTAGAATGGTGAAGATGGAAGGTTTGCAGAGATGATCGCAGACAGACAGGGCATCTCCATCTGGTGGTTTCTATTTTCTCTGTGCAGTGGGATGCTCAGTCATCTGCTGAAGGGGAGGAGGAGGAGTGGGTGTCCAGGAGAGGTGATACTTGAATGGATCATCTGGAGAGAGAGAGCAAGCGGCCAGGGAGACAGAAGGAAGAGCATGAGGCAGCCCGGTAGCACATGGTGTTCCCAGAGCATGGGGGGGGGGGGCGGGGGGGGAGCGGAGAGACCAGGGGCTCTGGTGCATAATTCCTCCAGAGAAGTGAGAAAGTCTATACATACTTTTTGTCTTATCTAGGATTAGGGTTTTTGCCGGATGGGTTCCACATAAAGTAAAAAGAGTGAAGAAGTTTGTTCTGTGAAAGCCCAGCTGGTCAGAGGGCAAGTAAAGCGAGGAGGGCTTATGGCTGGGAGAAGCAGAGAGGACCTCCCCCCCACCCCCCCGCAAGGAGGCAGGGTGGGGGGCTAACGCCCCCTCATGGTGGGGGAAATGAGCAAGGAGACTTCCAGAGAAGAGGTCATGCTCAGAGGGTGGTCCTGCTGATTTGGTGACGTGCAATGTTTTTGAATGACCACCATTTCCCAGGTCCTGTAGTTGACAATAAGGTAAACAATCCCAGTGACTGTGTAATGGGGAAGACATGTCAACAGGCAGGGGCGCAGTGGTGGAGGGAGGTGGGGGGACAGGTTTACCCCAAAGCCATGAAACTTCAGCTTCAGAGCCCCTTACTGGCAGGGTCATGGTAGGTCCCTGGGAGGAGCCGTAACAATTTTGTTTGTTATTTTGCAACTCTGTGTAGGTTTCAGGGTTCACAAAACTTTGACACCCACCCCCTGCTGGGCCCCTCCCAAAGCCTTGGAGGCGGCTATGCAGATAAGGAACCCCGACTTTGCAGCCTCCTTCACTCCAAGTAACTATATCCCTCCATACCATCCAACTATAATAAAATAAATGAATATGGCTTAGAGTCAAGAAGGCAGCTTTTAGGTTCAATTAGAATAAAGTTAGAATTCTGACATCTGCCTCTTGCTAGTTAGAATATTACCTATCTGGCTGAGTTTGGGCCTTCACATGTGTGTGCGGATAGACCTTAAGGCAGCCACCATGGCCTCTGCGAGTTACCCCCGTCCCACAGAATAAGCCAAAGGTGGTGGCATGCCATCCCATGACTGTTCTGTTACATAAGACTCCACCTTGTTAGATTTGCTCCAGAGGCTTGCTCTCCTTGAAGGATTTAAAGCAGCAAGCTACCATCAGATCTATGTCCACGAGGAAGTGAATCCTTCCAGTACTCTGCGTGAGCTTGGAAGCCGACCCTTCTCATTTTGAGCCTCCAGATGAGAAATCAGCCCTGGTCAAGACCCTGACTGCTATTTTGCTGAGGACCCAACTAACTTGTGCCAGGACTCCTGATCCACAGAAACTGAGACGATAAACGTGGGTTATTTTAAGCTGCTAAATTTATGCCAATTCGTTATGCAGCATAAAAAGCTAGTACAAGGTGTAGACATAAGGATAATAGCATTTGCTGTGCTGGGTTGATGTGAGGATAACACAAGTTATATGAGAGTGGCCAACATAATTCCAGGCACGAGTGGACACTTCCCCTTCTGTCTTTCCAAGGAATCTTACAGCCCTTATGAAGTGACTTGTTCCAACTCAGAAATCAGGAAAGCATGGGAATCGTGTTTCATGTGGATCCAAGATGTTGCTTTGTGGAGAATGAAAGGAAAGGGAGCACTAGATAAGACGGGATAGCAAAGCAAAGGTGAAGACTCATAAAAGCGAACGATGCCAAGTAAGATCATGTGGTCTGAGTGCAGAATTGCGACAAAGAGTTTGGGACTAGGTCATGGGGCCCTTTGAACATTAAGTTAAGGAAATGTTCATATTTTAAATTAATCACATGCACATTTTTCCCCCAAAATGAATTTGAAACTAAGATTTAGTCAGATTTAAATTCCAACCTAGCAATTGTAGAGTACATTATCATAAAAATTTAAACCTTATGCTTTTTACTCAGTTAAAATTGATATTTAAATGATGACAAGAAAGCAAAAGAAACACTTTCTCACATGTCTGTCCATCGTGAGCCTGTGCACGTGCGGCCACTGTGGAAGTGTTTCTCATTCACCCAGGTGCCCAACTCTGAAATGATTACTGACCTTGCATGAAGATCTGCTGCCTGCCCATGAACCAGCACAGCAGGATAGTAGGGCAGGCCCTTCCTGGGAGTCTGATGGGAACCTCGCTGAGAACTTCAAAGCAGTCTGGAAGCTTCCATCTAGACTTCCTTCCCTTCCTCCTTCCCTCACTGTGCCCAGTCTTGCCTTGTGATCTGGCCGCTCCTCCATTCCCCCCCAACCCCCTCCACATTTCCTCTCATAGACTTTCCCCCAACAAGTTTTTTGCACAATCTTCTCGTGGCATCTGATGCTGGGAGGACCCAGAATAACACAAGTGAGGGCAAGCAGGAATGGTCTGAGAAAACAGGCAATTTGATGGGGATGCAGGACCAGGCTCCCCGCCTCCCAGTAGGTGAAGAGCTTGTCCTTCTGGTTGGCAGATGGGGCATTCCTGGTGGAAGGTATTGGCTCAGTTGCTCCAGATCTCACAAGTGGTGACCTGGAGAATATCCTGGTGGAGGAGAATGTTATGACAGGTGCCTTGATGTAGGCATTTAAAAATACAGATGGCATATGTCTGCAGAAACAGCAGCAGGGGCGGGTGCCACCACTGTTTTGATGTCCGGCAGAAGAAGAATGGGCAACTGAGGGCTGTTAACATAGGGTCTCTGTGAGAGCTTACAAAGGGGCCTTTATCTCCTGCAGAAGAATGACAGACATGGCCCACATGCAGGCTGAAGACCTCATTGTGAGGGTCCTGGAGCTCCAGGAAGGTTGCTGTGCTCAGCCAAGGCAGGCCTGTTAGGCAAAGGCCAGGGCCCTGGTGGGGAAACCTGGGATCTTGAAATGTGGGACAGAAACATCTAGAATGATGGCCTGAAGATGTGTATCTGACAGTGGCCCCCAGACCATCTGGGCCCAAGAGGCGACCCACCCTTCCCCAGTGAGGCCCAGTACTTCTGCTGTGCTGGCAAATTCTGCCGAGGCCCCCTCCACAAAACACAACAGGAACCCCCTGAAGGGCTGCCCTACCTCTTCTCCTGGATTCAGGATGTATATTAACTGAAAAGAAGATGGAGAAGTGGGGAATGAGAGTGAGAACTGCCCCTGCATTAAACAGCCCAGGCAGCAAGCAACAAGGTCTTTGTACTTACTTGCTCTATGCAATCCTTGCTCCTGGCAGATAAAACTGTGACCCAATTAAAGTAGTTTGCTTATCAAACTAACAGCTTGCTCCCCAAGATTTAGTTCAAGACCCCTGCGTCCTATGCTCACCAATTCAAAGCTATAATGCCTTGAACAGTCCAATCTGATGCCATTCATTGCTTGCAAGACACGCCTTCAAGTCACTCAGTCCAGGCCCTAACAACCTCCCTTTGCCTCTTCCTAATTTCTCTGTGTCAGGGCCTGCGAAAACTAACAATGTCATATTCTCCCATCCTGCTATAGATCTAATACCATCCACTTTGCTTGATCAACAAGTGCTTCTGCTGGTCTCTTTGGGAAGACCACTGTCAACACAAAACAGACATGGCTACTAGTAATAGAGAATAAATGCAACACATTCGACATTTCTCACTTTGGTGCTGGCCTGCTTTCTTTCTTTTTCTTTTCTTTTTTTTTTTTTAAACTTTATTCACTTCTGATGTGTCAGCTGAATCGGTTTTAACCACCCCTTCTCTCAACAGAGAGAATGTAGGTTAAGAAACGAACCAGGAGGGCATCTGGATGGTTCAGGGGTTGAGCATCTGCCTTTGGCTCAGGTTGTGATCCTGGGGTCCTGGGATTGAGTGCCATATCCGGTTCCCCACAGGGAGCCTGCTTTTCCCTCTGCCTCTGTCTCTGTCTCTCTCATGAATAAATAAATAAAATCTTTAAAAAAAAAAGAAACAAATCAGAAAATGAATCAGTGAGCTCACTTCATATTGGACATTCAAGAAAATAGTCATTGCCTCACCTGAGGGAGGGAATAACAACTGTCCTCAATGACTTTATTACTCCTCTAAGAGTTCCTTGAGGACCCTACTCTCTTTATTTTTCTTAGAAAGTCATATGCTTTGTCTGCATTTACTCAGTTGAGTAAGAATTCTCTCGCTTAGTTAATGACTAACTTTTGGCTGGCCTCTCCAGGTTCTGAAGTAGTTGCCAAGTCTGTAATGGACGCGCTGAAGATATGAAGCACAGTAGCTAGTGCACCTGGGCTGTTTGGGCCTTTAGAGGAAAGATCGAATTTTGATAGGACTGTCCCTTTTAATGAATTTAGACTTTGGCCTCTTAAAAAGGTCTTCATTGTCCACCTTGGTCATTTGAGAACCATTGTGATTACTCCAGCAACTGGAGGAGGTAAACCCATCAGGAGATGTATGTATTTGTTGCTGTTATTCATGATCATATTTTTAAATGTATTTTCACGGGTTTAAAATATATATTCATAATATAACAAATGTTAAAAGAAACAGGCATAACTTTTCACACAGACTGCTTATGTCTCAAATACAAATTCTGCACAAATTCTATTCCCTGAGCAACAGATCCTCCCTTAAAAAGTTGAGTGCAAATCAAGGGTTCACAGATTTGGTTCTTTTCCCATTGGTTTCCACTATAATTTCCTGTCTCATCATCGTTTCTAATAAGAAACACGTCCTGAGCAGTTACAATGCATTATTCCCTGACTCTTCCAGTGAATTTGGGATCTAGTTACCTGGTCATAGCTCAGCATGCAGAGGGTGGTGATTATAGTTCTAAAGAATGTGTGATCAAGGCCAAATGAGAAGGAGGTCAGTAAGGGTCGTGACAATGGTTACTAACCTAGTTTTGAATACCAGCCTCAATCCCTGCTGACCCAAGATTTTCTGCCAAGTAGTTTATCTGTAAATAAATTCTTAAATACAGTCAGAGTGTTCCTATTCTTAAAGCATTATTTTGATTGTATTACTCCCCTGGTCAAAACATTTCCACTGCCTACTGATAAAAGACCAAAGTCCGCAGGCTTCAGTGGGTTTTCTAAAATCAGATCCCTTTTTATTCTTCTAGGTTTATTTTCTACCATTCGCTTCCACAATCCAGAGGTGTCAACCAAGCTGATCTAGTCAATACTCCCTGCATATCCCTGGCATTTTTCTGCCACCCACCCTTGCTTATCTGTTTCTTCATTTCAGGATCCCAGAGGTTCAGCCAGGTGTAACGTTTAGGAGGAACCAAGCAGAAGTGAGGTGACCATAGGGAAGGGGATGGGTTCTGCACCTTGGTGAGATTGGGGTGATGAACATGAAAAGGCATCACCTTTGAGACCTCTTTGCTTGTCTCATCCTTCTGCCTCCTTACTCTTTCTGCTAACATCTTTGTACCATAATTTTAACAGTGATCATTTAAATATGCCTTTTAAGTGTGCTCCTCTCATTTTGCAGTCCCCAACACCACATAGCTGGGGTCAGTCTGCTGTTTGTGTGCCCACTGCTAGCTCCCTTCTGGCATCCCAGCTCTTCCCCTCCCCTGCCACCAGATCTCTGTGGGCTTTCTTTGTGACCAGTAATCCGGTCCTTCACACACACACACACACACACACACACACACACACAGTAAAGTAATTCTATAGGTATTCAGATCCCTCCTCATCTGCTTTTTGAGGGATGGAATTCTGTCTCCTAGACATCTCTGTGTGCACACCTCCTAGCAGAGGGCTTTGCCTATAGTACATTGCATTGAATCCATCAAAGAAAAGTGACAAAAGAGCAAAATAGTTTCGCAATCCAAAGAATACGTTTGTAATGAGAATCATCATTCACAGTTGTCCCCCGTATGTGTCAGACTCTGTTGAAGCAGAGCCACGTGTATGCAACATCAATGTGCGTTCCTGTCTGCTCACACTCTCTCTTAATTCTTGCCTAAAGATGGAAGAAGGCAAGCATCTCCCATCTTGCCCATCTCATCTAGGGAGCTGTAGAAGTGGTCTGTGTAGTTCATGCAATAGGTTGTTTGGTCTACAAGGTGCCGGACAGTTGCTTTGACTCGGTTTTTTAATTATCGTATTGACTTGAGCAAGCAACAATCTGGCGTCTCAAAACAGCCTGAATTGACCAAATAACGAGTCATAGAAAAGCAAAGGAACTTCACATAGATGTGAGGTTTTTCTCTGAGAGGAAGGTGTCCAAGGTTTCAAGGCAAAAGCTCTCATGTGTAGTTATAGAAAAATTCTTATCCTTATTTTAAACCTGAAGTTCTTGGACCTTCATGAAAAGACTTCTTTGTCGAGCCTTGTCTTTGAAAAGGCAGCTGCTAGCAGGTCACCTTCTTGTGACTCCTTTGCCCTCAAAACGATGTGTTAGTAGGCCACATAATGATGATCAAATCTTCCCAAAGAACAGGCCATGACAACATTAAATGGTTTATTTGTTTCCTGCACCTGTTTTTGTTCCTTTCCAAATCTCTGGAGAACCAAAGGCAGCCTTTCTGCTGCTCTGAGAAATTATTGTGTCTAGAATATTTGATCACACACTAGAACAGGTGCCAAATGGAAAATAATATGCCAGGTGTCCATCCAGGCAGCAGGAAGTTGGCCAGAACGTCGTATCTCCTAATTTAAAAGACCTAAAACCTCACATTGATCCTGAACTGGTCTTCTCAGTGATCCCACTGTTCACAGATCCTAGAATCCCAGAGGGCTGAATCGATTTAGAAGTCCCACAGTTCATTATACTTATTTTTCAGGTTGAGATTCAGAGAGTCTGAGACTCAGACAGGTTAAATGATATCCCCATCAATTAACTGCTAACTAGTGGTAGATCCAGTTCTAGAAGGAACCCAAGTGAACCCAGATGCCCTACCTGCAAATTAACAAGGAAAACTGACCCCTATTCATTTTTTTAAGTAGGCACTACACCCAATGCAGGGCTTGAACTCACATTTTTGACAGTAGTCCATCCCGGAACTATTAAAATAACACTTTAAGCCTACTTGGCCATCTTTAAGAGGGTTAATTATATGAGCAGTCTTCCATGAGCAGTTGTATTTTTTTCCACTGCATCTGTAAGCAAGCAACTTGGAGCTCAGTGCACCTTTTGCCACAGGAAAAGTATCAACAACATAAGGCAGATCTCTGAACTGGTCCATTTGACTATAAAATCAGAGAAATCTGGTCCTTCCAGGCCTGACCTGAGTGCTGTGTGGACACCAGGAGGTTAGCACTGCAGGAGTGAGGGAGAGGCCAGTGACCAGAGGTCAGTAGCATCAGAGAAAGAGTGTGGAGTTTTCAATCCCTCCTCTGGCCATTGCCAGCCCTTTGAACAAACTCCTTATTATCTTTGAACCTTAGTTGCTCTCTTATAGTGGAGCTAACGACTAACCCATGGGGCTCTTGGGAAGATAGAACGAGCTGAATGTGAACCTCCCAGCTCTGTGCTGGCCCTGAACAAGTACTCAACAAACCATTCTCCCTGACCTCCCCACCGTCCGAGGTGCGGTCATCCCCAAAGGTCTAAACACCACCTCTTCCCCTGGATTACTGTGTTTCTTTCCCCAAGCCCAATTTCAATAGTCATGCCCCAAGACCTTCACCCCAATTAGCCTTGCTATCCCTGACCCTCAGTCAAATCTCTTTCCCCAAGTTCAGTGAGGCCTTAGGAAGGAACAATATTTGATTGAAAGAGTTCATACTCAAAAGCCATCAGTTTCAGAATCCTCTGGGCAGTGGGTATATTTTTGAACAAAGCTGCTCAATAACCAAAGCGAATCTCAAATCCATTGACTATCAGGCCTGATAACAAAATCAAAAGAAATTCTGAGACCGTATTAAGAGGAGCCATGATGACTGGCAGATCCAGCCCTGCCTCAAAGCCTACTATAAGTCATCAGCCAGGGTATTCTTGCTTTTCACATCTTCTAACATTCCTGTGAACGCGACCCCTTCTACTCAATCTCGGTTGCCAGGGCCCAGGAGTGCGGCTGTGGCAGAGATAGTGAGAGGGTACTTGATTGCTAAGTCCTTGATGGTAGGGACCATTTGTAATTTCTGCATTTGCTTGTCGGATGCTGCCTGGACCTGCCCTTCCTCTGGGCAATCCTTTTCTCCATCTTCCAGGAAAGAGAGATTCCAAATGACATAGTCATTTAAATGTGGGTGGTCAAAGTCTCCAAACTCACCTTTGCCATCCTGAGATACAGCTGTTTCAAGGCATATGGACCTCCCGATTTTGAGGGCAAGTGTACTTTATATGTGCCTATATCCTCCACGGGACCTAGAATTGCACTCAGTACAGGCTCATTAGATGAATAAATAAGTGAGTGAATGAATGAAATTCGAAAATCTGATAGACATTACTAGTGCTCTATTTCCAAGTCTTCTTTCCCCCAGGCACAGGAGAAACTACAGGTCAAACCTCCCTGCCATCGAATGGGGCCATGTGACTGCAAGTGGAAGTGACATGTGTCACTTCTGATCTGAAGTGCAGATGGGAGCTCTCCATGCAGGATCTCTCTCCTAGGCCACCAGCCACATTACAGATGGCAAAGCCTCTGTTACCCTGAGTCCCTGAGTCACTATGTGGAACAGATCACTCCTCCATAGCTGCTGACCTGTGCTGACCTATGCTGGACATACAACATGAACAAGAAATATACCTCTGTCAGAGGATTTTCTTTCTGCAGCATAACCTAGCCCATCCTGACTAACACAGCCAATGACCACTTAAAGGTAAAGGCAAAGAGGTTTGCATATTTTGTCAAATTCGTAAATGCTCCTGAGGATATTTTCCTGTCCAAAGTCTGCTTGTTGTATGGCATCAGTCTTAGCAGCGAGGCAGGGCTTAAAGGTTAAAAGCCACTTGAGGACAGCTACTTAATCTGCAGTTTCAGTGGAACGAGAGCAGAGAGGCATGATGCCCTTCAGTAACAGTGAGTCCATTCCCCTGGTGCCCTGCAGGGCAGAACAAAGCAGATTACCAGGGGAATATGCAAGACACAGTGTGAAAACAGTTTCATGCATCAAACTCACATCCTTGGAAACATATTCCCGATTGATCTGTGCATAAATGTTTAAAATGCACTTTATTTCATTTTTAGGTTTTGAAATGAGGAGTTGACATTTGCAAGAATGAGCACCATATGTGCCTTGTCAAGTCTGTGGCAGGCTCAGTGGTGCAAACCCAGCTCCCCCACATGGCGTCATCCACTTAGCAACCTCCTGGGATACCTTGTTTTTCATCTATGGGCAGCATTTGGCCAAAGGCTACAGGCATTAGGGACAGGGACAGGAAGAGTCCACTTTCTGGCAGTGTCTCCAAATTTACCTCACCAAAAATTCCTATTGTTCTTGGTTCCTGTGTTGGCAGTGAGTTTCACTAGGATGGGTACCATATGTTCTAGCATTTCTAAAACCATCTCAGTTTTGAATATATCCCTTGTCTCTGTAATCCATCAAGATGCCCCAGAAATTTCAATATTTTAGTATACAAACTACATCTATCAGACAACTTCTTGCACTAGGATGAAATACAAAAATTAATTTTGAGGGCCTGTGCCTCAGTTTCTGGTTGAAATTCATTCACTTCACCTTCATATACCAGCAAACTATATGAGCTTGAGGTTTATTCTTGCCAGGCCCGGGGAGTCCTAGCCAAAAAGAGATCATATCATACCAAATCGCCTTAGTCTATAGTGGTCATTTCAGAACAAGATCTCACTGGGTCACTTAGTGGCATCAGTCTGCTTTGCTGACTTAGCACCTTCCAGGGGTTTTGTGAGTTGACCATTTCAACCGTGGAAATGTCACTTTGCCTCTGAGAAGTTTGGTCAGAAATGTTTGTCTCCTCTCTGTTTCCAACAACTGACCAGTCAGGTTTGGTTTTTCAGGTTGATTAGTCCATCTACCTCATCTCCTCTGCTCTTGGCTGCAGAAAGTCCATGGTGGGGCCCACAGCAGGATCTAAACTGCATACTGGAGGTCAACCACTCCATCACTACCATTCAGGGTTCTAGCCTAAGTGTCTGAAACACTGTTAGGACACATCCTTTGGTTGCAAGCTCAAGCCCTGTTTAAAAAAACAGATGCCTCCAGGAGGCCTGTGCATTAAATTATGGACTATTAAGTCCTTGGCAAGAGCATGTCAGGGACTCCTTTCCAAATGGCATCTGCAGGGAGGGAGGCCTGGAAAGAATGCAGATGGGCCAGGTTCAAGTGTTCTAAGAAGAGTGTAGCAGAAGGACAGACTCTAAGGGGTGCAGAGGGTGGACCCAAGTGGAGAGGATGTGACCATGAAATGCAAAGGAGGAAGGGGATTGATTTTCATTATCCTTTATTCTATGCCAGGCACTACATGAAATACTTTCTGTGTGTTCAATCCCTCAGTGACCCTAAGCAATAAAGCATATACGACTCACTTCACAGTTGTGGAAACCACCAGTCAAGGTGGGTGATGATTTCCTCGATCACACAGCTAGGATGTGACAAAGCCATGATCTGAACCCACTATCCTTCTGAAGCATTTACTCTCCCATTCTCTAACTTGGCCTGGGCTTCAACACCAATTATTTTAAACTAAACATTTATTTTTTATAGTTTCAGAGGCTAAGAAAGTTCAGGATTAAAGTGTCTACAGAGTTGATGTCTGGCAAGGGCCCTCTTCCTGGTTGGCAGATGAAAGCCAATTCTAAAAGCAACATAATAACCCCTTGACCAAAGGGGTTGGTCAGATTCTGATGGTAGACTTTAAAAATTAGGAGCTAGGGGAACACCTGGGTGGCTCAGTGGTTGAGTGTCTGCCTTTGGCTCAGGGCATGATCCCGGTCTAGGATTGAGTCCCATGTTGGGCTCCCTGCGAGGAGTCAGTTTCTCCCTCTGCCTATGTTTCTGACTGTCTCTGTGTGTCTCTCATGAATAAATAAATAAAATCTTTAAAAAAAAATTAGGAACTAGGAAGGCAGTTTGGCAATTTTCCAAGAAATTAACATAGTCTATTATATGATCCAGCAAGTATACCACCAGGTATAGATACCTAAAGGAATTAAAAGCAAGGACTTGAGCAGATGTTTGAGGACACCAATGTTCATAGCAGGATTATTCACAATAGCTGGGAAAGTAGAAACACCCCGCAGGCCCATTAAACAATGAATGGATAAACAAAATTGTTACATCCATACAATGGAATATTATTCAGCCTTAAAAAAACAAAAAGGAAATCTGACACATGGTATAACATAAGTGAACCTTGAAGCTGTTATGCTAAGTGAATAAGCCAGTCAAAAAAAGGACAAATATTATATACTTCCACTTATTTGAGGTATTCTGAGTGTTAAATACATAGAGGCAGACAGTACAATGGTGGTTGTTGGGGGCCACGGGGAAGAGGAAATGTAGAGCTTTTCAATGGATACCGAATTTCTGTTTGGGATGATGAAAAAGTTCTGTAGATGGCTGGTGGGACTGGTTGCATACCATTATGAATGTTCTCAGTTCCACTGAGCTGTACACTTAAGGATGATTAAAATGGAAAATTCTGTGGTATATATATTTTACCACACTTAAAAAAAAAACTCACAAGGACAGGATTTTAGACTTTGACCTTAAATATCTTCTTTTATTCATGAGCACAGAGCATTTTCCCCACATCATGCCATTCTGCTATATGGTCATGAGGTAGGCAATGTCAGCTGGTAGAAGAAGTCAGACTGACAAGATAAATATAAAGTTTCCGATGGTGAATCAACTGGTCCTACCAACTAATTTTGCAGAAGGGGAAACCGAGAACTGAAATAACTTACCTGAGCCCACACGACAAGAAAAATCAGCCTTCATTGGCCCCGGACACCTAAAGCCTTAGCTGCCCAGACCAGCTTTCTCCTCTAGAGCAAACTTAAGAAATGCAGAGAATGAAATGGATGGATTGGTGTGCTCATAAGCATGCTTACTTGTCTAAAAGTAAAAGCATGGAAATTACATAAACATGAGCTCCAAGTACAATTAAATTATTTAAAGCATTTTATTTTGCCAAAAGATTGCCAAACCAAATGCTTATTTCTTCCCACAATTACTGCACATTGACTTTTTTCATCCCTGTGTATGCACAAGAAATGTGCCCATGTCCTCACTAGTAATTGTCAAAGCAAACTCCTGCTGAACAGGGAGGGAAAAGATCCAATGGAAATAAAACCCATTTCACTTTGCATGCATCAAATATTTCTTGAGCACCTATTTTCTGCCAGAGACTGTTATCTCAGGGAATATAGCAAGAACAAGCCATGCTCAGTCCCTGCCTTCACAAAGTCCTGGCCTCCGGCAAGTAGGTGGAATGAACATCCAGGTGAATGCTTGGAGAGCTGCAGGAAATGACAGCCCAGTGTGGTAAAGGCTCTGAGGGGAAGTTTGGATAGCTAAGAAGTAGGTGGGATGGTCTATCAGGGTTCAGAGAAGCAGAATCACTAAAAGATAGATAAAAACACAAGTGGGGCTATGTGTGTCCCCTCTAAATTTATACATTGAAACCTAACCCCAGTGTGACAGTGTCAGGAGAGGGGGCTTTGGGAGGTGGATAGCATCATAAGATGGAGCCCTCACTAATGGAACTCATGCCCTTATAAAAGAGAGCCCAGAGAGCTGCCTCTCTTGTCCACCCTGTGAGGACACAGTGAGAAGTTGGACATCAATGATGAAGAGGGTCCTCAGCAGACACCAAGTCTGACAGAACCATGAGAATAAATTTCTGTTGTTTATAAGTCACCCAGCCTGTGGCATTTTGTTATAGCAGCCTGATCTGTCTAAAATAAGTAGGTAGGTAGTAAATAGATGAGTAGATGATAGATAGATAGATAGATAGATAGATAGATAGATAGATAGATGATAGATTTGTCACAGGGACTGGCCTCATGCAATTGTGGGAGCTCGCTAAGGCATCTTCCAACAGGCTATTGTGAAGACAGATGATAGATAGAAAGATGGACATAAAATAGGGGAGATAAAGAAGTCCTCTTGTCACCTCTGTCTTTGGTGTGGGTGTCAGGCACAAGCCAACCCCCTTTGTCATGGAGGAAAACGTACATCTGGCCCAGGAGTGGGAGAAGCTAAAAGGGACCCTGGAAGGGAGATCAACTCAGGGCCCGCCCTGCCTCCCACCAGTGAGATGAGCCAGCAGGTGCAAGATTATGTGTGTCAGCTCCAGAAGGGCTGCTGCCTCATCTCCACCCTTCTCACCTCCTACAGGAATCTCTGGTGGCTCATCGTGACTGGACACTTACAGGGAAGGGAGTTCTGGAAGACACTGCAGATTTTAAAGCCACCACGTATGACAACCTACCCCAGACTTGGGGCTGGGAGAAGTTTCCAGGAGGAAGTGACATCGAAGCTAAGACCCAAAAGATGACAGAAAGTGGCTACACAGAGTGAGGGGAGAGTTCCACAAGTGTCAGAACCACAGTAAGAAATAGATGTTGGCCTAGAAAATTAGCATTTTTAAATGGAAACGGGAACCAAAAGGAGAAAAATGTGCTCCCCAAAGGATGAACTTGCTCAAAATCAAGAATATGGCATATTTGGCTAGTATCTATAATAGTGAACGGAAGCTAATAAAATGGTGGAGAAGCGACTTCCCCAACCTGTGGGGTGATTCACAACTTCCTCCACTCCCCGGCCCTGTCCATCCTCACTACTCCCTTAGAGCTCCTTTCTTTCTTTCTTTTTTGTTTTGTTTTGTTTTTATTGAAGTTCCTTTCGCCAACATTTAGCATAACACCCAGTGCTCATCCCATCAAGTGCCCTCCTCAGTGCCCATCACCCAGTCACCCCATCCCCCACCCACCTCCCCTTCCACTACCCCTTGTTTGTTTCCCAGAGTTAGGAGTCTCTCATGGTTTGTCTCCTTCTCTAATTTTTCCCACTCAGTTCCCCTCCTTTCCCCTATAATCCCTTTCACTATTTCTTCTATTCCCCATATGAGTGAAACCATGTGATGATTGTCCTCAGACTGACCTACTTCACTCAGCATCATACCCTCCAGTTCTATCCACATCGAAGCAAATGGTGGGTATTCGTCCTTTCTGATAGCCTTCCAGCTCCTTTCTGATCCTCCTCGTTGCCAAGGCGATCGCAGCGTGGGATTCCAATCACATAGATAACCTTCGCTTATTTCTGTAGACCTTACCCAGGAGATCAGTCACGGGATAGAAATCCCACAGCGTGGAGTCAGTTTCCCACATCATGTTGGTACAGGATTACCAAAATGCCAGTGTGTAAGAGCCTCTGAATCCTCTCTATCTGTACTGTCTGAGCCAGGCATCCCACCCCCAGCGAAGATACACCAAGCCTGAGACCCTGGGGCAGAATCTAACTGACTTTCAAACCTAATACGTCCTCCAGATTCAATTCAATCCATTTCCTTAAGGGAAACCCAACGTGCTGGGAGAAAGGCAGGCTTCCTGTCTTTCCAATCCAGCACAGCACTTTTGGAAAGATGATCATTCTCAGGAAAGCCACCTTAACAGGGCTGATCTCAAGACTCACTGCTTCCAGACTGAAGTGAAGACAAGAGTGGTGGCCTAGGCCTGGGGTGGCGGTGGGGAGAATGCACATGGCTCCAAGCAGAAATGTAGCCTCCCATATGCCATGTCTTTCTCTCAGTCATGAGGCAGCAGATCCTTGGTTCCCTACTATGTCAGGGATCCTGACGACCACTCTCAGATTCAGTGATTCACTAGAAGTATTCACAGAAATCAGAAAAGCTGATTTACCCATGGTTATGGCTTACTACAGAGAAAGGATACAGATTAAAATCAGCCAAGGCAGGAAGGACGGGGGAACTGGGTGACTCAGTGGGTTAAGCAACTGCCTTCGGCTCAGGTTGTGATCCCAGGGTCCTGGGATTGAGCCCCACATTTGGGTCCCTGCTCAGCAGGGAGTCTGCTTCCCCCTCTCCCTCTGCCCCTCCCCGGCTTGTTCTCTCCTCTCCCCCTCTCTTTCTCTCTTTCTCTCCCAAGTAAATAAAACCATTAAAAAATAAAATATATATATATATAAAATAAGATCAGCCAAGGGAAAAGGCTCAGAGGTCCAGGGGAGTTCCAGGAGTAAAGTTTCCACTGTCTGTTCTACTAGAGCCCTGAGGAAAGCACTTCATTCACCCAGGAACAAGGTGTGAGACTATGTGCCAAATCTTGCCAATCAGGGACACTTACAGAGCCTTGGTGCCCAGGGATTTTATTGGGGTCAGTCATGTAGGCATGGAGTACCCTCATGACTGACCTTAGCTATGCAGATTCCAGCATCTCCAAACTGGTGCAGCATGGCCAAGGGCCCACCATAAATCACACTGCAGTCATAGATTATCTGGCATGGCCCAGTGCTCCTGGTAAATAAAGTCACTCTTGTCAGGCAAGATATTCCCTGGGTTTAGAGTTATCTCTCAGGAACCAGTCAAGGGCTAGACCTTTCTTTGGAACCTGCCGAGTTTGGACAACCTAAGTCTACTGGGTCAACCATATACTGTTCATCCACACATTTTGTTCACATTTTGTCCTGAGAGGGAAGCATCATGGTCCAGCGTAGGCAACACCAGTCAGGAGGCTTCCTGTCATTAACACACCGGTGACCTCAGGTTAAGACCTAGAGTCTCCTTGCCTTTGTTTCCTCATCTGTGAGGTGATAGCAGTAACGCCCACTCCGAATTTCCTGAAAGGTGCTGGGAGAATCAAATGACCCAGTGGATGAGATAAGCACTAAGCCTCCCGTACTTGCTAATGTCAAAGCTAACAAGGTGTCCAAGTCAAATGGCACTCTAGGGATTTCTGTCTATTTTACAGCCATTTCGTTTTTCCCCCTAACGGCTATAAAATGCTTACTATGTGCCAGGTACCATGCCAAGTGCTTATGTGGATTATCTTATTTAATCCTCAAACAATTCTCTGAGGGTAGTACTATTATTATCCTCATCTGAGAGGACTGAGTTTCGGTAAGGTTACCCGAGGTCACATCTCTTCTTAAATAGCAGAGACAGCTTTGAAACCGAACAAAGATAACCAGAGCCAGAAAAACCAAGCTACGTTGGTTGCTTGCCAGACAAGGGAAAGCCACTTTGCTCACCCAAGGGTGTGTTCAGTGACTCTCTCTCAGTGAAAAGGGAAAGACAGGATTAGGATACAAAGAAAAGGCTCTAAGAAGGTGGGATTCTGAAGGGTGTCATTTGGTTGTCAGAGAAGAAAACTGTGAAAGCTTTGGAATTGTTTGTCGCTCTGGTTTTTACAACAGAAGAGCTATTGTCCAACAGGTCCAAATGGGTGCTGCAAACTCAGGTCACAGCTGGTGAGTTTGTGGGTGCCTAAGAATTGGGGACATCCTTCTCTAGAGAACTGAAGCAGTCTGTGTCCAGGGCTGGAGATGGGACAGGCCCGGACCTGGCCACATTTGCTCAGTATCTGCTGTCTTCCCGCCAGCTCCCAGACGCTCACAGCTCACTGTGTCAGGGAGTTCAGACCGCCTCTAGAATGTGCATCTTGTCCATTTTTAACACCCTCATTGTTTTCCTTTTTCTAAGGAAAACCTCATCTTTATCACAGAACTGCAGAAGTAAATACTCCTGATTTCTTCTTCTACCATAGGCTCATTTGCTGTTCCTTGTCCTCCAGGATAAATCTAGAAGAGGAGATAGCTGTTCAGTTGCTACAAATCATAGGAACATTCTGGTGCAAAAATCTCCATAAAAGACTTCAGAGAAGATTTATGTCTTAAGGCAGAATTTAGAGGAAAGGCAAAAAAAAAGTCTTGGCAAGAAGCAGCAGAAAGCTTTTACACAGAGGCACATCTGAAACTCTGAGAAGGAAGAGAGAAAAGGATACCCACCACAGGGAGAAAGGTGGGCATCCGGTGTCGCCCTGTGCTGACACAGACCAAGTCGTGTGGACAGGAGGAGCAGGGGCCAGCCCCCTAAAAGGAGCCTTGGCCAGAAAATCCACACAACTAGGAGTGTTTGGAAGGTGTCCAGGAGGGGGAGATTATCATCAGGAAAATAATCTGCTTTTGAGATGAGAGAGCTTAGAAGGGCCCCAAATGTCCAGGAAAAAGAAAGGTAGTTCAAAATAGTCGATTTTCAATAAGCCACTTTAGTGATTATCTGGAATGTTAGTGGTAGTAATAGTAGTCGTAGTAGCACTATTTTAATTCCAGAAAGAATTAATGTGTCCTCAGAACAAGGGCGCATCACTTACAAACAAATTTGGATAGGATTCCAAGTCTATCGCTCCTTACCCCTGCTATGCCCCATACTCCCACCTCCATTCCTGGAAATGTTCACAAAGACACCTTCTTTCATAGTCCAAGGAAGACTAACATGCGGAGGAATTTGAGTTTCTGATGGAATGTGGTCTATTTTTCTTGCCCCTGTGACCTAGAACCTGGCCTTCTGGCAAGTGTTTCTTTCTCTGGAACAGGTGATGTTTGATCCAATGAGAACAGAGTGCAACACCGCGCTTCACCTTTGCCTCTAACCATCTAGGTTAGGAGACTCCACAGGTGAAGGGCACAGTCTCCATCCACATTGGCTCACTTCAGATACATGCTGCTAGTTTGAGGGTCCCCAAGCCACCTGTACTTCTAACCGATTGGCTATGAATTTGGGGTTCTCATGACACCCTCAGGTTTAATAATTCATTAGAATGATTCCTAGAACTCAGAAAGTGCTATATTTATGATTACAGTTGTACTATAAAAGATACAACCAAGGGATGCCTGGGTGGCTCAGTTGATTAAGTATTTGACTCTTGATCTCAGCTCAGGTCTTGATCTCAGGGTCCTGAGCTCAAGCCCCACACTGGGCCCCACGCTAGGAGTTTAAAAAATAAAATAAAAAAATTTTAAAAAAGAAAAAAAAAAAGATATAATCAGGAATGGCCCCATGAAGAGATCCATCAGGCAAGGTTTGCAAAGGTTCTGAACAAGGAGCTTCCATGCCCTCTCCTTGTGGAATCAAAATGTGTCACCCTCCTGGTACATCAGTATGCTCATCAACCTTGGGGCAGCTTTGGGCATCCAGTGCTTTTGTTGGGATTTTACTACACAGGTATGATTGACTAAATCATTGACCAAGTGATTGAACTCAAATTCCAGCCCCTCTCCCCAGAAATGGTGAAGTCAGGCTGATACCACTACAAGCCCCACCCTGAGTAACCTCAGTAGCATTAACTCAGGTGTGGTCCACAGGGTCCAAGCATTCAGGAAATTCCAAAAGTTTAGAACCTGAGACAAAGAGCAGACAAATGCTCTATCACACAGCACAATGACAACTAACATTTAGTGAGGGTTTTCTAGGTGCTAGGCTCTGTGGCGAGTACTTTATATACATCTCCTTTGATCTTTAAAACAATCCTATGTGCCCAGATTTATCATTATCTTCATTTTACAGATCACAAAATGAGGTACAAAGACCGGAAGTAACTTGCTTAAATTCACAGAGCTAGTAAGTGGTAAGTCAGGGGTTTGAACTCATATTTGTCACGTGGGCTACTATATCCCTCTAGAACTGAGTAGACAAAGGGAGCACTGAAGAGGGCAACCATTGTCATGAGAGAAGAACTTAGACGTTACGCAAGCACCCAAACTGACTTCAAATTCTTGGAGGAAAAATAATCTAGGCTTTGCCCTTGAAAGAATTCAGTCTTTAAAGGCAGAAATGTTGCTTTAAATTCCAGCTCTGCCAACTACTAGTTGAAAAAACACTAAATTCTCTGATCTGCAATATCTTCATCAATTAAATTGTGATTCTAGTAACATCTGCCTACGAGTTTGGTCTGAGGAATAAAGGAGGTCTTCTATTTGAAAGTGAAGAACACCAGACCCTTGTAAGGCTTTCTTTTTTTCTTTCCCACTCAGTCTGTCCCTGGTCAGAAGAATTTATCTTCTCTCCACCCAATCTATTTATTCCTTGTGCCTCACATGATACCCTTCAGCCTCTTTGATTGCCTTGGATTATATTTTTGTTCTCTTAGCTCAATTATTTTTACACTGTTCACATGGACTGTTACTTTAGCTGCAGAAACACCGGCCTCAAAAACATTTTTTAAGCACCTAATTATACATGGCACTGCACTTGACACATAGCCAACAGGAGTGCAGGCCTGGGTAGCACAGTGGGAAAGTCTGGGGCATGTCCTCAGAACACTTGGGTCTGGTCCCACTTCTGCCTCCTACTACCTTGTTGCCTTGGAAAAGACACTTAGCCTCTGTGAGCATCAACCTACTCATTTATAGAATATCACCAATAATTATGCCTGTCTTGCTAACCTCACTGGCAGGGGGGGAAGAATGGATGAGAAACTGCACGTGGAGTCTTCTGAAACCAATAAATCTGTATATGAATAGAGAGAATAATTATGTAAGGCAGCAACTAAAGCAGACATTGAATCCCACACACACAAAAAATCTACGAAAATCCCAGAACATTCCCATATAAGGAGTATACAGAAAAATGGCACAGGACATGCACACAAACACGTGTTCAAGTCAGAGTTGGGTTCATTTTTGGAAGGCAGTTGGCAGGGAGGGCTGGGAAAGAGGTTGAGAGATGTGTCAGTGTTTACAAACGCTACTGTCTGGGTGCAGAAACACATGCAAAGCTGGTAGCTATATGGAAAAATCTAATAACAAAAAGCATGAATACCCCTAAGTGTGCCTTGAACATTACACTGATGCGATTCCCAAGGCAGCACTAATGCATTCCATCATGGTGTTCAAAGAGCTCAACTCTTAAAATGAATATGGGTTTATGTGGCTACCAACAACTAAACACACCTCCCTGTCAGTGGGTAGAAACAAATGCAAAGCTGCCCAAGGAGTGGGTTCAGATGGCTTGCTTTATCTACATAAAATTTCCAAACCCTATTTCCTCAGAGGACACAAAAGAGATGAATTGTATGTATTAAAAAAACCAAAAAAAAAAAAAAAAAAGAAAGAAAGAAAGAAAGAAAGAAAAGAAAAGAAAAGAAAAGAAAAGAAAAGAAAAGAAAAGAAAAGTAAAGAAAAGAAAAAAGAAAAGAAAAGAGAAAAGAAAAGAAAAGAGTTTTGGGCAATATCTAAGTTGGTACTAAAGTTGGGGTAAGATACTTCATTAGAAATCTTGCTTCAGCTACTTTTATCTATTCATTTAAAAAAGTGTTTATTCAGGGTGCCTGGCTGGCTCAGTTAAGCATCTGACTCTTGGTTTCAACTCAGGTCATGATCCCAGGGTAGTGAGATCGAGCCCTGCCTCGGGGTCTTTACTCAGCACAGAGTTTGATTAGATTGTCTCTCCTTCACCCTCTCCCTCTGCCCTTAACCTTCCACCCCTCACCTCCTACCTCACGTGAGCACTTTCTCTCAAATAAATTAATTAATTCAATCTTTTTTAAAAATGTATTCAGCGTTGTTGGGAGGCAGGTACTCTTCTAAGGCACCAGGTACCCCAGGGAACATAACTGACAAAAGCCTCTGGCTTCATAGGCAGGTAGACTCTCATCGGGGGCCAGGGAAAAGGCAGGGAGACAGACCACGTGCAATAGACCCAATGAACAAGGAAGCTACAAAGAGATGAGGACTTGGTTGACACCACAGAGAGCAGGGAAGAACTTGAAGGGGGTTAGAAGGGCAGGATGGGGCAGTTGCCATTTCCAATCCTGGAGCCAACTTGAGCATGTGACTTAACCCCCCCAGGCCTCCCTGTCTTTCCCATGAAATGGGACTAATACGTGCCTCCTAGGGCCACAGCCACGGTGGAATGCAGTAGTGCTGCTCGCATACTCAGGACACAGGAGCACCCACAAAGTCATCATGGATAACGGGAAGGAGAAACCAGTATACACCAGAAGAGAAAGTTAGTAACCCGGTGATTCACGGAGCTTATGCCCTCTCTCCCGCTGGTGCCACTGAGCCAAAATCTACCGTAAGGAGGAGCAAGGACATTTTGATCCCTCGTAATAGAAAAGGCTTTGAAAGCAGATATACCCTTGAGATGGAAGCCAGAGACTAAATCTTGTTCTTTGACTCCTGAGCCCTGGAGAAGGGGTGATGAGGAGGGAAGAAGAGAGAGCAGGAGCCCCAAAGGCAAGAGGTGGAGGAGAATCCCAAGAGCAGAGGCAAGGGCGGGGTGCACAGGCCCAGGTGCTCGCTGGCTTCCTGACTCTACCTCCAAATGCTCTGCCCAAAGAGATGCTCGGCAGTGGCTTGTTTCATGAAATGCCTCCCACAGGCCAAGTCTATCCCCCGCCCAGACTGAGACTTCAGTTGGTCTACTCAGTCTCATGGACTCTGTGGGGAGGAGGAGAAACCACTCGCATTGGAGAGGAGGTGGCTGCAGCCTGGGAGCAGAAATAATATGGAATTAATCACTCATGTGTGGTCAGGCCAGGCCAGCTTATGTCTCGCGACACCCTGCCCGGCGCAGGCCAGCATGATTCTAGTTTCACAGCTATTTAGGTTCGATGCTAACATACTGGTGGGTTTTTAACTAGCTCTTTTACTTCCCACAATTTTCACAGGGAGCTGATCAATCGAACATTAGTATAGAAATACATTTCAATGTATTTGTATAACAAATTTTAGAAGTACATTTTAAATGTGTCTCTAAAAACTCTGCTTCTTATGGCTTCCCTGGGTAATGTCTAGGCCTGGGAGGGGGATCAGCCCTATCAGATGCCACAGGGGTACTGATCCTGGGGGATGTACGTTCAAGCTTGTCCTAATTTCAGGTTCCTGGTGGCAGTGTGGTAGCTTGCCCAGATGGCAATCCACTGGGTCAGGGGAGCCCCCCAACTCAAGAGAGATTTATGTCCCCTAAAAAATAATGGGATGGTTACGGATCATGGGACTAAAAGATATCATTTATTCGTGGTCTTCTATAAGCCAAGCACTTTGCATACCTCTTCCCTAATTCCCACAATGACCTTGTAAAGTAGGTAATTAAAGTTCTGAGTTAGTTTCTATTGCTGAATAACAAATTACCATAAATGTATAAAGGCTGAAATGGACACGTTTCTATGGATCAAGAGTCCAGCATGGCTTCGTGTGTCCTGTGCTCGGGGTATCACAAGGCTGCAGTCAGGATGCCAGCTGGGCTATGATCTCTTCTCACCGAGCCCACTGCTTGTGGTCTTCCAAAATGGCCCGCCCCTGAAATGATAGTCAAAGTTTCCTATGGTGGCTGCACTAGGTCCCTAACCTTTTTACTGACCTTCCATTGCGGTAGTCCTCTGGCATGTGGTCTTCTCCACAATATGGCAGCTTGTTTCTTCAAGGCCATCAGGAAAATCCTCCTGACTTCAGTTTCCGACCTCTAGACCCTCTTTTCAAGAGTATGCCTGATTAGGTCAGGCCCACCAGAATAATCTCCCTTTTATTAACTCAACAGTAACTGACCTGGTACCTCAATTACTTCAGCAAAATCCCCTCACCTTTGCCGTAAGAAAGGGGATGTAAGAAAATCATGATATCCCTTCATATTCAACGGTCCCACCACACCTGGAGGAGGGAATTATCCAGGACCTGCATCCCAAGGACAGGAATTTGGGGGGCCATCCGGGAACTCTGCAACAAGCTCTATTTTAGAAGTCATCAGGTGCATGTCTAATGATCCGTGAGTAATAAGGAGCAAATTTGGAGTTGCAGTCAAGTGTAAGCGTCCTAAACCCAAGTGCCTCCTTGCACATAACACCCCTATTCTAACAGCAAACACCATATCCCCTAAATAAACATCTTCTTAGGTCATCCAGGGCACCTGCAGTTCATAAAATACTTTGTGACATGGAAAATTCACCGTGATTAAATCAAGTTCGGGATTCCCCCAGGAGCCCCTCGCAGCACACATGTCAATCAACTCCAGGCTAAGCCATCAAACCCAATTACCCAGAAACCAGCTGACACAAGCTATTAATAGATCCACAGGAAGCAGGGAGGGGAGCAGATGTCCTCACTCTATGGCTTTTCTCTCCCTCTTCACCCCTCTCCTCAGTATCTTTGCACAGGTGTCACACCATTGCTCGAGAAGCTTCTGCACTTGGCCAGATTCCCACCTGGTCTTGTCTTGATCTTCCCTTCCCTGACCCCCTGCCCCACACAGAAGGAGCACTCAAGACATGTCTGTTGGACTAAACTATTCTCCTGGCCTCGTAATAAGCATATTTCAGACTATCTTGATTTTCTCCCCTACGATTTCAAGTGTTTTAGAGCCCTGGAATCAACGGACGCTCCCTGTGTGTGTCCATATAGACCATGCTTTTTGTGCAGTGGCCATGTCGCCAGCCATGCACACGGAGTATGTAGCTCCACATTGTTGCCACATTTCCCTCCTTTCTCTTCCTCCTAAAGAACAGAGGCTAAGGAGCACCTGTCGAATGCCTACTGAATGCCGCATATGCACACGTAGGATTATGTGTTACCTTTTAGAGCTGTAGAAACCTGAGGCTCAGAGAGATTAAATGACTTGTCTGAGGTCATGCCACTGATCGTGCTGCAGCTCAGACTGTGATGGCAAAGCCATACACTCTCCATACTTCACTGTTGAGTTGGGGCTTTTTTTCCTCAAATTGAGGGTAGTCCCCAAAACTTTGAACGGTGTTTAGACAGGGATGAGTTTTAAAGGAGCCTTCAAGGGTTTGAATGAGACCTCATCTTAACAGATAGGCATTTCTCAAACATGGCAAACTGACAGATTAATGGCACATTTAAGACTCAGTATTTATCGTCTATAGAGTTTTCCATATACTTCTGCTCCTTAGCACCTATTAGGCTGAGACATTTTAGTCTTTCAGGAAGTATTTGGAGAGAGAAGGCAGGAAGGGATGAGAGGATGGGCATGTGGGGTGTTTGGGGCAGGGGCAGGGGTGGATGGATGCTGTAGGTGAGCAGAGCAGTGCACAGGACTGGCCTGTCAGCCGTGCAGCTAAGCCTGGACGCAAACGTTCTCACCGCTTTTGCATGCTTCCATCGCCCCCTAGCCACCGTGGGGAGAAATAACCATCTCAGGGAAAATCTGTCGCCTGTGAATACCTTCAGTCCCCGAGTTGACAGTCTTTGCTGCAGTGGACGCCTGTGTGCTTTGTCTTTTTCATTAGCAGCTTTCTTTAATAGCTATTATTAAAACACGGTATCATTAGGGTTGGCATCATTCATCTTATCAGCCCAAAACAATGAGATTTGTCAGTTCTTTAGAAGCCCTTTGCTGGTAAGAACCGTGCCCTGGTTGCCTCTGAGTCCCCGACTCTATATGAACACTCCTGGGCCTATGTGCACACGTGCCTGGGCTTTAGGACCAGGTCAGGTGGTGTCTCCTCCGTGAAGCTCACACAGCAATAGCTTCTGCTAATTCCACATTTCTGTGCTGGGCGCTTTACGAGCATTGTCTCCTGTAATTCTCAGGACAGCCCTATGAGGTAGTATGATTACTCCCATTTCACAGTCAGGGAAACTGAGGCATGGTGAGGGCACACACCTAGCCCTTTGCAAAGCCACCATCGAAACTCAGCTGCATCCTCCCCAGGCCGAGGACCCTCCTCTCAACACATGGCCTGGGAGTTCCCCGGCCAAAGTGGTGTGTCCTCATCCTCTGCCACCATTCCCTTCTGTCTTCTTCCTGTCACTTTTCACTCTCTCCCTCCTTTCTCTAAAGCAGAAATTCGAACCCCATGAAATACATTGTCTCCCAACATGTCATCTTTGTGCACACAGAATCTCATATGTGGTGGGTGCTCAGGAAAGGCGTGTGTCCATCCACCTAACTCGTGAAACTGCGGCTCCTTCAACGACTACAAGGTTGTCGATTCTGAGTTCAGGTTTCTCCAGGAGAGATCTGAGGATGCCTCTGGTGTCAGGGTAACTCAGGGACCTTTAGCTGGATGTCTGTTTACAAACACGCTCTCCCAGGAGGGAGGAGAGTGAGGAGGGTGCTGCCTGGGAACAAACGCAGAGTAGGATTTATAATTGAGAGGCAAGGGAGAGGAAGAGAGAACTGCAGGCTGTCTGAAAGCAGGCTCATCTGGGAACACTGGGGCTTGGTTTACATTTTGGAGGGAACTGATTAGCAGGCAGGGAGCAAGAGGTCAGCCTGGGAGCTCCACCCTTGAGCCTGCTGAATAGAAGAGCCAAGGAAACAGCTCCCAATAACCTTGGGAGTCTGGCTGTGGTGTAAGTGCCAGGCTGCCTGTGCAGCATGTCCAGAGTCCTCCCCCTTCCCTGGTCAGCCTCTTCTGCCAGGAGGTGAGCACTGTCTGAAGATCGGTCATCATCTGCCAGGACCGGACCAAAGCAGAGGAAGGCAGGCCGTTCTTCAGCACAGGAGAGGTGAACCAGCACAGGGTTCTGGAAGGAAGGAGACTGGCCTGTAAGTTGTTTGAAGGAGCATAGAAGAAGGAGGTGTCCAAAAGCATTCCCCAAAGAATTTGGGGTAATAGGTAAGAAACTATGGGTCAGTGGGAGAAAGAACAAGAACAGGTGCGCACAGAGGTTGACTTCACAGTATTGAACAACCATGCAAGGTGGATGCAGGCCCATCTGCAGACCGTGCTGCCCTCCTGAAGGACATTCCCTGCCAGCCGTGAGCCCTGCGTCCCTGAGACCCTGGGGAGGGCCGGGGGACCCGGAGAGGTCACTTGGGGGCTCCGGCCCTGGGTGCTGACCAGTACAAAGCAATGCAGTACTTTATCAACCACTGCTCTCATCAGGTATACATTGATTGACCATCTGCGCTGAGACAAGGAAGAGAAAAGAGAATTTGACTCTCTGGGATCATTAACGGGCATGAAAGCCAATGACAAAGGGAAATTGGCAGTAGCGTGGAGGGGCTGCCCTTCAGGTCAGCTCAGGTCCCGGGTGGCCCCATCATGACGGGTCAGGCGGCCCCTGTGGGTCATAGCTGTTAACCCTCCCACCCGGGAAGGCAGCCCTGGCAGGAGCGCCCAGCCAGCTGGCCGAGCGGCAGCCCAAATTTCCAAGGCAGGAAAGCCAGCTGGTCAGTTGGGCCAAAGCCCAGAGTGATGCTGATCCTGGCAGTCTGTCCTGCCCTCTCATCGCTGCCCACGGCCCACAGGTGGCTCTCCTCCACATGCCGAAGTCAAAAACAAAATCCCTGCCAGCTGAGAAGCAGCAACAGAGCCATTTGCCTCTGGGCTTCTTGAAATGTGCAAGTCAGATCACATGCCCCTCCCTAGAATTTCTGTTAGAAGATCTGGAATTTCTGACTTTCCAAGAAGGAGCCCAGCACCCACACCTTTGTGAAAAATAACAGGAATAAATGTTTTCAGGGTCAGTTCCTCAATGTCTGCAGGTTCCAAGAAGTTGCAGGACCGTAACCCTTCCCTCCACATTCGGCAGCTGTCCCCGCAGCATCCTGAGTACGTTTTGGTGGCTGTTTCTAATTACCCCCTGCACTTGGGGAGTTCATTTTGCATCACAGTTTTGCTTTGGGCCATCGAAAACTATTTCCGTCTTCCCATATGTGTTTGGCTACCACTAATTAGGGAAAGTTATTTTTAGCATTTCCTCGTCTTTCCATCTTTGCAGAGCTGCCCTATTTAGGGGGAAAAAAATCTAGAAAAGTGTGATTTTTTTTTTTCCCACTAAGGAATACCAGAGATGCTTTTAAAGTTCTGCAAGTAACTTTTTCATATTCAGCGTGGAAGTCAGTAAAGGGGAGCGAGAATCCAAAATCCTGGATTTTATCCTTTACCATCTGTGCTGGCATAGAAGGAAAAAGAAGGAGTCTTCAAATCCCAGGTTGGTGTCACCACCTCTAGTAGGTTCTATAGCTCCACCACGCCACTCTTGCTTCAGGCAGACCCACCGTCCTTAGAATTCAGCAACCACACTAGAACTAGTCCTTGCTATACTTTTTAATATTTCTTTTTTTTTTTTGGTATATTTTTTATTGGATTTCTATTTGTCAATGTATAGTATAACACCCAGTGCTCATCCTGCCAAGTGCCCCCCTCAGTGCCTGTCACCCAGTCACCCCATCCCCCCGCCCACCTCCCCTTCCACTACCGCGTGTTCGTTTCCCAGAGTTAGGAGGCTCTCATGTTACTTTTTAATATTTCAGATACTACTTGCACCCCCAAAGATTTCTGTCAAATTTAAGCTATCTTTTTAAAAACTAAATATGAAGGATTTAAAACTACTTTTACCTAATCTGTACCAAAAGCACCTTCTTTTTTTTATTAATTAGCAATTCAATAAGCAGCTTTAGAATTATTTTAGTGAATTTAAAATAATCAGTGTACAAATATTTATCACTGCCAAAATTAAGAAATAGCATTTTCTTATCATTTGGTTTAGTATTTTATTTTTAACTATTATTTATCAACGTAATAAAAAAGCAGTTTTGAACCATACAGAAACATGAATCTTTGGCTGATTTTGATCAAGGTAAGCCTTTGACAAGGTAGTGTTACTCAGAAACTGGTTCCATTGGGACAGTTTCCTTTCTTCTGTTCTTCATTACTCAAAGATTCATAGTTAGGACTTCTTTCAAATATGTTTATTATTTGAAAGCAGAGAGCTTCATAAAAAATTAATTTGAAATGAATTAACACACACCTGTTAGAATGGCTCAAATTCAGGCCATTGACAAGGCCAAGTGCTGATAAGGATGTGAAGCAACTGGAACTCTCCTTCGGTGCGGTGGGAATGAACATGACACAGCCACTTTGGAAAACAATTTGGGATTTCTTACAAATATAAACAGACCCTTACCCTATGATTCAGCAACAGAACTCCTTGCTGTTTACTCAAGGAGTTGAAAACTTATGTCTACACAAAACCCTGCACATGGTTGTTTATAGCAACTTAATTCAAAATTACCAAAACTTGGTAACTTTCTGCCTATTAGTACATTATGAATATTTCTCCAGTTGATCTGCAAGGATTTTTTTTTAAGATTTTATTTATTTATTCATGAGAGACACAGAGAGAGAGGCAGAGACACAGACAGAGGGAGAAGCAGGCTCCCCACAGGAAGACAGATGCAAGACTCGATCCCAGAACCCCGGGATCACGACTTGAGCCAAAGGCAGATGCTCAACCACTGAGCCACACAGGCACCCAGCCTGTGAGTTTTATAGATATCTTTGTGTGGTAGACATGGAGATGCAGAGCCTGCAACCCTTTCAAGGAAAGACTTGTGCCAACCATTGGAGGACATTCTCCCACTGCTTCTTGCCTCAGTTGCAGAGGGCTGACTTGCCCAAGAACATGCTCTTCCTGGGGGACCCATATTGTGGTTGTGGTAGGAGACATAGGTCCAGCCACATCAGCCCAACATGGGACCACTCTAACAGGCCATTTCTGCTCCAGAGCTCTCTATTATTGGCCTGCATTGAAATTTGATCTTTCCCATGAAGAAATCACACTTCCTTCACCTCCGTTCCATACATATTGATCTGCAATAAACACTGTATACATCAAACTCCATCCTGTCATCTGTTTCTGAAAACAAAAAAACAAACAAAAAAAACCTGTGACATCTTGGAAGTTAATTGTTCAATTAATATCCGATGTAATATACACCTTTACATAGAAAATAGTGTGGCTTGCTGAGTGAAGTAAGTCAGTCGGAGAAGGACAAACATATGTTCTCATTCATGTGGGGAATATAAATAATAGTGAAAGGGAATATAAGGGAAGGGAGAAGAAATGTGTGGGAAATATCAGAAAGGGAGACAGAACGTAAAGACTGCTAACTCTGGGAAACGAACTAGGGGTGGTAGAAGGGGAGGAGGGTGGGGGGTGGGAGTGATTGGGTGACGGGCACTGGGGGTTATTCTGTATGTTGGTAAATTGAACCAATAAAAAAAATAAAATAAATAAAATAAAATAAAATAAAATAAAATAAAATAAAATAAAAAGAAATGTTGAAAGGACTTCTCTAAACTGAAAAGAATTAATAATAATTAATAACAGAAAACATACAAAAGTAAAATTCTCACTGGAAATGGTAAATATATAATAAAGGTAGTGGATCAATCACTTTCAAAGCAACTACCTTAACCTTCATAGTAAAAGTGTAAGAATAGTAAAATTAACTAAAACTATAATAATTAATTGAAAGATAAATAAAATATGATGTAAAATATGACATCGAAAATGCAAAACATGCATTCATCTGTCTGGACACAGGTTGCTTCCATATCTTGGCTATTATAAAGAATGCTGCAATAAACATAGAGGTGCATAAAAAAAAAAAGAAAATAGTGTGGCTTTTTTTTAATCATAGAAGAAAATGGTTCTTTCATAGAATGATTATTGGAATGAAAGACTCAGAAGCTAAGTACCACACCTGAAACTAATATAACACTGTATATCCACCATAGCGGATTTTTTTTTTTAAAGATCTTGATTAGCTTACTTGAGAAAAACTGGAGTAAGATAGTTGGGACAGTGATTATATTGCTTTTCAAACCTTGGTCCTAGTCATGAAATCAGAATATCATTTCATCTTTGAGTTTTAATGATCTCAAATAGGATAATATGACTGTATAACTTGATTTGTAAGCCTATTTTTGGAAGAACATATAAACTATCTTTGTGGAATTGTGTAAGACCGAAATGTAATATATTGTATAAGTCAATCTAAACAAAACACTTGAGTATCAAAAAACACAGTATTTTTCTAACAGCTATTATGCAAATCTATTATCATCATTATGTTCTCCCAAATAAAAGCCACCCCTTTATTTAGTCCCTGTCACTTGCTGCCCCCTTCATCTTGCTTTATTTTTTAACATTTTTTGAGTATCTTTTATATCTATGCCTGCCTCCCCAGCACCTAGAAAGGAGCATACAATAAATGTTCAATAAATATTGGTTGGATAGGTAAGTAAATAGACAAATAAATGACTTAGGGCCAAGGGCAGATAAAACATATTCAGACCAGTAATATATTTGTCCTCCCTCTTTAGGGAAATGAAGCATAGCATTAATTTGCTTTATATAAAATTGCCCAAAATACTCATTGTATATGCACAGATGTATCCAGATGTAACCACTCTGGAAACCATTTTTCTTTGCTCCCTTCTTCCTCCCAGCCCCACCCCTTTGATGCAAGCTGTCATATTGCATAGCTTCAGGGGAGCTCACAAGAAGGTTGTATTCAGGGGATCAGGGGAGCTCACAGAAAGGTTGTATTCGGGGGATCAGGAATGGTAACAGATGGCTGGATGCCCTCATTCTACAGATGCCTCTGTATCTGTGCTACTTAAAAGCATTTTAACTAGTATAGGGTGAGACATATATTATCTGGTTGCAGCCCAAGTCTCTAGAATCTCAGATTAGAGCCCAGTGCCCTCAACCTCATAGCTGCTAATCCTCCGTGACAGCTCTCATGCACATGTTGATGTTGACTGCTTTTCAACTTCAGTGAATTCTGCTTCATTATATATTGTTTTGGATTGGGTTTTCCCTAACATTAGCTCTTTGGCTAATATAGTTGGTTCATATTTTTGTTAGACTATTTAAAGACAAGCAAGTAAACTTGGACAGGATAAGGAAAGGTGATACAGGAGACCTGAGATTGAGCTAGGACTTTTGCCACCCATCCTTGTCATCAAAAGCAGTCATTAACAGGGCACCTGTGTGGCTCAGTTGGTTAAGCATCTGCCTTGGGCTCAGGTCATGATCCCAGAGTGCCAAGATGGAGGCCCTCACAGATCCCCTGCATCGATCCCCCTCAATCAATCCCCCACATATGGCCCCACATTGGGCTCCCTGCTTAGCAGGGAGTCTGTTTCTCCCTCTGCCCCCCTTCCTGTTCATGCTCTCTTTCTCCTTTTCTCTCTCAAATAAATAAATAAATAAAATATATTTTTAAAAAGCAGTCATTAACCTTATTGTTGTTCTGACAGGATGGTGGAGACGCACAGGTTGATTTAGAGAATCGGTCCAGGGGGCACAACGACTCCAATTCTTTTGTGGAAGGAACTGATGGAAGAGTATAACCAGTGCACAGAACCTCATAAAAGCATGGTCTGTGCTCATAGTTAAGTTCACCTACCTCATTTTTGTCACTTCTAGCTGCAATCAGAAGGACTTTAGGGCCACAATTTTCCAATAGCTTTACATGTGAAAGGAATGGTTGTTATGCTAAATCTGTAAGCTATAGAATCTTTCTTAGTTTCTAAATGAACCTTTTCCAGTTTAAGTAATTTGCATGGAGGTAAATGTCATCTTTTCCTCTTTTTTTCCTCAGAAGAAACAGATCAGAACAAATGCAGGAGACCCCAAATGTTGAAATCAGCAGATCTTTAAATTGCATGGAATCAGATCTCTTAAAACAGAATTCTACCTGTGTTGCTGAAAATGGAGCTAGAAATCCATTAGCTCTTGGCCCTTTGCCTATTTTTGTAATTATTGTTATATCATCTTCTATTGTGAAGTGTCTATTATGCAAATCCCATTGGGAGTTGTTTTTCCATCATCATCAGCTCATTGCTGCTGTCAGTACAGAGCCCCCTGGAGACTTCATTGAGAGCCTACCCAGAAAAGAAAGGAAAATGTGAGTTTGAGGAGTTTTGTCAGCAAGAGATGGTGCAGTCTCCATTACAGCTATGCTTTGCCAAAACATTTTTCGATGCTTTTGATCTATGAAATCAGAGAAAATATATTGGGTTTTGTGTATTTTCCTTCCTTTTTTTACAGAAACATGACCAGTCACATTTTTTATGGCCACAGAGGGAATAAAATCCTTTCCTCTGGTGGCAATTACTTTTGTTGCATTTGTAATTTTCAAGTAATTGATGGGGTAGGGGGAGAGTCTATTTCCCCCAAAGAAGGCAAGTGGAGTGAAGAACCTGATCTTCTCAAAGAGGAGGATTACATAGAATGTAAACTTATAATCATGAAGAATGTGACCATTCATCCATTGATAATCTTTTGTAAGCTCAGATTTAAAGATGTCTCTCAATTAGGAAAACAGGGAAGTGGTACGGTGTAAAACAGAGAATGTAGCTTTGAAATTAAAGGAACAATACTGGCCATTAAAGGGAACTAGTGAAGACAAGCCTTTCCGAATTATGATTTTGGTCGGTATAATAGACTGAGTGGACATGGGACAGATTCGTTGCCCTCTCCCACCATCTTTCTCTAAACACGTATAACCCCCTAAGGATAGACTTAAAAGATGGGTAGCCCACCTTACAAGATTTAGGAAACTGGTCCAATATATAAAGGATACCAAAGCCAGAATGGTATGAGGAGTGGAAGCAGCATGGCCTGGGACTATCATACCCAAATAAAGGTCTTATAAGCTGGGAGTTGAGGTTTTAGCACAGGAGACAAGAGAATTAGTGCCAGGATCATGGGAAAAGGATGGTTTTGAATAATGTTGGGATCTCAAATGTTCATTTCTTTCATAAACTTATGAATAGAAAACCTTTGCCTGAAGAAGAAACAAGAAGATAGCCACCTACTCTGATCTTTGGACCAAAACAGCCACCCACAAGATATCAAAATAGAGGTGTGAGGTCTGAATTTACGATTTGGATATGGTGAGACAACCCTCATGCTAAGAAATTAATAGAAAAACTCTCCTGAAATGGGTGAAACCACTAGAAACACATAGGAGGCCCTGTAAATCTGTTCTTAGAGACATTTCTTTACCCCTTGCAATGAACTGAATTTATATGTTGAAGCTCTAGCCCCTAGTGTAATTGCATTTAAAGACAGGGCCTTTTAAAGAGGCAATTAAGATTCAATGAGATTATAAGGGTGGAGCCCTGATCCAATAGGACTGGGGTTTCTCAGAAAGGCAGAGGAGAGACACCAGGGATGCCCATACAGAGGAGACACCATGTGAGAATTTCTCAATGGCCATCTTTAAGACATGGACAAAGGCCTCAGGAGAAACCAAACCTGCCGGTAACACATTCACCTTGGACTTCTAGCACCTCCAGAATTGTGAGAAAATAAATTTCTATGTGTAAGCCACCCCAGCTGTGGTATTTTGTTATGGCAGCCCAAGCTGACTAAGACACTCCTGGATACACGGTAGTCTGGATACACTCACCGAAGATAAATTCACAAGAAAAATTTATAGACCTCACAAAGAAAGGGAGTCACAGGGAACATCAAACGGGAGAATTGCATTCCTCGAAACTAAAGGTAATAGGACAAGCTGAAAGATATTATAAAATAAGTTCGTTTAAAATATTTAGAGCTAAAAGAGGGCATATAAACTGTAAGTACAGCATAATATGGGAAGAACATGTTTTTGATGGGAAACCATATATACATTGTAGCAATAAAAGGTATAATTATAGGGGCACCTGGGTGGCTCAGTCAGTTGAGCAACCAACTCTTGATCTCAGCTCAGGTCTTGATCTCAGGGTGGCTCCCAGCATGGAGCCTCCTTTTAAAAAAGGGAAAAAAGTTATAATTGAAATTAAAAGTGTAGTGGAGGGGTCCCTGGCTGGCTCAGTTAGTAGAGCATCCCACTTTTGATTTTCCCCGTCATGAGTTCAAGCCCCACTTTGGGTGTGGAAATTATTTTTTTTTAAAGTGGTAGGTGGGAAATAGCATATTAGACCCAGGAAAGTAGAAAATTAGTGAATTGAAATATAACTCTCTCCCCCAAAAAAGAAACCTGTGGCCTAGGATGAAAAGAGAAAAGAGAGGCTAAGATACATAAAGGCTGAATAAGAAATGCCAAAATATGTCTGTTAAAAATTACAAAAGAAATCAACAGGGGCACTTGAGTGGCTCAGTCAGTTAAGCGTCTGCCTTCTGCTCACATCATGGTCCTGGGGTCCTGGGATCGAGCCCCACATGGGGCTCCCTGCTCAGTGGGGAGCTTGCTTCTCCCTCTCCCTCTGCCCGTCCCCTACCCACCTCATCCCCCACTCATGCTCTGTCTCTCTTAAATAAATAAATACTTCTTTCGCTTCTTCTGCCCCACCTGCTTGTGCACTCTCTCTCTCTCTCAAATAAATAGATAAAATACTTTAAAAAAAAAAAAGGTTAAAAAGGAATCTGTCTTGGATTAAAGGAACATATCAGGACCGAAGCAGGAAAAATAAAAACATAATCCCAATGAAACATATTATAATGAAATACCAAATCATCAAAAACAAAGAAAAAAAGTTTCAAGAGCCACCAGATTATTTATCAAAGAATGGCAATCAAAAAAAAAAAAAAAAGAATGGCAATCATACTAGAAAAGACAGACTTAAGCACAGAAGTCAAAGACAAGGGAGTGATATTTCAAAGTTCTGAGGGGGAAAACAACTGTCTCCCTAGAGTTCTATCCCACGGATGCCATCGCTCAAGACTGAGAACAAAATCAAGATGTTTTCAGATGAGTAAATTTACTACTTACAGACTTGCGTGAAATGCCTGGATAGAATGTTCTATAGGAAGACTGGATGTGAATGGTATGCCAGAAGCACATGGTAAACACATGGGTAGTCTTAATCAGCGCTGACTGTAAATAATAATGACAACAATAAGACTGGCTAATGAGGTGGAGGTCAGGGAGAGGAGAGAGACCACAGTAAATGGAAAACACAGAATAAGATAACAGAAAAAAATTCAATGGATCATAACATAAACATAAATAAATCACATTTGTCTATTAGATTATGATTCCATTTTACAAACTCCAGCTCTACTCTTTGTGGCTTACATCTTCACTAATGAGAAGTTAGTCTGCTGTCATTCTTGTCTTTGTTACTCTGTAATGTGACCTTTTCCTCTGGCTGCCTATGAGATTTTTTTAATTGCTGGTTTTAATAAATTTGATTATGAAATTATAGTGGCACTTATCCCCAAATTGATCTATAGATGTAACAAAACCATAACCAACTTTTTATAAGAGTTTTTTGGGTAGAGATTGATAAGTTTAGGCAAAATTACGGATCAATGAAACAGAACAGAGTCCAGAAAAAAATCCACATATATATGATAGATTGATTTTTGACAAAAGTACAAAGGCAGATCAGTAGAGAAAAACTAGTCTTTTCAACAAAAGTTGCTGAAGCAACTGAATATGTATTCACAGTTCAAAAATGAGCTTCAATCTATACCTTACACCATAGACATAAATTAAATGGATCAGAGACCCAGAGGAAAGAACTGAAA
Source organism: Canis aureus (assembly GCF_053574225.1). Taxonomy (NCBI): domain Eukaryota; kingdom Metazoa; phylum Chordata; class Mammalia; order Carnivora; family Canidae; genus Canis; species Canis aureus. The sequence goes on along the minus strand of NC_135616.1, from coordinate 5,907,059 downwards.
CTACAAAACTTCTAGGAGAAAACATAGGAGAAAATCTTAGAGGCCTTTGGTTTTGGCAGAGATTATTTAAATAAAACACAGCAGCACAAACCATAAAAGCAACTCCTCTCCTTCCCCCACATCCCTCTACCTGTTTCAGAAAACCACTGGTCTGTTTTCTATCTATGGAAGAGTTTCATTTTTTTAGAAAGTTCATATAAATGGAAACAAAAATGGATAATCTTTTGTGTCTGAGTTCTTTTGCTTAGAATGTTTTGTTTTGTATAAAGATTTATTTATTTATTTGAGTGAAAGCGTTCACATACATGCATGCATGAGTCGGGGGAGGGGCAGAGGGAGAGAATCTTCAAGCAGACTCCCCCTAAGCACAGATCCCGTGGCAGGGCTGGATCTCACAACCCATGAGATCATGACCTGAGCCAAACCCAGTCAGACGCTTAACCAACTGAGCCACCTAGGTGCCCCTTGGTTAGAATTTTTTTGAGCTTCATTCTTTTTGCATCAGTAGTTTTGTTTGTTTGTTTAATCCCAAGTACTATTCTACTGTATGGATACGTTCCCTATTCTGTTTATCCATTCCCCAGCTAATGGACTTTTGGGTGGTTTCCACCTTAAGGTCATTGTGAATAATTTTTCTATGAATAGTCACAAGTGAAGGAGTACAAGTCTTTGTGTGGACATTAGTTTTTTGTTCTTCTTGGAGTTTTTCATTTCCCTAGAAGTGGAATTGTAAGATCGTATGGTAAGTGTATCTTTATTCAATCAACTTCAAAAATGATTTACAAACTGGGTGACTGGGCACTCAGGAGGGCATTCGATGGGATGAGCGCTGGGTGTTATACTATATGTTGGCAAATTGAATTTAAATTAAAAAATGTAAAAAAAAAAATTTACAAAGTGGCTCCTATTACTTTACATTCCACCAAAAATGTAATAGTGTTTCAGTTTCTCCATATCCTCATTGATACTTGTTATTATCTGTTTTGAGCAGAGCCATTTTAGTGGGTGTATAGTAGTATCTTATTTGATTTTAATTTCACTTCCCTACTGATGTTGAGTATCTTTTCATGTATTTATTAATCATTCATATATCATTTTTGCTGGCTAGTCAAATATTTGTTCTTTTAAGAAATGAGTTTTCTTGTACTAGCTCTGATGGTATGATCCCTTTATATATTCTGTGAGTCCTTTGTTAGATACATAATTTGCAAAAATTAACTCCAACTCCGTAGTTTATTGTTTTTTCATTTTTAAGGTAGCTTTTGAAGAATACAAGTTTTTTTTTTAAATTTTGATGAATTTTTGCATACCAATTTTTTCTTTAATATATCATACATTTGGTATCATGTAATAAATCTTTATCTTCCCTAAGGAGACTCTACAGAATTTCTCCTATATTTCTCTCTAGAAGTTTTATAGCTTTCGTTCTTATATTTAGATCAATGATACATTTTGAATAATTTTTTGTGTATGGAAATGAGGCTTTTTTTGTTTTGTTTGTCTTTGAGTACATGGATAGTCAATTGTTTCTGCACTATATGTTGGACAACAAATACAACAAAGAAAAAGACCAAAGAGAGAGAGAGAAGGGAGAGACTGTCTTTATACACAAGACAGATTGAACAGTTGTATATAAACATAATTATAGTCTGGAAGATTTTATACTACCTCAGGATCTTTTGTAAGAGAGTAGAAGCATTTTCTTGGCTCTCATCTCATGTTGGCTAAAGATTTTTCCTTTAGGCACTAAACCTTCATACTTTCAGATTGCATATATGTGGACACTGAACATTTCCGAGTTCTACACCATGAGGTCAACAGCAAAGCCCCAGGACACTACGCAAGAGACTACAACCTGGGCCTGAAGCAAGATGCTTGCAGGCTGCACCCGCATGGAGCTGGTCGGAGCCGTGAGAGCTGGTCACCATGGCTGGAACGAAGGTCAGGTAAACCAAGGGATCTTGCAGTGATGCACAAGAAGTGTCCAACACAACGTCTCTTCTCTCTCTCTCCAAAAGAGGATCTGTAGTTGCCGGAATATTTTCCTGGACCACAAAGTGACCAAATGCAAAGGTGGTATGGTGGAAATCCGATTGCACAGCGACAATTGTGTGAAGCAAATGGTCTGTGTCATAGCTGGGAAGACAGCTGTGTTAGCTCCAGGAAGCAGAGATTAACCTCAGCAAGGGAGGCCACGGAGAGATTGGGGGCAAGACCACAGGGCAGTGTCAGCAGCAGCAACACCTCTGAGCCCTTGGCATAATCAACGTCTGTCCAAGGCTCCCTGTTGAACGCCGTGGGAACCAGCAGCAGTTGTGCCAAGTACGGAGCAGGAAGGTCCTGGGGAACTGAGGGCACTGAATCTCCACTTTCAAGACCACTGTGGGCATTTGGGGGCTTCATTCCTTAAGCACATCAGGCAGGCAATGCCTCGCATCTCAGGTGTTGTGGGAATGAGAATGACACCCCCCCCCTTGTGGAAAAGGAGGCTGGCTGTGGTGGAAGCAGGGACAGTGCTTCCTGCCACTGGGGAAGACTAGATGGTATCTCCCCTCTCAGACCTGGGGGAGTCAGAGAGATCCGAATCCTCGAACGGAAGAGTGAAACTGAGCTTGAGGGATGAGTGATGGATGATCAGTGATGGTCTGATCCCAGGGTTATACTCAAAACAACCTAGGCAGAGTTGGGCACTAATTACTAAGAACAGATGCTAGCCGTAAACAATCAGTGGGTCATAACACTGACAGACACTGGCCCTGACCCAGGCCTTGTGTGTCAGCTAATGCCGCTTACAGGAAGGGTAACATTAGGTGACAGATTTCCTCCTGTGTGCCAACCTTGATCTGTCTATTTATAGCTACTGCTCAGAGTGCTGCATTGAGACAAATTCTAGTGGCTATATCCCAGCTTCATGGGCAAGACCACTGTGGTCAGTGATGAACTAGTGATGTCTGCTATGGTCACAGGGCTGGGAATGTCAGCACTTGGGCTGTGTTACAGACTAACTGCCCTCGGGTTAAATGTTTACATTCAACTCATCTTACGAACATTTATTGGTCATAAACTGTGTGGTGGCCCCTTGTTAAATACAAAGTTGATACAAACATGAAAAAAGCACAATTTCTATGCTAAGGAAGATCTCAATCTAGTTCGGAAGATAGACATGTAAACAGAAAATTTTCATACGAATGATAATTGCATCAATAGAGGTATACACAAGGATCATAAAAACATAAAGGGGGATGCCTGGGTGGCTCAGCAGTTAAGCGTCTGCCTTCAGCTCAGGGCATGATCCTGGGTCTGAGGATCGAGTCCCGCATCGGGATCCCTGTGAGGATCCTGCTTCTCCCTCTGTCTATGACTCTCTCTCTCTCTCTCATTCTCTCTCTCTCGCTCTCATGAATAAATAAATAGAATCTTAAAAAAAAATAAAGGAACACAATGTTAGTAGAATTTTCCAGGTATATTAATTTAAATGGAGTCCTACATGACTAAAATCATAGAGTTCATATAAAGAAAAGAGAAGAATTAGGGCAGAAAATACCCACTTTCTAAACTTCCCTGCATAAAGTACAGAAGGCATGGGAAAGGAACACGTGGAGTCATCACCATCTTCATCATCCGAGCCTGTCTACATTTGGAGGGTATTTGTTACCTTAGGTCTAGGGCAACTGGTGGCCAACAAGTAAGCTTCCAGTTCTCACACAAGTATGTTTTCTATAAATTGGTCCACACATTCCAAAGGTTTTGTGGATTCTAGGGCAGGTGGAACTGCCATCACACTGGGGTGCACAACTCCAGGGTGGGCTGTTTGTCACTTGTAGGCAGTGGAGGAGAGAGAGCTGGGGAACAGAGGAACTGGTTTAATAAAATTTCTTTAATTCTCAACTCCCTTAAAAAGAGAAATATAGAGATGGAAAGAAATCACTAAATCTACTGACTCTTTAAGTGAAGGCCTTGGAAAGCAGCAGTTTTTTTGAAGCACATGAGATCAGAACTAAACATAGTCAATTCCACCCAGTGGAGGGCGGGGAAAGGCACATTGTCTTCAGTAAGACCAAATGTGACTACATTCAGTTATCCCTTTTTTTCCACTCTGGGTATAGAGAGGAGCCAAGGGTTCTGACTCTGCTTTTCCTGGCACATCCCAGCTGAACAGTGGGCTCCATGGACCATCTATGCCAACCTTCACTTTGAGCGGAAGGAAGAAGATGCGTGAGGAAACCAAAGCCCAGAGAGGTCAAAACTTGTCCCAAATCATTCATTCATTCATTTCACAGATATTTGAGAGCATCAGTCTGTGCTGGGTTCTGTGCAATACCTGAAGGACCACATTATAGAAGCCAATTCCAGAGTAGAATCTATAATCTTAAATACCAAGATCAGGGTTTTTTTCTACCACCGCTCTCCACCCTGCAAGTCCTATCTGTGGGTATTGAAGGCACAGGAGAATTTTATTCCAGGCGACCTGGGCTTTCGAGGCAGCAGGACAGAGATAAGCAGCATAGCCTCTGCCCCAGGTGAGGGAGAGGCTCTGACATTGCTTGGATACTGAAGAGAATAGAATTGAGCATAGCTTAGAAGATTCTCCTTGATTTGGAAGGGAACGAAGAGTCAGTCCAGAAGGAGAGGGACCTCCTGCATTTCAGAACACCATATGGGGGCAGGACCTCAGGGGAATGGCCTGGATGGTACACAGAAGGGGTTGTGCCTGGAGTCCATGGGTCCCAGGCCCAGTAAGCCTATTCTGGGCTCACTCATTATGGAAGTCATGGCCTCAGCCAGGCTTTCAGGGCTATAAGAGCTCAGACCCAAGAACAGGAGGCTATCCCCCAGCACTGGCCAGCCTGAGACTGGAAGACCTTCACAGGACCCTGAGAGGGTCAGGTTGAAAGAACCATAATAATGACCAATATTAAATTTTTAACAATCTCTAGAGAATGGGAGCTGGAGAATTTGCTTTTTAAAAATGAAAGCATCCATTGTCTCTTGATGTGATCCATATTAATAGAACCAAGCTAGTTTACTTAGACCAGGGTTTTTCAAGCTATATGGTGAGGTGCACTAATAGGTCATGAAATCAATTTAGTGACTCTTGACCAACCATTTTTCATTAAATGGAAGAGAAAGGAAAAGAAAATATCCCAGTGCCGGTTTAGGATTTTTTTTTTTTCAGTTACAGGTCAGTATGTGTATATAGGGTAGCAAGGTAAATATATTTTATATTCTGGGTCACGGTCAAAAAGCTTAAGAGGCATTGAACTAGACCACATCACTTTGAGTGAATAACACCCTGGCAGCCAGCCACTCATATACTCTCTCCTGTTTCTAGAGGAGGAAATAGACGGGCTAAGGCTTCCCAACCCTGGATCCTTGAGTATTGAGGATATTACGAGCTATTTTCAGTAATCATAACCAGCATTTACTAAACATATCCTGGACAAGGGGCATCCACGACACTTCATCTCCATCTTCTTGTCAGGGTCACTTATGCATATGTATTCAGTGGAAGAGCTGGATTTTAAATCCAGGTTCTTCTAACGTCCTAACAATGCCCTTTCCAATATACTGCACCAAGCTCCCCATCCTTCAAGCATTCAGAAGTCTTACTGAAATATAGAAGAGCCGACAAGAAGGCTACTCAGCCCAAACAGAACAGGCTCGAGAATATTTTGTCGAGTTGGCTGATGGATGTAAAAAATCAAGTCACAGAGAATGTGTGTGCAGAATTCTATAAATCACCTAGCAAAATTAAAACAGCAGGTGGTATCTGGTGTCTGTTCCTCAGAGTTCTCAGGTACAGTAAGTCATTCTCCTAACACAACAGGCCACTTAGGATTGGCCTAATCGTGCCTATTGGCTGCTTCTTTCTGGATATTTCCATGGGCACCGGAGCCTATGTTTTGCCATCTCCTGCTTCTTCCTGTCCTGTTGTGGCTTCGTCCGCTAGCTCTCCCCTACTGCCCCATTTCCTCACATCAAAACGCCTTCCTTTTCCCCTGAGTATCTGTCCCTCTCACTCTAGACCTAGTCTCGTCAACTTATCTGGTTTCTCTCTTCTGGTAGAAAAAGAAGAGCTTAGAGTCAAATCTAATGGCCCATCAGGGTGCATTTTTGTATTAACCGCAGGCTGTCTCATCCTTTATCCTTATTTTTATTTTTGCTCTCCTACTTCAGGATTATGTTTTTTTAATAATAAATTTATTTTTTATTGGTGTTCAATTTGCCAACATACAGAATAACACCCAGTGCTCATCCCGTCAAGTGCCCCCCTCAGTGCCCATCACCCATTCACCCCCACCCCCTGCCCTCCTCCCCTTCCATTACCCCTAGTTCATTTCTCAGAGTTAGGAGTCTTCATGTTCTGTCTCCCTTTCTGATATTTCCTACCCATTTCTTCTCCCTTCCCTTCTATTCCCTTTCACTATTTTTTATATTCCCCAAATGAATGAGAACATATAATGTTTGTCCTTCTCCGACTGACTTACTTCACTCAGCATAATACCCTCCAGTTCCATCCACGTTGAAGCAAATGGTGGCTATTTGTCATTTCTAATGGCTGAGGAATATTCCATTGTATACATAGACCACATCTTCTTTATCCATTCATCTTTCGATGGACACTGAGGCTCCTTCCATAGTTTGGCTATTGTGGACATTGCTGCTAGAAACATCGGGGTGCAGGTGTCCCGGAGTTTCATTGCATCTGTATCTTTGGGGTAAATCCCCAACAGTGCATTGCTGGGTCATAGGGCAGGTCTATTTTTAACTCTTTGAGGAACCTCCACACAGTTTTCCAGAGTGGCTGCACCAGTTCACATTCCCACCAACAGTGCAGGAGGGTTCCCTTTTCTCCACATCCTCTCCAACATTTGTGGTTTCCTGCCTTGTTAATTTTCCCCATTCTCACTGGTGTGAGGATTATGTCTTCTTGCTGTAGTCTTTGTATCTCTGTAAGCCACCTTGAAGCCATTTTGGAACAAGATAAGGATGGAAATAATTTTTTTTTAACCTACAAATAGAGATAGCTTCATGTCCCAGTTTTTCCAAGTCGGTAATGTCTTTCTTCCTGTGTTTCATGTAGGCTTGGTGGAACAGGTCTCTGGCATGGAAAATTACTGAGTCACCCCAACTATCTACAGTCATGGATCCATGAGGAGTCTGTTCTGTTTTGACAATTTGGCATCTTTTTTCCCCTGGCCCCAGAACAGTTATGTCCAGAATCATCCAAGAATTTTTTTTCATCCAAAAATTGAATAGACGATCCCAGCCTGAGAGCTAACGCTCACCTGGCTGATTCCAAAACAACCTCATCCTCGAGTTTTGTTCTTGTTTATTATTTTAATGATGTACCTTCAAAAGTACACTGATGAGATTCATCATAGGGTTTTTGCCCTTAGCTCCGAGTAGAGGATGTTTATTAAAGGAAGAAGGAAATCCACAGGACAATTAAAAAGGAGGAGACAGCAAGAGCACAGTTCCTCAGTGTCTAGGAACTGTAGACTCACTGTACACTCACTGGGGGGAAATCCCACTGCCTCCTGCACATGTGTCTTCCACCCAAACTGCTCAAAGTTGCCCCAGTGGGTAGCTGGGTTGCTCACACAGCCCTGAGCCATCCAGCAAATAACCATTGTTTACCAAGTTTCTGCTATATCCTAGGGAAAAAAAAATGGTGCTTCAGTTTATATTTCTAAGCAGGGGAATCTTTTTTAAAAATGAAACATGACACTTAATTTCAATATATAAAATGGTGCTTGTTGGTGATGGGGGTGGACAGTTGGAAAGGGAAAGGGAAAGCATCACTGTGACTGGACTATTTCATTCATTCATTCACTCATTCACTTGGCATTTATTCCCACTTGGAGAGTCTCCTTCCAGAATCCTCCAGAAAATTTGTGTTCAGTGTTCACAAATCAACATTCCCTTGGAATGTGAAAGGACTTTATAAAGGTCTTTCTGGACCAGCCTACTCTTGACCTGGGCCCGTGAGGCCAATTAAAGACCATGGACAGGGGATCCCTGGGTGGCTCAGCGGTTTATCACCACCTTTGGCCCAGAGTGCGATCCTGGAGTCCCGGGATCGAGTCCCGCATCGGGCTCCAGGCATGGAGCCTGCTTCTCCCTCTGCCTGTGTCTCTGCCTCTCTCTGTCTCTGTGTCTATCATGAATGAATGAATAAAATCTTAAAAAAAAAAAGACCATGGACAATCACACGTTGTATACTGCACAAGCACCTTTCATGTATTTATTTATCATGACAATCTGGCAGATGGGAGTACAAATCTTTTACGAACAAAATTAAATGTATCATCACAATTTTCCCGACAAATAGAAACACAATTGTTTGAAGAGGATGTGCCTTTCCGCATTAGCATAAAGGTACTACACCATTCCCAGTTGGTGTGCCTCCCCAGATTTGCTTGCTCTGATCCCTAGGCCCCAGCTCCTTGCTCCAGGAACAGCCACAATTGTGTCACTACCAGCCAGCATGGCTTCCTGTCTTGCCTCTCTTGGTCAGTGGAGGCCACCCTAGCATCCACTGTGGGTGAGGGCCACAGCCCCAGCACCCCGAGTGTGAGCCAAACAGACTCCAGAGGTTCTAACTGTCCTGGTGGCTGCTTAGAGGGACCAAGTAACAGGTAACATACACACAAACACAGGGGGTTAATGCCCCCAGGGAGTGCACTTTGGCAATGAGAGGAGATAGAAGGAGCTGATAGATCAACTGCTCAATCATGTTCCCACCCCAATGGCTATCTGAAGAGCAATGATCCCATACAGCTTCTACAGAATGTCCTGTGTGCACCTGCTCTCTTCCTTGTGAGGCCAGGGCTGACTCTGAATCACACCTCCTTTCATTTGCTTTCCCTCCTTCCTTGCCTCCCAGTCCTTTCCCTGAACCCCCAAGCCCTGGGATTCCCTACCTGCCACCCATAGAGTATGATGGCACTGTTGTCTAGGGAACCTGGGTGGAGGCTGGGTCTAGTAGCCTCCCTGGACGGGTCTGCACTTAAAAATATACATAGAGGGCAGCCTGGGTGGCTCAGTGGCTTAGCGCGGCCTTCAGCCCAGGGTGTGATCCTGGAGACCCGGGATGGAGTCCCATGTTAGGCTCCCTGCATGGACCCTGCTTCTCCCTCTGCCTGTGTCTCTGCCTCTCTCTCTCTCTCTCTCTCTGTGTGTGTGTCTCATGAATAAATAAAATCTTTAAATATATATATAAACACACACCAGATTCCAACACACTGAAAAGCAATTTGGATCTTCACAGATGTATTTTTAAAGATACTTAAGGAGAAGGGAATTTGCACCATAGTCGACATGGAAACTCTCCCCAAACTCCCATTTCTATATCACCCCTCCCCAAGTTTCACTTCCCATCCCAGCTGCCCAAATTTTCCTGCAGTACCTCCAGCCCCTTAAGACCTTGTCAGCCTTTCTCCCACCGAGCTAGAAATCTCTGAATTTTCCTCTCCCTTCTGTCACCACACCTGTATTATACAAATTTCTCATTTGAATGGTCCCCTTCCCCACCCACTGCCAAGAAAGTCCTGCTAGATGACCTTGTGGAGGAAGGCTTCCCCTTAGGAGGGTAACAGGACCGCGATGGATGAGAATTATAATCCAGGTGTGAATCACTTAATCCTATTATTACTTGTATTGCTACTATCCATCCACATCTTCTTACCCATTTGACCTTGAGGCCGGGGCGGGTGCTGGAAAGAGGGCAGGCGGGATCTAAGGGAGCAGAGGGTGGCGGTGGCCCCGCGAGCCCCCAGCTGGCACCCGCGAGGGCTGGACCAAGCAGCCCAGCCTCTGAGCCCCAGGGTCCCTTCCCAGGCCAGGGCTCGCCACCTGCACGCGGGGGGTCTGCCCCCCCCATCTCCTGGGGGTACCTAAAGCGCAGACAGGAAGGAAACGACTGGAGCAGCTGGAGGACACGCAGCAGGGCCCCGGCCCGCGACGAACTGGCGGGGGGCGGGGGAGGGAGCAGCTCCCCCCGCCCCCCAGGCCCTTCCGTCCGCACCCGCGCTGACTGGTCACCCAGCAGAGGATGCGCCCCGCTCCTCGTCGGCGGAAAACCGGGCGGTCTCCGGTCGGGAGACCTTTAAACAATAAGCAATCGTCCCCCTCCAAGCGCAGCTTCCCTCTGATGCAGCCGGAGATCAAAGGCCACAGGCGCTGCTGCCCAGGACGGGGAGCCCCCGGGTCGGGTCTCGGTGGGGACCGGCCGCGAAGGCAGAAGAGCCTTCCTCGTGGGCGCCGCCAGCCCAGCGCCCGCCGCTGCTCGGGGCCTCTCCCCGCGGCCTTGGGCCACCGCGGCCCTGGAAGTGACCAGCGCATCCCTCCCCGCCTCCCTCCCGACTCCCTGGAGGCGCCTGGAGGAGCCTGGAGCGCGCCTGGGCGGGGGGCGGGGGCGCAGAAGTGGGCCTTCTTGTTTTTTCCCCTTTTTAAAGATTGTATTTATTCACGAGAGAGAGAGAGACAGAGAGAGGCAGGGACACAGCAGAGGGAGGAGCAGGCTCCGTGCAGGAGCCCGACGTGGGACTCGATCCCGGGCCTCCAGGGTCAGACCCTGGTCTGAAGGCGGCGCTAACCGCTGGGCCACCCGGGCTGCCTCAGTGGGGAATCTGCTCCGATTCTGTTTCTCCCTCTCCCTCTACCCCTCCCCTTGCTTTTCTCTCTCTATCAAATAAATAAATAAAATCTTACCAAAAAAAGAATTCTTCCACCCTGTCCACATTCCTCACAGTCCCCATGAGTAACCATTTGTGTTACTTTCTTATATATCCGTTTTAATGTTTCTTTATGCAAATACAGACAAAAGTAAATATATCAACATGATAGATTAACGCCTCCCCACGCACAAAGATGTCCTGGAGCCTCTGGAACCTGTGACTCTGCTACTTTTTGTGGCAAAAGGAGCTTTGCAGATGTGATTAAGTGAAGAATCTTTAGATGTGGAATCATTCAAGTGGGCCCAATGTCATCCTTATAGGAGGAAGGCAGGAGGGCCAGAAACAAGAAAGGACACAGTGGCTGGAAAGTGCTACACTGCTGGCTAAGAAGATGAAGGAAGGAGCTGTGAGCCAAGGAACCCGGGCAGCCTCCAGAAGCTGGAAATGGCAGGGACACAGATTCTCCCCTGAAGCCTCCAGAAGGAATGTAGCCCTGTCGATCCATTTTAGACTTCTGACCTCCAGAACCGGTAGAAAATAAATGTTGTACACTGCTAAGTTTGTGGTAATCTGCGACAGGAACAACAGGAAATGGACACAACTTATCTTCACCCTTTTCTTAAATAAAAATTAGCACACCTTGGATAGGTGCAAAGTCTTGGTGCGGTTTTAGACTTTAGTAACTTCAGGAGTGCAAATACTATAAACTTACAAACAACATTATTTGAAAGTTTCATTATTTGAATCTCTTTTACTCTTGGTTAGTTATGTGAATTTTATATAATATATAATTTTAATTTTGTTTCAGTATCTCTGATTGAAGATAATGAACACTGACTGAAATAAAAGCATTAATGTTAAAATTTATTATTCCAAATTCACAGGGCTAAATAAGTGAATAAGAAATGCACACAATAAAGGGGCGCCTGGGTTGCTCAGTTGGTTATGGCTTCAGTTCGGGTCATTAGTCTCCTGTTAATGGACAGTTGGGTTGCTTCTAATCACAGAGAGTGCTACTGTAAATAATCTTGTACATATATCATTTTATATGTGTGCAGGGAGATCTGTAGAGCACATTATCAGAAATGGGAATATGTGAGTGAAATAAGTCAATCGGAGAAGGACAATCATCAAATGGCTTCACTTATACATGGAAAATAAGAAATACTGAAAAGAATTATAAGGGAAGAGAGGGAAACTGAGTGGGGAAAAATTAGAGAGGGAGACAAACCATGAGAGACTCCTAACTCTGGGAAAAAAACAAAGGGTTGTGGAAGGGGAGGTGGGCAGGGGGATGGGGTAACTGGGTGACAAGCACTGAGGAGGGCACTTGATGGAACAAGTACTGGGTATTATACTATATTTTAGCAAATTGAATTTAAACTTAAAAAATTTTAAAGAAATGGGAATATGGAGTCAAACCTACTTTTTTCACAAGAGTAGGCTGTGGCAGATTGTTAGCAAAGATGCTTATCCTAATCCCTCCCATCTCTGTGCACACACCCTCTTGCAATGTAACTTTGCTGCTCCTGTCATCAAGAGGTAGTGTTTGTTTCACCACCCCTGGAATCTAAGCTGGCTTGTGACTTCTGGCTAACAGAAGGTGGAGAAGGTGATATTGTAGGATTTCCAAGCCTAAGCTTGCAGCAACTTCTCTCTTTCTCCTCAGAACCATGAGTCCTCATGAAGAAACTTGGGCTAGCCTCCTGAAGCAGAGACCAGTGGAAAGAGGCACAGCCACCTGCCAGCACATGAGAAAAGAGCCCCAGTGGCACTAACGAATGATTACAGACACATAAGTGACCTCAGAAGAGACAGCAGGAATGCCAACCAAAGCCAGCCCGATCACCAGCCCAAAGGCCTACTGTTGTACAAAGCTACTCATTTTTTAGGGGATTTATTATGCAACAATAGACATCTGATGCCTCAGGAAAGTAGTTTTTCTTAATAAGACTGATTTTGAAGTGATGTACAGTATGTTAACCAAAGAAACCAATAACCAACTTTTAGAGCAGTCTGTGGACACTCAGAAGTTTTCTGAGCAAGTCCTGTTCAGCTAGTCTTGGGGTTTAACTGTAGGTATTGTAACTATTCAGATATACCCCAACCCTGAGCATGACCAAAAAAACTGGCTGGCCCACCAAACTCTCTCACTTTCAGAGATAATAAGGTTTTAGTATATGTCAGAGCAGTGGCTGCATTGAGGGGTTCTGCTCCGTGAGGCATTACATTTCACAATTGGACAATTTCTATTGTTAAAGGAATAAACTCCACACCTACATCATCCCTTCTGGCGCATGCTAAGGCTTTTCTCAGTTCAAGAAAGGAAAGTGAAGAGTCTGAAAGTGCCCTGGTTAGCTTAATCTGGCTCAAAGGAAATAGTACATTTGATTTCAATTCATCAACTAGTACACCAGTATTTTTCAAGGTCAAGAAAATCAATTTAATGTGTTGCAACCAACATTTTTAAACTATATTTTTATGCCCACGTTCATAATAGATTATTCACAATAATCAAAATGTGGAAGCAACCCAAATATCATCAGCAGATGAAGAGATAAGCAAAATGTATATACATACAATGGAATATTATTCCATCTTGAAAAGGAAGGAAATTCTGACACAAGCTACGTATAGATGAATCTTGAGGACATTTTGTCAAGTGAAATAAGCCAATCACAAAAAAAAAGGCTGCATGATACCATTTATATGAAGTACTTAGGGTAGTCAAATTCATAGGTACAAAAGGTAGATATGAAAAGTACTTGTCAAAGGCAGAGAGATAGGGAATGGGAGATTATTGTTTAATGGGACAGAGTTTCATTTTGGGATAATGAAAAATGTCTAGAGATGGATGGTGGTGATGGATATACAATGTGAATGTAATTAATGCCACAGAACTGTATGCTTAAAATTGTCAAAATGGTAAATTGTCTATTATGTATATTTTACTTAAATAAAAAATAACTACAATAAAATGAAATAGAATAGAATCAAACAGAATAAAATAGAATTTTCACTGTGAAAATTCATCAAGCTCCTCATTTACCATCATGCATGCTTCTATATATTTGCTATGCTTCACAAAAGAATTATTAAAAACCAGAATAAAATAGAAAACGTCAGAGTAGCCTGCCCTTAATGAAGGTAAGTGTTGTTTTGTAAAACTTTTATTATAGTTAGGTGTATGTGTGTGTAGTGAATCATGATGTAAAATGTATTTCTGATTGTGGTTTTTAAAAATATTGGGAAAACATTATGCTAGGGGCTAGTCTCCATTTCCCATTGTTGTGGCTCCTTCCTTTTAGAATTTGATATGCTTTTCCCAGTGGAAAGGGATTTAATTTTATTTATTCAAGCAGAAAAATCCTTTCCCTGGGCTCTTCTCTTCGTCATATTCATTTTTCTCCATCTGACTGCTCATGGTAACTAGATTTCATATGGTAGATTAGCCAGTAAAGTCATGTACAGACATTCTATCATCTTGCTCACAGAAGCATTAGCATACATTGTGATGAGAAATGATGATGCGGCTTTATGCTTCAACCCAGAAAAACTAGAGTTTCCTTAAGGCATAGAGTGTTTGGATTTAAAAAGCCCTTGGTGGTTATGGCTTCTAATCTTCTTCCATTCATAGGCATGCTTTCTATAATATCCAAAACAGTGGGCTGTTCGTCTTATGTCTACACATTTCCAATTACAGTAGCGCACCTCAATTCATTGTGGAGTAGCCTCCATTGTAGAAAGTGTGCAAATGCAGTTACCTGGCAGAATTGGGTAGCAAATCACTCTGGAGCCTGTAGAGACATCTCCAATCACCTAACAGGTTCTTGGCCATATTTAGTACCCACATTTCAAAGGCATCCTTCATGGAGAGTGTGTACTGGCTAATGAGTGCACTTTATTATCTTGCTGTTTTGTGCAGTTATTCCAACACCATTTATTGAAGAGACATCATCTTTTCCCCTTGTATTTTCTTGCCTCCCTTGTTATAAATCAATTGATCATATATGCATGAGTTTATTTCCGGGATCTCTATTCTGTTTCATTGATCTGTGTGTCTGGTATTTTGTTTGTGTGTTTGTGTGTTTGTTTGTTTGTTTGTTTGTTTGTAGTAGGCTCCACACCCAGAATGGAGCCCAACATGAGACTTGAACTTACAATCCTGAGATCAAGACATGAGTTGAGATCAAGAGTTGGACTTGATCATGAGTCAACATTAAAAGTGTAACTGACTGGGGATCCCTGGGTGGCTCAGCAGTTTAGCGCCTGCCTTTGGCCCAGGGCGCGATCCTGGAGTCCCAGGATCAAGTCCCACGTCAGGGTCCCGGCATGGAGCCTGCTTCTCCCTCCTCCTGTGTCTCTGCCTCTGTCTCTCTCTCTCTCTCTATCATAAATAAATAAATAAATCTTTAAAAAAATAAAAATAAAGTGTAACTGACTAAGCCACCCAGGTACCCCTTTTAAGATTTTCAATTAATCTCCACACCAAACAAGGGGCTCAAACTCTTGTTTGATCCTGAGATCCTGAGATCCAAAGTCAAATGCTCCGTTGACTGAGCCAGCTAGGCACCCCTATCTATGTGTCTGTTTATGCCAATCCCATACTCTTTTGATTACTGTTATTTTGTAATATAGTTTGAAATCAGGAAGTGTAATGCCTCCAGCTTTGCTCTTCTTTCCCAAGATTCTACCTCATAGTCCCACCACTGCCCTAAAATTATACAAACAGCACCAATAATACCCCACTTCTTCAATTTACTGATCATGGTCTGGACATGTAGTATTTGCCCAAATTTCTTGTCTTTGAATACTTTTAATCTCTTGATAGGGACTATGTTTTATGTATACTGCTATATTGTTGCCTGCGGTGGAGCCTACCATGGTGAATGCATAATACATTTCCAGCTTTCACTATCTGAGTTAAAACTCAGACTCTAAATAAAGAACTGATGACCACAAACTCAGTACCACATTGTTGTTTTTATGACGTCAACATACAAGCACAGACTTGGGAAATTCTGGGAACTTTTAAGTTTTTTTTTTCTAATTATTCAGTAACCAAGGACTGTTCCTTGAGTACTTATAACTAACTCTGTTATCTATCCTAGATCATGGCCATTTCTCATTCTATAAAAATTAGTACTTTCTATTTCTTGGTAACATTAATTTCAATGTAGTGATTAAAAATCTTAATGAAATTATTTCTTATGCCCACATACTACCCATAGTAGTGACAGATATATTAGATATAATTGAAGGACTAATTTGTCTTGTGTAAATTAAAATCTCTATAATTCTCTCTTATGGACACTAGACTATAAAACATGTGTCTACTAGTCATTCAGCTGTGTTAAGTCCTAAATGCTCTATGTACACTGAAGTATTTTGGAGAAGTGGAGACTTTGGAGCAGTGGGCCTATTACGTTTGTTCCCCATCTTCAGAATAGCAAAAGAGAGTGTCAACCTATGAAACAGGACACAAAGCAAGAGTAGGTATGGACCCCTTAGAGCAGTGTGAAAAGATAACAGTGGAAGCTTCCCATTGGCCTTCGCAAAGAATCATAGGAAATTAGAACTGAAAGAAGCAAGTCAGACCAGGAATAGCAAAGTAGAAATGATGGGAACCACTTGGCACTTTGGTAGTTGATTCTAATATACAGACTGAGGCTGATGATGAGGCTGGACCTGAGACGTATGGAAACAGAAAAAGGTGGAAGTGTCCTGCTGTAATCCTGGTGACAGCATATCACTAGAAGAGTCTGGACAGAGACTGGATTACCCAATGTGAGTCAACATTATTTTCATGCTTCTCACCCCTAATTCAGTAGTAGACAATTCTGGCTGAATTTGAAACCACTTTGAGCCTGAAAGTGAGTTTCAATAGTGAAATTGGAGACCTGACAACACGACACAAATATGGATATCTTTGACTTAACTCTGTAGTTATAGCATGAACTCTGAGGAAGATGAGCCTTTTATTTATTTATTTATTTATTTATTTATTTAAGAGAGAGAGCGCATGAGGGGAGGAAGAAGCAGAAAGGTGGGGGGAGGGAAGGGGAAACAATCTCAAGCAGACTCCAACTGAGCACAGAGCCCAATGCAGGACTCGATCTCATGATCCTGAGATCATTATCTGAGCTGAAACTGAGAGTCAGATGCTTAACCAACTGAACCACTCAGATGCCCCTAATGTTGAATCACTCTTGCATCCCAGGAAAAAAAAATGCTACTTCAATTTGTGAATAATCCTTTTAAATGTGCCACTGAATTTGGTTTGTCAGTATTTTATTGAGGATATTTACATTCATCAGTAATATTGGCCTACAAGAAATATTCTTAACAACCAAATATATAGTTGTATAATTTGTCAATGAAAAAGTAAGATTTAAGACTTTTAAGTAATTTATTTTTTTAAGATTTTATTCATTCATGAGAGACACAGAAAGAGAGAGAGGCAGAGACACAGGTAGAGGGAGAAGTAGGCTCCATGCAGGGAGCCCGACGTGGGACTCAGTTCCAGGTCTCCAGGATCATACCCTGGGCTGAAGGCTAAACCGCTGAGCCACCAGGGCTGCCCACTTTTAAGTAATTTAAATGGAATATCAATACCAGGTCTATTTATCTTGGGATTATAATATGGGAACAACTGAATAATATTAAGAAACTTCAGAAAAAAAGCAAAAATTAATAAAGGTAACATACTGTGATGAAATAGTGGATATAACTAATATTTGCATGATTAACTGCCTTTCACAAAAGAGAATATGAAGAATGTTGTTTGTTAGGTATTCCAGGAAACAATGTAATGTGAATGCTCCCAAAATCCTGGTAAGAATAAGTATTTCCAACTTAAAAAATCTTAAGGGGTATATGTGCCTGAAATCATAAACTAGTCATTATAAATTCATTAGCTTTCCCACCTAAAGACATTCTTGCTTGGTTGCAATCACTAGAGTGAAAGCAATGGAGAAAATTAAGAATGAAGAAGAATGACATATATGGCTCAAATCCCAGGATGTAGTAGTACTCAGTGAATGTTAGCTAGGCAGTGGTCTTATTCAACAATACTGAACGGCATCATTGGCCAGGGACCAGCAGATTTACTCATTTAGAAAGACCCTCTAGATTCACCATCACTCACCCTTTCATCATTGGAAATGAAGAATCATCAATCAGCACAGAGACTGGTGGTGAAAAGAATAGTAATGCCAGGGCAACCCCGGTAGTGCAGCAGTTTAGCGCTGCCTGCAGCCCGGGGTATGATCCTGAGGACCCGGGATCGAGTCCCACATCGGGCTCCCTGCGTGGAGCCTGTTTCTCCCTCTGCCTGTGCTTCTGCCTCTCCCTGTGTGTGTCTCTATGAATAAATAAATAAAATCTTAAAAAAAAAAAAAAGAATAGTAATGCCAAGCAAGGAATGAAAAGCAGAACAGGAAGATTTGGTAAGTTCAAATTAGTGGGGGAAGGGGAAGAAAGCATTCAGGCTAGCTATTTACCAAGTCAGTTCTTCTAGGGCACATAGTTGCTTCAACAGGAAATATTATTGACCCACAGCTCAAGATTGAATTCTCCCACTGCTGAGGCTTCATGATTCTGTACATAAGGGGCAGGTATTTTGCATTTTATTCAGGTAGGTAGAATTGTGAGAATCTTCAATTAAAACCATTTTAGTATTCTCTGTGACTTGCAGAAATGTTTTAAAAATTTTTTTTATTGGAGTTCAATTTGCCAACATATAGCATAACACCCAGTGCTATCCCATCCCATCAAGTGCTCCCCTCAGTGCCCGTCACCCAGTCACTCCCACCCCCCTCCCACCTCCCTTTCCACCACCCCCTGTTCATTTCCCAGAGTTAGGAGTGTCTCATGTTCTGTCTCTCTCTCTCTGATATTTCCCACTCATTTTTGGAGATGAGCCTTAATCAGAAATAAGGCACGATAGATAGAGAGGCATCAAGAATAATGATGTAATCATAATACAGAAAATGAACCGAGAAACCAGGAGACAAAATGTTGACCTCCAATGCAGGAAGACAAAATTGATTTTTCAGTGATGCCCTACAAGGTACTTTAACAAGATTTCTTAGGAGACAATGCACACCACCACAGATACTGCTGTTGGCCAGTATTCACTGGAGTTTTAGGTTTACCCATATTCCAAGAAATTGAAACACTTAAATGTAGTTTGAGAAAGAAGTTCAAGACCATTATGAGGCAGAAGTTAGGTCACGTTTGGGATTATTCACCTATCACTGGGAATGTAAAATGTGGACAGGAAGAAAACATGATGACTACCATTTGCTTCATCCATTTCAAATGTATGAAATCAGTGAATCATACAGTGATTCCTATCAGTGAATTCATGGGACTGCTACCACCTGATATTCCTCTGTTAGGGAGACAATGTTAGATGAACATTAATCTTGCAGCCCAAATTTCAGTTTGCTACTCCTGCAATTTATGCAGATAACACCCATTTGTTATAAATCCAAATTGAGGGACGCCTGGGTGGCTCAGCAGTTGAGTGCCTGCTTTTGGCTCAGGTTGTGATCCCAGGGTTCTGGGATCGAGTCCCACATCGGACTCCCCATGGGAAGCCTGCTTCTCCCTCTGCCTGTGTCTCTGCCTCTCACTCTATGTCTGTCATGAGTAAATAAGTAAAATCTTAAAAAAATAAAAATGAAAAAATAAATCCAAGTTGATGCGATATTAAGCTGACCTTTGACAATACTAATGGCAGAGATAACCCAACACAGTATTACCTACCAGAAAGATGGCAGCCTCTGCCGCATTACTATTAACTCTAATTCCATCCTTGTTTTCTGCTCCATTGTTTCATAAAGGAAGGAAAATTGAATTGTGGAAATGAAAACTTTGTTATAGGAAACGTATCTGACTCTAGAAGAATCTAGATACAAAGAATTTTACCTCTCCTAACTTAGCCCTTGAACCTAGGCATCTCAGAGACCTGGGGTTATTAAGTAGAGCAAGTATTAAATGTAGAAAAGATAGGTGAGGGGAGCCTGGGTGGCTCAATCGGTTAAGTATCCAACTCTTGATTTTGGCTCAGGTTATGATCTCAGGGTCATGAGATCAAGCCCCAAGTAGGGCTCTGCACTGGACACGGATCCTGCTTAAGATTCTCCTCTCTTCCTCTGCATCCCTGCCCCCCTCCAAAAAAAGTAGAAAAGCCAGGTGAAAAGACACAAAGTGGAAAAACACGGAGGGCCTTGTGACTCTTGAAAAATATTATCTTCCAATGTACAGCATCATTTTAGCTCCCTTGGTTACTCACATCAATTTTGGACACTGGAATTCCAGGAGTGAATATTTGTCATCATGAAGTCACAACCATGCATTATACTTTCTACTTTTCAGTAAAGGGATAAGTCACTGGGCAACTTAGGTGGATGAATTAAATTTCCAGCTACACTATCATTACGGAATAAGATTCTTAAGTTCATGAACTTCCAAGTGAAAATAATTACTCAGTTTATCTGCCCTATTGGCAAAGTTCAAATCCCAGCTCTCATACCCCTTCCATTAGATACACGATTTTCTTTCCAGCCTTTTTTTATCCTTCAAGGAATGTGAAGCTTATCCTAAGAGTTTACATGCTCTTTATTAAGTTTCCATTTTAGGGTTTTTTTGGAGAGGTTACATGAAATGATTGCAGGACTTTTTTGCTTAATGAGATATCAGGATAAATTAGTTTACAATAATTTCTTTCAATTATGAAAAATATTTGCCAGACTAATCAATAGATGGTTTTATTATTAAAAAGGCATAAATACTTTTATATTTCAAATTCTGCTAAAATTGATGATGGTTTTAAATTCAATGTGCCAAAAAAATTTTTTTAATAAAAATAAAAATAAATTCAATGTGCCTACTTTAATCCTCTTTGTAAATGTTGCAGTTTTAGTTTGTAGTTTTAAATGTAAATCAAGTTATACCATGATTCAAAATATTTTTATTTTGACTCTTGCAAACCACAGCTAGGTGCCTTTCCAGAGGGCCTAATTTTATTGGAAGAATCCTGAGTTCGTAGAATACTAATTACTTCATCTCAGAAATCATCATGATTTGTTCCCAAATGTCCAACAAACCAACTTCTTAAGTAGTTCTTGTAGAGGTGAGAAATGTCTTTTCAGACAGTAAAAATATGGACTTTTTAATCTATCTCGTAATGCTCTTTAACCATCTAATACATACATTTTGCTGGGGAAAGTCCTAGGAGACTCAAGCCCATCATCATTAGTCAGAGGACAAAGCACTTGACACGGGTCCATTCTTCTGATCTCTGTAACCTAGAAGAGATATTAACTTCAGAATTCTGTCTTTGTGTCTCTGGCTTTCTTTTTCCATTTTGTAGTCAATCTCAAGAAAAGATCCCTAGGTTGGGATACGAGTTTTATTTTACTGAGCAAATTTATAAAAATTTATTTTATTAGAGGAGGGAGCTTGGGTGACTCAGTTGTTCGATACTCCTGGTTTTAGCTCATGTCATGATCTCAGGTTGTGAGATGGAGCCCTGCGTGGGGCTCTGCACTCAGCCAGGAGTCTGCTTGAGATTCTTTCCCTATGCCCCTCCTCCCATCTTTCTCAAATAAATAAATAAATCTTTGAAAATTTTTTATTTTGGGGCACCTTGGTGGCTCAGTCAGCTTCCATACTGTATGTACTGCCTTCCACTCAGGTCATGATCCCGGGGTCCTGGGATCAAGCCCCATCAGGCTCCCTGCTCAGTGGGGAGTCTGCTTCTCCCTCTCCCTCTGCCCTTCTCCCCCCACTTGTGCTCTCTCTAGCCTCTCTGTCAAATAAATACATAAAATCTTTAAAAAAAATTTTTTAAATTATTCTATAAAGTAAGTTGTCTTTGGAATGCAGAGGAAGCTATGATCATGTTTTGAAGCATAAGCTGTTCTGTCTTGAAAATGTGAGGAAATAATGGTAAAAAATGGAAAGTTTCCTCCTCTAAGATTAGGAACAAGAAAGGGATACCTGCTTTTGCTGCTCCTACTCAACATTATGCTGGAAACGATAGTCAGTGTAATGAGGCAAGAAAGAGAAATAAAAGGCATCCGGATTGGTAAGGAAGAAGCAAGCCTATTGTACAACCAAGCTTCTTTGCTGTACACAAATGTTTGCTGCCATTGGTTGCAACACATCTCAGCATATTCCGCTTTAGGTTATACTGAGTTAGAATTTTCTCAACTTTAAAAACATTATTACCTTTGAATGTTTCATACAGACTATTCAAGAGCTAATTCTTTAGTCACTTACTGTTTATTTATTCAGTTATTTAAGTAGGCTCTATGCCCAATGTGGGGCTGGAACTCACCACCCCAAAATCAAAAGTTTGTGTTCAGGGGGTGCCTGGTTCAGTCGGTTAAGCACCCACTCGTGATTTCAGCTCAGGTCATGATCTTAGGGTCCTGGGATCGAGCCCCATGTTGGGCTCATTGCTCAACAGGAAGTATGCTTGAGGATTCTTTCTCCTTCTCTCTGCTCCTCCCCAACTCCCTCCTGCACGCTGTCTCTCTCTTTCTTTCAAATAAATAATTAAATCTTTAAAAAGAAAAAAACAAGTTGCATGCTCTACTGAGTCAGGAAGGCACCCCTGTTTAGTCACTTTAAATCTGCCATTAACTGCTCAAACAAGCAACAAAAACTGAACATTTTCAATCCCATCTGTCATCAAGGAAAACCACTTGGAATAATTTTCCTTTTTTAAAAAAATTGATGCTGTTCCCAATATCTTCTACTCCTTAAGCAGGTGTTCACACCAAAAGCATTATGATCCTAAACAGGTTTATTTTCTCTGTATTCACTTTGGATGTTACAATCAAACATGATTTCATTAACTCACCATCAGTCAGTGGCTTCCCTTGTTTGGTTAACAAACACGTCATTCAGAAATTTACTTTGGGTATAGCCTCATTTCCATTTTTATTTTTGTAAAGAAATTCACCTGTGATGAGATATCCCACTTAAACTTTTCTAATTTTTCTGACTGCCGCTTTCATGTGAGTCAGGACTATTGTGATGAGTGCTTATTTTGATGATGTTTATGTGCACTACATTTTTAAAAGAGATTTTATTTATTTTTTCATGAGAGACACACACACACACACAGAGAGAGAGAGGCAGGGACACAGGCAGAGAGACAAGCAGGCCCCACACGGCAAGCCCGACGCCAGACGCGATCCTGCGACCCCAGGATCACACCGTGAGCCAAGGGCAGGCACTAGGCCGCTGAGCCACCCAGGAATCCCTGTACTATATTTTTTTAAGCAGAGACTATAGTGTTGCTGTATAATAAATACTAACCTGTCATCAATTCCATAAAATTTTTTCAGAAATAGATTAATATTCTGATTTGCACTACTATATAACAGTTTGATGCCTTGGAAGTGGTAAGATTTTATTGCAATTTTTGAACTTTGGATGTAGATTGAAATTTTTCTGAATCGGGGGATCCCTGGGTGGTGCAGCAGTTTAGTGCCTGCCTTTGGCCCAGGGCAGGATCCTGGAGACCAGGGATCGAGTCCCACGTCGGGCTCCCTGCATGGAGCCTGCTTCTCCCTCTGCCTGTGTCTCTACCTCAGTGTGTGTGTGTGTGTGTGTGTGTGTGTGTGTGTGTGTCTATCATGAATAAATAAATAAAATCTTTAAAAAATATAATAAAATAAAAAAATTTTAAAAAGAAATTTTTCTGAATCAGAAGAATTACTTTCAACCACTATTATCAAGCAGTGAATGACTTTAGAGATTAGCTTTGTTGCAGATTTTTCCACATTATGGAAATGTGTTCTCTGTCTTGTTATATAAGTATCATATAATATCCTCAGTTTTTCCTCTTGGTCTGCAAAGCCTAAAATACTTACTATCCAGCCCTTTACAGAAAATTCCTTAATCCTTGATTTAAGACATTAGAATAAAAGAATTCCATGCATTTTTACTAAGCAGTGTTTCACATTTAATTACAAATGTTTTAGGGATCCCTGGGTGGCGCAGCGGTTTGGCGCCTGCCTTCGACCCAGGGCGCGATCCTGGAGACCCGGGATCGAATCCCACGTCGGGCTCTTGGTGCATGGAGCTTGCTTCTCCCTCTGCCTGTGTCTCTGCCTCTCTCTCTCTCTCTGTGTGACTATCATAAATAAATAAAAATAAAAAAATGTTTTTAAAATAATTACAAATGTTTTAATATTTTTTTTAGGAGTGCTTCATCCTAAGTAGGAACTCAGTGGACTTCATTTGTAATCTTGCATTTCAAATTTTTTAGACCAAAGCATTTATTTCCTGCAGTGATTTTTAAAAATAAATAAATAAATCAGCCAAAACCCCTAAAGAAGGCATGTGGGCAGTGGAGATACTCATAGTAAAAATGGTAGCAAATAAGTACTTAAAAATGTTTAGTACATCACTTTATAGTTCAAGTTCCAGGAATTTTTCATATTTCTTTTTAATAACTTTTTGGATTTTTATTATGACTGACTGCCCAAAGTAAATGAGAAGATACAGTTGTCATCAAATTCTAATTTTTTTTAAATTTTTTTTTAGGATTTTATCTATTTGAGTGAGAGAGAGTGAGAGAAAATACAAGCAGAGGCAAGGGGCAGAGAGAGAGAGAGGGAGAAGCAGTCTCCCTGCTGAGCAGGGAATCTAATGTGGGGCTCGATCCCAGGGTCCCAGAATCATGACCTGAACCCAAGGCAGATACTCAACCGGCTGAGCCATCCAGGCGCCACTCAAATTCTATTTATAGACTGTCTAATTATCCCTTTTTGATGTTAGGAGGTGACAGAAGAAAACGCATTCATTTTATTATTTTTGTGATGTTTTGGAGGATTAGCAAACAACTTGATAAATATATTGGTGCTTTAAAGAACCAGTATCCCTGAAAACCTATATAAAAATTTAATTTTTTTATCCCTCCAAAATCTTTTGGTTTTAGGTCTTGTTCATATGCTTCATTTTGAGTTAATATATAAAATTGCACTCCATTTTAGCTTCTTTATCTTATGGAATGGCCCATTATTTTGACCTTTAGAAGCCTAAGGGCCAAAGTAACATTTCTCAGATTCTTAAAACTGCAAGTTTTCTATTCAGAATACTTAATTGTCTTTAACTTAACTCTTTTGATAAGAGTCTCTAACAGTCCTGATCTTTATCTGTAAAAACAATAAGATCTGTTTAATGACTTTAAAACATTGAAAGAGGCATTAGAGATTGTGTTGTTCAAATCCACCATTTCACAAATGAGGACATTTCTTCTTTATCCCAAAGGTAAGTATCAATTTAAAATATTTGTTTAACTTAAAAAAAAACCCCACCTTTTAATTTTAACATTGAAGTCCACTTTCCAGACCAAGTATCAATGTAGAAATTTCCAGTACATAGACTATAGTCTAACATATATTACCATGTTATGAAACAGATTATTCAGTATTATTAGGATGCCAGTTCTCCCCCAAATTGCTCTATATTCAACGAAATTCCAATCAAAATCTCAGTAGTTGTTTTTAAGAAATTGACAACCTGACTCTGGAATTTATAAGGAAATTCATAATATCTATAATAACAAGAATATTTTTTAAATATAATACAAAGGTAGAGGACCTACCTTACCTGATTTCAAGACTTGAAATTATAGTAATTAAGACAGTGTGGTATTATTATCATTGGCTAGAAATAGGGATCAATGGATAGACATAGAGATCAAATGGAAAGAATATACAGTCCATAAATTGATGCATATAAATATGGTTAATCATTTTTTTAAAGATTTTACTTATTTATTCATGAGAGACACAAAGAGAGATGCAGAGACACAGGCAGAGGGAGAAACAGGCTCCCTGCAGGGAGCCTGATGCGGGACTTGATCCCTGGACCCCGGTTCATGACCTGAGCCAAAGGCAGATGCTCAACCACTGAGCTACCCAAACATCCCTGGTCAATCTTTTTTTTTTTTTAAAGCTATCAAGGTGATCCAAAGGAGAAAGGAAATTTTTCAACAAACGTTGCTGGATATCCATATAGATAAAAATTAACCTTGACCCTTACCTCATACCATACAGTGATCTCAAAATGGATGATAGACCTAAATCTAAAATTTAAACCTATAAAACTTCTAGGAAAAAAATACCTTGGGCAGGCAGAGATTTCTTAAGACACCAAAAATATAGGTCATGTGATAAATTAGACTTCAACAAAATTAAAATTTTCTGCTCTTCAAACACACTTCACCGTAATATTTATAACAGCTTTACCCATAATAGCTCCAAACAGAATCCAACTCAAATGTTCACCAATAGCTGAATAAACATATTGTGTACACCCATGCAATAGAATATAAATCAATAATTTTAAAAAACCCAAATTCCTGATACATAGATGAATCTCAAAAACTATACTATGCAAAAGAATCTACAAAAAAAGTACATACTGTCTAATTCTATTAATATTAAAACTCTAGAAGAGACAAGCCTAATCTTCAGTGACAGAAAGCATATAGGGCAAAAGAGGATTTTTTTTGGAGGGATGGCAATGTTGTATTAATTGTGATCCCACTGGTACTTAGGAGGCTGCGTACAATTGTCAGGTACACTTACAATGGATGCGTTGTAGTGTATTTAGGCTCAGCGGTTTAGCACCGCCTTCAGCCCAGGGTGTGATCCCAGAGTCCCAGGATCGAGTCCCGCATCGGGCTTCCTGCCTGGAGCCTGCTTCTCTCTCTGCCTGTGTCTCTGCCTTTCTCTCTGTGTCTCTCATGAATAAATGAATAAATTTTTTTTTTTTAAGGATACTTCAATAAAGATCATTTAGAGGTAAACTTTTTTCTCTGGATTTCTCTTCTTCCCAAATCAGTTTACTTAAGTTTCCTCCCTTACTCCTATCTCCCCTTATGCTCTATTCCTTTTTGAGGAATATTACATTTGCTCCCTTCCAACATACATTGATACATTGATTCTGATGCCCCCCAGCAACGCCAACTTTTCAAAGCTCCGCCCTTTTGCTGATGTGCACAATCGAAACTGGCTGTGGTCAATAAAGGACCCTTCCTCCTTGCAAAGTAGGGCTGAAGACTAGATATTTAAAAGTTGGTTTTTTTTTTCTCGGCTATATTCAAATAAACTACCTAAAGGTAGTAATAAAGTCATAACTACAACCCGATTTGCCATACTTACCCAGCTTAGTGTCCTTCCACTGCACATACAAGTTGCCTCAGTCAAGACAAATCCCAAGGCTGCCAGCGAAGGAATATTGTGGAACATAGAAATTACAAGGATAAAATAGAAGAAATAGATTCTATTTCTGATAGAATGAACATGTTTCTTGTGCCAGCTGCAACGTAGCATGCAAAAATCCTCTTTTTGTCTTCTAGTTTAACACATAACATTTCAATAAACATCAGGTAAATTTCATATTTTCTCCAGCCGTAGAAGAGGGGGGATGGGGATGCTATTTGCAATCATGGCAGATGTCATGTCACCCAGACACACTGCTTTATAGAGAAACCTAGGTAATTATCACAAGCAAAGAACACACACAAATCAAAGGTCATTTGAGCTGAAATTACCTGATTTAGGAATTTGGTGATGTTCTTGGTTGCTGCTGCTGCTTTTTTGTTAAAATAAAATTAGGAATCAGATGGACAAATTTAAGATATTTCAGGGGTGCATGGGTGGCTCAGTCAGCTAAGCATCCGAACTTTTGATTTTGGCTCAGGTCATGATCTCAGGGTCCTGGCATCAAGCCTGGCAAGGGGCTCCCCACTCAACAATGAGTCTGTTTGTCTCCTTTTCCCTCTGCCCTTCCCCCTGCTTGCACTCTCCCTTTCTCTCTCTCTCTCTCTCTCGTAAATAAATATATCTTTTTAAAATATATTTTAATCACAAATTTTCTCTTTTTGTATATTTTTAAAATTTTTATCTATTTGTTTTAGAGAGAGCAGGCAAGCGAGAGAGAGAACACAAGCAAGGGGGGAGAGGTAGAGGGAAAGAAGCAGACACCCCGAGATCATGACCTGAGCCAAAAGCAGAGTTAACTGACTGAGCCACCCAGGCACCCCTAATCACAAATTTTCTGAAGAGCAATTCACTTATCTTTCTAGTACTGCAAACTACATTCATTCCTCTCCTACATCCTGTCTCTAAGGCAACAGTACTCAGGTGCCATTTTTACAGGTTTTACCTAGTAAATTTCAGCATCAATATAATTTTTGCATTATTGCTGTTGTTTTACCAAATTAGAAAGGTTAATAACACAATATTACAGGCAGGAAACAGGGTAGGATATGCTTCAAAGCACGCAGAAGCAAAATTTACATACATCCAAGTGTTCTTGGCTTTTTGTTCCAAATTACATAGGAAAAAAATCTACTACCAAATTTGAGTAGGAAAACATTCAGAAAAAACATGTCTAATTAATTCTATTGAGGAGCTAAATCTGATAGAACAGCTACTGGTGATAATAAATAAAATTGGATAGTGCATGGCCATAAATATTTTTCCAACAGATATTTTTTTCCTCTTGATCATTGGCAGAGTTGAGGACACACCATCCCCAAAAATGGTATCTTGGCATATTAAATATCTCAAGCTGAAGGGATTTGAGAAACAGCATGTACAGGAAGGACTCTCTGACCCGCCCCTGAAGCAAGTCATAGACCCTCCTGTGTTAAGTGCCTACCCTATTCCCAGAGGAGAGGAGCGTTCTTACCTCCCAAGACAGAGGGGCTCCAAGAAGAATCTGCAGGAATGCCTTGCTAAGTTTCCCCAGGTTATTGCCCTTAGCTCAGATTCTTTACACTATCATTTTATCCAATGTGGTCCCCCTTTTCATCAAATCCACATAAAAACACTCAAGTCTAACAGTTCCTTTGAAGTCTTCATTTCCTTATGAAGATTTCTGAGTCACATAAACATATAATAAATCTGCAAGCTCTTCTCTTGTTAATCTGTCTTTTGTTTTCTTCCCAACTAAGAACTGAAGCTGGGAAGAGGAAAGATATTTTTCCTTCCCTTTATTACCAACTAAGTTAGATTTGAGACTCCCAAAGTTTGGAGATTTAATAATTGTTTTACTGGGATCCCTGGGTGGCGCAGCGGTTTAGCGCCTGCCTTTGACCCAGGGCGCGATCCTGGAGACCCGGGATCGAGTCCCACGTCGGGCTCCTGGTGCCTGGAGCCTGCTTCTCCCTCTGCCTAGGTCTCTGCCTCTCTCTCTCTCTCTCTCTCTCTCTGTGACTATCATAAATAAATAAAAAAAATAAAAGCCAGCTTTAAAAAAAATAATAATTGTTTTACTGTCTGGAGGCTTTGCATTCAAATATTCTGTTGAATTTAAGAATTATTCTAAAGATCAGGACTAATGAACAGATTCTAACAATCTCTCCCCAGCCCTTCTGAGTTCTCCCAGCTACAAGATTAAAGAAGAAAACAACTCAAACTTAACTATCTCTGAAAATAGGACTGGAGAACTTTTTTTTTTTTTTGTAATCAAGAACAACTAAATCCACAAGAAAAAAAAAAAATCAGAGACGCCTGGGTGGCTCAATGGTCAAGTGTCTGTCTTTGGCCCAGGGGTGTGATCCCGGGGATCCTGGGATCAAGTTCTGCATCAGGCTCCCCAGAGAGAGCCTGCTTCTCCCTCTGCCTATGTCTCTGCCTCTCTCTGTGTATCTCTCATGAATAAATAAATAAAATCTCTCCAAAAAAATCAGTTGTAAGCCACCCTGTTTTGTTTTTCTGTTTTTTTAAAGTAATTTTATTTTTAAGAGAAAGATACCAAATCTCCTACTTACCTGCTTTGTATGTGAATAACAAGAACTATAAAGCTTATATATGAGTTAAAATACATTTTGTTTTTCTGTTAAGTCAGTTACAACAGAGACACAATAGCGGGTGTGGGAAGACAAGAGAAGGTAGATGCAAGGATCTACAAGGACCACACAGAGAGAAAACATGACCCAGAACACAGCAGGGATCCTGTTCAGACTTTCATCGAGCAATTGTCCTTTCCTCTCCACAACTGCTGCTCAACCTGGTGTTTCCCTCCAGACTCCTAAAATCCTTGTTTTTGCATAGATATCAGTATTGCTAGAATCTAAAAACACTTGAGTGTGACTGTGATTCTGCTCACTGGAGCTATGAAATTTCCATCTATAGCACCTCTCACTCCACCTGCCCAAGGGCTTTAAACCACTTTTAAACCTCACCTTTCAGGATTTGGTAAATGAGGAAGTCCAAAAGCTACCAAGACTCCAGATCAAGTCCTAGGCAACAGTGTAAGGCGGACAAGGAAAGTCTTGGTTCCTTTCCTCTGTGCTGTTGACACATGCTGAGGAGGGATGGAGGGCACAGCACTTTCACTGCTAGTTAGGCAGCCAAGAAAAATGAGAAAAAGAATTTTCACAGGAGTGTTTAGAACAGCGTTACTCATTATAGCCAAAAGGTGCAAACAACCCTAATATCCAACCAGGCAAGGGTGGATGAAACAAAGGTGGTATATGCATATTATTTGGCCATAAGAAGGAATGAGATCCTGACACATGCTACACCGTGGGTGGACCCTGAGGACATCATACTAAATGAAGGAAGCCAGTTAGAAAAGACCACTTATTATACAATCCCATTTATGTGAAATGTCCAGATCAGGCAAATCTATGCAGACACAAAGCAGATTTATGATTGCTTCCAGCTAGGGGTAGATGGATCGATAGGAAGGTGATAGCTAAAAGATATGAGATTTCTTTTCGAGTGTTCTAAATTGACTCCAGTGGTGATGGTTGCCACATCTCTGAATATACTAAAAATCATTTGATTGTACACTTTAAATGCATAAATTGTATGGTATGTGAATTACGGATCAATAAACTGTTAAAAAAAAAAAAGAATAAAAGAAGAAGAAATGGGCCTTTGAAGATCAGAACAAATCACCAATGCCTCATGCATTGGAGATCCTGAAAAAAGCTGAACTACATTAACTTCAAGCTCAAAAAAATAAGCATCTGGCATAGATAGTTATATTAAAAGAAAAAGCATCAATCTGAATCCTAAACACACCCTTCCTTTTCAAAGATCTGTCACTTAAAATGTCACACCTCTGTAGGTTACTTCCTCACCAGATAGGCTGAACCCAAACCCAGTATGGACAGCAAAGTAGGTAGGTATTGCATAACATAAACATTTCACACCATCCCCTCAACGACATTATAAATGCCATTATTTGCATCTGTAAAATGAGGACCTAACACTTATAAAATTAGCTTGAGAATTAAATAAAATTATGTATGAAAATGCTTAGCAAAGTACCTGCATCAGAGTAAGTCCTCAGTAGATGGTTATTGTAACTATTATCACCTCCTCCAAGAAAACTCTTGAAAACATCCTTACTCATGAATCTGCCTATCCAAACAAGAACCAAATATCAAATTGTATGCATTTACAATCTTTCAATCTCTTCCACTTTCTGACTTGAAGTGATTTATTTAAGCACAATAGTTAACAAAAAGTCACTTACTTAAAATTGGCTGATGATAAAAAGAGAAATAAGACATGTAATGCTTTACTAAACAAATTACTTTCTTTGGCTTGAAGTGCAAAAAGAAATCCAATTCTACAATTTATCTAGATAGCTAAGGAGCTGTTCAGTATTTGTGACATCGTCATGTTAACCTCATTGTGCGGCCACAGCTACACAAAATCCTCTTTTTAAAATTCTATGCAAGGGCTCCTGGCTGGCTCAGTCAGAAGAACATGTGACCCTTGATCTCAGGATTGTGAGTTCGAGCAGCCCCACATTGGGTATAGAGATTACTTAAATAAAGAAACTTTAAAATAAATAAATAAAATAAAATTCTACACAAATTGCAAGTAGTAAAGTATTGGTTTTATAAATGAGGAAAGGATACAAGACGGAAAGAGCTTTGCCTTACTACACACACCACCAGCCTTGAATGTTTTACTTCAAAAGCATATTTCAAAATATTTTTAAAAAGAGAGAGAGAAATAATGAAAGTCAGGGAAGTGTTTTTTATGTGGAGTCTGCAGAAGAGTATTACTATTGCTACCATAGCAACCGGATCACGAGATGGTTTTGCAAAGGAAGTGTCTCTCCAGACCAGCTGCCAAAGTGAAGGATAGCAACTGCATTGCTACTCTGTTCTCTTTGCACCTCCCTCACTTATGTTTTTCCAAAATGGTTCCAGAACATTGATTTCAATTTCTTGGAACCTCAGTTATGACCCTCTCCCTGTTCCTCTTTATCCCATAATCAACTCTCTTACTCAACAAAATTCAGCTTAACTCAGTTCTCCCCCTCCAAACCCTACTTTGTAGAAGGTGGTGATTGATCATGCAATAAAGCAAAGACTGCCATTGGACTTGGAGGCAGCCCTTTTGTACCTTAATAGTTAAAATACAATCCATTCCCAGTTTTAGTTTTAAGGCACTGCTGGCAATCATTGAAACTGAAACCAGTTCTTGGAGAATGGAATTAGTGAAGACAAGTGGCTAAGGGCTTAGCCACTACAGTTATATACACTTGATGCCAAAGGGCAAGTATCCCCTATACCACCTCTCCTTGCTCCTACCCTCCATTGCAAAACACTCTGAGCCAGAGATTTTTATGCGAGGTTTCATTGAGGAACTCCACCCATAAGAGGAAAGGGGAAGGAGGATAGGGCATAGGGAGAAGTTCAATTGCAATTTATCCCCAATAGAGGCCTCAGCTGACCCTACAGGGAGCAGTGAAGTTGTCATGGCCCTTGCTTGAAGGTCCACTTACCTGTGCCTCTCTTTGCCAGAAATGTGAATTGACCAGAACAGAGATTTGCAGCTCGAAGGAGGCCATTTGGATTGTAGGACCTCAGAGGTCCCCGAGTTTCCTTGCTCCTGTAAAATAAACTCACCAGGAGGCTGCAGATAATTCTGGCTTACGTGAGTGTGCAGTAACACTGAAAAACGTCTATCTCAAACAGTGTCCAAGTGTTCAGTATCTTCAACAAGAATATCTGGGGATCCCTGGGTGGCTCAGCGGTTTGGCGCCTGCCTTTGATCCAGGGCGCAGTCCTGGAGTCCCGGAATCAAGTCCCACATCAGGCTCCCGGCATGGAGCCTGCTTCTCCCTCTGCCTGTGTCTCTGCCTCTCTCTCTCTCTCTCTCTCTCTCTCTGTCTATCATGAATAAATAAATAAATCTTTAAAAAAAAAAAAAAAAAAACAGGATATCTGCATTCCCTGCAAATAGCTCCAAAAGCTATTCCAGACTTCTGTCAAGCACTTCAGAACTTAATGATAAAGTTGTAAAAAATTATGTAAACGGATTCTTCCAGAGAGTGTCCCTAAAGCCTGGATCTCCCTGTGCCTACAACATGATTGGGAACAATGAATAATAAATAAAGATGAAATTTTTACACTCCACTCACATTGGTCTTTTTTGATATTGCTTCCTGCAATATTTGTGTCAGAATTTTATATTTGCAAAACTGGCTATAATTTTCCCTAAATACAGGTATGTGAACAAAAGGGCAGTTGCTCACATGCTGACTCAAATTGTTCTATACACAAATACTGTTAATACAGCAAAGTTATCCTAGTACCTGGATTCTTTTCAAAACTTTAAGCCAAATCCCTTATGAAAACCATAGCAGTAAAAAAACAGTGCACTTTTTAAAAAAATGCTGCATATAAAATGTTTGAGAAATTTCATTTTATTTCACATATGCAAACACAAAATTTGGGTGAATACAGAAGTCAGAAATAATTTTTGTAGATAACCATTATACTTCTTTACTCTGTTTTAGTGCCAGTGCATATTCTACAAAAGAAAATGGTTTCATAAATTAATATAATTTAAAAGTAAATGCCAATGTTTTTATTTTAAAAATTAATTTTATGTAATGAAATCTAAAAAAAAGGTGTTGTTGGACAATTTTTAATGCAGCAAGTTGGTCTGGGATAATAGTTTTCGGGTTCATTTTCCATTGCCATGGAACAAATTACCACCAACTCAGCGGCTTAAAATAACACCAGTTTATTAGCTCACTATTCCATAGATGGGCAGGTTGGGTGAGCTTGGCTAAGTCTTCTGCTTAAGGTCTCACATGGCTGAATTCAAGATGACAGTCAGGCTAGACTCTTATCTGGAGTTTGTTCAGCTGTAGAACAAAGGTCCTCATTTGCCTGCTGGCTGTTGGCCAGGGGGTCGCTCTCTGTCTTGGAACAGTCTCCAACCCATGTACGTGGCTCTCTCCATCTTCAAGGCCACCAAATGCAGCTGAATCCTCTTCCTGCTTCTTCTCTTTCTGACTTCGTCTTCTCCTACCAGCTGATGAAAAGGCTTTAAAGGGCTCATGCGAGGTAAGGTCCACCCAGATAATCACTCAGATTTTGTTAACCTTAATTACATGTGCAAAATATGCCATATAACATAACATAATGGTGGAAGTAAAACCAGCAGAAGGTCATGGGCCATCCTAGAACTCTGCCTGCCACAGCCATGTAAAGGACCAAACAGACCAGAGTACTGACATGTACTGTCTCCGACACACTGGCCTCCTTTTTGGTACCAGGAGGCCTGATAGGTAGCTGATCACTGGAAGGATTGACCATAATGCATCTACTCATAGTCCCAAGAAAGTATTTTGGGGGGAGCAGAACGTTGTTGGGGTTTACCAGACACTCCTGCAGACAGAGGTATGATAACACAGAAGTCTGGGTCACTGAGACAGAGACCACTGACTTGTCACTATAGGATAGCATCTCTTTAGTGAACATCAGAGGGTAGAGGCACTTGTACTAAATCCTGACTCACTCACTGGTGCCAAATAGCAGGGAATTTTGCCTCACCAGCACTTCTTCCCTGATGGCTCATCTGGATCATGAGGATCCCCTATAGCACTTATTGGTTAGGGAAATTCAAGTATATAACACATCAGTTCCTCCCATACATTCAAATGTACCTGTAACGACAGTACGCTGATTTGCCCCAAAGTCCCCACCCATGAGTTCATGTTAGCCTCCTTTTCCTGGTGAGATCCCTCCCCAAATCCCATCAGACAAATTCTAGTGCCCTTCTTCTTTTTTTTTTTTAAGACTTTATTTATTTATTTGACAGAAAGAGAAAGAGCACAAGCAGAGGGAGATGTAGGTGGAGGGAGTGGGAGAAGCAGGCTCCTCACTGAGCAGAGAGCCTGATACAAGGCTCAATCCCAGGACCCTGGGATAATGACCTGAGCCAAAAGCAGAGGCTTAACCACTGAGCCCCCCAGGTGTCCTTCCAAGTGCCCTTCTCTCTAAAGATACGATGGTTACTTGGGCGCCTATATTCAACAGAGCCACAGGAGTTTGAGGCACTCTCCACCCCACCACCAAAGTTCCCCAGAATACTCAGATGGCTGTATATGACCTCTGTTCTCCTTGAGGACAGGGAGAACCTAGCCCTACCTATAATCACTTTTTTTCCTTAAAGCAGCTGAAAGCCAGGAAGAGGAAGATGAAGGGATCAGAAGGTACAAGAGGAGAGAGCTGCCTTGGCCAGTAAGCGAGGCACGTTTCTTTTCATTTTCAAGTGGCTGCCTCCTCAACTTCAACTAAACAACTCTCGATTTGGGCCCACCCAAAATTCTATGTCCTCATTGCCGACACCATTTATTTTAGTGCTGAGAACCCTTTGACTCAGCAGCCACCCACATTGCTTCTGGCTGGGATTACAGGGTATGATAATATCCCTTCCCCCACCTTACACCTGTCAGTGTGGGTACTACCAAAAGAAAAAGAAAGAGTAATTTTGGGTGAGGATATGGAGAAACTGAAAGCCTTGTATGCTGTTGGTGGTGATGCAAAATGGTGCAGCTGCTACAGAAAACAATAGGGAGGTTCCTCAAAACATTAATGTAGAAGTGCCATCTGATCTAACAGTCCTACTTCTGGACATTTATTTAAAGGAATTGAAATCAGGAGCTTGAAAAGACATTAGCACTCTTATGTTCATTGAAGCTCTTCACAATTGTCAAGATGTATTAACAACTTAAATATCCATCTACAGATGAATGGACAAAGAAAATGGCATATATTCATATGATGGAATATTATTTGGCCTTAAAAAATAAAGAAATTCTGTAGTGTGTGACAATATGATGAACCTTGAGGACATTATGTTACGTGAAATAAGCCGGTCACAGAAGGACAAATACTGCATGAGTCCACTTACATGAGGGACCTAAAATTGTCAAATTCGTAGAATCATGCCAAGAGTCAAATGGTTTCCAGGGGCTGAGAGGAAGGAAAAATGGGGAGTTATTAGTGAACAGGTACAAAGTTTTGATTGAGCAAGATGAATAAGTTGTAGATATCTGCTATACAACATTGTACTTAGAGTTAACGATACTGTTAACGATACTAAAGTTAACAATTAAGAATTCGTTAAGAGGGTAGATCATTCCTGCTACAATGAAATATTTTTTTTTAAAGACTAGAAGGAGGAGGAGGAGGAAGGGGGGATTTTCTTTTTAACCAGGATAAATAGAGACGTGGAATAACATAAGGATTATGAACCTAGACTCTAGAGAGACACCTTCCTGGGTTTGAATGCTGGAGTTTCCATCCTATTAGCTGTGTGACCTTGGACAAGTTACTTAGCAGCTCTGTAACTCCATTTCTCCAGCTATGAAATGGGGAGATAGTATCTTGTCACAGGGGCTATGAGGATTAAAGGATTCAATCCATGGAGAGAGTTAGCAAGGCCTTGCACTCAATAAATGTTAGTTACGACTAAAGGAATTACTGAATGAGTAATTTAAACAATAACTCCTATGGGCTGTGGAAATCAATTAAGTATTTCTTCCCAAAGAGACAGAACATTTGTACAAGTATAGTTCTATTCTTTATTTTCTTTTGCTGGCCAAATAACAGTAACGATGGATAGAAGTATATGTTTTTTTAATAGGAAGGAAGAGGGCTTAGGTTGATTGACTACTGTTTGCCAGGCATACTGTAGCTACTTCTACATATGTTGATTGTTTCACCTTATTCTCACAACAAGCTAGCAAATTGGGCATTTTATCACCATTTTTCTGTTGGATATAACTTGTCCAAAGTTGAGTAATTTGTTTCCAACCTTGCCTAGCAAGGTCTGTGAATTCAGACCCAGCTACCACACGCAATCTATCAACACAGATGTCCACAAATTTGCTCTGTATGTAGCCACCTGATTTTATCAATGAATAGGATGAGTTGAAATCATTATTTTCGGAGGAATTCAGGGCCAGTAAGAGTTAAATTATTTATTGGCTCTGCCAGACTGTATGGTTTCCTATTTAAACACGGCACTGGTCTAGGTATAATACTCTAAATGACCAAATCTTTGGCCTAATTATTAAAGGACATATCTTACAAGAAAGTAAAGTTATAAAAGAAAAAAAATCACTGGGATTTGAAGGATAAATTGATGCCTAAGAAAAGAGGGGATGGAGTTA
Organism: Canis aureus; assembly: GCF_053574225.1. Lineage (NCBI taxonomy): Eukaryota > Metazoa > Chordata > Mammalia > Carnivora > Canidae > Canis > Canis aureus. Next base: position 5,869,887 of record NC_135616.1, on the reverse strand, counting down.
ATAGGGCAATAATTTTGGAAAATATAGCAACCAAGAAATGCACTTTCACTATTACTGAGTTTAATTTTAGTCAATATTCTCTTGGTACATACAGGCATGAACCACCAGCTACGAGTGAAATCTACCTCTTCTCTGTCATTTGGAAGATATCTTGAAGCTTCACTGGAGAACAGTGCTTTAAATCTTCAGAAACAGAAGATTCAGTGTCAGAAAAGTACATCAAGTAAATAAAAGAAAATGTCCTATATTATTTTTGCCATGAATTTACCCTTAGCAAATTATTAATGTTGTACTGAAGAGGCTTGGGATACATTTCACTTATTTGCTTATGTAACTTTTACTCACTATTTTCATTGGTGGTGAGTAAAGGAAAAAATGGAGGTAAGAACACGATGACCTTTCCATTTTGTTCTAACGCAGAAAACAGGAAGAGTGAGCACTGCCATCTTTTGGTTACACAATATAATAATTGAAATCATTACACTTAACAGCCAGAAGAATGCTGTTAGTCATCACCAAGCAAACAGAAACAGTTACTTACCCAGCATGAGTCAATTCTTTGGATTGTTTCCTTATAACATCTTTCTTCTAGAAAGTAATCACAAAGTTTCCAAAATCTAAATTTTCTTTTAATAATAGACGCAGAGAGAAAGGTTGATGGGTTGTCTAGATTCTCTTAAAGACTACTGACAGTTCTAATTATATTTGATAATTCTAAAGCATTCAGAGTAGACAAAGAGAAGTGGAGAACTTTTTGTGTGTAATTATTGAAGCCAATTTCACAATTGCCCCAGGGGCCAAGAACCTGAACAAAAGGCTGGACTTTCTTCAATGAGGAAATGCCATGGCAGAGGCTTCCAGAGAGCTAGCACTCCAGCGTCATCTACACCAAGCAAGAGAAAAGAGGTAGTAGATCTGGACAGGGCACAGGCACATTGCAGGAACGTTTTATGTTCTAGGGAAACACTGTGCTACTTTGGAAGGAAGCTCTGAGAAGTTTGTCAAAGAGTATTGTCTGGGACCGGCCTCTCAGCTGCCTCAGCATCAGAAAAGCCATAAGACACAGTTGATACACGATGTGTGTTTTACCAACAGTAGTCCTGGAGAAAAGACTTGGAGCAAGTAAAGGCATTTATGTTGAAGAGGAAACTTCTGAATTTGAAGAAGAGAGGAATTTGTAAAAGAAATACAATCCCCTCAGATCATGTGTGGATCCAGAAAGGAAGATATCAAGATAAGTTTTTTATTTTTATTTTTTTAAGATTTTATTTATTTATTCATGAGAGACACACAGAGAGAGGCAGAGACATAGGCAGAGGGAGAAGCAGTCTCCCTTTGGGGACCCCAATGTGGGACTCAATCCCAGGACCCCAGGACCATGACCTGAGCCAAAGGCAGACGCTCAACCACTGAGCCACCCAAGGGTCCCCAAGATAAGTTTTTTAAAAGGCTTATCAGACTGCCAGAAAATAGACTATAAAACCCAAATGAGGATTTTTGGAATGTTAGGGATAAATAGGGAAATATGGAAATATCATACCAATAGAGTGAAAGGAAGTTACCTGAATTTGACCTTTTTTTTTAGATATCCTCAGGTCTATCCTGATATGTTCCCCTTTTGCTGTAGAGATACGTATCACTATTCCATGTATACTAACATGTTTTTGGAGGTAAGATTGGAATCTAATTCCTCTTGTTAAAAAACAAAACATTTCGATAGGGTACCAGAGAGTAGACTGGGTAGGGGGGACGTGGCTTCCAGTCTCCTCACTAAGTAGCCAGATGCCCTGAAGTCACCCAGTCTCCCTGAGCCTTGGTTTCCTAAATCTATAAAATAAGTTCCTTCGATTCTATCATTGCTTCTCAAGGGGGGCTCTGCGGACTCCTCTGCAGCTATAGATTACATTCAAAGAACCCTTGCTTCTCCGATTTGAGAAATATCAGATAAGATCATTTCTAATGGCCTTTGCTCTAAAATTCTGAGAGAAAAGAAAATCTTTTTCCTTCACTAAATTCCTCAGGACCTAGAGGAGGAAGAAAAGCCAACACGCTTGTATCTTTTTCCCTTCTGTGTTCCTTCTCCCTTTCAATAACAGGCAGTTATTCTTTCATTCTAAATTTCTAGAGCAGTGTTTTCCGAAAGAAGGACATCTAACTTAACATTTTAGAGTGGTCACATTTTTAAAAGAAAAAAAGAGACAGATGAGGTCAATTTTAATATTATACTAAATATTATAATATTTAATTTTAATTTTTATATTTTATTTTATCCAATATATCCTAAATATTATCACTTTGACATGTCAGCATTGTAAAAATTAATGAGATGTTTCGTTTTTTGTTTTGTTTTGTTTTGTCATTGTAAGTCTTTGGGATCCCATGTGGCTTTCACATTTACAACACAGCCCAATTCAAGCCGGCCCCACTGAGAGTGCTCAATAGTCACACATGGCTGATATTGGAGGATCCTATGTTCCAAGAGTGGACAATAAATGATTAGAGCCCTCCTGGTGGAAAGCTAATGCTCCCCTGTCCATGTTTTCATGTGTTCTGAAAAATAGCCCTGTTGGCTTACCCAACCCCAGAACTAGAGAAGGTCTAGAAATGACAGAAAAGACTAAGAATCTGAAAGAACACCTCTCCACTCACAACTCCCCAGCAGAAACCCTTCCTTCCTTGAGCCATCAGTCCAATCCTTCCCAGAACACTTGAAAAGGGCTATTTCTTTCCCTTCTTACCTTAATGCTACTTCTCCACAACAAAACTGAAAGTGTTTTTCTCAACAAACCATTCCCCAGGGAAGCAAGTAATTATCTCTCTATCTTTGGATTCAGGCAGATAGTGATTACCCACAAAATCCCTGCTGTAGACACAATAAGCATTTATATTTGTGTTCTTCATTTTTTTAAATGATGCGGAAACTTTCATTAACTCATCAACTCTATTGCAGGAGAACTAATTCAGAGACATTTGCAATTAATGTATTTTTTGTTGTACAACATGATGGCAGAAGAAGATAGAAATGACTAGAATCTAATTTGGACATCAGTGATCTGGATTTCAGCTTGGGACATTATGCCTGTCCTTTTATATAAAGACCTGGAATACTGAGTAAAATAAGTAAGCAAGAAACTTAGAAATTGAGATGAGGTAGGCTATTTTACATGGGAGAAGATAAAGGGTTTTTTTGTTTTTTGTTTTTTGTTTTTGGGTGTTTTGTTTTTTTGGTTTTTTTGTTTGTTTGTTTGTTTGTTTGTTTGGTGCTTGGTTGGTTTTTTGGTTGTTGTTGTTGTTTGGTTTTTTTGCATTTGGCCAACACACAAAGTAAAACAAAAGTTTCATACGTGTATAGGAGTCAGAGCTGCCTACTTCTCATCAAAGTGGTTTCTGACATCTCTAAATACCATCATTTTCCACTTTCTTTTCTATTTGGGATGGCAGCATAGTTCAGAAGGGTAAAGACAAGCAATAGATTCAAATATTTATTATTTTATTAAGGCAGAAACATGAGCTGTCTAAAGAGATCTGCATGAGCTTGTTTATGTATCCTTTATCACAATGTGCCTTTCTAGTCCTCTCCTTCATCCCTCTAAGAACAGATTTTTGCCAACCAGAAGGCATGGGGTAGCTAAAAGGGAACACTGGATAAACCACTAAGGAAATTGCTGGCAGGAAAATAAAATTTCACTGTACCTCACTCAAACCTACAACATCAATTCATCTGTACGCTTTTGGTGTTAATGGCTCCAGATGGTCTGGTTCCAGATCACCATGTTTCCCTCCCTTTTTCATCATTGATACCTACTCTCAAAAGATGAGCCTTAATAGAAGGAAGAGGGATGACACGGCACATAGTATAAAGACTAGATTTACAATATTGCATAAAGTCGGTACATTACTAAATGAGGACTGTACACTTTGGAAAAGCTGACATTTACTGAAATTATGGCCCCCTCCACTGTTCCTTTAGACAGTCAGGGACTCTTCTAGGTCTTTGCACCTGCTCCCCTACCCCAGCACAGCACTTGATATGGGTATCTCCTGGCGGGTTCAGTTCCACAAGGGAGAGAGGTGGTCTCAAGGGCAATGAATGTGAATGGGGAAGGTTCAACACCCCAGGGGCTTAGCCAGTCTTGAGTTTCTTTAAAATAAATGCAAACAAATTCTCTTCATAAACATAAAAGTGCTGCGTTTTTCGTGACCAGACTACCTGTCCAACCCTAGGCAGAAATGGGCAGAAGTTTTTCTTTTCAGCAGCCGTGATCTGCAGCCTTTACCCTAAAAATGACCTTTCTACCTGTCCCCATCCTTTACCCAGCCCTAAGAAATTGTAGAAAGGACTCTCATTTACTATACGATGATGAAAGGAGTATAAAGAAATTGAAAATTAGCCCAAACCCTTCAGTTCCACATAATCAGTTTTCTTCATTTTTGCCCCATCAAGCACTTCATCCAGAAGTACACTCCATAGGAGGAAATAGAGTCCTGGGAAATAGAGCCCGGGATATCTGCCCTGATCCTCTCTGTGTTTCACTGAACCTACCTCTCCATCCCAGCACGGGCTTCACACAACTCCTTTGAGGGAGATGAGGACCATCAAGAAATGTGAAGGGTCTGAAATTTTACCCAACTTACACACTAGCAAGTTACCCTGTTCCTGTGTCCTGGATCCTAGTGGAGACACGAGACTCCTGGGTCAGAGACAAAGGACTTCCTTACTATCAACAGAGTAAGCAACACTAGCACCTTTGCTTTAGTTCCTTTGCCCACACGTAACACAGGGATTGCGCATGGTCCCACATGACACCTGTATGTGCGGTAGGTTGCCTTGCAGAACACGGAGTCAAGGTCCCAGCCTTTGAGTCAGCAACAGACAAGCCATTCTCCCTCTGCCATGACCTACTTAAAGTGACTAACTAGACAAACTGCTCTGTATCAGGAGTTGCATCAACCTAACAATGAGGTGCACTCAGCAGGAGCACTCAGGGGTGTTCAGGGCCCATGGCAGACTGCCTCTCCAGACAGAGCCCTATGTACATTTTAGAATTCCAAACTTTCCTTCAGAATCACCTTAATCCAAAACCCCACAACACTGAGCACTAAGAGCCCTGGGCCAGCTGTTGATGACTGCCTCAAATGTTGTATTTGGTTCTAAAGAACAGTGGGATTATGGGTATAAATCTCTCTCTCTCTCTCTCTCTCTCTCTCTCTTTTTCATTTTAAGTAAACTCTATGCCACACACAGGCTCAAACTCATGACCTCAAGATCAAGAGTCACATGCTCTTCCAACTGAGCCAGCCAGGCGCCCTTGTCTCCTTATGCTTAAACAAAAACACTCAAACCCTCACCTCACCTCCACCATAGTTTCAGTTCCCGCCAGACTCTTATGAAAACTTTCAGTTCCTGATAGACTGTCATACTGAAAAAGAGGGATGCCTGGGTGGCTCAGTAGTTGAGCGCCTGCCTCCGGCCCAGCATGTGATCCTGGAGTCCTGGGATCGAGTCCCACATCGGGCTCCCTGCATGGAGCCTGCTTCTCCCTCTGCCTATGTCTCTGCCTCTCTTGTGTCTCTTATGAATAAATAAATAAAATCTTTAAAAAAAAACTGAAAAAGAAATACCATCAGCTCTTCAAGTTGGAGGGAGAATTCAACATAAAAAAGAAAGATGCTCATAATAAGGAACTTAAACTCAATACACCTAAAACCAAACTCCTGGACTTCCCACACAGTACACCTGCTCCTCTTGTGCCCCCTAGAACACAACTCCGTCCTCCAGCCATGCAGACCAATGGCCCGGGGGTGGTGCTCGCCTCCTCTCACTCTCCCATTTCACAGCCTGCTCAGTGATCCAGAACCTGATGTGGGCACTCTCTCCATGGTGAAGCTGCCAGTTTCTTTTTTTCTTTTTTTTTTTTTTTTTAAGATTTTATTTATTTATTCATGAGAGACATAGAGAGAGAGGCAGAGACACAGGCAGAGGGAGAAGCAGGCTCCCCGCAGGGAGCCCGACGTGGGACTCAATCCTGAGTCTCCAGGATCAGCCCTGGGCCGAAGTCGGTGCTAAACCGCTAAGCCACCAGGGCTGCCCAAGCTGCCAGTTTCTAGCTTGGATTCCTACAATAGTCTGCTCACTGTCTTTGCTACTTTAGTTTGCTTCCTTATACTGATTCTCAGTCTAGCACAAGGATCCTTTCAACTTGAAAAGCCAGATCATGTCACTCTTCTGCGCAAAATCCCCCACAGACTCCCAGCTCATTCAGAATAAAAGGCCAAGTTCTTACAGGTCCTACCCAATCTGCAAACGCCATTTAACCTTTCTAACCAAGATCCTCCTCTGCTCTAACTGCCTCACACCAATCGCTCTGCACGCCACACCTGCTCCTGGAACATATCCAGTCTTTCCAGGCCAGGGTACTTGCTCTGCTGTTCCCTCTGCCGGGTGCTCCTCCCCAAGGTTCAAAGGACTTGCCCCTGATCTTCCTTCAGGTCTTTGCTCTAAGTCAACAAGTATTTATCATCTGCCTTTTCAGTTTGCGGTCCAAGGGGGAGAGAACCCAATCAACAGATGCTTAAAATACAGTGAGTTTCAGGCCACATTTGGGGAAGTGTAGGGCATTATAGGGTCAAAAAGGAGGATTAGACTGTTGGAAAGAATTTCCAGGGACGCCTGGGTGGCTCAGTGGTTGAACACCTCTCTTCGGCCCAGGGCAGGGCGTGATCCTAGAGTCCCAGGATCGAGTCCCACATGGGGCTCCCTGCATAGAGCCTGCTTCTCTCTCTGCCTGTGTCTCTGCCTCTCTCTCTCTCTCTCTGTCTTCATGAATAAATAAATAAAATCTTTAAAAAAATAAAAATAAATTAAAAAAATAATTTCCAACAAAAGATGGAAATTCTTTTAAAAATAAGAACGCTGTGGCACCCTATGTCCCAGGGTGGCATATCCAACATCCTATCCCACCCAAGGAGTTATTTTTTTTAAGATTTTAAAAAAGATTTTATTTATTTATTTGACAGAGAAAGAGAGAGCACAAGCAGGGGGAGCAGTAGGCAGAGGGAGAGGGAGAAGCAGGCTCCCTACCGAGTAGGGAGCCCAATGTGGGGCTCTATTCCAGGACCCTGAGATCATAACCTGAGCTGAAGGCAGATGCTCAACCCCCGAGCCACCTAGGTGCCCCTACTTGTTTATTTTAAAGAGAGAGAGTGTGTGTGTGTGTGTGTGTGTGTGGAGGGGGAGGGGGAGAATCTCAAGCAAACTCACCACTGAGCGTGGAGCCTGATGTGGGCCTTGATCTCATGACCCTAAGATCATGACCTGAGCCAAAATCAGGAGTTGGACACTTAACTGACTGAGCCACTCAGGCATCCCATCATCCAAGGAGTTCTTATGTTTTTGTTTTAATTGTGATTCTACATAAATGTGTCCGTTGCTGCCTTGAAAGGTAACATAAAATGATAGAACATTTACGTATCAAAAGTGATAAACCAGGAATCAACTAAAACAATGCTAACTCAATTAAAAATTTGTAAAGCAATTTAAAATTATTTTGTAGTGTTTTGTATACTTTTTATACTGAATTTAAGTATCTTTAAAACTTTACCAAACAATATACTCATATTATGCCAATTTTCCTCTAATTATTGTCAACATGGATATAATGTTTCGTGAAATTGTAACTGGGTAGATCTACATACTTTTTAAAGTCTGTCCCTTTTCATGGCCTATCTCTTCATTTGCACATACACCTTCATCCTATGGGCTGTGTGGCTTTCCCACACGCTTTCATTCTTCCTACTTTTCTGGTTTTGTCTGCAGTTTTCTTCCTCCAAACAGCATTGGTTCAAATAAGCCATCACATGGAAGCTTGCTTCATAGGCTCAAGATCACAAAATCAGCATCTCTCATCAGTTTCCCTCAGTATCTTCCACCTCCTTCTTCTTCCTCCTTTTGCCTCCAGTTCCTAGAGGTTTGTTGTTTTTGTTGGGGTTTTTTGTTGTTGTTGTTGTTGTTGTTGTTGTTGTTGTTATTTCTTCTCCCTCCCTTTTTTTTAAAGATTTTTTTTTTAAGATTTTATTTATTTATTCATGAGACACACACACACACAGAGGCAGAGACAAGGCAGAGGGAGAAGCTGGCTCAAGGAGCCCGATGCGGGACTCCATCCCAGGACTCTAGAATCACGCCCTGGGCCGAAGGCAGGCGCCAAACCACTGAGCCACCCAGGGATCCCTCCCCCTCCTTTTTTTTTTTTTTTAAACCAGGAGTAGATGACATAAGCAACTTTCTGTTTATGTTCCTAAAGATGATGGAGCTTTGCCTGTGTGCCCTCGCCCTGGGCCAACCTACTCTTCAGCCACCTTCCTCTCCCGCCAGGCCCAGAGGAAGCAGGAATCCCAAAACAGAACCCCCTTCAGGTTCACAAAAAAACAATGGCTAATAGCTAATATGTATGAAGTCCTGACATTCTGCATATACTCTGTAATTTGGTCTCCCTCACACCACCAGGACACAGGCACAAATGCAAAAACACCAGGCTCCGGACAAGCAAACATCTTGTGCACAGTGACTTGGGTATCAGCTGGTGGAACAATTGTTTTTTTCCTATCAAGGGTAAAAATTTTCTTTTTGAGGAACTTGATACTGCACATTTTCAAAGAAAATCACATAAGAAAACAAAAATGGTATCTTCCTTCATCCTAGAAATAAATAAGAAGGGCATGACATTGCTTTTTAAATCACGACACTTGGCACTTCAGCACTAGCATTCCAAATGAACAGAAAAGGGGGAAAAAAAACCTTTTACTATATGTTTTAGGTTTCTTTGGTTGGGATTCTCCCTATATGTTAATTGATGTTCCTTCTTTCAAATCATATTTCCCAAACAGTTAACACCAGGAAAAAATATAAGCCTAGTGGCTGCTCTCTTGTCTTCCATGCAGGCATTCCCGGGATCTTGGCTTGCTAGAAAAATCTGCTGACATTTTTCCTTTTCTACTTGTTTGTTTCTTAAGGAATAATAGTAAACTTTCAAACATCCACATCTTGGTGAGTCTTCTACTTTATTGCTTGGATGTTCCTTTGGTGCTGGTAAGGCCATGGTCTGCTTTTTGCTTTGTTTTATTTTTTTGAACGGTTGTTAATTTTTTAGGTCACCTGCTGCTGGTGAAGTTGCCTGGGTAGTCTGTGTTGCTGAAACTAAACTCCAACCGCCACACAACACTGGTCAGGGGAGCTGACGGGGTGACAAAGCGGTGAGCAAAATTATACCCATCACAAAAATTCATTAGGAATTGCTGATTTGCAGAATACTGATGGTATTTGGCCCTTGTCTTCAAGGGAAGGTAATAGGGTTACTTTCAGAATGGCTCCTTTCCCAGTCTCCTTGGTTTTGCTATGGGGTGAGCCCCATCCACTCTCGTTTGAGTGGAATGCTCAGTGAAGCTCCTCAGAATTAGGTCCCAGGATGAGTCAACTCGTGTCACTGATGAACACAGGAGTGAGATTCTCAGCAACATAAAGGAACTGCCTCCTTCCTTCTGCTCCCTTGCCACCTCCATCATCCCCCCGACCCAGGACCATGCTTCTTTTTGTCTCAGCAGCCACTTGAGGACAGCAGAGTCTACAGGATTCTTCCCTGGTCTCTGGGTTTTCTTCCTAAGAAAGGCCTTTCTCTAACTGGTCCCAAAGTTTCGTCTCCTCAAATTCAAGCTAACTTTGGACTGAAATGCCTGGGGTTTATTCTCCTTCCCCTACACCAGCCCCACCACAGAAGTTGTTATGGCTCTGCCTTCTAGAAAACCAGAACCTGCCCTTGTCTCCTCCTTCTATCCTTTTCAGTTTGTCCAAAATATCCATCCAAGTTATTCTGGTTGAGTCTCAGCACCTTCATTGAGTCTCAGTGCCTCTTTGCTACTATAAAGTTGGCATCTGGGCGACCACAATGGCAGGTGCCACTGTTGGGGAATCCATCAGCCTTACGTAGGAGCTTCCAACACCAGCTGCTACTTCCTGTTTGAAAGCTCAAGCCCCGAGTAGACCCACCAGTAAGTCAGTTTCCAGACAGAGGGACTTTTCTAGTTCTCAGTTCATTTGCACAACAGAGATGACACTAAACCCCCCTGGGCGCACAGGCTCCTCCCAGGCCAGGCAACTCTGCCAATCACCTGGCTCCTCCCCTGGCTCTTGCTGATGATTCAACTGTGGGTTACGCACCTGCCCCATAGGATTGTGCTCCAGTCTACACTCCACCAGGACAGCCTCCCAGGATTGAACAGTGTTTTTTAATACCTCAGTCTTTCGTGTACTGTACTCAACAATTTTTGTCATGGTTGAGTATCACCTACACTATTAATTGTCTTTGATCAGCTCAGTTTTTATCTTTAAATTTAATTCACTTTTGTGTTGTCCTAAATCATATCACTTTCAAGATTCAGGATTTGAGGTGCCAATTATATATTATCAAATACACATTAACTAAACACATAATTATGAGAACTGAGTCCATCTGTGTCAACATAATACAACCATTTGTTCCAGGAAATCCTTGCCCAGGAAAGTAATACACCAATAAATAACTTTACTGTTTGCTTCAGGAAATTTCTGCAAATGACTTTTTTCAGGAAAACAGTGTGCCCACCTGAGAAAAACATTAGAAAGCGGGGATCCCTGGGTGGCTCAGCGGTTTAGCGCCTGCCTTTGGCCCAGGGTGCGATCCTGGGGTCCTGGGATCGAGTCCCACATCAGGCTCCCGGCATGGAGCCTGTTTCTCCCTCCTCCTGTGTCTCTGCCTCTCTCCCTCTCTGGGTCTCTCATGAATAAATAAAATCTTAAAAAAAAAAAAAAAAAAAAAAAAAACATTAGAAAGCAGTTTACTCCTGCATATCCTCACCTCGCTGTGTCCTCCCATCCCAAGTCCAGCCCTGGTCCATTCTTCAGACAGACCCATCTTTGACCTCTTGAGCCCAGACCTCAAAACCCTGTAAATATTCTTCCTTGAGCTCTGTGTCCTGACTCACAACTAAAACTGTCAGAAGAGTGTTCTCTTCCAATAAACACCTTTGCTTGCTCAACATTTGTTATGATCTTTTAGGAGCTGACCATTGGCATTATGAAACTTTAAAATGTTCACCCGTGGACCACCTAAAATCATCTCATTCACTATAAAGAGTGCACAGAATACGAGTTGACCAAGATTCCATCTAAAAAACGGTAAGAGAGCAGTTCCTCTAGCACTTCGTGCTCGGCCACTCCCTGGCCTTCTCTTCCCCTTCCTATTTCCAACTCCTCACTTCATCCTCACCACCAAGGCCCTTTGTGCACCTAAGACCCCTGCTCTGTATGACCCTGAAGGCAGGACCCAAACAAGGAGCAACAGCAATGACCCACAGTGAGCAGATCATAGGATAAGGAGAGATATTAAGTGATAAGTAGCCTCTGTGGTTTGAAAAGATTGTTAACTGAAAACACAATAATGGACAATTCGTGGAGTCAGTTATTACACTGGCCTCTGTAGCAAAATTTCAAGTAAATTGGGAAATCATCACCCCAATACAGAGCAGTATCATGCCCAGATGGATGCCCACATGCTATGATTTCAGAGTTCCAAGAAGGCTCCTCTGCTGCAAATTTCTTGCTTTTTTTCCATTTTCCCCACAATTCACAGGTGCTATACAATTTTAACTTTAGCTTTTTAACTTTAAGGACTACCTTTCTGTGTCCTGTGTATCTGGGGACATATGACAATAACAACCACTGATATTTATTGATCATTTTCTTAGTCAGTTCAGGCTCTGTAATCAAAGTACCACTGACTGAGGGGTTTAAACAACTGCTGGTCCTCATAATCCTGGAGGCTTGAAGTCTAAGATCAAGATGCTGCAGATCTGTGTCTGGTGAGGACTCTCTTCCTGGTTTGCTGATGGTCATTTGCTCCCGCTGTCCTCACTTGCTGGAGAGAGAAAGAGCAATCTCACATCTCGGCTTCTAAGGACACTAATCTCATTCACGAGTGCCCCACCATTATGACTTAATTACCTCCCCCAAAGCTTCACCTCCAAATGCTATCACATTAGAGATTAAGCTTCAATGTATGAACTTCGGGAGACATAAACAGTTAGTCCAGAGCAATCACTTACTATGGCTAAAATCTGTTTCAAGGTGTCTGTGTGCACCTACCTCTTCTGATTCTTAAAGATTCCTGTGAATGGGTAAAGGGGGAATTATTTCCCACAATTTAGAGATGAGGAAACTGAGGCTTGACAGGTTGAACCACTTGCCCAAGGTTACACAGACCCATGTTACCACTTTCCTGGCATCACCATGAATGGATTCACAATGTAAAAGCAGCATTCAGGGCACCTGGGTGGCTCAGTGGCTGAGCATCTGCCTTTGGCTCAGGTCATGATCCTGGGGGCCTGGGATGGAGTCCTGCATCAGGCTCCCCGGAGGGAGCCCGCTTCTCCCTCTGCCTATGTCTTTGCCTCTCTCTCTGTGTCTTTCACGAATAAATAAATAAAATCGTTTTAAAAAATAAAATAGGGGATCCCTGAGTGGCTCAGCGGTTTGGCGCCTGCCTTCGGCCTGGGGCATGATCCTGGAGTTCCAGGATTGGGTCCCGCGTCAGGGTCCATGCATGGAGCCTGCTTCTCCCTCTTCCTGTGTCTCTGCCTCTCTCTCTCTCTCTCTCTCTCTCCCTCTCCCTCTCTGTATCTCTCATGAATAAATAAATAAAATATTTTTAAAAAATAAAATAAATTAATTTAAGGATATTTGCAATTCTAAGGTACAGAAATTTAGGACAAAAAGGAAGACAAGAGCTACTCAACATGTTATCAGTGAATTGGTGACTCATTGTCCACATGACCACTAATTTCTCACAACGGCTTCACACAGTAAGAATCATCAGCCTCATTTCTTCAGATTAGGATGCTGACAAGCACAAAGGCTAACATACAGCTAGAAGTTTCTGTATCAAGAATTCGAAATCAGCTTTGTCCTGCTTCAGAGGCTGTGCTCAGCACCATAAAGCTCCCAGGTCAGTCCTACCTTACCTCTACATGGAAGAGAAAGCATAGACTGAGTCAGCAATTTATGTGCCTCTACATTATGCCACATGCTGCCTCCAGGAAGCTGAAACTGCCTTGTTTAGGACTAGGGAAGCATGTTTACATACAATGAAACCTAATTCACTTGGAACACAACATGGATTTTAGCTTTAGTTTGATTTCTTTTTTTTGAGAACAATAGAGCAGAGGCTTTCGAATTTCTTTGAACTTGACCCACCGAATACAATGAATATGTCACACCCTCATATACACAAACACACATGTGTCACACACGTGTGTAACAAAGTTTCACAGAATAATACTCACACGTGAGAAGCACACTGACATTTGAGACTCTAGTCCAGTCTTTCTATTCTTTCTTATTTTTTTCTTTTGTCCGTGGTCTTACTTAATGATTCTTTTTTTGTTTGTTTGTTTGTTTATCGTGGTAAAACATGAGATCTACCCTCAAAACAAATTAAGCACACGATACAGTGGTAACTCTAGATGCCATGCTGTTCAACAGGGGCCCGAATACATCTGTCTTGTGCAACTGAAGCTGTATACTCCTTGAACACCTCCCCATTTCTCCTTCGGGTCAGCCCCTGCAACTACCCTTCTACTCCTGCTCTGAGTTTACCTATTTTAGATATCTCAGAGAGGTGGGGTCCTGCCTGGAAAGCCGTACAGTGACCCCTCAAAAAACGACAAAGAGATCTTTTCCTTTTTTTTTTGATGCTGGTCATGACTCATTCTATTGATGTCAGTTGCTTCCTCAGTTTGTAATGCACCGCAAGAGGACTTGAATTTTTTTTTTTTTGTCGTTTTATATTACTCAGAGGACTTGTGAAATAGATGAGAAGAAATGGGGGGAAGGGGGTTAAAAATGAATTATTGACGGCAACTCAGTGGAAATATTAACACTCATGCATTTTTAATTCTTGACAAGAGGAAGGTGCTTATAAACGCTGGTTATTTTCCGTACAGGCTGATCAAAGTGGTGACATCCCAGATTTGCTCCACTAAGCAGACATTTTAAAGTCCAAAGGAAGCCAGAACTCAAAGGTCAGTTCATCTTGGGTGTCTCCCATGCTGCTCCTCAGCCGCGCGGCCACCGGGACAGGCCTCCCTGCCTCCGAGGCCGTCAGCATCCGCCAGGTGGCGGTACCGAGCAGGCGCCGCCGGGCCGGGCCTCTGCAGGCTGCCAGGCAGGTGGAGCTCCGCCCAGAGAGGATTTCGAAACCCCGGTTCCCCAGCAATTGACGCGAACTTGGCCTGCAAGTTGACTCAACGCTCCTGGCGCGTTTCTGCCTTTTCCTGGAACGTCCCAGGATTTTAGCCGCATTCTTGAGGACAGGCTAGCATTTAACATTGCTCATATGCTCGGCTGTCTTCCTGTGGCAGTACAGATGAACCGCTGCTCTGTGAAGCCAGAGCCATCAGAATGTCGGTGTTTATCAATAATCTGCGATGGTAGATGCCATTTATCTTTTTTTAATTTTTATTTATTTATGATAGTCACAGAGAGAGAGAGAGAGGCAGAGACACAGGCAGAGGGAGAAGCAGGCTCCATGCACCAGGAGCCCGACGTGGGATTCGATCCTGGGTCTCCAGGTCGCGCCCTGGGTCAAAGGCAGGCGCCAAACCGCTGCGCCACCCAGGGATCCCGGTATATGCTATTTAGCTTGCATTTCTTGCCTCTTCCTTGTAGCATTCGAGAAGCACCGTAGGTCCTCACGTCTTTTCACTTGCTAACAATTTCTATTTCTCTTAGTTGTTCCACATAAAGTCACTGGAAATATTTAATGGACATTTTAGTTCTTATTATCCAACTGAAAAGGATGGTCTTCTCGAATACACATTGGCAAGCCACTTTCTCTGAAAAAAAAAACTAATAGCTGGTATGTACTTTTTGCAAGGTAGGAGCAGTCTTTTGAAACAACCCCATGTATGAGAGATTTTATTTTGTTTTAAGACTTTATTTATTTATTCATGGGAGACAAAGAGAGAGAGGGGGTCAGAGACACAGGCAGAGGGAGAGAAGCAGGCTCCATGCAGGGAGCCCGACGTAGGACTCGATCCCGGGTCTCCAGGATCACTCCCTGAGCCAAGGCAAGCGCTTAACCGCTGAGCCACCTGCTCTGCTCTGTAGGAGAGATTTTAAAAATTCTCAAGTGATGCTTGTTTACAAGACTTGTTTATATTTACTTGGAGGCCTTATTTTTACAATATTTTTGGTGTAAGAGAAGATATTTATGAATGATTTTACTTTGCTACTTATTATATTCTTATATCGTTTGAATTTTTATGAATACATTTTACTTTTACAAATAAAGATGCTTTTGTTATTAAAATGCTATGTGACTATGAGGAAAAAACAGACTTTAGTATGGCATTACTCAGAAAGCTATTACCAGTAAATCAGTTGAAGGCACGCACAATTTAAGTGCAGTATAGATTAATCCTGACCGTGGATTGCTGATTTAGGAAAT
The DNA here is from genome assembly GCF_053574225.1 of Canis aureus. Lineage (NCBI taxonomy): Eukaryota > Metazoa > Chordata > Mammalia > Carnivora > Canidae > Canis > Canis aureus. The sequence goes on along the minus strand of NC_135616.1, from coordinate 5,854,351 downwards.
GATATTTCTGAATTTAGGTCATGTCTACCATATTCCTGTCTACTCTTAAGTATCCTTGTTAAAGTGGAAAGAACATCAAGTCGGTCATTATTCTAAATGTAAAACAATTAGTAAGAAACTGGTAGTAGCGTGGTCAGTTGTTAAAAACAACAAAATCAATATCTCTAATACTTTACTGTCCTTCAAGCTCTGCAGTAAGCCACGTGCATGCGGTGGTCCATAGGTTTAGAGCAGGAGAAGCACTTTCATTTACATAAGCCCATTTTGTACTTGTACAATGTATATGGGCATCTCAACGTCCTAAGATCTAAAATTCTGCACGTAAGGTCCTTTATCTAATAAGTTACAGAGCCAGGAAGGACCAACCATGTGATTCTGAGTTCAAAGCTACTTGCCTTTCATTTTTGTGGGCTTGAAGGCTATGCCCACAAATGCTCCCCACATGAGGAAGAGGAAGTTATTTTAGTAAGCATTTGAAGCTTTGCTCTTTCTTGCTTTTCCTTTATCTGCATGAGGGGAGTGAGCCAGGAGGCAGGACAGGAATGATTCAAAAGATCACTGTGTGTGCCAATCATCCTCACACCCAGCATCAGAACTGGGTTCTTGGTGACACCCTTGGGGTAGGCTGCACAGGTCCTAGTGATGCTGAATCATGATGCTACGTTGGTTTGTGACATTGTATACCACCTCTCCAACTGCAGCTCCCTGAGGCACGACCACGTGTTTACAGAGCTGCTAAGTGTGTGTTGATCACCTTCAGAGTGCTCGGGGCTCACGTAGGGCTGGGGACATGGAATTGAGCACAGCAGATAGGCTCCCTGCCCACCCAGAGTTTGAAGTCTAGCAGGGGAGACGGACATTAACAAACAAGCACACAAACAAACATATAAACAAGTCACTAACTCTACTGTGAGACAAAAAGTGAAAGCTTTATGACAGATAACAACAGAATAAGGCATCATTTAAATGGGATGAGGGGTGTGTCAGGATGTTTCTCTCAAGGAGCATTATTTCAACTGAGACCAAAACAATGAGTTGGGATTTATCAGGAAAGATTATGGTAAGTGTTCCAAGAAGACAGACTGCCCTATACAAAAGCCCTGAGGTAGGAAAATGCTCTGTTTATTGGAGGACCCAAAGCTCATATGGCCCCGGGCCCAGTGAGCCAAGGGGAGGTGATGGGAGATGCTCCAGCATTGGAACCTTGTTGTCCATATGAGGAATTGTGTGATTTATCCTAACAACAGTGGCAAACCATTGATGAGTTTTAAGTAGAGAAAAGACATAATCAGATTTAAGTCTTTATATTTCTATTTTATTTTTTTTAAGCTTTCTTTATTTGAGAGGGAAGGGAGGAGAGGCAGGTTCCAAGCTAAGCTCAGACCCTGAAGCGGGGCTGGATCCCATGACCCTGAGATCATGACCTGAGCCGAACTCAACAGTGGGACGCTTCACCAACTGTACCACCCAGGTGCCCCCCGATTTATGTTTTTAAAAGATGCCACTGGTGGCTTTGACTCAATGAGAATGGAGTGAGGGTCTTGGACTAGCCATGAGGCTCCTGCAGGGGTGCAGGGGCAGATGACAGACCTCTGTGGGGGTGGGGGAGGGAGGTAAAGGGAAAGAGGAACACCTCAGCTGGGAATCAAATAGTGTGGAAGGAATGTGCACTTGTGAGGGACAAGCTCGTGGGGGACGTGGGGACGTTGAAGTGGAGAAGTCAAGGAGGCACTCAGCTTTGAGAGTCCCTTGTTGAAGGGCACCTGGGTGGCTCAGTAGTTGAGTGTCTGCCTTCGACTCAGGCCGTGATCCTGGGGTCCTGGGTCCTGGGATTGAGGCCCACATCAGGCTCTGGGTGAGGAGTCTGCTTCTCCCTCTGCCTATGTCTCTGTGTCTCTCATAAATAAGTTAATAAAATCTTTTTAAAAATAGTGCCTTGTCTAAAAGAGAAGATTAGGCTGAGTTACAGCTTTGGGAGGTGCCATCCCTGAGATGGTACTGAAACCCAGTGAAATCTTCTTGGGAGAAAGAGCTCCAGTGAAAGAGAGAAAGGCCCAGAACTCAGCCCAAGGATACTTGTATGTTAAATAGTGGTTAAAGGAGCTGGAGAAGGGGCCAGCAGGGCAGTGGGAGGCAAACCAGGAGAGCGTTCTGAGGATGCAGCGGCAGATGCTGCCAAATGCTGTGGAGGGTCCATCAAGGTGAGGACCGTGACCTCTGTCTTAGAAATGCAATCAATGGTAGTTCAGAGGAGAGCAGCACATTTTAGAAATGTAATTTGAACTAGAAGGAGCTGCCATTCTTCTTTACTTTCAAGGAGGGCCTTTTAGCCATATAGCTCTAAAACTCGCCTGACTAGAATATTTTATTTCTGAGCAGTCAGATTTCTGGGCTTTCTGTAGCAGCTAGATTGGTACGAGTTGTCAGTACTACCTTTTTTTCCCTCCTAACTTTTAATTATGAAAAATTTCAAGCATACAGAAAAGTTAGAATTATGCAGTGAACACTTGTGTATCTATCAGTTAGATTCTACAGTTAATATTTTCCTATACCTGCATGTGTCTACCCATCTATCCATTGAATCATCCTTCCATCCATCCACCAACCCATATTATTTTTTGGATGCATTTTATTTTATTTTGTTTTATTTTATTTTATTTTTGGATGCATTTTAAAGTAACTTTTAGGGTCAGCCTCGGTGGCTCAGCGGTTTAGCGCCACCTTCAGCCCAGGGCCTGATCCTGGAGACCCAGGATCAAGTCCCACGCCGGGCTCCCTGCATGGAGCCTGCTTCTCCCTCTGCCTGTGTCTCTCTGCGCCCTGCCCCCCCTCCCCCCGCCGTGTCTCTCATGAATAAATAAATAAAAATCTTTAAAAAAAAAAACAACAAAGTAAGCTTTAGGCATCAGAACATTTCACAACCAAACACTCTAGTCTCTATATCATTAATAACAGTTCAGGGATCCCTGGGTGGCGCAGTGGTTTGGTGCCTGCCTTTGGCCCAGGGCACGATCCTGGAGACCCGGGATTGAATCCCACATCAGGCTCCTGGTGCATGGAGCCTGCTTCTCCCTCTGCCTATGTCTCTGCCCCTCTCTCTCTCTCTCTCTCTCTCTGTGACTATCATAAATAAATAAAAATTAAAAAAAAAAAGAAAGAAAATAACAGTTCAATACCTGTTATGGTTTGATTTCCTTTGAAGTTTTATAAGAATGAAACTTTAAATCCTTTTTTAAAAATTTTATTGATTTATTTGAGACAGAGTAAACAAGAGAGAGAGAGCCCAAAAGCAAGGGCAGAGAGAGAGGAAGAGGGAGAAACAGACTTCCTTACTGAGTGGGGGAGCCTGACAACGGGGCTCAATCCCAGGACCCTGAGATGGTGACCTGAGCCGAAGGCAAGTGATTAACCAACTGAGCCAAACTGAGCCAAAACTTTAAATCTTAAGTGTACCAGTGGATGCCTTTTGACGAACGCATAACCTTGTGCATCCATGCTATTAAGTTAGGAACATTACATCACCTCACAACTTCTGTCCCTGCTGCTTTTTCTTTCAGAAAGTGCAGATAACCTAGGTAAGGAATCCCGATGCTGGGCTCATGGTAAAAACACAGCAAGTGTTCCTTCCCTTCTCCCTGCTGCCAGGGAACTTTGCCGCTGCTCATATACATTCAGCCACGTTTTCACCAAGATGGGAACAGACACGGACCTCTTCCTAAAAGTGCTTTCATAAACATTTCACAATCAACCCTTTGTACAGAAGGACAATGGTGTCCAGTGAACCAAGCCCAACCCAGGAAATCATAATTCCTCACTCAGAAGCCTGCCCTGCTGGTGCTGAGCAAGCTCATGTCATAGCCCTCCTGTTTGTAAAACAGGAACAATACCTATCTATATCATACAGGTGTGAAAATTACCTTGGTATTTTAATATAGGAACTAATATAGCCCTGGGAGAACAGGTAAAAATACCCCAATGCCAGATAGTAAGCATCATGGCTAAGCTGCCACATTTGCACTGTTTGCCCCATCGGTGCCCTGTCCTCACTTCATGGCTAGAGTGAGAAGGGGCCGAATCAGGGACATACTGGGTGCGGGGTTGCACCTGCTTAGATCTGACACCAGAATGAGGACTAGAGTTACCAACTTTGTCTTATCAGTTCAAATATCTGTTGTTAACAACTCCTGAAAGAGACTATGGGGTGACTTTAGTTGTTTATTTTATTTATAACTGAGCTTCAGGGTGGTCATACATGAGACTGATTTGTTGGAATGAGTAGAGTTTCTCAATTGCTGGTTTTAAGGAACCCAGAGATGTAAGTTGAGGTGACAATAGATTTTAAGATTTTTTTTTAAGATTTGTTTGTTTATTTGAGAGAGAAAGAGAGTGAGTTAGAGAGAGAGAGAGAGCACGCACCAAACAGGGGGGAGGAGCAGAGGGAGAGGGAGAAGCAGGATCCCTGCTGAGCAGGGAGTCCAATACGGGACTCCATCTCAGGACCCTGAGATCATGACCTGAGCCAAAGCAGAGGCTTAACCAACTGAGTCACCCAAGGGCCCCAGTTTTTAAGATTTAGTTGAAATTTTCATGAACCTTGCTCCCAAGCTCTATGATTAGCCTAATGATCTCCCCAGAGTTACTCATTAGTTATTGAGATTATACAGGCTCGTGTTTACTTCTGGTTTCAAAGCCCTGGTTCTCCTGAACTCATATCTCTCTTGGGGTCCACTTCCTCTGCCACCATCTTTTTTTCCTGTTCTGGGCCAACCTAGTCATGGAATTCAGCCTGTTTTCTTTAATTTCCCCAATGACGACTTTCCAAAGCAAAGCCCTGTGGAATCCCATCTCTCTCTCTTTCACCTCTCCCTTCTACTCTCAAGTAGACTCTCAAATTCCCCTTGATGGTTAGATTTGGATTGGTTTAGCTGTGACTTTACTTCCATGTGTTCTTCCATCCATAGTCCCAGGGTCTTACTTTCCACCCATAAGTGGATAATCACAATATTTTCTAAATAAAGGTAGTTCTCTATGAGGATCTGTGGTGCAAATTCCTTAATGTATGTATAGCTGAGTCTTAAAAAAAAAAAAAAAGATTTCATTTATTTATTCATGAGAGACACAGAGAGAGAGATTGGGGCAGAGACACAGACAGAGGGAAAAGCAGGCTCCATGCAGGGAGCCCGATGTGGAACTCAATGCCGGGACCCCAGGATCACCCCCTGGGCCGAAGGCAGGTGCTAAACCGCTGAGCCACCCAGGTGTCCCTGTATAGCTGAGTTTTGACTGACCACCCCTGCACACTCAAAAAAATCTGCATAACTCTTAACTCCACCAGAACTTAACTATTAGTAGCCTACTGCTGACTAGAAGCCTTACCGATAACATAAACAGTTGATTAACACAGTTTTTGTATGTTGTATGTACTATATACTGAATTCATACAATAAAGTACGCTAGAGAAAGGGAAGTGTTATTAGAAAAATCGTAAGCATGAGAAAATACATTTGTGGTACTGTGCTGTCTTTATCAAGAGAAAAAGTGTATGTGTGTACAAGTGGACTCATGCAGTTCAAACTGGTGTTGGTCAAAGGTCAACTGGATACACACATGCACATACATAATACATGTAAGTTTATATGTGAGTCATATGCATGTACAGAACATACAGCATGTAGAAATATATAGATAATTACTTGAATGTGTGTAACTAAGTATATAATACATATCACATGCACATACATATGAACACCTGATTATAGTTTATGATGACTTTCATCTGCAAAAATCTAAACCACCTTCACCATGGAGGTGGTGAAGTCTTCAGCTCCTGCTTCATGCTCTTGGATTCTCATCTTATTTCTGCCTTGCCATGAATCCTCCTCTAGGACTGAAATGGATCCCACCCAGTTTGTGCTGTTTAGTATAGAAAACGAGAGACTGGAAATATCTGTTCAGTTACTCAGTTTGTTCAATCACACATTCACTCAACATACGATAATCGAGCACCTACAATGGAGGGCCATTAGATCCCGTAGAAGAGGAGAAATGAGTAAAGAAGGGAGGGGTCCGTGTCCCTGTAAACTTAAAATCCAGCTGGGTGTGCAACACTTAGCACACATGAGCCAAAACATCCTCAAACGCACAATTCTCATCAGAAGAACAGCAAATTAGAGCAGAAAGCTGAAGCCTTGCAGTGTACACCAACGCTGCTGTTTCAGCAGAATGAGCAGGAGGAAAAAAACCACTGTGGTCAAAAGAAACTGCTGGCTTATGGATTTTTTTTTAATTACAATTTGCATGCTCTTCTAACAGCGTTAGTTCTGCTTAGATGGCAGAGTGGCTTTCATGAAAGTATGAGCTCAGCCTTGTCTTATGCCTGTTTAAAAAAAAAAAAAAAAGAGGTCAGGTAAAATGACTGTAGTAACAGCACCAAGCTAGTTGAAAACCACAGTGTCTTTCAGATGAGACAGAAAAACCGCACACTGGAAATTTTTTTGCTTGCTAAAACCCCCTTGTCTCAGAAGCACACACATAGGCAATTTCCTCTTTTCTTCTTAGGAGTGTCCTCAAGGAAAACAGCTTTCGAAATCTAGGTGTTAGAGCAGTAGAGCAGTTTAGCAACCTCGGTGAATTTTGATTGAGCAGCAAGTGCTCCCTGAGTATTAAGGGAGCACGTGCTTAGGAAGTACTTGGAGCTGGTCAGTGTCTGGATAAGTCACACGTGCTCAAAGAGAAGTCGTTCTGATTTACCCAGGTCTGTACAAACTCAGAAGTCCGAGGTACTAGGAATCTATTCCCACTAATATCAATATATTATGCTCTGGGTTGTTGCTTTCTTTTCTGCCAGTTTGGTTTTCGATTGTGGCCAAAGTTGGAAGCTGTAGAACTGAGATGGGGTAAAGGAAGAGCAGATGTATCTACATGGCTATATTTGGGAAGAGGGACTTAATCCTTATGTAGCTCTTCCAAATCTCTTCATATAGTACTGCAATTTATAACTGAACTCTACACTGAATATTCTCATCATTGAAAACATTTTAAACCACTTTGGAACAGAAATGAGTAACGTCTGAATACATTTTCAAAAACCCATGCCATCTATACTGGAGAATATCTACATAAAAGCTAAACAACTTCATCAATGTTCATTAGATATCAAAGTGGACCCAAGTTCAGAAAACAGAAGGACTCTCATTCTATATGCTGATCAACATGGCCTATGTGTGGTTTTGATTATTTTTAAAATCAAAAGCATTTTTCATGTGTGCATGGAGGAATTTACATAGGAATTTCATGAAGAAGAGGAAATATTAAGATAGTGAAGGGTGATATCTGTGTATGCAGAGGAATGATATGACCACCTATTTCTTGGTGGTAGTGAAATATGTAACTTTTCATTATCGACCCCCCAAAAAAGAGGCAGAGCTAAAAGAAAACAAAAGCATTTCTTTGGGGTCCCAGATTTGCAATTTGGGGAACACAGATTTGGGCAGCAACTCAAATAGTGTCTTCCCAGTGAACAAAAGTCAAGCGTTTTAAAAGAGGAAAGAGAGTGTTTGTGTAAGTGGCTTACAAAGAATTTTGACTGGTGTTGGTCATAGAAAACTAATCTTTGCCCAATATAATTGATTGCTAAAGCTACTACTAAGCAAAATCTTGCTATTGTTGCAAGTTTCAGGTGTTTGTGCTGAGTCCTTGGGATATTTTCAATTTGGCCAGTGCAAAAGTTCATGGTTGCACCGGTGAGGACATGTGTAAGGCTCACCAGCTTTATAGTCCTCCTGGCTCAGTTTGAACATTCCTTGATGCAAGTGATCCCACTTCGTTTCACCTTTCACGCCTAGAGCCTCCACAATGGATTGATGCAGGTTTTCACATTCTACCCAAGTTAGGCCTTTTGTAGGAATTGCTCTCGTTTTCCTTGTACATTCTGTGACAAAATTTAAGATAAAATATTTATTAAAGGAAATACTGATGGTCTTAATTTAACGAGATGAACCTAGCATGCTGGGCATGATATTAAGAGAAATTGCGCATTGTTTCATAAATTTGTAGTTTTCATTCTCATGCTTCATCAAACCATAAAAGAACTGGACGTTCCTGAGGGAAATCCTTACTTCTCATGTGATGCTCCTCCTTATTCTTTTTACTTATTTATATTGTTTAATGAAATCAGGCAATCACATGATGTACTTAAACTTGAAAAATCCCTTAAGCTGATACTTCAAATTCTATCCAGATCTAGTGTTAATTCTCTAAGTTTGCATGAATGCTAGAAAAATCCTCTTCCTGTATGACAGACTTAGTATCATGAACAGCGGGGAGAGGACAGACCGTTGGCCAATGATGTTGAAAATATCAATGGTGACTATCTTAGGGCAATAGGTTCTTAGGTTACTTTTTTTTTTAGATTTTTTAATTTATTCATAACAGACACAGAGAGAAAGAGGCAAAGACACAGGCAGAGGGAGAAGCAGGCTGTCTGCAGGGAGTCCCATGTGGGACTCAATCCTGGAACCCTGGGATCATGCCCTGAGCCAAAGGCAGATGCTCAACCACTGAGCCATCCCTCTCAGGTGACTTTTAATATACTTCTTCAAATGTTAAATAATTATGTGAACTTTAACAGTGATCATGAGTTGTTTATATAATCAGAAAGCAATTTCCATTGTAAAAATACAGTATTGGAAAAATTGGCTTCTAGGTGTAAATAAATAAATTAGATTTTTATTACCTAACTCCCTATGCACAGATAAGTTACAGAAAGAATAAAGACCAAACACACTTTTACACTCTTAGAATGAAATATATAGATTGTCTTCATGAACTTGAGTTAAGCAGAATTTCTTAAAACAAGAGAGAGCATGACTCACAAAGAAAAAGGTTTATAGGGCAGTCGGGGTGGCCCAGCGGTTTAGCACCGCCTTCAGCCCAGGGTGTAATCCTGGAGACCGGGGATCGAGTCCCGCATCGCGCTCCCTGCATGGAGCCTGCTTCTCTCTTTGTCTCTCTCTCTCTCTCTCTCTCTCTGTGTGTGCCTCTCATGAATAAATAAATAAAATCTTTTAAAAAATAATAAAAAAGAAAAAGGTTTATAAATTTGCTTGTAATTTTTAAATGATGCCAAAATTAAAGCTTAGCTTAAAAATCTGGTTAAAAGCAAGTTATGGGATGCCTGGGTGGCTCAGCGGTCAAGCGTCTGCCTTTGGCCTAGGATGTGATCCTAGAGTCCCTGGATCGAGTCCCACATCGGGCTCCCTGCAGAGAGCCTGTTTCTCCCTCTGCCTGTGTCTCTGCCTCTCTCTCTCTCTCTGTGTCTCTCATGAATAAATAAATAAAATCTTTAAAAAGGAAAAAAAGAAAACAAGTCATATGGGGCACCTGAGTGGCTCAGTTAAGCAATTGACTCTTGATTTCTTTGGCTCACATCCCAATCTCTGGGTAATGATGTCAGCTGCATTGGGTTCTGCACTGGGTATGGTGCCTGCTTGGAATTCTATCTCACCCTCTCCCTCTGCCTCCCCCGGGCAGTGTGCCTGCCTGCTCTTTCTTGCTCTCTCATCTCTTTCTCTCTAATTAAAACAAAAACAAAAACAAAAAACTTTCTACACTAGGAGAAAGTATTATAACATGTTTTACAAAGTATCCAAGATATACAAGGAATTAAGATTAATAAGCAATAAAAACAACTCCCCCCAATTTTTGAAAATGGGCAAAAAATATGCACAAGAAACAGAAAAGGAAAATAAAATCACCAAAATTCACAAAAATATGCTCCTCCTCACTATATTGAGAGATACACACATTAAATTAGATCCTCTTTATCTGTCTACAAAATGTTGAATCTGACAATATGAGATGGTGAAAAAATGAAAAATAGGAACTTGCAAAATCTACTAGTGGGAGTGAAAATAAATACAACTACTTTTTAAAAAGATTCTATATATTTATTTGAGAGAAAGAGACAGAACTCATGTGGTGTGGGGCGGGGGGGTAGCAGAAGGAGAGAGACAAGCAAGCTCCACACTGAGCGTGATGCTGGACACAGGGCTTGATCCCAAAAGCCTGAGATCATGACCTGAGCCAAAACCAAGAGTCCAAGGCTCAACCAACTGAGCCGCCTGGGCATCCCTAAATACAACTATTTTGGTGTCAAATTAACAATATCTAGTAAAGAGGTACCTGGGTGGCTCAGCCATGGAGTGTGTGACTCTTGAGGTGCAACTCACAGGGTCATGAGTGCAAATTAAGCAAAGAGATTACTTAAAAAATAAATAAATAAAAAGATAACTGTTTAAAAAACCAAATAAAGAAAAAAAAGCAATACCCAGTAAAACTAAAATTCTACATTCCTTGTGACCTAAAAGTTCCTCCTGTAGAGAAACTTGCAAATATGTGCATAGGAGATAGCTATAAGAAGCTAGGGACAATTTGAAACCCATCAGAGAGGAAATGAAAAATAAAGTTTGTATTCTCAAGAACATTCAAATAGCAATTTAAAAAATGAACTAGGTCTCTATGTATTAATGTTGTTAGAGGGAATAAACCGGGTTGCAGAAATAAACAATATGATACAAATTATCTTAAAATAAAAAGACACTGTATATATTGTTGATGGATACGTATATACATAATAACTCAAGTCATGTACTGGGAAGGAAAGTGAAGTAAGGTAATTGAGGAATTTTATCTGAATATTATATTATTTTTATTAAAATATTTATTTAAAAAATAATAGATAAATAAATAAATAAATAATAAAAATAAAATATTTATAAAGCCGACTACCAGAAGTAAAAGTAATGACTCTCATTCTTGCTTGTCACAGACCCTGACCAGATAAGCAGAATTGCAGTGTCTAAGCTACAGGAAGAGAACCTACAGGGCACCTGTGTGGAGCCACACTTTGGCAGTAAGGGCACTGAGCAGTGGTCAACCTCAATTTCTATTTACAAACATGATGTGGTTAGAACACTACTGAATGCCCAGCAGGAATCTAGATGATGCCTTGCGAAGAGTGCCCACTGTGAAGAGCCATCTCACTCACAGATACCACAAGATACTAATAGTTTCTGAAATACAGACCCATACCATGGGGGTTGGCGGGGGGCAGGGGAGCGGGGCGTACTGCTCTCCAGCCTGAAGAAGATTACATTGAAAGAAGAAATTGAAAACATTTTGAAGAAAAACTCATATTGGACATGGGGTGGGTCAAGTCAGTCTGAAAAATCTCCCTTCCCCTCCAAAAGATTGCCTTTATTTTTTTTTAATTTATCTTTATTGGGGCACCTGAATGGCTCATTGGTTGAGCATCTGCCTTAGGCTCAGGTCATGATCCCAGGGTCCTGGGATCCAGCCCTGCATTGGGCTTCCTGCTTGTACTCTCTCTCTCTCAAATAAATAAATAAAATCTTAAAATATATATTTATCTTTATTTATTTGAGAGAGTGTGAGCAGAGTGGGGGCAGAGGGATAGGGAGAGAGAATCCCTAGCAGACTCTCTGCTGAGTGAGGAGCCCAACCTGAGGCTAGGTCCTGTGACCCTGGGATCACGACGTGAACCAAAATCAAGAGTTGATCATTTACCCAACTGAGCCACCCTGATGCTCCTAAAAGACTGCCTTTAAACATGGGAAACACACGGCCTCTCTTGGCATGAGGAAGGAATAATGTGTTATGAAGAAAAGGGGGCATTTTCTAAGCAAAATTTCCAAAGGTTTTTCTTTTATTTCCGCTGCTGTCTCATGTCAGCTGGCCATGGGATGGGGAACTCTGCCAGAAGGCATCTGACAACCTCTGTCAGTACCTTTGGATGAACACTTGGGATCTGACTGTGTTCACAAAGCAGAGGTTGTCTCCTAAAGACTGCACTTAACCATGCTATTTATTTTTGGAGAAGCAGGAACTAGAAAGCCAAGTGCCTAATGCAAACTCAACAGTAGAATTCATACCCTAAAATGCTTGTGCTTTCATGTATAATGACCGAAACTTCCAATGGTAACTGTTAAGGGTTGGTTTTCTGCTGGAGTACCTGCCCCGTCTGTTTCAGACTCTTCCTCAATATAGTTGCTGTATTTAATTGTATCCTCTGTGCTGGACTTTGGGGAGGCTCTTAGGATCAGTGTTCATCTGTGTGTACACTAAAAAACTAGAAATAGAAAACACAAATCTTTGCCAAATTCTTCAGAGATGAGTATATTTGTATATGGTTTAAAATCAAACGTTATCAAAGCTTTTGATTAAACCAGAAGAGAAGTAATTTATTTAAAAATAAACATTTGTACTTCTGCGGTGCTACTAGGGACCATCTGGGCTTGGTTTGGGTGATTATAACTGGAGCCAGGCACAACAGTGGAAGGGACCCAATTTTGGGCCTTAGCCATTCAGCAGCTGGGAGAGCTTAGGATGTCAAAATGTCACAGCAAGAGCATAACCACCTCTGGGAGCTTTCTGGACCTTGCTTGTGGCAGAGGTGGGGCTTGAGGAGCTGACTTCAGCCTTCTCCCAGTTTTGCGGAAGGAAATGAAGCTCTGAGTTGGTTGACTGCTACTAGCGACTATTTTATTTGTCAATATTCTAAGACTTACTAGGAAGTCTGTGTCATGAAAAAGATTATCTCTCAACCCAAGCTCCAGTGTACACCCCTCCCCCTGCAAGTGAGCCAGTCATCTTCCAAGTCATACCCTCCTCATCCAGGCTTCCCATTGGATCATGCTTCACCAAGTCAGATCTCACTCTTTCTTGAGATCTCACTCTTTCCTCTTGCTTGAGTGAGACAGCTTCAGCAGGATTAATTCAACAAGATTCAGACTTAAGCCTCCTATCTTATTTGATTTGTTCACCAGGTTTCCTCAGAAACCAACTTTGAGACAAAGGTTTGAGTCCAAGGAGTTTATTTTGGGGTGACCCAAGAAAGCGTTATTCAGTGGGTTACCCCTGTCAATACCTGGGGGGTCAGTACCACTGGGGAACTATGGATGGTGGCAGAGAACACACCTCAGTGTCATCCCACCAAAAGAGGGCAAGGAAGTTCAGGGATTTTTCCTCCCATTCAAATGTCAGTAGCTGAGGGCTACATCTGTACTTCTGGCTGAAGCCCCCAAATGGAAAATTGTGGGTTTGGCAGTAAGTTGCTCTGGCATACACTGTGATGGCCAGTACCTAGGGATGGTAGGCAGAACACAGGCAGCATCTGCTAACATCAATAAAAATAACATCCAGGGCTCTTGTTTTAGTGATGCTGGAAAGCTTCTAGGAGAAGTATGCAGTGCCACAGTGAGTATTACCTATGGAAGTCTCCCAAGGTTTCTTATGTTTGGCGTATGAACTGTGCATCAGAGCCCTGCTTTGGCAGTCCCCCTCCCCACCCTATTTCCAGCACATGGACCAGAATTCTCAGGTCTTTCAGGAAATTCAGAGGTCTTTCATGTGTTTTTTACTCTTTCACTAACTCTGAGAATATAGTTCATCATTCATATTAGTGACCCTTCCCCTCCTATGAAAAGGCATGTGAAAAATCACAAAGTATAAAAATATGAAATACTCTTCCCACCCTCAAGGACCATGTAATCCAGTTGGTCAATTACTATGTGTATCATTATTCTTCTTTTCAGGTGGAATAAGGGGTAAAAACTAAAGGGATCAAGTTGCTCAAAAGTCTTTCCACCTGGAAAACCTACAAAAACAGAAATCAGGTTAGCTTGAGATTAGACTTGGAATGCTATAATCAGAGAGTTTGGTCCCTGATTTAAACCTCTGCCAAGTTACTGAAGATGATACTACTTTTAGCATTGTGTTATAGTCAGTGTTTGTCGGACCACAGCTACACTGTCAACTCCTTAAGAACTAGGATAATTTCCATATTAGTTCTCTCTTGCTGCATACCAAATTATCCCCAAATTTAACAGCTTAACACAAGATAGATTTATTATCTTACAGTTTCTGCCAGTCAGGAATATGGGCAACAGTTTACCTGGGTACTCATTCTCTGGGGCTTTCTCAAGGCTCATGTCTCATCTGAAGGCCTGACTGGAGAGGATCTGCTTCCAAGCTGACATGATTGTTGTCAGGATTAAGTTCTTAACACACACTGGTAAACTGGGGCCTTGGCTTCTAGATTGTTGTTGGCTGGAGGCCACACTCAGTTCCATGCCAGATAGGCTTCTCCAACATTGCATTTTGCTTCACCAAAGTGTGCAAACCAAGTGTGCAATAGAAACAGAAGTCAGTCTTTTCTAACCTAATTATAGAAGCGACAGTCCATCACATTTGCCAAATTCTATTGGTGAGAAGCAAGTCACTCAGTCCAGCCCATACTTAAAAGAAGGCGATTACATAAGGCCAAGACCACAAGGAAGCAGGGATCATTGGGGTATAGTAGGTGCTCCTAACGTTTATTATTTTGAACATTTATTGTTCCTAAAACACCAGGACAAGTTGCAAAACTGCATCACAGCAAAAGAACATTGGATTTCAGAGGGAGCTGATCATATAATAGGAGGGTTTGGAGTTGTACATTCTCTTTAGTGGACAAATCCCCTTAAGAACTCCATCATGTACTAATAGCGAGACTGTAAGCTCCTTTATGTGGGTGAGACTGTGTCCTTAATCTCGACATCCTCAACACTTTCCCTGATACGTGAAAGGAACTTGGCAAACACTGAATGAATTGAGGAATGATTTAGTGAATGCCAATGTCTGTCCCTCTCAGGACTTTTTCCTCCCGGGCCAGGCTACGCATTTAACAAAATGTTATGCCACGTTAGAAAGCAGTCATGGGCCATGGGGGAGTTTACTATTGCAGAAAAACCAAACAAATATTTGATTAAATGAATGTCAACAAAATATTCCCTATGTTGGCTCTGGCATTTTTATTTTACAATATCTTTCAAAATACTAATCTGAGAAACCTACAATGTGTACAAATAGAAACCATGCCCAGTAAGATCTGTGCTTACTAATACCTTTGGATTAAGTCTTTGTAGGATGGGCCCTGGAAAGATAGAATTTACAATCTAGTTTTATCTAGAGATTGACTCTAGCAAGGATTTGGATGCTAGATGTACTCTGGGGAGTAGTGTCTCACAGAGATTTCAAGTTGGAATTCAGCAGAAGAGTGAATCCGTGTGAATATTAGTGCAAATCCTTTTCTACACAAAGTCAGCTATAAATTTTTGTAAGCCCTTGGAAGTCTATGATTGCAGTGGATTTTAAGAAAGTGTCAGATGAAATGCTTGTTAGAAAAGGAAGTTCTGGGAATCCCTGGGTGGCTCAGTGGTTTAGCGCCTGCCTTTGGCCCAGGGCATGATCCGAGTCCCACATCCGGCTCCCTGCATGGAGCCTGCTTCTCCCTCTCCCTGTGTCTCTGCCTCTCTCTTTCCTCTGTATCTTTCATGAATAAATAAATAAAATTTGAAAAAAAAAGAAAAGGAAGTGCTTTTACTTAGAGAAATTAATTCTTGGTTTCAGAACTAATATATATTCTCTCTCTCTCTCTCTCTTTCTCCTTCTCCTTACCTGTCTTTATATCTCTATCTCTGTCACTTCCTCTGTCTCAAGGAAGAGTGATTTCCTGATTCTATACACATAAAATATTTATGGAAAGTCACAAACTTTACTGGCCAATTCAGCCTTCTTATTCCGTTTTGGGTGACTTAAACCCTACATATTAATACTAACATTCCTTGGATGTTGATAGATGAGTAAGAATCAGATTGTGTATTTCGTAAGAATGACGGGAGGGGGGGGGTTCCCAAGAGCTACAAATTCTGCAAAACAAATCCCTTAAGTAAATAATGGAAAATGATAGTTTATTTTAAGCCCTTTGAAAAGTTGAAAAATGATGCAAAAGGAAAGGGCTCATCTGTTCCTAGTCAGCTTTTGACCTTTGACTATATAAACACAAGACACACATGACCTAGAGCTAGGAAACAGAGCATTATTTCTCTACTATTCAGATGGACAAAATGAACCTTCCCATTAAGTTTTACAGAGATATACTACAGCACTATTACACAGCACATTGCATTTAATAATTTAGTTTTTAAAAAGGCAATTGTTAAGATTTTTGGCAATCTCAGTAACTTTTTTTTTTTTTTTAATCTCTGAAGTGAGGAGATTGCACCAGATTTTTTCCAGTTTTTCCTGCTCTAAAATGCTAATACCAGGACTCATCAAGACAGGCTATCTCAGAATCCATACACTAATTCTTGTCCTTTCACCACAGCCCTTTCTAATTCTATCTAATTCTATCCCATTCCATCTTGACATTAACACACAACTGTTAACACACAGAAGTGAGCAAGCTCCTGCCAAAAGCATCTCACTTCTAGAAAGGACAATGAAGAACCCAGCACCAACATCAAGTGCCTTTGTTACTATACACTGAAAGTACCTGGTAGGAAGTGGGCCACAGAAGAAGCAGGAACATATCTCCTCTAAGCTTTTTTATTAGCAGGAAGGATCAGTTTTTTTTTTTAAGATTTTTATTTATTTATTCATGATAGACAGAGAGAGAGAGAGGCAGAGAGAGAAGCAGACTCCATGTAGGGAGCCCGATGTGGGACTCAATCCCAGGACTCCAGGATCACTCCCTGGGCAGAAGGCAGGCGCTCAAACGCTGAGCCACCCAGGCATCCCAGGAAGGATCAGTTTAGAAGGTTAGTTATCAGGCAGCCCAGGTGGCTCAGTGGTTTATTTAGTGCTGCCTTCAGCCCAGGGTGTGATTCTGGAGACCTAGGATTGAGGCTCACGTCAGGCTCCCTGCATGGAGCCTGCTTCTCCCTCTGCCTGTGTCTCTGCCTGTGTCTCTGCCTCTCTCTTTCTGTGTCTTTCATGGATAAATAAATAAAAATCTTTAAAAAAATAGAAGATTAGTTATCTGCCACCTTGCAATTCAGTTGCTCTAATAATTCATCTCTCTTTACTTCCTTCAGGTAGAAAATTCATCTCTCGTTACTTCCTTCAGGTAGAAAACTTACCCCCAAGAAGCTTTATTTATGGCAATTCCTACATAGCATTCTAGTCTTAGCTGGATGCAAACTCCTCCAGGAAGACTTAGGCACTCCTTCTAACTTCCCATTTTGTCTTGCACGCATGCTCTCTACTATAATAATTTCCTTGCAGTGTGTTAGGTCTTCCCAAGAAGGGCTATGGTCTTCCATCCTTGTATCTTCAGTGCCCTATCGCCTACCATATAACTAGAGCTGAAAAGATATTTGTCCAGCCCATGAGTGAATGAAAGACTTTTCTGACCAATTTCACCCTGCTCTGATTACTCTTTCATTACAGGTTAGGTTGTTTATACCATGCCACAGAAGTACTTGAAGCAAATAAACTAGTTAGCTGCAAAATAATATTTCTGAGTCAAGGGATATCTATATGAGCAAGGAAATTGGCTATTTAAAGAAATTTTATGTAGATCTTTTTGTAACTGGTCAAGGAAGACATGAATTCAGATTTGCACAGGAATTTTAAGGAGCAGCCTTGTGGGAGAGAGTCCAGAGCTGCTTCTTCTGCCTAAAATTAAAACTGTCCAAAGAGCCTAAGAACTGGCTCATTTCCCTCTTCCCAGCCCACTCACTGATGCCCTAAATTAAAACTTGAATTAATAGCAGAAAAAGGAAGTATACTCTGAAGAGGTTTTCATCCACTAAAAGGAAGTGAGTATAAAAGACAGTTATCAACTTTTTCACTTTTATATTTTTTATGACACTGTTTCTTAATATGAACACAGCTTTATTTTCTTTTAATAAAAGTAACAGATGTTAATTGAAATAAGTTCAGACAATACAGAAAGCATTAAAAAAATGAAAATTATCTTATGTCCCATCACTCAGAGAGAACTGTTTATTAAGATTTTGATGTGTACCTTTCTATATTTTTTTCTATGCACATACAACAAGTGCAGTCATATTATACATTGATGTTTTGTAAAATTTTAAAAATTAAACTTAACATATAATGGGCATCTTTCCTTTAAAATAAATATTGATCTTTGTTATTGCTTTTAAATCTGCAGGGCAACATCCCATTGTATGGTTGTATTGTGATTTGTTTAATTAATTCTCTGTTGATGACAATCAGTTACATGGCTTCCGGGATTTCAGTATTATGAATAACACTATGATGAACATACCTGTTTGTAAAACTTTGTAGATTTTTCCAGTTATTTCCTTAGGATAAATTCACAGAAGTAACACTGCTGGATAAAAGGGTTTGCATGTAAAGAAACTCAATATATACAGTGCTGAATTACTCTCTGGAGAGGTTGATCCTATCTGCATTACTATTATCACTGGATGAGAAATTATTGCAGTTAGCAATAATACAGCAGTTAGCAATCGATACAGCAGTTAGCAATCTTAAAATTGTACCTATCTATTGAGCAAAAATTATGTTCATTGTTTCATTACACTGATTACCTGATAGGGAAATACTGATCAAATTTTTTTTTAAGATTATTTATTTATTTTAGAGAGAGAGAGAGTACACATGCATGCATGCAGGTGAGCAGGGGGAGCGGTAGAGGGAGAGGAAGAGAAAAAATCTCAAGCAGAATTCCCACTGAGCATGGAGCCAAGCAACGGGCTGCATCCCAGGACCCCGCGATCCCAGCCAAAACCAAGAGTCCCATGCTTAACCAACTGAGCCACCTCAGTGCACCCTGCACTGATCAAATTCTTAGAGGAAACTGCACTTGAGTCTTGGAGGCGACTAAAATTCAGTCCCACAGTAAGGAAGTAACAAGAGACCTGAATCTCATAATGGCTCAGGTGACATTTTGCTTATTATTTTCTTGGACAGTCTGTTCTTGAGGTTTGTGTAGTTAAATTATTGGCTGTTTTGATTTTCATTTTCCCTTTTGGTCCCACATATCCAAGATTAACTTGAGAAGAATTTGGAAAGACCATGAAGAAGTTATTCATTATCCTTACATCCTCCCTCACCTCAGAGTGAAATAGCATGAAATAGGTCTAACACCTCAGTATATCACTGTGACCATATCATTCTTCTTTGCATCCCCAAATTTCCTGCCTGAAAGATCTTTATTCCCTTCTCTCTCTAAAACTCTTACTCTCCAGCAATAACCTTATCTCTTTTTTGCCCCTCCTTTGAGTTTTGACTCAGTTCCTCTTCCCTCAAAGCAAGACTAGAACTGCATTTCATGTTATTCATTAGAAAACCTGATAAGGAGATTTTACATTAATCAACCTGATATTTTATTTGACCTTTATAGGTTTAATCAGTACCTTGTTCATTCAGTCGTCCACTTTGAATGCCTTCTTCCTTTCCTTCATTTATCCATATTCTACTCATGCTTCAAGATGAGATCTGAGCCCCATTCTTTTAAGAATACTAATTTCTCACTTGTACATTATTTGGGTTAAGGATAAGCCAAAATCATGCTGAACATTACCAGATCCTTTGGACTGGTGAACAAAGTGGTATTACACTTACTGGCATTGAATAACTGTTGAAAGCATTTACTAAAAAAAAAAAAAAAAAAAAAAAAAAAAAAAAAGAAAGCATTTACTTTGTCATCTTCAAGGAAGTGTTAACAGACTAGACTCTCCTTTACCCCATCCTTAATTTTTTAAACATTACTCTTTGCACTCTTTGCTTTTGCTCCTAGGTAACGGAAATTAGGGACACCGCTAAGTCTTTGCTTGGACTGTTAGACACCAATGAGATATACATCTTCTCTATAAGCACCAATGAGATATATACTTTCTCTATAGAACTAATAAGATGCTATTCTACTACGTTAAGACTCCCAAGCTAACATTTACTGCTGAGCACTTACTCTATGCTCAGTATCTTTTTTTTTTTTTAAGATTTTATTTATTTATTCATGAAAGACAGAGAGAGAGAGAGAGAGAGAGGCAGAGACACAGGCAGAGAGAGAAGCAGGCTCCATGCAGGGAGCCCAATGTGGGACTCGATCCCGGGGCTCCAGGATTGCACCCTGGGCAGAAGGCAGGTGCTAAACCGCTGAGCCACCCAGGGATCCCCTCTTTTTTCTTTTTAAGCATACTTTATTTATTTGTGAGAGGGACAGAGAAAGCACGAGCAGGGGCAGGGGGAGAGGGAAAAGCAGACTCGGGGCTGGATCCTAGGACTTTGGATCATGACCTGAGTGGAAGGCGTACTCTTAACCTGACTGAGCAACCCAGGCACCCCTGTGCTCAGTACTTTAAAAGAACTTCACAGGCATTAACTAATTTTATCCCCATAATAAAGCAATGAGGAGGGTACTATTACTAAACAAAAGCCTGGAGAGACTAACTTGCCTAAAGCCACACAGCTGCAAAGCAGTAGACATAGAATCTGAACCAGCAGCCTCATTCTAGAGCCTGTTCTCTTAAGTGCCATGACAGGTATGCCCCTGAGATAAAGAAATCTGCTGGAGGAACATTTGAGACCCTTTGAAAGGTAAGAGTTCTTTTTCTTCCCAGGAATGCTGTAATCTTTTTTTTTTTTTAAAGATTATTTATTTATTCATTAGAGAGAGAGAGAGAGAGAGAGGCAGAGACACAGGCAGAGGGAGAAGCAGGCTCCACACAGGGAGCTTGACGTGGGACTGGATCCAGATCCCGGGGCCCCAGGATCACACCCTGGGCTGAATGAAGGCGGTACTAAACCACTGAGCCACCTGGGCTGCCTGGAATGCTGTAATCTGCATATGATACTTGGAATTGCTGCAACCATCTTGTGACCAGGAGTTAGAGCTGAGTATGGTGGAGTAGAAAGATGCAAGGCTCTCAAGTTTTTAAGGACATCCTTGAGAAACTGAATTATCCAATCTTGGAACTGCTCTACCTTTGGAATTCTTGTCATGTGACATAATACTGAACTAAATACTGTTTAATTCCCTTCCATTAGGTTTTCTGTTAGTTGTATGGAAAAACACTCTCACTGATAAGCATACTCCAATCAGGGACATACAGCTCTTTCAGAGAGTCCAAATATCTGTACCATGTGCAAGTTTTTCATTCGGTTAACAAGTACAGCATGTCAGGTACAGTACAAGAATCAAACAAGTTGGGAAGGGCAGATTTCTCCACTCATGGAGAATAATAATCTGTTGGAAAATGTGGTAATCAAAGTGGAGGCAGGTATATATATAAGGAAGGTATCATGAGAACTAACCTATACCAAGAGGTCAGAGAAGTGCCTAATAGAATCAGGTGAATGCATGTTTACCAGATTCAAAGAATCCATGCCATATCGGTATCATCCATTTGTAAGTTTCTTATATATTTAATTTGTGATATTTTCTGGTTTTAGTTGTATACGACATAGTGTTATGTGTATAATAGTGTTAGGTGTATATATATTTAGGCAGATTTACAATACAATAATTATTTTTTAAAACAGATTTCTGATCTTTTTAAAGTTTCTTTTTTTTAGTAATCTCTCTACCCAATGTGGGGCTCGAACTCATGAGCCTGAGATCAAGAGTCACATGCTCCCGGGACTGAACCAGCGAGGCAGCCCTATAATAATACAATAATTTAAATCAACATGGAGGCCCAGAATATTTTTCCCTTTTAAATGTAAATACTGAAACCAAGTTAGGAGAAGCAGACTGACATAAAAGATAAGCAAAGAAATGGGAAGGAAGCCTTTCTTTGGTGTTTATCTCTGGCTAACTGGCTGGCGGCCTTCTTGTGCCTTGAACTTCATAATTTGTAAGGTGTGACTTGTAAATGGTTGCAATGTAATACTGCAGCGTTTTTAAATTCACGAAGCACAGAATTTTAAAACCCCTATACTGCTGTGAAAGTTCCAGAAACCATTCACCAGTTTAGCAAAGCAAATGGGCAAAGGGAAGGGGTGGTACAGGACATGACACACAAGAAAAGAAGGCAGTGAATGAAGGTGAAATCAAGGGGTAGTAAAGTGCCTGGTAAACTCTGCACAGCAGGAAGCAGCGCTGTCCACATTACTGCTACTGAGTAAATACTTGTTGGAATTTCCAGAGATGACCAAACAAACATCAAGAAGGAAGTGGCTTTTTTTTTTTTTTTTAAGTTTTATTATGGAAAACTTCTGACGTGTACAAAAGTGCCGAGAAGAGTCACGAGACCTACCGCA
This sequence comes from Canis aureus, assembly GCF_053574225.1. Lineage (NCBI taxonomy): Eukaryota > Metazoa > Chordata > Mammalia > Carnivora > Canidae > Canis > Canis aureus. The sequence continues at coordinate 5,832,253 of NC_135616.1, read as the reverse complement.
TCTTCAACCGTCATTACTCAGGGCCAGTCTTGCTTCCTTTGTCTCTCCAATGTTCTCAGGCAAATGCCACATCTATTATGTCACCCCTAGTATGTCGGCACACATCTCTAAGGCAAAAAGAACGGGAAACGAGGCGTTTTGTGTCGAGCTCACTCCGTGGCAGCCCTATCGTCGACTTTATAGCTTGTAAAATATGGTTTACAAGTGGGTTAAAATGGGCTTTTTTTTTTTTTTTTTTAAGTAACCACGATTAAAAAAAAAAAGCAGGTGGTCAAATCCCCAAAAGGCTCTCCGGGAGGGAAGCAAGCTCACCCCACGCCTCCAGCTCGGCAGTTCAGGCCCCAGAGGCCCCACGAGCAGTCCAGGGCCGCAGCCCTCCGAGGTGCAGGCCCCAGCCGCAGCGCGCGGGCGCCAGCCAGCCCTTTAAGGACCTGGCTGGCCTTCGCCCCGCCCCCTCGGAGGAAGTCTCCGCCCCCTGGGCCCCGGCAGCCCCCGCGCGCCTCCGCGCGCGCCCCCGCCACCTCGTCCTACGGAGCGGCGCGCCGCCCTGGACGCGCGGGGCCTGGGCTCGGGGGCGCGCACGCCGTGCGTCCCAGGCTCGCTCGCGACTCTCGCCCGGTGCCGCCGGGAAAGGCCGACGGTGCGGTCCGCCATGTTCTTCTCCGCGGCGCTCCGGGCCAAGGCGGCTGGCCTCACCGCCCAGTGGGTAAGGAGGTTCGGAATGAGTCCGGGCGCTGCCGCCGCCCGTCTCTGTTTCTCGGTGTCTCCTTTGGTGGTGGGCACGCGAGAGCGCTGGGCTCTGCACGGCCCGCAGGCGGCGGCAAGGACACTGCGGCCTTCGCCCTCGCGCGGGGAGGCCGCCAGCAAGGCGCTCCGAGGGAGGGTCGCAGGCCGAGCTGCGGCGGGTGCGTGGTCTCCCTCCAGCCCCGGGAAGCTTACGCCTAATGTGGTCGAGGAGAGGAAGAAGCAAGGGCCGTCTGGTGCTGTGTGTGCGCCCGCCCGTCCTTGCGCGGAGCCCAGGCCTGGCCTAGCTCGGCCTCAAAGGTCGCTAAGACCCCCGCCCGCGAAGGAGGACCTTGCCTGTCAAGCCCGGTGACCCGGTTGCTGCCAGGTTGCAGGGGCGGCGCGCTGGAGAAGACTCTGAGATTGTAGGCTCTGGCTTGCGTGTCCAAAGCTGAAAGAGCCTTTCCTTAGGCGGATAGAAGGCGTTCGATTGACTGCCTGTGTGTTGCAGATCGGAAAAGTTAGGTGAATAATCGTATCACACTGTGAAAGAACACCGCAGGGACTGCACCCAGAAGGATTTTAGAGCTTGGATGGGCTTCTGACACCCGAGTACATGCCCTTATCTTAGGCAAGGAAAGCGAACCTCAGTTCGAAACACTCATTCAACTTAGAAATGGGGATCCCAGGAATGACGATTATAGCAGCGTTTACTGGAAAAGAGACACCCCTTCCCCTTTGTTTCCCCTAGCAGTAAAATAGAAAGGTTGGGTCAATGCTTAGCAGAAGACCGGGCGATAGTGCACAGAGTTAGTTAGGCCTGAGTTTGGATGGTGGCTTCACTGCCTTTTCTAGCACTTAGTTTTCTTAGTCATAAAATGGGAAGAATACTCCCAATTTGCAGTTTAGTCTTTCGGTAGACATTGGAGGTCCTACTGCACTGCCGGGCTGCAGGTAAAAATATGGATAATAATGATAGGTAACATTGGGTGACTACTTTCCATGTGCCGGGTTCCCTTTTAAATGTTTACATTCTAAATCTCATTTATGAGGTTGGTACTGTTATTTTTCCCTATTACAGATAAACGGATTTAGACAATCCCTGTTCTTGTGTAGTTGATAGTCTCACGTAGCAGAAACTTTAGGACGAGTATGGTACAGTGTTAAGAGATATGGATAAGGTCAGTTTGGTTTGAAGGTGGTAGAAGATTTTCCCTGGAGGCACTACTAACAAATTGGTGATAAGATCACATAAATTAGGGAGAGGGTATAATAGGTGGAAAGGACAACATAAGAAAAGGCTGTTTTTATTGGTAGTTAGCAAGAAAAAGCTTAATGTCTCTAAGAAACCTCAGTGTTGCTGGACTCCATTGTTAGAAGCAAGGTGAATGGAGAGATGAAGTGAGAGAGGTGGGCAGGGCCCAGATGTTGGAGCTCCTTGCTGTCCATGCCAAAGATTTCGGCTTTATCTTAGAGGCAATGCTGAGCCAGTGAGGATTTTAAAGGAGTAGAGGGGCATGGTCAGATTTCTCTGTATTGGATAGATAGCTGCATGGGAGTGAGGGAATACATTTGACCAGAGCCAGAGGCAGGGAGACAAATAAGGCTCTTGCAGAATCCCAGGTGAGGGGTGATGGGGATCAGACCTTGTCTACTGGTTGAAATGATAGAAATAAGAGTACAGATAGATTTTAACTTCTTCAGTTTTTGAGGCAAAGGGTTATTACAGATAAATTGAAAAACAGTTTAAACAATGAAAAAGTATCTTCGGGTAGTGGAAGAAAATTTCAATGAAATTTTATGTTGGTTTCTGCAGCTGTTTTTTCTTTGTTCAAATATTACCTGGTATGTAATGTATACCCAATAAATATTTGTTGAGTTGATGAATAAGTTTTTGTTGTTTTTCATTTTCTTCCAATTTTATTAAGCAATCTAACAAATCTTTCTAAGGTGTACAGCAAGGTGGTTTGATGTAGTTCAATTTTTATTACACAAGTAATACATTGTAGGAAAAAACATAATATTGGGAACAGCAAACAGAATAAGCTCAAAAAATAAAAATTACCATAGTCTCATTGGCCTGGAAATTACCAAAATGTTAACATTTTTGTGTCTGCAATTAATAGGACTTACAGAATTTTTTTTTATTTTTTTATTTTTTATTTTTTTGGTAAAAATTGGATGGTAATTGTTCGCCCTGTTTTGTAGCCTGTTTTTTTCTCATTAAACAATATTTTTATTTTTTTATTTATTATTTATTTATTTTATGATAGTCACACAGAGAGAGGCAGAGACACAGGGAGAGGGAGAAGCAGGCTCCATGCACCGGGAGCCCAACGTGGGATTCGATCCCGGGACTCCAGGATCGCGCCCTGGGCCAAAGGCAGGCGCCAAACCGCTGCGCCACCCAGGGTTCCCTCATAAAACATTTTTGATCCACATTCCTTATCAGTAAATATTTCTTTTTTTTAAGATTTTATTTTTATTTATTTATGATAGACAGAGAGGCAGAGACACAGGCAGAGGGAGAAGCAGGCTCCATGCCAGGAGCCCGACGCGGGACTCGATCCCGGGACTCCAGGATCGCGCCCTGGGCCAAAGGCAGGCGCCAAACCGCTGAGCCATCCAGGGATCCCCTCAGTAAATATTTCTGTATGGTCATTTTTAATGCTGTGTAGCATTCTACGGTGAGGATGTTCTATAGCTTATATAACCAGGCCTTTCTAACCTTTTCCAAATAGAATAATCAGAATGACCTAGAAAAAGTCAGGGAAAGTATAAGAGGTCCCACTAATAAAGTTCCTTTCTTAAAGAGAAACCATTAAGGAAACCATTTGTATTTTCAGAGAAATTGCTTATTCTGTTATAATTTCTGCTGTATTAGCTAACTGCCAATTTCTTTACCATAGACATCAGTTTATCATTGCTTTAAAAATACCCATAACTTAGTACTGTCTAGAAGTGCCTACAAGACAATAGTTGTGTGATCTTTTAAACCATATTTCTTAATCTGGAGCCTCATTTTTGTTTCCTGTAAAGTACAGTAATACCTTATTTAGTGATTATCAAGAATTGCCTAAAAATGTGAATTGTGGAGCAGTAGACACTTAGAATAGGTTTATTCTCTTGAATAATTTTCCATGGCTTTCTGTAATGTTGATATCACTTTGCAGCTCATCACTCACTGCCTCATTCCCAAGCAACTGCTTAATTCAGTAGGAGTGAGGGAATTGTGGCATTTTCAGCATTGTATTTTCAGCCTTAAAATTTGGGTTCTTTTTTGTAGTTTCTATTTGATCTTTTCGTTCATTGAAGATTTTTTTTTTAATGTCCATAAACTTGAGTTTAGCACTTTTGAAATTGTTGTGTAGTAATCTCCATTGATTGTCTTTTTTCTTGAAAATGGGCTGTTTTGTTTTATGTTGAGTAATTTTGGATTGTATCCTAGACATTGTGAACTATAGGTCATAGAAACTCTAGATTTTGTTAATTCTTAACTCTGTGGGTGTTTTTGGTGTTGTGGCAGGCTGTTAACTCAGTTGAACTTGAAATATAATCCAACTCCCTTGTTGGCAGCAGCTCAAATATTGCTTCACTTCTTTTAGCTGGGCTGCTTGGAGTTGGCCCCAGGTGCATGCATGGTTTGGGGTCAGCCGCAGAATTTGTGGCTTCTCTCTGGCTCTTCCTTTTCTTCCATTTCCCACTTTTTCATGCCTGTGGTTGTCCCAAACTGTCCTATGGTTTTTCAAGCCATTAAAGCTACATGTTTTCTCTTGGGGTTTTAGCTGCGCAGCACAGTATTGACAGGGATCTGCCATCAGGCTAAAAGATGTTAAGTGTAAAGCAAAAAAACCTTGATTGGCTTCATCTAAGTATAGACTCCCCTTCTGTGTCTGCCATTTGGTGGTTCTCCAGTGCCTTCATTGGAGAGTGTTTTGGGTTTTTTATTTTTTTAAAAACATAGTTTATGCAGAGTTTATAGTTGTTACTCAAAAAATAGTTTATGCAGAGTTTATATTGTTTGGCCTGATGATATCTACTCAGCTACTCTACACATGGAACCTCCTGTGGTGGCATTTTTCCATCTAAATTTTCTAAATTGTAAGTTTTGTAGAATGAACTGTTTTCCCATTCCATTTAGAAGTTCTTAAACCTGAGTTTTCAGTGTCCCAGGGTATTTCCATTTTAGCTCAAGGACTCTAAAGGAGTTTGTTTTTTTTCTTTAAGGCATTTGTTTTAGTTTTCTATGTTGCTATCACAAATAAATTACCACAAACTTGGTGACATGCATAACACAGATTTATTGTTTTATGATTCTCTAAGTTAAAAGTTTGACATGGGTTTCCCTGGGCTAAAACCAAGGTGTTGGCAGAGCTACTGGAATACTGTAGGGGACAGTCTGTTTTCTTGGCTTTTCCAGCTTCTAGAAAAAGCTGCCCTTATTTGTTGGCTCATAGCCCCTTTCTTCCATCTTCAGAGCCAGCAAGGGCAGGTTAAACTCTCACATCACTGACTCTGCTTTCATCATTTGTGACATATCCTTTCCTAACTTTTCTCCTTCTTCTACATTTAAAGGGCCCTATGATTATCTTGAACCCACCCTGATGATCCAGAATAGGAGTTTCCCTATTTTAAGGTCAACTGATTAGCAGTCTTAATTCGATCTACAACCATAGTTCTCTTTTGCTATGAATATTAATATATTTAGAGTTTCCCAGGATTAGGAAGTCGGTATTTTGGGGGCATCATTACTCTGCCTGCCATGACCTTAAACACTTAACAGAAAGAGAAAATGAGTAAATTTACTTATTCAGTGAGGTTCAGCAGGCCACTACTGCATATTACAAATTCAGATCCTTATATTGGAGATGTGAACTCAGTTTCTGTTTCAAAGATATTTAGGGATGCATGGGTGGCTCAGTGGTTGAGCATCTGCCTTTGGCTCAGATTGTGATCCTGGAGTTCTGGGATTGAGTCCCACATGGGGCTTCCTGAATGGAGCCTGCTTCTCCCTCTATGTCTCTGCCTCTGTGTGTGTGTGTGTCTTTTTTTTTTTTAAGATTTTATTTATTTATTAATGAGAGATAGAGAGAGAGTGTGGCAGAGACACAGGCAGAGGGAGAAGCAGGCTCCACGCAGGGAGCCCAATGTCGGACTTGATCCCGGATCTCCAGAATCAGGCCCCGGGCTGAAGGCGGCGCTAAACTGCTGAGCCACCTGGGCTGCCCTCTGTGTCTTGTCTTTTATGAATAAATAAATAAAATCTTTAAAAAAAAAAAAAACAAAGATATTTATAAATAGCTGAACTCCCTTCTCATTGGGCACTGTTTAATATCAGCCCAGTACTTTGGGTAATAAAGTATAGGTTCATTGACATATCAGTTTGGTTTTCCATTTTGACTCACCCCCCACTTCTTGAGTCTGTCAGGAAACAGTCGTAGGAATTTTTTTTCACTCAACAAGCACTAAAGACAACGTGTTTAAACACCTTTCTTTGCTTTGTTGTAACAGAGGGAAAGTGCCTTATATGTGGGATACTTTGCTGAGTGTCATCTCGTTTTGTAGGTGAGACAGCTGAAGACTGTCAGATAAATATGCCTCAAATTACACAGTAGTAGGAGCCTGAACTCGGTTTGTTGGCAATTCCCATTTGTTTTTTCTTTTAACTGCTTTTCTAAGTTACTCAGGTTTACTGAGGGAAATTGGTATGTACGGTGAAGATTTAAATTTAATAGGTGCTATAATAGTAGAGAGGCTTTCCAATGTTTGCAGAGACCAGAGAAATGCTTTTACTCAAGAAGAGAGATGCGGGGAGATGCGGGTTAACTTTGGTCATGATGCATGCAATTTTGTTCCTAAGGGAATATCATGATAGTATCATGCAAAGAAATATTACAGTTTGAAAAATACAGGTAATGACATGCTCTTTTCAGATGGCTACATATTGCTATAAGTACGTGTCCTTAATATTTTGAAGTATGGAGAAGGAAGTTCCTCATTATCACTAACTAAATACTCCTTAGTATTCTTTAGTACTTCTAAAGATTCTGGGTTGGAAAAGATCACCTAGCATTTCTTATTCTTGGCATCATTACATTCTGAAGATCATATACCCTAAAGCAGTAATTCCCAAACTGGATCTAAAGAATAACCGATGATGCTTTAAAAATATACATACTCGAGCTCCTCTTGATCATAGGTTTGTTAAATTTTAAACAATATACGTTTGTTGGAGTATTAGGCCTTAGGACTAGAAAATAAAATAGTTTACATTTATATAGTATTTATTTTTGTTTATTTGATTTTCAAGTCAAAAAATTGTGCTAAAGTTTTACCAGTTAATTCTTTAAGTTAAAAGCTCTTAAAATCACTTAAACTTTTGAAAATGAGGTTTGCTCTTATACTCAACTTGTAATTATTTAGGGTCTTATCTGTTTTTGTGATTATTGAGGCCTGTAGCTTCATTTTAGGGGTACAAGAAGAAAAAGTAATGGGAAACTGGAGTGTTACTATTTAAAGTTCCAGTAATAATAATAATAATAATAACAACAACAACAACAGTAGTGGCCAGTACATAAATACTTATAATGATACTGTGCTAAATACTTTCTCATTTAATCTTTAACAGTTTAAGATAGGCACTGCTTTGATTTTATAGATGAGCAAACCTAGGCACAGAGAGGTAGAGTAACTTGCTCAAGGTTACAGTACTATAATTGGTGAAGATGAGACTAAACCTAGGTCTATTGATTGAAATGATGTTTGGATATTTCATTTCTATGAAGTATTCTTATCCTTATGAGTGTTGTTTGTATCCACATTGGATTTTACGTATCTCAAGAGTGCTTTGTTTAATTTATGGTCAGGTTAGACAGTATCGTTGCCATTGATATGGTTATCCTAATCTGTAATGCTCCTATAAAACCTGTGCTTTTTGCGTAGCTTTTCTGTTATATAATTTGGCCAAACTTTGGTTGCTAATTCTCTTAACAGTGCTAGAAAAATCACTGAGATTTTGTTACTTTGAATTAGCATTTTTAGTTAAATTATTGATGGAACTTTATTTGGAAGACATTTGTAAGAGCCTTCCCATATAGATTTGAAAATATAACAGAACTTAATTTTAGTGGTTAAAGCATGTATTCAAATTAGGCAAATCTTTATCTGGCTTTTCATTTATTTAGTACTGAGATCTAGGGAAAATTTTTTCCTTTGTTTTTTGAGCCTTAATTTGCACATCTCTAAAACAGATGGTAATAATACCTGGTAGGGTTGCTGGAAGGAGTGAATGTGTTACTCTAGAAAGTTGGTAGCACAGTTTCTGATGCAGAGTAAAGCACTTGTATTTCTTATCACTGTCTTTGAAGTAGATAAGTTACTATTAGCCCACTCATCATCTACTTTACTAAACTAAAATGCACTGAAAACTTTTATTTAAAGTGTAGAAATACCTACTCTGAATGTATCATAAACAAAGACTGTTGGGGTAGTTTTTTGTTTTCAGGTCTTTGCTCTGACAGCCGAAAGAAATGGCTTCTGGTTGAGATGGCAGTGGAGGAGGCTGTAGGTAATAGGCAGGTAGGTAATTGGTCAACAATGGCAAGTACAGAGGGAGCCAGTATCACTTTCCCTTTACCAGATGTTTCACATGTGAGTTGTGACCCCCTGCAGGTGCACACTTACATTGTGGATTTAATCTGTAAGTGTTTGAGGTAGTGTGAAAGGTATATTCTTTGCCTGAGTTGGTTGCTCATAAAAGAAAACACCGATTTTCAGTGCCTGACCTTAGTCCTATCTTTCTGACTAATTAGGTTACTGTTTCTGTCAGTTTCGTTTTGCAGCTTCCTTATCCTTTAAGTTCCTCTGGCTGGATGTGTCCTTTTATAGTGCAAATAACTGAGAACTGGTGAGCAGAGTGGATATACTGCTAATGTTTGAGCAACAGAGGAAACTAATTTTAAGATTTTTTTTATCTATTCATGAGAGACAGAGAGAGAGAGAGACAGAGACACAGAGACACAGGTAGGTAGTGGGAGAAGCAGACTCCATGCAGGGAACCTGACATGGGACTTGATCCGGGTCTCCGGGATCAGGCCCTGGGCTGAAGGCGGCGCTAAACCCCTGAGCTACCCAGGCTGCCCTAGAAACTAATTTTAAACAAATGTAGAGCTCATGAAAGATTCTGTTCTTGCGAGAGGGGTGTGTAAGAATATAAAATTTCAATTTTTGTTATTTTGAGCTCTTAGGATTGGTAATGCAAATAATTATTAAAAAGGGAAGGGCTGGTTTGCCTGGGTGGCTCAGTGGTTGAGTGTCTACCTTCAGCTCAAGTTGTGATCCCAGGGTCCTGAGAATGAGTCCCGCTTTGGGCTTCCCGCATGGAGCCTGCTTCTCCCTCTGCCTGTATCTCTGCCTCTCTGTGTCTCTCATGAATAAATAAATAAAATCTTTAAAAAGGGGCGGGGGAAGGGCTAATAGAGCAGACAGTTTAGGTCCAAAAGGCCTGGGCTATGACTCCATCTCTGTCACTAATTTTTGTGGTATAGGGCAGGTTACTGTTTCTGAGCCTAAGTTCCTTTAAAAGTAAAATAGAAATAATAACCATAGATTTTTGAGAAGTCAATGAAAAAAAGTATCTTGAAGTACTTAACACAAAGCTACTCAAGTTGAATTCAAAGAAAACACTTGCTATTATTTGCCTGTTGTAAATAACTGGTGTTGGAATGCCTCTTCATTCCAAGGTAAAACTAAATTCAAATGGCTTATTAAGTGGTGTAAAGATGGTAACTCAGACTTTTCATATCTTATTTATTCTTTTATTGCAAGTGTCTAATGTGGATGTCATAATGAATACAAAATAGGTGAAGCTTTAAAAATATGTAAAAGACATGGCAGCTTTGAAAATGGCCATGTGCTACCTTGATATGAATGGGTAACAGTTTATGCCAGTTGAGAAGCAATGGGGCTAATATTTATCAGTTTGCCCTAATTTGTTTCATTGTTTTATAAACAAATTATCTGAGCCTTTTTTCTACTATTTTGAAGAAGTTTTGGCTTCAGACATTGAAATTAAGTTGCTCAAATGCTACGCTAATGTGTATATATACATATTTAGGTATTCTATAGGAAAAGAAGAGTGGCATTTACTGTTTTTTTGAAAAAAGTTTTTTAAAAAGACCGTAAATTTAAAAAAAAAGACAGTAATTAGCTTGTTTTAAATAAAGGACATACATACATACTTCTCTCTGTAAATGAGAATGTGGTGAGCCAATGGAGGAGGCAGGTCTTTTCATTTCTAATCTGTCTTCCTGTGTGTGGATGCATTCCAGGTTTTCTTCATTAAATTTCTTGATTTCTTAGATCTGTATACTTCTAGAGCTCTGATATCAAATAGTTCCATTCAAGTGGCTAATAATAAGACTATAACTTATAAACATTAGCCCTAAGATCTTATATCAGTTCTACCAGTAATTAGTTACGTGATCTTGAGAAGTTTTCATAACTCATTTAAACCTCTATTTTCTGGAAATTATACCCATTTTGCATGAAAATTGTAAGAATTAAATAATGGAAAAGCTTGGTGACTGACACATAGTACTTCTAAAATAATAATGATAGGTAATATAGTACTCACTACATGCCAGGCAGCATATTAAGCACTTTTTACATAGATTATCTTATTGATTGATTGTTTTTAAAGATTTTATGTATTTATTCATGAGACACACACACACACAGAAGCAGAGACACAGACAGAGGGAGAAGTAGGCTCTATGCAGGAAGCCTGACGCGGGACTGGATTCTGGGTCTCCAGGATCAGGCCCTGGGCTGAAGGCAGCGCTAAACTGCTGAGCCACCTGGGCTGCCCTAGATTATCCGTTTTAATCTTTAGAACAGTCCTATGAAGAATATACAGTTGTTAATACAATTTTACAGATGAGGAAAGTGGCTCTGGAGCTGGGCTTTTTCTTTTCTTTTTTTTTTTTTTAAAGATTTTATTTATTTATTCATGAGAGACAGAGACAGAGAGGCAGAGGGAGAAACAGAGAGGCAGGGGCTCTCCATGCAGAGAGCCTAATGTGGGACTCGATCCTGGGACTCGAGGATTATGCCCTGGGTGGAAGGCAGACGCTAAACCACTGAGCCACCCAGGCGTCCCTGGGCTTTTAACAACTTGGCTATATTGTCTTTCTGCAGATAGTATATTTATGGAATATTATTAAGTACCAGTGATAGATCCCAGTTCCTGAGATGTTAGACTGTGGCCAATGTGGCTTTCAGAAATGATGAAATTGATGCTTCCTATTTGGTATTGGTCCTTTTCACTGTCAGAAAGACAGTATTTCAGCAATTAGTTTGGTGACATTAGGCAGGATGATTTGGACTGGGGAAGGGTCAGCTAGAAAGCTATTAGAGTAATACACAGACCTAGAGTAATATCTGAATAGAGTAATGATAGAGAGGAAAAGGACTAAAGACTATTGATTTGTAAAAATTGAAATGTTGGGACACCTGGGTGGCTCAGCGGATTAGCACCTGCCTTTGGCCCAGAGAGTGATCTTGGAGTTCCTGGATTGAGTCCCACATTGGACCTGCATGGAGCCTGCTTCTCTCTCTCTCTGCCTGTGTCTCTGTCTCTGTCTCTCTCTCTCTCTGTGTCTCTCATGAATAAATAAAATCTTAAAAGTAAAGATAAAAAATTGAAATGTGGCACCTGGATGGCTCAGTGAGTTAAGCGTCTGCCTTGGGCTCAGGTCATGATCCCAGTGTCCTGGGGCGCCCTGCTCAGTGGGGAATCTACTTTTCCCTCTCTCTAAGCACCCCCCCCCCCCCCGGCTTGTGCTCTTTCTCTCAAACAAAATCTTTAAAAGAATAAAATAAAAATTGAAATGTAATTAATATATACACATGGCAAAAAATTCAAACAGTATGCAAGGATATATGTATCATAGAATAAGGGTACAAGGATATATATTATGATAAATATATTAAATGTGTTACATATATTAAAGAGTAAATTTCCTTCCCACTCCACATCCTTGATCCCATTTTTCAGAGATTGCCACTGTTACTGGTTTCGTTTGTAATACCTCTATATTCTTTATTTTATAATATTTTCTATATTTTGAAAAATTAGTGGGACATGCAGACTGGGTATATTTGTAGATCTTTCCATCTTGCTCAGAACTGTGAAGGCTCTGAGGTTTTACCCTACTTGCCAGCCAACACGTTAAACCTGCCTTGGTGTAATGGATGCTGACGGAGACTCCTAGGTCAGGGACAGAGGATTTTATTACTCAGGCCATAGGAGGGTAGCATAAGCTTCATGTTCGAATTGATTCCCCTTCACCCTCACATCCCATGGGAGTGAGATGGAGCAGCCTGGGTGAATGCTATGCATCACAACTGAGGAACCCAATCCCAGTTGCAAGAGAACTTGCTCAACCTTAGCCTGAGAGGGAGATACTCTACAGAAATCCTTGAAAAGACAGTCTGGAACAAGAACTGTCAGTGGCTAGTGCCTCTGCTCCTGTGCAGAGATGTGCAGAAACTGACACTCATGGAAAATTGTCTGCCAGCACTACTACTTCTTCCTCTCCAAATTTAAGTAAAAAAAAATTTATAGGCTAATTTCAGTGATGAGAAAGGAGAAATAGTATTTTTTAACCGTCTAATATACTTTCATCAGAAAAATTGATGGTCTTATATATATATATGGATATATATAATATATGGATTATATATGGATATAAATAATAAAAATTATGTGGAAATTCAGGAAGCTCTCACTAATCTGTTCTTTATGACAATATGGCAGTGACTCTTAGAGTCAGCTAACAAAGCGCAGTTTTAAAATCTGTTCTTAAGGAACGTCTGGATGGCTCAGCGGTTGAGCGTCTGCCTTCAGCCTAGGGTGTGACCCTGGTGTCCCAGGATCGAGTCCCATGTCGGGCTCCCTGCATGGAGTCTCCTGCTCTCTCTGCCTCTGTCTCTGCCTCTCTCTCTCTCTCTCTCTCTCTCTCTGTGTCTCTCATGAATAAATAAAATCTTTAAAAATAAAATCTGTTCTTAAAGTGCAGTTATTTAAATCTCCCATTTTTCAGTTATTAAATGTTTTATCCCCATGTCAGCTAAGCAGATGTAATGATGCTCTAATAGGTTATATAGTGCCTTCAGAGAAACTATTATTTGAGCCTCAAAACACCCTAGTAAGTAAACAACCCTGTTTTATAGGTGCAGAAGTTGAGACTTAAGAAAATTAAGTGACTTGTGCAAAGTCACGTTAGTAAGCAGATAGTGGTGATCTAAACCCAAATTAAAATTTTTTTAAATCTGAAACTCCAGCATTTTTTTCTAGGGCTTAGCTGTTTTTTTTTCTGACTATTCTCAATCAGTAGTGTGTTTTCAGTGATTTGGACTTTAAAGCACATAATTTTGGTTAGAAGTGTCTGTGTCTGTATTTGCATATAAGCTCATGTACATATCCGGAACTACAGGTCAGCCAGAGAGTGCTTCAAAATAACTTTTCCAATATATATAGCTACATAGCCCCAGAGACCAGTTTTCAAGATTATCTCTGTATTTTTCACTTTTTTCCTGTATTTTTCATTTTAAGTAAAGTTATGTGGCAGATACTGGAATAATGAGGAAGGGATCAAATATTAACCCAAAACTGAAGAAGCGATTTTAACTTAGAGATTGGTGGTGTTTAATTTGGTCATAATAGGGAAGTTGGAAAGATAAATAGGATTAAGAGTAATGGTGTTAAGTTTCATTTTGTACTTGAATGTTTTGTTTTACTATTTTTTAAGATTTATTTGTTTGAGAGATTATATGCTCGCATGAGCAGAAGAGCAGAGGAAGAGAATCCTCAAGTAGATTCCCCTCTAAGAGTGGAGCTTGACCTGGGCCTCAATCCCAGGACCCTGAGATGACCTGAGCTGAAGTCAGGAGTCTTGCACTTAGCTGACTGAGCCACCTAGGCACCACGATGAATGTTTTGTTTTAAATAAGATTTTTTTGTTTGTCAGTTAATCCATGCTGAATAGGAAGCATGGAAAATAGAGAAAAATAGAAGAAACTATGAAAATAAGAATCCCTTACAATCTTGTTAACATCATAATGGAAATAGGCACTTAAAGTTATGGCCTTTCCAGTCTTTTCATTAATATCTATATTGAATATAATTGGGATAGTAGTTTATGCTTTTTTGGTTTATTTAACTCTGATATTTTCCAGTTATGATTGTGGCATGAATACATCTTTCAGTGTCATTCTTTAGGAAATACAATTTTTGGCAGCTTTATAATATGATTTTTATTGGAATTATTAATATTTACTTAAAACCTTCCTAATTTGGGCTTTTTTTTTTTTAAGGTTTTATTTATTTATTCATGAGAGACAGAGAGAGAGAGAGGCAGAAACACAGGCAGAGTGAGCAGCAGGCTTCATGCATGGAGCCCGATGTGGGACTCGATCCTGGATCCGAGATCATACCCTGAGCCAAAGTCAGATGCCCAACCGCTGAGCTACCCAGGCGTCCCTGGGCTTTTGGTTGCTTGTGTTTTTCTATAACATTACAGAGAATATATTTCTGTATAATAAACCTTTATCCTCTTTTTATACTATTGTTTACAATAAAATTCTAGAAGTAGAATTACCAAGTTAAAAGATGGAAACTTTCTTTAGTCTGTCTATAAACCGTTGTCAGTTTGTTCTCCTTGAAGGCTAAATCAGTTTTTACTTAATGTGTAAGCATACCTACCTCTTCATACACTCAGCAGAATTTTTATCCTTAAAAAAAAAAGTGCTAATTTGATAGCTGGAAATATCTCATTTAAAAATGCATTAAAAAAAATTATGTGCAAGAGAGAGTGAGCATGAGCAGGGAGTGAGAAGCAGACTCTCTACTGAGCAGGGAGTCCAATGCCGTGCTCCATCCCAGGATCCTGGGATCAAAACCTGAGCAAAAGGCAGTCACTTAACCAACTGAGCCATTCAAGCCCCCTAAACATGTATGTTTTAAATTACTAGTTAGTTCATTAACAGTTATATTCTGACATTTCTGTTCCTATTTATTCATTTTTCTCAATAATTTATATGTGTTTATGATCTTTTCAGGCTGTTAATTTTTTGTCATCAAATGTGTATAAGATTCAGGAGTCATTAGCATGGAGTTAATATTTAAGAATGAATAAACTCTAAGGGGCAAAAAAAAAAAAAAAATCTATGGAGAAAACCTAGGACAGAGCTGAGCCCTGAGGACAGCCTACCCTGAGGAAGTAGGTAAAGAGCCAGTAAAGTAAACAATGTTAGGGTTCAGAAGTTAGGATAAGAGGAGACTGGATGCTTTCCATTCTCTTAAATTAATTCTTTATTATGAAATCTTTCATTCTCAGAGTATAATTAAGTAATTCACTAATGTTACTCAGTAAAAATGTTCTTTGATGACAAAAAAATCTCCGCTGAAGTGATGCAGGAATTATCTTCTAAATTTTAGTTTCAGTTAATTTTTCAAAGCTTTATGCTGGTCTGTTTTGTTTGTTTTTAACAGTATTATTTGGGAACTATGCCCTTAGTTTTATGTTTATCTCCGTCTTGGTTCTGGACAGGCAAATCAGGAATATAAGCAAAAACTTGTATTTAATTCTTAGATTGACCCTGAAGCATTTTGGGAGAATTTTTGTGTGTGTGTGTTTTTTTAAAGATTTTATTTATTTATTCATGAGAGACACACAGATCGAGGCAGAGAGAAGCAAGATCCATGCAGGGAGCCTGACCTGGGACTCAATCCTGGGTCTCCAGGATCACACCCTGGACTGAAGGCGGCGCTAAACTGCTGAGCCACCGGGGCTGCCCAGTTTGGGAGAATCGAATAAAAGTACAAGAACCTAAACAATCTCCTTGGTGTGTTTTGTTTTTTTCTTTTAAATGTTTATGTGTTTAAGATGCAAAACAGAAAGGATAAACACTGTGTTCCTTTTGCTGCCCAAGAAAGAAAACAAAAATGAGTTAAAGCCCCGTTTACCACTAGCTGTTCAAATTCTCCCTCCTTGTCCTATTATCCTGAAACAGATATTACCGTATTTTTTTTATATTACCGTATTTTATAGCCATGTCTAGCATTCTTATTTTTAAATTTTTTAAAATTTGAATTCAATTAACATATAATGTATTATTAGTTTCAGAGGTAGAGTTCAGTGATACATCAGTCTTATATAAGACCCAGTGCTCACTACATCAGGTGCCCTTCCATCTGTCACCCCGTTACTCCATCTCCTCACCCCCTCCTCTAGTGACCCTGTTTGTTTCCTATGATTAAGAGTCTCTTATGGTTTCTCTCTCTCTCTGATTTCGTTTTATTTTTCCCTCCCCTCCCCTATGATCTTCTGTTTTGTTTCTTAAATTCCACATATGAGTGAGACCACATAATTGTCTTTCTCTGATTGACTTACTTTGCTTAGCATAATACCCTCTAGTAGTTCCATCCATATCATTGCAAATGGCAAGAATTTTTTTTTTTTTTTTTTTTTTTTGATGGGTGAGTAGTTGTATTTCATTGTATACCACGTCTTTAGTCGTCTGTCAGTGGACACCTGGGCTCTTTCCAATTTGGCTATTGTGGACATTCCTGCTATAAACATTGGGGTGCGGGTGCCCCTTTGGATCACAATATTCATATCTTTGGGGTAAATAGCTAGTAGAGCAATTGCTGGGTTGTAGTGTAGCTCTATTTTCAACTTTTTGAGGAACCTCCATACTGTTTTCCAGAATGGCTGCACCAGCTTGCAGTCCCACGAACAGCGTAAGAGGATTCCCCTTTCTCGGCATCCTCACCAACATCTGCTGTCTTCTGACTTGTTAGTTTTAGCCATTCTGTATGTCCCACATTCTGTACTTGGATCTTTTCTTGTTAATTAAACAAATGTTTATGTAAACTTATTTCTTCAACTGAAATATTTGGACCTAGGGAAAAATTAAATACATAATTGTGTTATATCACTGCTTTTACTTGCTAGTTCCATGCTTGGTTTAATCTTGTGTTCTACTGTTATATGATTAGTAAAACTCAGAAATGAGAGGATTCCTGAATAGTGGCCGAATTGCTTTTGGCAGTGGCAGGGAGGGTAAGAGTGTTGGGAGCAACAGGGCAAAGAGAAATGAAATGCAACAAAGTAATCAAATGAATTCCTTCTGAAACAATTGACTTTGGTCACTGTATAGCCTCATAAGCAGCTTTCTGAAACTTTATGGCTGGAATTTCTAAACTAATTCAATAAAGAAAAGGGGGATGCACTTGACTCATTTGTGCAGAGTATATGACTCATTTGTACAGAATGAAAACATGTCTATGAAAGCCCACATTAAATGAAAGCTGGTATCCAACTTGATTCAGAAAAAAGTGAAAGGTCATAAGATAATGGAATATCAGCTCTCCTAATGCATGCCTATAGGAGTGTAGTAGAAGGCTACACAACTTAGGAGATACAGATTGTGGATCTGGTTCTTCCACAAACTCTTGTGTGATCTTAGGCAAGTTAATAACCTTACACCATTTCCTAATACTTCTCCTGAAATAGAGATGGGCAGGGTGTATCAAACCATATCTCCTATGGTCTTTTACTTATATAAGTTGATTTTATTGTTTTTAGTTACGGATCTTAAAAAATTTCTTAAGACTTAAGATTTATTAAACTTTCTTAAAATTTTAGGGAAGATATATAAGGAACTTACATAAGACAGCTGTACAGAATGGAGCTGGAGGAGCCTTATTTGTGGTAAGTAATTACTCCAATTTCTTCAGAATAGAAAGACTTGGAAATTTGGGTAAAACTATTTTAACAATCCAAGATATCTTAAACATCAATGTCTTTGGTAGAGCTGGCCATTGTGATTTAAATATAGCTAATGGAATCATTACATTTCAAAAGATTCATGATTACAGTTGAACCTCTTAAATTTAAATTGACATCAGGGTAGCTCTGAATTTACATTATTTTTTGGTGAAATTGCTGAGAGCCCTAAAATGGTTTCTAGTCTCACTTTGGGTTCTTAAAAATCAGTCAGATTGGCTGACTAAAGATTGTGTGGCTGCAACTTGGGGAATCCCAAAATAGAGCTAATTTGAAACTCATGGATTTTAGTAATATAGTAAATACATGAATAGTTGTCATTATATTTTTGGTTTCCAGGGTTTAACTGCAGGTAGAAGTCCATGAACTCCCATCCCAGTTTAGCTGTATAATTCAGAGACAAGATAATGTATCTGTCTCCTTTCTGTGATTAGGTGCAGTTTTCAGGGATTAATCTTATGTTGTTTAAAGGCAATTTAAGTGGATTTGTAGGATGATTTAGAGTTTTATCAGGCTGAATCTTAATAAATGAGTTAGGCATACTATAAGTAGATTCCTGCTTTATATTTTATGTTTGTCTAAAAGTATTTGCCACGTATTTGAGATCGTTGTCCAAAGTTTCCATTTTCTTTTCCTCTTTTAAAAATATCCTTGAAGAAGCAGAACTTTTTGAGAGTTAACATATTAAGGGATTCAGTTTTGTGTTCACCATACATACTAAACATTAATTGATGTAAGTGTTAATCTCAGTGTGACTCATTTGATTTCCTGTTGACCTACCATTTCTTGTCAGTTTTTGAAGAGCCTGCTCTTTTTGTGGAGAAGATACAAAGTTTCTTGCCATTGGCTAGTTTCTGTTATGGGGAAGTCATGGTGCTTTTGTACCTTCCTAAAGTAGTGGGTCCTTTTGATAATCTGATACACACTCTTGGAACAATGTATGTTATGTTCACACTCAATTTTGTGCCTTAATTTTATAAGTCTTCCAGTGATTGGTTTTAGTTTGTTTTTTTTTGTTTGTTTGTTTTTGTTTTGGTAATTATATTAGAATATCCTATTCTCTAATCAAGGTGGATAACACTTTTTAAAAATTTTGGTCCTAAAGCTAGTTCTCTTAATCATTAAAGAATGATTTCTAAAACTTTTCTGAAATTTTGAATTCTGTTAACATTACTTTGTTAATCATAGTCATCAAATAATGTATTTAATAACTAGCCATTCTTTTTGTTGCAAGGATAGATTAATATAATGTCAGAATTAAAGTGACGAGATAAAGTGATCAGTAGTATAGTAATATACAGTTATTCACACTTTTGAGGGAACTTTGATAATTTTGTAAAACATTTTTTCCCTTTATATAGCACAGAGATACTCCTGAGAATAACCCAGATACTCCATTTGATTTCACACCAGAAAACTATAAGGTATGACTAAATTAACATTATGATTAATTTATGAAATATTTAATATCTTCCAGATATATCAAAACATGTGCTTTTTCTTTGATACAGAGGATAGAGGCAATTATAAAAAACTATCCAGAAGGACATAAAGCAGCAGCTGTGCTTCCAGTCCTGGATTTAGCCCAGAGACAGAATGGATGGCTGCCCATCTCTGCTATGAACAAGGTACCAAATTCATTTTTGCCTTAGTTTGAAAAGAGAAGAAACTGTATTTGAATTTCTTCCTTGTGTAGAAATTCCTCTGAGAGTTACTAATGTCAGAATCTAGGAGTTTGAACCCTTTAATCATTTATGTTTCCTCAAATTTGTGTTTTTGTGGGTTCTCTTAATAACATGGAGAACTATAAAGGTAGAGCTTTTTATCCTTGTAGAAAATAGGAAAGGCATTATAGGGAAAGTAGTTTTCTGTTTTTTCCCTTTTTGAGAGAAATGGCCATAATAAAGATAAAAGAGTCTGCATGTGTATAATTTGCTGTCAAGGTATTCTGAAAATTAATGTGTTGTTAAATACTAAAATGAAAAAAAATACTAAAATGATAGAGAAAAGAAACTGTTCACAGCTAATACAAATCTTTTATTTTGCATCTTTGACAACAGGTTTTAATAAAAATTTATATAATACATAGTATTTATAACATAGTATTTATAACACTTGATAATGGCTCCCTACACTTGATAATCAGCAACCTACAGAAATGGTAGGGGTGACCCATTGAAAGGAAGTTAATCTATTCATATATATTTTTAATACTTTTTTTCTAATAGTGGTTTCAACAGTAATCCACGTTTCACATTTATTCACGTATTAATATATTTTTGTGGTATTATGTTATAGTTTATTAAATGCCATACAAAACCATATGATTATTTTTAAAGAATTTTTTATTTATTCATGAGAGACATGGAGAGAGAGAGGCAGAGACACAGGCAAAGGGAGAAGCAGGCTCCATGCAGGGAGCCCGATGTAGGACTTGATCCTGACACTCTGGAATTACGGCCTCAGCTGAAGGCAGACGCTCAACTTCTGAGCCACCCAGGTGTCCCAAAACCATATGATTCTTAATGAGAACTGTACAAATAATAATCCAGTGTGATATAATGGAAAATACATCTGACTCTAAGCTAAGAGATCTGATTTTCCTGTGGACTTACTTCCTCACGTGCAGTAAAGATTTTGAACGAGGGTAGATCTCTTCGAATTATGATCCCTAAGTGACAGAGTTGGGACCGAACCATTTCCTATTCCAATTTCTACTTGACTGACTGTTGCAGATATTCTGCTATACTTCATTTCTCTTTCACTTTCTAAATTTTATTTGGTCTATTAGACTAGACCATTATGATCTTTCTTAGAGAATAGGAATGTCTTCAGTTGATCTAATGGAATGCCATAGGCAGGTTTTAGATTTTGTTCATATCTCTTAATTTGCTTTGTATAGTATTCTAACATGGTTTAGGACCTTTATCATCATTACTATTATTGTTTATGAAAAATGTTGCAAAACAAGTTTGGTTGGGACTGTACTTAGTAAAATATAGTCAGGTGGTTTTTTTCCCCCAATAAATCATGGAGCTCTTTGGGTGTTTTCTAAATCGCTTTTCTAAATACAACTAACCATGTTTTTTATATTATAATAGCCAACTTTCTAAATAACGATTTAGGTATGTTTCTATTCATAGATGCTTTTTTTTTTTTTTTGCAAAAATTGACATTTTTAAAGATTCTTTTTTTTTTTTAAGTAATCTCTACACCCAACATGAGGCCCAAGCTTAAAACCCTGAGAACAAAAGTTGCATGTTTTACTGTATGACCAAACCAGGTGTCTCCAAAATTCATGTCTTTAATAATGGCAGATGTGTTGGAAGTCTTGCTCAGTGGCAAGCTTAGCAGAATGAAATAAATAAATGAGAATTAATACGAAAACATTTCACAAATATTGTCCTGCTCTATTTAGAATTGAATGTGTAATATGTGAGAGGCAGGAGATAGTATACAGAGAATAGAATCAAGATTCCATTTTTATATTTGAGACTTTTAGTGTTACTGTTTCTTTGGCCTGCCCCTCCCAAGAAAAACCCAACCTTCCAACCACAATATCCAGAAGCTCACACAGTAGTTCCTTAACCATCACTAAGGTGTAGAGAGATACACAGAAGCATCCCCAGGAGAGCTTTTTCAAGTTAGGCATCAGTGGTAAGGCTTCAACATGTGTGTTTTGAGAGAGCTCCCAGATTCAGAGGTACATGCCTGGTTTAGTATCCCCAAATTAAATTTAGCACACAGCTACTTATCTTTCACAAGTGAACCATGATTAGATGTGTTTTGAGAATACATATCCTTTAGAATCTCTAATATGAGAAAGCTGAACATATTTGTCAACTGAAATGCCATTTCACAAACTCCTCTTTCATGTCAAAACATGGATATATGCATAATTTTAAAAAATGCCAGATATCAGATCTTATGACCTGATAGATTAATGTTAGATCACCTGGAAAGTTGTAGCCAGGATGCTAGTCATGATAGACTAAATGTGTACTGTCCCTAGCAAACAGCTAAAACAACCTTGTTTTTCTTAACAGACTTCCCTTGA
Source organism: Canis aureus (assembly GCF_053574225.1). NCBI lineage: Eukaryota > Metazoa > Chordata > Mammalia > Carnivora > Canidae > Canis > Canis aureus. The sequence goes on along the minus strand of NC_135616.1, from coordinate 5,810,620 downwards.
CTCTCAGAGTTGTTCAGATAATGATTCCCTTGGTTCTGAACCCCAGTCAAAAATATTTACTATAAATACCTTGATGTGAAGGGTTGGGAAGTATTAGTCCATAAGATTTCTGTGAAAAGTGTTGGGATTAGAAATAGAGGTAGTGTTTTGAATTGTTCTGGAGAGTTAGAAATGTGTATGTGTGTGTGGTTTGTGTATATATATATAAGTGTGTAGATATGTAAATCAATACAGGCTAATAGGTGAACATTGATTCTCACCCCTTTTTTGTATTGCCATTCCATTTGCATGCACTGTACCTCACCAGTAAAATCAAGGTTTTTTTTAAAAACTTGGTAAAAATTTGAAAAATACAGTTATTTAATTTATTAGGGTTTGGCCACCAAGTTTTTGCCATTTAGAAATTTTAAATTGTAAAATACAAGAATTGAAATGATCCAAGTAGAAATTCTTAATAGTTGAAGGACTTAAAGATTTAGAGAAAATATCCTTTTGCAGAGATGGGATGAAATGAGGGAGGTGCTATAACCACTAGCTTCTGGGCTTTGTGTGGGAAGTGTAGAGTCTGCAACAACTGAGGGACTTATACCTCGCAAATACAAGTATATTTTCTGCTTTTGAAGAACTTTTACACTTTTACCAAATTAAAGCAACATTGAAATTATGCTTACAACATACCTAAATCTCAATAAATGTTGTATTTTTTAAATTTTCTAATATTTTAGGTTGCAGAAGTTTTACAAGTACCTCCAATGAGAGTATATGAAGTAGCAACTTTTTATACAATGTATAATCGAAAGCCAGTTGGAAAATATCACATTCAAGTCTGCACTACTACTCCTTGCATGCTTCGAAACTCTGACAGCATACTGGAGGCCATTCAGAAAAAGCTTGGTACGGGACACATTGTATTTATAACTTTTATGGAAAAAAGGATTGTCTTTCTGTATTTGACCCATTTCTACCTGAGTTTTCCAACGTTTGCCCCATCCTACTGGATCTGATCTGTACTTCACCAGTAAATTTGTCTTACTGTGGTTGCCCATCTTTATTTGTTCTTATTTTGTAATTTTCCTTAGTTCTAAGCCTCAAAGCTGAATTTTCACTTTTTTCCCCCTGAAATCATTAAGTGTGTTTGAAAAGCTTCTGAGGATTTTAAAGTTTTCATTGTTTAGAAATGAAGTTTCACTCATTGTGTAATAATAGCATGTGGTACATAAAAAAGCGACTGTACTGTCGTTGTATTCTTCCAAATGAGTCTTGGAACAAATAAAATATGAGACCAGTAAGAATGCTTCAGAAAGGGAAATCTGAAATATACTATAGTGGCATTTACAAAATTAAAAAAGGCATTTTTCCATACAAAACTGCCATTGCTGCATTTATAACTCTACATATCAAATGAAGTAAAAAGAAGTATATTTTAATCTTGTTACTGAATGTAAAGTAAGTATTTGCATGTTGTAAAAACAGTAGGGCTGTACTGAAGTATATAAAACAAAGCTGAAGTCTGATCAAAATCCCACCATCGCAAATTCTGATAATAGTTAGGTATCATTAGTTTTAGATTTTATGTTGTTTTATTTTCATTATTTAAAACACACACATGTCTTTTGCTTTTTGTGCTTTATTTTGGCTGTTCCATATGTATGTCTGCCTTGTTTTTCTATTGTTATTCTGCAAATAGTTTCATGTATACATATCTTTGCATACTTGTCTTGTTGTATACCAAGGTGGTTTGTAAGTAGAATTGTTGGGTCAGATTTTATTGTATTTTGCCAAAATACCTTCCCTAAAGATATGAGAGTACCTGTTTTCCTTGTAGTCTTAATGATCTTTGACATTAGCAGTTTTCTGAATCTTTGTCAATCTGACAGTGTGACTGATTTTAGTAGGTTAACTATCACAATCAAAATGAAAATAGTATATTCTGATACACTGCTGTATAACAGCAAACACTGGAGATGAGTCCCCTGAAACTTGATTGTTTTTAAAGGAAAAGTCCACCTAAATCCTTGAATACAGAGTTGTTTTAAGAAACTTAATGTTTTTACTTTTTATATACCTCTGTAATTTGTTGTTTTCTTAAGCCATGCTGCGATTAAAATATAAACTGGTCCTTATAGTGATCATTTTTATTTTTAGGAATAAAGGTTGGGGAGACTACACCTGATAAACTTTTCACTCTTATAGAGGTGGAATGTTTAGGGGCCTGTGTAAATGCACCAATGGTTCAAATAAATGACAACTACTATGTGAGTATTCCATTTAATATAAAGTGTGATGTCATATTTAAGTATTTTAAATGTTTGGTTTCCTGTCCTGTAGATGTTGCGATCTGAATTATTCAGTTAGAAGAAACTGTTGGGGGGCAGCCCCAGTGGTGCAGCGGTTTAGCACCGCCTGCAGCCCAGGGTGTGATCCTGGTGACCCAGGATCAAGTCCCACATCAGGCTCCCTGCATGGAGCCTGCTTCTCCCTCTGCCTGTATCTCTGCCTCCCTCCCTCTCTCTCTCTCTCCCTGTCTCTTACGAATGGGTAAATAAAATCTTAAAAAAATAGAAGAAGAAACTGTTGGGATAAATATCCAGAAGGGTTTTTTTCCTGTTTTCCAAAGTTTTATTAAAAAACAAATTGAAAAGCTTTGTATAAAAATCCTTCAATTTTAGCTTCCCATTGTTGTCCACAGAAGGTTTTTAAAAAATTATCTTTAAACATTTTTGCGTTTAACTCTATGAGATAATGGCAATTTAAAAGCTTTTAAATTATGAAAAATAATTTACATAGAAATACAGAAAAGAACCACCATGACTTAACAGAGATTTTACCACACTTACTATTATTAGTTGTTTTATTTTTTTTTTTTAAGATTTTATTTATTTATTCCTGAGAGGCAGAGACACAGGCAGAGGGAGAAGCACAGGGAGCCTGATGTAGGACTCGATCCCGGGACCCTGGGGTCATGCCCTGAGCCAAAGAGAGATGCTTAGTCACTGAGCTACCCAGGTGCCCCAAATATTATCATCATCATCATCATTTGTAGAAGTAAGCTACAGGTGCAGGTAAACCACCAGTATGCCCGAAAATCCTTTTCCTTTCCTTTCATTCTCAGAGATAAACTCTATCATAAATTTAGTGTATTCTTCCTGTACATGTTTTTAAACTGTTTGAGTGTATGTATCCAGCCATACTAATATATAATTATGTTCCTTATTTTAAAAATTTTAGAGATGATATCATTCCACTCTTTAAGTACTGCTCTAGCTGGATCTCACAAGTTTGGATTAATATTTTTTATCATTTTAAAATATTTTAAAATACGCATTTTGATTTCTCCTTTGCCCTGTTTTTTAGAAGTATTGGTCTCCCAAGTGTGTGGAATTTTCTAGTTATCTTTTTAATAAAAAGATTTCCAAAAAAATGATTTCTTGCTATACTAATTATATAAGTTTTCATACATATTTGTTAGTTCATACTTTTTAGAAATTTATTAGTGGAAATTGAGTCCTGTGCTGAATGTGGATTCGTCAAGAAGGTATTTGCTTTGCTTCTCTCTTGCTCCTGGAAAGACTACTGTTCCAAAAGAAAACTCCTCTCTTTATACCCTCCCCTGTTCCCCCAAAGTGTAAGGTTCTAGACTAGCAGTTCTTTTTGAGGGACAGTTTAATTTCTAGATTACCCTTGAGGGAATAGCTTTTTAGTGTCTTAATTTTGTGTGGTTGGTATGTCTCTTGTGGCCTGGGGCTTTGTCCCTTTACCTTCTGGGCTGTGAAACTCTGAAGCCAAGTTTGCATGGTGTTCCACTTGCCTACCTGGGTTTTGAGTTTTTGGCCTCTGGGTATTTCTTGTCAGCATGTTGATAAAATTTAAAATTTTTTACTTTTTTTATCCAACATTTTTAGTTGTTAGAGTAGGAGGGTTCAGTCAGGATAGCTGGTCTGGGGATCCCTGGGTGGCGCAGCAGTTTAGCGCCTGCCTCTGGCCCAGGGCGTGATCCTGGAGACCCGGGATCGAATCCCACGTCAGGCTCCCGGTGCATGGAGCCTGCTTCTCCCTCTGCCTATGTCTCTGCCTCTCTCTCTCTCTCTCTCTCTCTCTGTGTGACTATCATAAATAAATACATACATACATACATACATACATAAATAAATAAATAAATAATAAAAAAAAAAGGATAGCTGGTCTGCCATAATGCCTGAAATGGAAATCTCTTTTTTTTTTTTTTTTTTTTTTAATGAAGATGAAATTTGATTTCTTTGGCCATTTAGATTTCTAGGGTGGTCGGTCTCATTCCCTATTGTGATTTTCTTCATTTAATGATCAGAGATTCAGATTTCTTCTCTATCCCCCCTACTTTAAAAAAAGTCCTTTAAAAATATGGCAACAATTTTGCCTTCTCCACATTTCTGCAGTTTACTTATAATAAAGAGGATCTTGATTTAAGCAGGAATTACAGTCAAGACTTAAATATAATAGCCTGTGGATTTATCCAAGAGATAAAGATTCTTCTGGTTAGCAGTGGTATGGTCTTTGGCAAGCCAGTTTTTGTTTTTTATTTTTTTTTTCTAAAGTAAGCTCCACATGGGGCTACTATTGTCTGAGCCAGCCACGCACCCCCAGGGCAGTGAATATTTATTATGTATCTCAATTGACAGGTAGATGTAATAGTCACATAAACTTTGACTGGATCCTGCTTAATAAAAAAAGTTATGAAATACATTTTGAGAACAGTTGGGTAGGTTTTTAATATGAACTTGACATTTGGTTAAGGAATTATTTTTAGTTAATTAGGTGTGGTGGCATTGTGTTATTTAAGAAATGTTCTTATTTGATGTCTGCTGAAGTATCAGGAGTGAAGTGTCATGGTGTAACTTGCTTTCAAAATGGTGCAACCAAAAGTAGAGGGGTGCTATGTGTATATAATGCAAAGATGGCAAATTAAAAATTGTCGAATATAGGTGGTAGGAATATGGGTATTCATGTATAGTTTTTAAATTTTTATAATAGTTGGGGTGAAATAAAATCATTAGATGACTTCAAGATTCCTTTTAGCTATGAGGTTCTGAACATTTGGAACCCTAAGCACTTTGAAATCAGGGTTTTAATAAATGTTTAGTCACTAAACAAGTATTAAAGAACTTCTATTTGCTGAAGCACTGGAGATGCAGTGCTGAATCATGATTTCCCTAGAATAGTATCAGAGTCCTATAAAATATTTTAAGTACTTAACAGTTTTGGAGAGGGAGTAGGAATATGGTTTAGGCATTTTTCTTTTAATCTTACCCTGTTATCTTAATCTGTTATGTCTTGATTAAACCTAGGGTGTAGCTAGGCACAAGGGCATGGATGATATCTATGTGTTTTAAATGTATTAATTTTAAATATCCGTACCTTTTCTTGAGGTAAAAATTTTACACAGGTACATAGTGTGTAGAGTTGCTCTCATTGAAATGGGGACTAGAGGATCAGGATCATTAAGATACATGTCAAAAATAATTTTTTTTTACTTTTCCATTCAAAAATTAAGTGAGAATTTGGAAACAGGGTATTTCCTGAGCAGTATATACTATATTTAGGAGTTAATCAGTTGCCGCTACCTTGGTGACTAACTTGGAAGCTGAGAAAGACAATAAACTAACTAGTACTAGGGATTTACATAGATTTCAAGTAGTAGGAAGTAATTTTAATAGGACTATTTTAACTTTTTTTCTAGGAGGATCTGACACCTAAGGATATTGAAGAAATTATTGATGAGCTCAAAGCTGGCAAAATTCCAAAACCTGGACCAAGGTATGCTTTTATTTCTATACAATAAATTTTAATGGTTTAACGTAATGTAAACTTAAGAAATTTTATCCCCTGGGGGGTGCCTGGGTGGCTTAGTCAAGTTAAGTATCAACTCTTGATTTCAGCTCAGGTCATGATCTCAGGGTTGTGGGATCGAACCATCCACCTCAGTGTGGAGCCTGCTCAGGATTCTCTCTCACCCTCTTGTTTAAAAAAAAAAGAAAGAAAGAAAAAAAAAATCCCTTAAGTTCTTAGGAGTTGTTGTCAGGAGCTTTGGATAGTATTGAAACCAACCTGTCATCTAAAGCACTATTTTTTTTTTCCCCTCTAAAATCCTATCAAAAACCATCTGGTAGCTACTTGAATATTTATAGAGAAGGGAAATTTACTACAAATAAAAATCTATTCCATCATTTAAAGGTTCATACTGTCAGAAGATTGACCCAAAGTTTGTCTCCCACTAATTTCCTACATGTCCAATTCTGCCCTTTGAACCAACACAAAATAACTTTTATACTTCTAAATGATAGCTCTTCAATTACTTAAAATAGGTATCTTCTTTTCCCTAAATCTTCTCATATGATGTCCATTGTTTCATTTTTTCCTTATATGACATAGTTTTGGTTTCCCTCTTCTCTACCTTTTCTGGTTGGCTAATGACTTTCTTAATGTGATACTTAAACTAATCACAGTATTTGAGATATGAACCGAGCTTCTTTGTTCTAGACATTATGCCTTGTTACATTAACTCTCACTTCAGGTACATTATACCAATAATTGCACTTATGGTCAGTTAGAATGTCTAGATTGTTTTTAAGGCCAACACTGTTCCTCCAGGTTGTTCCCATTCTGCTGGTGTGTTACACTAATTACTTTTCTTTCAATTATGAACCTGAAGTTTTGCTGCTAAACAAAGCCCTATTCCATATCTCAGTGCTTATATTGCTCAGAATTTTTTCTAATACTAGCAACTGTTTTTGCATGGTTTTATACAGTTGTAAGCCCTTTGTATGTTTTCTTGCTATGCCATAATTTTCCTTCTCTGGATATATTTGTAGGTTTTAGTGGCTACATAGTATTTTAATGTATTAAATGAATTATGATATGCTCTTTATTCATGTTTTAAATATATTTTCCTGCTCTTTGTAATAAGTAGCAGTTCTGTGTACTCTGTCAAGAGGTAGAGGCTGATACATAATTTGAGTTGAATGCTAAATAGAATAAAAGCTGTTGTAGGAGTGTTTTCAGCAGGAAATGATGTGTGATCTTGTTAAAATTATTCTGCTAGTTACTGTGTGGGGAGTAGTTTAAAATTTAGTGCATGTTGTGAGGCAGAGGAATTATGAGTGATTTCTAGTTTTTTGGTGAGCACCTCAGTGGTTCCTTTAACTAAGAAAGAGATTTGGGGTAGAGCAAGTTTGGGGAAGAAGAGTCACTTAGTTTGGGACTGGTTAAATTTGAGATGCCTCCTAGACATCCATGGTAGAATGATGAAAGGTAAATTTGAACCTGAAATTTAGGAAATAGACTAGGACTGAAAATATGAACTGGGGATTCATCATTTATTACAGATGGTATTTAAGGCCATAAGGCTGGATGAGATTTTTGGGGGTGAGATTAGTTGGTATTCTTAATTAACATAGGATACTATAACATCATTGTATATTAGCATTAATAAACAGTACCACAGTTAAGCAACATCCCTATTGATATTAAAAATGCATATCAATAATTGTAAATAGTTCTTCATTGGGAGTTTTTTGAGCGTTCTAGATTTGAGCCCAAAACTTTAGAATTACTGGTTTCTGAACATATTTTACTCTTATCTAAAAAAGAGATGGGGTGTACATGCTTTTGGCTCAGGTCATGATCCTGGGATCAAGTCGGGATCAAGTCCTGCATCTGGCTCACTGCTCCGTAGGGAGTCTGCTTCTCCCTGTCCCTCTGCCGCTCCCCCCTCCCCCACATGTGTTCTCTCAAATAAATAAAATCTTTTTTTTTTAAATTTTTTATTTATTTATGATAGTCACAGAGAGAGAGAGAGAGAGAGAGAGGCAGAGACACAGGCAGAGGGAGAGGCAGGCTCCATGCACCGGGAGCCTGACGTGGGATTCGATCCCGGGTCTCCAGGATCGCGCCCTGGGCCAAAGGCAGGCACTAAACCACTGCGCCACCCAGGGATCCCTAAATAAAATCTTTTTAAAAAACCAAGCAGAGATGGGGCATCTGGACTCAGTCAGTTGAGGAGCTGACTCTTGGTTTCAGCTCAGGGCCCTGGGATAGAGCCCTACACATCAGGCTCTGGGCTCTCTGGGGAGTCTGCTTGAGGATTCTCTCTCTTGTCCCCTCCTCCCACCTACATGCTCTCGCTCTCTCTTTCTCTGTAAAATCATACATCTTTTAAAATAAAAAGCAGAAGGACAGCTGGGTGGCTCAGTGGTTGAATGTCTGCCTTTGGCTCAGGATGTGATCCTGTGGTTCCGGGATTGAGTCCTACGTTGGGCTCCTGCATGGAGCCTGAGTCTCCTTCCTCTGCCTATGTCTCTCTCTCTCTGTGTGTCTCTCATGAATAAAATAAAATCTTAAAAAAAAAAATAAATTAAAAGCAGAGATAAATATACTTAATTTTCAGTAATTACAGATTATCTACCAGTGGTGTTTGTTAGAGACTGTATTTGGAGATGGTAGTTCTAGAATGTTTTCCTAGCATCAGAAAACAAAATTTTTCCTTCCTTCCTCAAGTTACTTTTTTGGAATATATAGTATAATGAGACTGCAAGGATAGTAATAATCAAAATATAATTAAATTAACCAAAGCTGGCTAATTCTTTATTAGTATTTTTATAATAAAGCACTCTGGTCACATGTGTAAAAGAGGTGCTCATTGTTAGTCTTTGAGTAACCAGAGAAATTAAACTGGTTCAGCATACCTGATTTCTGAGTACCATTACCAGGTCTACCAGGTCTACCCAAAATCAGTAAAGGATTCATGTCACTATATGGGTCAGAACTGCTTTTTTATATTTTTGGTAAATGGGGATCCCTGGGTGGTGCAGCGGTTTGGCGCCTGCCTTTGGCCCAGGGCGCAATCCTGGAGACCCGGGATCGAATCCCACGTCGGGCTCCCGGTGCATGGAGCCTGCTTCTCCCTCTCCCTCTCCCTCTGCCTGTGTCTCTCTCTCTCTCTATCATAAATAAATAAAAAAAAGATTATATTTTTGGTAAATGATGGCTAGAAAGGAAATATTAAACTGATGGTAAAGCACTGCTTTATTTTGACATTAAATATTTGTGGAGATTATTATTTTCATTTTTTTAAGTCCTGAAAATAACTTCTTTTTTTTTTTTTTTTTTTTTTCTGAAAATAACTTCTAAACCTGCATTGAAATTAAATTCAGAGGTAGGAGTTTTTTAGTATGGTTTGCTAAAACTAATTTTAAATCCAGTGTGAGGCCTTCATATTTATTATTACAAAGATACCTTAAATTTTGCAGAATTCTATGGGGTACAGATAATATGAGATGTAAAAAAAAAATAGGCTACATAGTACATATATATATAGAAAATATAGGTGGTTGCTGATATATAACTGTAGACTGTTAAGTCACTTTCATTTTTTTATACTAAAAGTAGAGGGCAATTGTGGGTTTATCTCAGCAATATTAAAAAGATAAGCACTTGGGATCCCTGGGTGGCGTAGCGGTTTGGCGCCTGCCTTTGGCCCAGGGCGCGATCCTGGAGACCCGGGATCAAATCCCACATCAGGCTCCTGGTGCATGGAGCCTGCTTCTCCCTCTGCCTGTGTCTCTGCCTCTCTCTCTCTCTCTCTCTCTGTGACTATCATAAATAAATTAAAAAAATTAAAAAAAAAAAAAAAAGATAAGCACTTAACTTTCATAAAGTAGCTTTCCTTTAAAAAGTTCTTCTATTGGGCAGCCCAGGTGGCTTGGTGGTTTAGCGCCACCTTTGGCCCAGGGCGTGATCCTGGGAACCTGGGATCGAGTCCCACGTCGGGCTCCCTGCATGGAGCCTGCTTCTCCCTCTGCCTGTGTCTCTGCCTCTCTCTCTCTCTTTCTCTCTGTGTCTCTTATGAATAAATAAAATATTAAAAAAGTTCTTCTAGTGAAAAAAATAAAGTTCTTCTAACCCATAAACAATACAAAGGCCAAGTTTTCTAGAATGCAAATGAGTTAAAATGATGAATGTACAAACAGTGTTGGAATGGCTAAAAAACCAGATTTACCTTGAGTTGCAGGAACAAAGTAATTACTAGATGGCATTTTAAGCATAACACTTGAGGCAAGTCATTTTTTATGTTTTTATGAAGTGAAAACCTTAGTGTATATTGATAATGGAGGGGCTAGATCACTGCCTCTCTGGTGTCTGATACATATTTGCAGAAAAAATGAAGGGAAAGTTATATGATTAGTAGATGAAACACAATCTGTGGACTTTATAGCCTTTATAGCATTTTAATATGCATTTTGTGATGGGTGAGGGAGGGAGAGAGTTTGCAGGCAGACATTTAAGAGGCAGCTGAAACCTTTTCCCCCACCAAAGTAGGTCATGGAACTGTAATTGTATGGAACAACTTTAGGAAAATGGACCAGATTACTCTTGAAATTACTTTCTTATGCAAAATCCACAATTCCTTTAAGAGTTCAGGCAGTATGTATGATTCATTCTCCCATTTTATTCTCAAAACTTTGGTTTTTATAATCTTCCCTAAATTGATTCTTTGTATTGGTAAAGAAGGTAGCCGAGCTTAAACCATAGGGGGAACCTAATAAAAGGAGAAAGGTCCTCAAGAATAATTTCATTATTTCACTGGCAAAGAGCAGCAGATATACCTGTGTCATTAACATAAAAAATTACAAAGCCAAATACTGTTTTTTATTAAAGTTAGATATCATTTTGCCATTTACTCTACATTATTTTAGATTCTGACAGGTACTTCACATTTCTTTATCTGGTTTTCACAGTGAACCTATAATACAAATATATTAATAAATTCTGACTTTGGAGGCACTCTTTGTTACAATACATTAGTTACTTGCATTGTGTAATGTAATAGCTTGAAAGATCTTAAAATGACTTTATGGTATCCTTGTACTGTCCTCTAAACAAAATATTATTTCCTGGGGCATTTGTTTTGTAATTTTTTTATTGGAATTCGATTTGCCAACATATATAACACCCAGTGCTCATCCCGTCAAGTGCCCCTCTCAGAGCCCATCACCCAGTCACCCCATCCCATCCCATCCCCCCGCCCACTTCCCCTTCTACCACCCCTTTTTGTTTCCCAGAGTTAGGAGTCTCTTATGTTCTGTCACCCTCTCTGATTTTTCCCACTAATTTTCTCTCCTTTCTCCTGGGGCTCTTCAAAGAAACTTGTAAGATTGACGACAGAATATTAGGTAAAGGTAAAGCAAGGAGTAAAAAGATGTATACTGAAGAATTTTTCAGCAAAAATCTGTGGCAGGAACAGGTAAATTAACAAAGCCAGGGAATAGGAGGGGTGAAGTAGAAGTAGGTGCTGAGCTGGGCTCGAGGTCAGACAGGGGCAGAGGTGAGTGATTACCTGGGAAAGTATGTGTGGGGGTGAACAAAAGACAGGTTCTTCTACTCTGTGCTGCCTCTCTATAGATTCCTGCATAAGGGCTTGTTCTTATTTTCTTTGTGGCTGTGGTAGCTACTCTGGTCTGGAACCTGTTTTTGAAAAATTACTACTACTAATATTGCTTTAAAAAATATGAATACCAATATACTTTGTTTTCACTGCCTCTAAGGAACACCCTACGAAATCTTCAAATTCCCATTTCCTTTAATTCCTGTTTATTTCCAAATATAATGTGTAAGTTTATATTCCATTGTGTTCAGTGATAGTGGATCTCAATCTTAATAAAATTCAAATACAAAAAGAATATAATGTTCTAGTTTATTAAAAATTATTTTTTAAAAAGACTTATTTTTAGAGAGCAGGAGAGAATCTCAAGTAGACTTAATTTTAGCAGGAAAGAAGCTTAAGTAGATAGACTTCACACTGAGCAGGGCTCCATTCCACAACCCTGAGATCATGACCTGATGTTTAACCCACTGAGCCACCCAGGCACCCCTAAAATATGATTTTTAAAAATGTCCTCTGGGTTTGGGTTATTTTATTATAGTTCTTAGCTCTGATCCTTGGACAGCTGGTGAATCCCCTAAGCCTTGGTTTCTGTATCTGTAAAATAAGGCCAGTATCACTTGTCTCATGGCATAGTTGTAAAGATTAAATGAACTAATAATATCTGTACACTGCTCAGTAACCGGGAACTAGTATTAGAGTTACTTTTATATTTTTCATATTTATGATGAGTTTTGATATGTGTGTTTTCATATGTAACCGAAAGTCTTGCAGAGGTTGAAATGTTTGAATTAAATAATCCATGCATGGGATGCCTGGGTGGCTCAGCGGTTGGGCGTCTGCCTTTGGCTCAGGGCATGATCCTGGTCCAGGGATGGAGTCCCGCATTGGGCTCCCTGTGGAGCCTGCTTCTTGAACCTCTGTCTCTCTGCCTCTCTCTCTCATGAATGAATGAATAAATAAATAAATAAAATCCTTAATAAATAAATTAATAATGCATGCAATTCTTGAATGAAAAATAGTGGCTTAACTGGGCTGTTGTGAAGTAAGTTATTTTTTTTTTTAAGTAAAGATTTATAAATGGTAATCATTAATAGTTTACTGTCACTTGCTCTTTCAGGAGTGGACGCTTCTCTTGTGAGCCAGCTGGAGGTCTTACCTCTTTGACTGAACCACCCAAAGGACCTGGCTTTGGTGTGCAAGTGGGACTTTAATTTATATATTCAACTGTAAATATGTCACTGGAGAAATAAAGAGGAATCTCCTATCTACATAAACTTTTTATGTTACTTGTTCATTTCATGGTGTATACCTAGCAACTTGCTGCTGTCAGTGTCACGATAAAACTTCAGAGTACCATTTTAGAGTCTTGTGCTATCTATGGCTAACTCTAAAGACATTATTTCATAATCTAGTTAACAGTCACTCCAATGTCATCCATTTTCAACTGCCAGGTCACTTTTATCAATAACATTAGATTATTGTCAAGTAAAAACTGTCAAATTTCATATATATTTTGCTTTTCCATCTTTAACTAGAGCCAAATCTTAACATGATCTTTCTATACTTTGTTAGTACTCCCTTTAAACATTTTTAGATTTACAGCACATTATTGTTACTCTATTTCCAACTGGTGACACCTCAAGCAGAAGTGTGAGGAGGATAAAGTAGTTGTCTTTAGAAGTATTGTTTATCATTTTAATAAAAGTAAGGCACTTCATTATTATTGTATACTGCAAGAATAGAAACTGGGCGAAGAGACTGGAAGTACAATCTGAGTTTGAAAAACAGTCAATATCCAAAATATACTCTTCCATTGAATGCATATTTCAGCTTAGAACAAAGGATAAAACCTGCATATTATACATTTTCAAGAAACCAGCTACGGTGCATTAGTTCTGCAAGTTGAAAAAAATTAATAGCCTTAATGCAGGGATAAATCCAAATCCAGTTGTTTCAGGATTTCTTGAAGTCATTGTTTGGCCTTGTTCTTCTGGCAGACTAACCAGTCACTAGTAGTAATTATGGTGCTTAAAAAAATTATTTTTAAGAATAGCTTTAAAAAATAGTTTTTAATATGAGAAAGTAAACAAGAACAGTAACTTTTTAACTGGCAGAGAAAAGTAACAATGAAAATGCCTCTCTTCTATCCTAGAGCCCTCTTGACTTTTGTAAAAATGCCTTACTTTGACATAATTTTTTTTTTCTACTAGAACAAAAATTAGAAGTAGGGAAGCTTCAGATACCAGGTGAAAAAAGTAAGACCTGTATTAAGGACATGCACTGAATATCAATTTTTATGTAATGTTTTAAAAATAGAAAATTAATTTTAGATCATTAGAATTATAGGCATACAGTTATACCATTATTGAAACTTTTTTTTTTTTTAAGATGTATTTATTTATTCATGAGACACAGAGTTAGAGAGAGAGGCAGAGACACAGGCAGAGGGAGAAGCAGGCTCCTCAGAGAGAGCCTGATACGGAACCCGATCCCGGATTCTGGGATCACGACCTGAGCAGGTGCCCAACCGCTGAGCCACCCAGGCGTCCCTCAAAATGTTTTCTATAGTTCTTAGGTCATCACGTTGTTTTACAGTAGTGCATATCAGGATTTTGAGTCTTAAATTTTTTGCCTATTTTTCTTAAAAACCCTATCAATTTTAACATAATACTGGTTTTAATGTTTCTAGTTAGCTTTCAAAAACACCTGGCAGGTAAAATCTTATTACAGTAATCCAAGATGGTTTCAAAATGAAAATGAATGCACTGATTAAAATTTCCTTGCCAGTTTTCAGGGATGACAGCCCTATCCTGACCTACTTCTCAAACCTCAAGGGAGAGGTAGGCATTATATGTGTGTTAACCACCACTTGCTCCCTCATTTCCTCAATTCCTAACTCTGTGCTGTTATTTGAGGAGGAAATCTTCCTGCTGTTTAATGACAAGAATCAAACAATATATCATAATCTCTTCTGACAAAGAATCTAATACCACTTTTTTTGTAGCCCCTACTAAATGTTGCTAGAGGAAACTACTGATTGCTCAGAATTACTTGGCTGTAACTGTATGGGGCCACTGCTCCAGAAAATCCTACGGCACATAACAAGTTATGAGTATTTGCTGCAGACGCATTCATTACATATGTATAGACTAACATGACAAGGAAAAAAATTAGTCACCTTTAATGCAAGTTTATGCTTTACGTCATCTGTTGGGATTTAACTTTGTGTCAGGGCTGAAAAATATCTGTAGTGACAAATTTGTAACTCCATTAAGTCACAGGTGCTGTAGAGTCCGCTATTAACGACTAGGGAGGTGGTTTCCGTCCAATTCGTGTGACTCCTTTGGTGGCTAAATAAAGCCATGTACAAACTGTCGCAGGTTAACTTCGATGTAAATAAAAAGCGTTAAAAATTAAGTCACAATAAAATGGCTTCCATCAGATTATGTAACCTTTGGTGGTTAAATAAAGGCATATACAAACTATCGGAGACTAACCTCGATGTCAATAAAAGGCGTCCACAAGTAACAGTACCCGCTGCCGGTAGGCCGAGGCCGTGAATGCTCCTCACGCACGCCTCTCCGATACTTGAGCAGTTCCCTCTGACATACTACCTCGGATGTGGACACCCCTGTCTCTGAAAGCAGGTCCCTGCGAGGTGTGACTGGGAGAGCGGCACGGTGGGGTTCGCGGGGTGCGCGCAGCAGGTGCACGTTAACCCGCGCAGGTGTGGCGGGCGCGCCGCGGCCCAGCCGAGTTCCCGACACGCGTCCGGGCCTCTCCGGGGCGCAAGCGCAGTGGCGCACGGACCCCGCCGCGCGCCGCCGCGCCCCGCTCTCCGGGCGCCCCGGCCCAGCCGTCTGCAGCCGCGAATTTACGGGGGACACGCCTCGCCTCTGCGTCCGGCACATATTTTCCGGGGTCCCACCTCACAAACTCGCCCACCCGCCCTGCAAAAATAACCTGTGGATACCCTGCGTTCAGCCTCTTCTTCGCCGCCGCCGCCATTTCCAGAAGTTTCCAGTCACAGCTACGGCCACGGTCCGCACAAAGAGCGACGGCAGAGCCGTGTGGCCCCGCAGCGTCTGCGGAGCCCGCGCGGCTTTCCGGCGCTTCCCTAGATCCCCCCTCCGGCTAGGGCCCGGCGACCGCGAGGCAGACGGCGACGCCTGGGTGGGGCGAGGACAAGGAGTTCCGGCCCGCACCCCCGCCGCCCCCTACTTGGTACCTTCCGCCTCCTCCGCCCCGCGGCTCGGGAAGCTTCTCCGCGGCGCTGAAAGAGCGGCGGGGGCCGCGGGGAGGGGCCGGCGGAAGGGGCGGGCGGGCGCCGGGGGCGGGGCGCTCACGCCGCCCGTCCCGTGCCCGCCGAGTCACGTGCCCGCGTCGCAGCCAATCGCCGGGCGGCGCTGTCCTGGGAGCGAGGAGGTTGTGGTGAGAGACGGACGGAGACCGGAGATGTTTTCAAGCCCGGCCTCCGCGGCGTTCGTGGCGGTTGCAGCGGCGACGAAGACAACGACAGCGACGGCAACCCCGGGGCACTCGTTCAGGGGGTGAACCCTCCTGCGCCGATCGTGCCTCGGGGCCGTGAGGGTGAGGGGGGCGTGGCGACAGGCGAGGAGGAAGGAGGGGCGCGGTTTCGAGCCCCGTCCCCGGCGCCTGGGAGGAGACCCCTCAGTTCCGCGCTGCTCCCGTCCCCCCTCCCCGGAGCAAGGTAGGGGACGCGCCAGGCCCTCCCTGCCGCGTGCCGCCCGGTCCGGCCGCCCCGCGCCGCCGCCGGCCTGACAGTGACAGGCCGTTAGCGGCCGGGGCGCGGGGCCGCCCCGCCCGCCGCCGCCCCTCCCGGAGCCGCGAGGAGCCGCGGCGCGGCGCGAGCTGCCAGCGGGGCGAGGGCGGTGCGGGGGGACCCGGCGGGGCGCCCCCCCGCCGCCGCTGCCGGGGTTGGGCTGCCGCCGCCTCCCGGAACATGGCGGGGCCGGGAGGAGCGTGTGCGTGCGAGTGTGCGCGGCCCGAGAGGGCGCCGGCGGCGTGCGGCGGCCGGACCCGGCGGGGCGGGGCGGGGCGGGGCGGGGGGCGCGCCCAGGCCGCCGCGCGCGCCCGCCCGTCCGCCCGTCCGTCGGTCCGTCCGCGGGGAGCCGGGGTGCGGGCGCGGGCGCGGGCGACCGCTGCGGCCCCAGCGGGAGGGAGCGTCGCAGGTACCGGGGTCCTGGGAGAGGACGAGCGAGGGGCCGCCGGGAAGCTGCCAGCTCGGGAGTCCGAAGGGGAAGGAGAGCGGCGCGCTGCGGTTCTGTCGTAAGTGCCCCCGTAAGCGCTCTCTGCCGCAGTGGGCAGTCGGGGCGCTTCGCGCTGCTGCAAGTGCCCCTTCGAATGGTGTCCGTGGACCCTTGGAGCACGTCAGGCTCTTAGAGCTCATTTCGAGGGAGGATGTGGTGTGACGCATCCTCGAGGATCCCAAAGCGTGGAATAAACGGTTGTACAAAGAGGTTACCGAAGCCCAGCTGACAGCTGTTTTAATAATAACAGTAAGAAGCAGTTTGGGATGGGAAGTTACCCCTATTGCACCAATCGAAACCGTAGGGAACCTTTTAAGCAGTGCAGTCGTTGACATTGTAATTTCCCCCGGACACCCGCGGCTAAACTGCGGACGCGATGGAAACGGGTTGCAGATTCAGTGATGTGTGAAGCCTTGGAATTATGTGTGATCCCGAAGTTGAGGTGAACCTGTCTGTGTTCTTAGTCATGGACTCCTTTTTTATTTGAAAATGGTTTACGTAAATTAGGAAGGAAGGCGAACCGGTAAAACTGCTCTTTTAAAATAAATTGACTTTATTAAAAACATATGCTCAAGTAGGCTGTTAAAAAATCTTGGGCACTGATCTGTTTCAGTTTCTTCAGTCATTATACAAAGGCTTTCCTGGAGATTAGCTCAGAACTGGCAGAACATACGCTCTGTTGGTGCCAAGTGGCTTAAAAACAAATTGAGATAGTGTTGACTGTGTAAGATCAGGTCATTGTATTAACCTGTCTTGTTGGGGAAAGTCTTTAATTTGAGCTAAACGCAAAAAAAAAAAAAAAATTTTTTTTTTTTAAAGACTGATAATGTTTCCCCAGGAGATTATAGGCAAGAAGAGAAAGGTTTTTATAGTTGACACAAGTACTAACTAAATTTCTTTTAGAGGAAGGTCTCCAGCCGGCTTGGCTAAAGTCAAACTTAGGTATTCGGGGTATGTGTTCTATTTTAGGGGTAGACGAGGTATTAAAATGAACTAAAATCTAAGTGTTAAGTGGTATTCATGGAAGGAATAGAGTAAAAAAGAAAGAAAGAAAGAAAGAAAAAAGCAGGATTCCTTTAGTGTTTTTCATCTCTGTGATTAGGGTGGTTATATGAGCAAGCAGAGCTGGCAAAGTGAAAATCTGGGGATGAGTATTCCGTGAGGAATATATGAGGAAGAATGAAGAGAACTAAAATATTCCGATGATGAAAGAACTTAGTAGTTGTTCAGTCTCTGGTTTTAGTTCTTGTATATCAGGAAGGAAAGAAGAAGAAAAAAAAAAAAAACACTTGAATTTTGTTTGGAGACCAGTGCCTACTCAGTGGAATGAATTTAAAAGGAAGGTTTTTTTTTTTTTTTTGGTCAAGGTGTTTATGTATTCTTTTTTTTTTTTCCTGTAGAAGTTACTGGAAAATGTGATAGTTTTCTGAGGTAGCTTGTAGAAAATGGTGGTGGGATATTTGAAAGACACTTTGTTGGAAAAGAGATTTTTATTCTAAGGAGTAAGAATAACAGTAAAAATACTCAATTTGTTGGCAGTAGCTGACTGGTAGTTAAATTTTCTTCATTCTTGTTTTAAGAGCATTATTACAGTCTAAAAAGAGAATGATCTGAGAGATTATTTCCATCACAGCCAATAAGAGGTTTAGACTGTGTACTGTATATAAACTTGATGATACTGAAGCAATGTCTTATCAGAAAGACATGAAAATTTTGTCTGACAATTGGAATAGGTTGCTTAAAAGCTATTCACAGTACTTTGTGATTTTGAACTTGTTGCTAAAATTAACATGTATTTCTAAAATGCCTGTATTGTGTAAAGGGTATAGTCATGGTGATTTGTCCTTAGAACTGGAAGGGACCTCAAATTTTCTAGTCTGTTTTCCTCAAGAGAAAATAAAGTCCTGGTAAGGTGAAATGACTTACCCAAGTCACTACAGCCTATTTAAAAAGTGTGTCGTTTGGGCCTAGAGATTCCTTCTTTGAAAATGCTAACGCCTCTGTCTTTAGAAAGTAGCTTTATGGAGTAGTGGAAAGAATATTGAAATATAAATGAGAGGTTCTCAGTTTGGATTCCTGATTTAAGAAAAAAAAAATCACTTGATTTATTACTTCCTAACTGTGGTTCTTGACAAATCACGTTAACTTTCAGAACCTTTTTAATCTATAAAAAGTAATTTTCCTAAATAATTTACGAGGTTGTTGGATGGAACAAATGCGATTACATATGAAAAGCACGAGGCTTACTATAAACTTTTATAGATACAAAAAGTGGCAATATTTTTGTGGCAATATTTAAAAAATAAATACAGTCTTACCGTGAAACAAGGTGTCTGATCCCTAGGTTTTTGCTTAGCCTTAGCTTTATTGTTTCCAGCACCTGCTGTTTTACAGATTATAACTCCCTGTAGATACATTTTCTGATCCCCACTTAGTTCTAATCTTAGTAAAGCCTCTTACGAACATTTTAAATATTGCAGTTGTTAGAGCTTGACTTCCTCTGGAGAATATGAAGTTTCTCCATATAGCATTTGAAAACATTCTCATTTACACTCATGCATGCATAATCTGTTTAACAGTGGCTTTTAAAAAGTAATAGTGAAAGTATCTTAGTTGCAATGTTAATTTGTCTGTTGCTAGTTTCCACATATGGCAATAACAGGAGATAATTTCCTTTATAAACTTCTCTTTGAATGGTTTGTGTTAAGGTTATCTTGTACATCTAAATATATAGAAATGTCCAGATTTTTTGTTTGCTGGCTCTCACTCTTATGTTTAAAGACCTTTTCTTCTAGTGCTTTAAATTGATAACACTGGAAAACAATATCTCAGTATTGTTTATTATAATATTACATAGATTACCTGTAATCTTGAAGCTAAAAGTTATGATAAACATTGATTGAGCACTTAGAATATGAATTATCTGTTCAATGTTTTATGTAGAATATTTAAAATTTTCAAAATAACCCTGTTAAATAGATACTATTCTAACACAGAGGTTGAGGAAAGTGAGGCTTTAAACTGTTTTGTGTAGATATTCAAAGACATTAAAAAAGTGACAAGACTGTATTCCTGTTCTAAACCATTTGTCTGTGCTCTGTCTCTAATTAAGAGTGTTTAGCTGATTTTGCAAAGTTTTAAGGCAGTGTTTCTTAAATTTCAGACTTCATGAAAATGAGGGCCAGATATTCTACCTTCTATTGTGTTGGTCAGAAAAACAAAAAGAAAAGTAAATACTTCATGAGAATCCTGGAAGGTAGGCAGCAGGCCTTTTCTGAGATGTTGAGATGACTATTGGGGTTTTTTATGGTAGTTGTCAGAAGCAAATGAATCTCACCAGCTACAGAAGGACTGTGGTTGTTAACATTACAAGAGGCGATTTTAACAAACTCCACCTTTATGTTGGTGCCATTTTTATAAAGAAACATATTTAATCATAGTGCCTGGAGAGAAAAAGATCACTAACCAAACTCATTAAGGACTTTTATAAAGGAATAGATCCATCAATAGTAAATTTGTCCAGTTTAGAAAAATAGCATCCAAGACTTGATTTTCCAATTGAGACCTTTCAAAATGCTAAGAAATTCAAACTCTGAAATTCTTAGAAAAATTAACTTTAAACACAGAAATGCTTCCAGATTGAGATAAGTAGAAAAGATAAAGCCACAAGTTATAAGGTGGAAATAATTTCTTTTTCTTTGGTATCTCAAATATTGTCTATTCTTTGGCCAATCCCTTAATATTTACTTATTGCACTAAAATTGTTTCAATATATATAGTTTACTTTTATGACTTTTGGTTTGTATTTGGGCCATAATTAGTGGAAATATCACAATATTTGTGATGAGTATCATATTTTTTCCACTTTCTTAAAGATTTTTTTTCAATTTTAAAATTAAGCAATGTCTGTACCTAAAATGGGGCTCAAATTTACAACCCCAAGATTGAGTTGCATGCTCTTTGACTGAACCAGCCAGGTGCCCCCAAATAACATATTTTTAAACTACTTTGTTGCTTGAAAGAGGTGAGAGAATCTTGTAGCTTTTCAGATTCCGGATTGTTCTTCCTCCTACATAGGAGTTTTGTCTGTCTCCTGAATTCTAATAGAGAACAAAAACTGCATGTGTGGTTCCCTCTTCCTAGAAATAGCTGTATTGACTCTATACAAGATAATAGTATGTAAGAAATATGGTGCTGTGTAGTTCATGAAGTACGTTAAAAAAAAAAAAAAGATTTATTTGAGAGAGCGTGAGTCGCATGCAAGCACGGGGGTGGGAAGTGTGGAGAAAATCCTCTATCAGACTCTGCTGAGTGGGGAGCCTGAATACAAAAACATGGGGGCTGGATCCCAGCACCCTGAGATCATGATCTGAGCCGAAATCAAGAGTTGGATGCTTAACTGACTGAGCCACTCCGGTGCCCCTGTTCATGAAGTACTTTTTTACTTCAGATCCTTTCAGTTTCACAACTACTCTGAGATCAGGAAAACATCATCTAACCTGATGATGTTGAACCATGGATAGGAACCAGGTTAAAATTCTCTGGCAAATGCTAGACTCTTGAAATTCACTCAAGAAAGAGAAGTATTAACATCTAAAGGAAGAAAGAAGAAACACATATTTTTATTTTCCTTTATACCAAAGACACATTGTACACACAGCCTTCTTTCTATTTTGTTACACCTTTTCTGAAACTTAAGAAAGGTAGGAGTAAATACTGAAAACATTCTTTATACCACTTTACTAATAAGTGGTGATTGAGAACATTAAAAGTTTTACAGAATGTTTTCAACTTCAATTTATACAAAAATATTATAACTAAAAAGAAAGCTTTGTTACATTCTGTTGTTCTGTAGTAAAGTCTTGTAACCTCTGAGTTAAAATAAGTCCTTTTTACCAGAGTTTAATTTTGAGTATTTGAAAGTTACTTGGTGATCAAGAAAAAGAACTTTTATTGAGCTTCTGTACTTGAGGTAGTGTTAGATATCTTCAGATCCGTTATGTTAATCAGTGATGAGAGTAGAGATCTTAAATACCTAGTTATAAAAATACTTTAAAAGGATGTCACTGAAATATCTCCAACTTGAGATACCAGTACTCAAGATCTAACTTGAAATTTATAAGTGCTGTATAAATACAAGTTTGTTGCTGTACAAGAAATTTTTCTTAAGATCAAGCTAATTCATTCATTCATAGATTTACATTGAGGTAGGTCATCCAGTGGTGGTTATTCAACCTTCAGAAATTATTCCTGTCTTCCAGGTGTTCATTAAAACATCCCAAGAATAAAGATGAGTGTTCTCTTGTTCTCTTTAAGCTGCAGTTGAACAGGATAAAAATACCTTTTTACTGAGTTTCTGTTTGTCCTCATATCATTGAAAGTAAACAAGAATGTTTGACAGCAAATTGGCTTACTCATTCTTCCTTTCCTTTGTCCCTTCTCTCCTTCGGGGCTCCTCCTTCCCCTTTAGATGCTAGTGTTCCTTTGCCTTTGCAAAAACCCAGTGAAAAATATACCTATCTGTAGTTGGTTGACAATTTACATTTTTGTTATTAGATTTAAGTGTTACTGCTTACACTTTGTATTTCAAGGCTTTTGTCTTTAATTATGGTATGAATATTGATTTTGGTAATTTAGATCATTAGCTAATATATCAGGAAATAATCATTTTCATTTTCTCTTCTGTGAACTGACACTTCATATTCTTTGGACATTTTTCTGTCTTCTTTGTTCCTTCTTATTGAAAACTTCTAGGAGTGGCAATCAAGAATTTAAACAACTTTGAAAACTTTTAGGGTGTTTTTAAATTACAAAAAGAATATATGCATATTATTAAAGTAAAAAACTATGTAATAAAAGGGTTACCAATTCTCCAACCTCCCCCTCTGGATATTCTTTGTTTATTAGAGATTGTTAACCTTCTATATGCTATAAATATTTTTTCTTTTTTTTTTAATATTTTTTCTAATTAATCATTTGTATCAGAACTTGGATTTTACAGCCTTTTAGCAAACCCCAGAAGAAACTGGCTCTCTGCAAATTGTTACCTTATTGAGATGATAACTCTTTGGACTCTCTTATTATACCTTCACACCTCTAGTCCAAGAATTTATCCAGCCTATAACTTTTGTGAACTTTGATGTTAGGGAAGATGGAGCTGAAACAGTGGGAATCCTTTGAGCTTAGGGGAAAACTGGAGTGTCTCACATTTAAGTCATGTTCATTATGGAGTGCCTGTTAACTTGTACAGGTGTAATTACAAATGATCTGTGATTGGTAATAGTCCCTCTATATAGCTTTTCATTCGCTCCTTACAGTGACTTTGTGAAGTTTATCTTGTTCCATTTTTTTATTTTTAAGAAATCTACACCCAATATGGGGCTCAAACTCGACTCTGAGATCGAGAGTCACATGTTCTGCCTACTGAGACAGCCAGGCACTCTCTATCTTATTCCCATTTTAGAGATTTGATTCGATTAAAATCTGTGACTGTGTTGTTTCCTCAAGAACTACACCTTTAAAGAAGTTAGTGATATTAAAAGAAAAAAGAGATAAAGTAATAGATAAATTTTTTCCCTTTTAGGGAAAAGTAATTATTTTGTGTTCTGGATTATGGATTTTTTTGAAGAGTGAAAGGATTTGAATGATCTAGTTTGACAGTGTAGTAGTTTATCTCTGGGTATTGAATTTGAAAGTAACTAGAATTTTTATCTTTTCTGGGTTTTCAAGTTGAACAAATATCATGGATATAATATTGTAAACATTTCATAGTTAAATTTTAAATAAATATTTCTATGAGCAGCATTGCATTTATCACTGTTGAGACAGGTGTTTGGGACAAGCAAAGACAGTATTATGGTCTCTGTCTTTTTTAAGGGTTTATACTCAGTGAACAAAACTGCATATGAAATAGGACAGTATTTTTTTTAAAGAATTAATTTATTTGAGAGAAGTGGAGAGCATGAGCTGGAAAGGAGCAGAGGGAGAGGGACAAGCAGACTCTTCACTGAGCATAGAGCTAGAGGTGAGATTCAGTCCTATGATCCTGAGATCATGACCTGAGCTGAAACCAAGAGTCGACACCTAATCGGCTGAGCCACCCAGGTATCCCAGGATTGTATTATTCTTAAACATCTAAATTGCTTTCTGGTTGGTATACACAGGAGCATAGTAAGCCCTGCAAGGACATAGATGGTGTTTATCTTGTTCAGTATTGTACACTCAAACGAATTTCATCACACTGTAACGAGTCATTGTATATTTATCGAATGACCGAGAACCACCCCAATGCCAGTGACAGAAGAATGGTTTGATTGGCATAAGAAGGCTAAGGAAGAAAAGACGAGTAGTACATGAGATTACTAAGATGAGGGACTTAATGAAAATGAATTTGCAAGATGAAAATGATATAGTGCAGATTTTCTTAGAATGATTGTAGACATTGTGTGGAATTCAATAAGACCCAAGTTCAGTAATAAGGTTGTTAGGTCTTAAGGTTTTATGTCCCAATGCTCTAAGCATATATCTGAAGAAGACATTCTCTTCTTACATGGAGCATAAAATCTAGCAGGAAGACATAGTTATTTAAAGCAAGGATCCATAATTAGAGGTTCTGTAAACATTTTGAAATTACATTGCAAATTCCTTAGTGAATATGCCTTCAGAGTCTGAAATAGGTATGTCCAAAAGAGACTAAGAATCACTGACTTGAAAATTTAAGTTCAATTTTGATCTAGAATCATATTCTTAAATAGTCCTAAACTTGTGTTTTTAGGTATTATTTTTATAGTATTATATATTATAGTATATATTATACTATACTATAGTATAGTAATATTTCCTTTTGATAGGTTAAAGCAATATAGTATAGTAATGTTTCCTTTTGATAGACAAAGCTCTTTAATATTGGCACTTTCAGTGGGATTTGCCTCCCCTGCCCCCCGCTTTATAACATTTGTGTGGTTACCTATCCAGAAATGTTTTCTTTTAAAAGTGAAACAAAACATGCATGTATGCCTTCCCATGGGGATTGGAGTTTTCATAATACTACCCTTTTCTTGTTACTTTCTTACAGTTATTTTAATACATTAAATTTACTCTGCTGTGGTAAGTTAGCATTATCGTATTTTTCCTTATTCTCTTCAGTATACTTTGGTAAGGAACCAGTTTATAATTCTAAGTTAGTGTGGCCAAAAGAGCTACCAGTAACGTGTACATATATTACTCTGAGCCGGTTTAGAGCATGTTTTCTTTTAAATGCCTTGAAATATGTTATCCTGAATTCTTGGGTGTCGTATAGTAAGTAGGTTTATGTTGGAGAGTATGCAGGGTACAGAAAAAGTGAAGTTACAGATAAGGACTGAAATTTCAACCCTGGTGTGAAGTCATATGGAAGCTATAAATTTTGGCTCCAGTTTGAAGCAGTGTTACAACCCATGGTATAGTTGGGTCAGGGGAGGAATAGTGTGGTATGCGGATTAGAAATAATTTAATGCTTCCACTAACATTGCTCTTTCAAGGTACTAATTTCAGCAGTTTCTCTAACTCCATAAAGAGTTTGGGCATAGGGATCCCTGGGTGGCGCAGCGGTTTGGCGCCTGCCTTTGGCCCAGGGCGCGATCCTGGGGACCCGGGATCGAATCCCACATCGGGCTCCCTGCATGGAGCCTGCTTCTCCCTCTGCCTGTGTCTCTGCCTCTCTCTCTCTCTCTCTCTGTGACTATCATGAATAAATAAATAAAATCTTAAAAAAAAAAAAAAAAAAAAAAGAGTTTGGGCATAGATAAAGGTGAGTTTCAGGATCAAAGACTTGCGTAGAATAGAAGCAGTGATTCTTGTGAACTATTCTGTTTTTTTTTATGCCATGGCCTTTATCCTAAATTTCTTATATTTTTATGTGCTGGTGTTAAAATTACACCAAATTATCTAAACAATTAAAAATACTTCCATTTTGGGCAGCCCAGGTGGCTCAGCGATTTAGCGCCACCTTCAGCCCAGGGTGTGATCCTAGAGACCTGGGATTGAGTCCCACGTCAGGCTCCCTGCATGGAGCCTGCTTCTCCCTCTGCCTGTCTCTGCTCCTCTCTCTCTCTCTCTCTCTCTCTCTCTCTCCTCCCCTCCCCCTCTCCCCCTCCCCCCCCCCCCCCCCGTGTCTCTCATGAATGAATAAATAAAATCTTAAAAAAAACCTTCCATTTAAAAGTAAAATATGTGGGGATCCCTGGATGGCTCAGCAGTTTAGCACCTGCCTTCAGCCCAGGGCATGATCCTGGAGTTCTGAGATCGAGTCCCACATCAGGCTCCCTGCATGGAGCCTGCTTCTCCCTCTGCCTGTGTCTTCTCTCTCTCTCTCTCTCTCTCATAAATAAATAGAATCTTAAAAAAAAAAAAGGTAAAATATGTGCCCTGTCATTTTAAATGAAAGCAATAAAAGTGAGATCGTTACTTGAGATTAAACTGTGAGGTGTGGGATCCTGCCTTTGGCCCAGGGTGATCCTGGAGTCCTGGGATCCTGTCCCACATCAGGCTCCTGCATGGAGTCTGCTTCTTCCTTTGCCTGTGTCTCTGCCTCTCTCTCTCTCTCTCTAATGAATAAATAAATAAAATCTTTAAAACTAAACAAACAAACTGTGAGGTGTATTTAGGATGGCACCAGATTTATATTGCAAAGATCAGCTGCTTGTCCTTTGAGGAGCAGGAGAAGGGGGCAAAGTTAAAATATCAAAACCTTTTTATTTTGAAATACTTTAAATAATGTAAAAGGTACAGGAAACAGCATAATGAACTTCCTGGGTACCTATCACCAGCTTAAGAATTAAACATTACGAACTAGTGGAAGCCCTCTATATACTTTTTCTGAATCCATTTCCTCACTCCCTCAAGGGAATCCCTATCTCCCTTTGTACAAACTTCCCAACAGTGACATTTCCCTTTCTCTAGACCTATGTAATTTCTTTCTTCACAGTTCACTGTGAACTCTACATTTTAACTTTATTGCATATTGCATATGACAGTAAGAGTGGTCTGAGAAGGGGAGTTGAAAGTAAGACTATGTGAGGTAAAAATCTGCCTTAAAATATAGGCAAGGGAAAGTTAGATTTCATCACTGTTCTATTTGCAGAACAGAATTGATAAGTTAGACGTGAGAATAATCTAACAACATAATTATTTTAAGAAGAATAGTGTGGTAGCAGCAGTGTAGAGTAGTCGGTCTCAAAGGAAGTGGTGATTTGCTACCTCATTTTGATTGACTGATTTCCTCCTAAGTTTTGTACATTGGTGAGATTTTACTTGGCCTCAAACTTTAACATTTTGATGGAAGAGAAAGGAGCTGGTGGCAAAATCCTTAATAACGAGCGTTTCCAGTTTCAGGATTTGGGGAGTTACCCCCTGACCCCCTTTAGAATCTGTTGACAGTGCAGTGAATACAAATTAGCTAATAGATTTCTAGTTTAGCCATCAGTAATTTTTTTCATCCCC
The DNA here is from genome assembly GCF_053574225.1 of Canis aureus. Classification (NCBI taxonomy): domain Eukaryota; kingdom Metazoa; phylum Chordata; class Mammalia; order Carnivora; family Canidae; genus Canis; species Canis aureus. The sequence continues at coordinate 5,783,455 of NC_135616.1, read as the reverse complement.
CATGCCAGCCATGCGAGGAATGCTACACCTAATCGTTTTCTCTGAGCTCTTGCAGCCCTCTACTGGTCTAGGGAAGTTGCACAATTTAGAACCCTATAGGGCTAAGAAAGAGGTCGGTAACTCAGCAACTCATTTTTAGAATCTTTGAACTTTAGAAGCTATTTATGCCAACTCTCAATTGCAGATGACTGTTTTATATAATACATCTTAATGATTCTGGAAATAAGTGTATACATAGTATATTAGATACCCGTGGCAAATAGATCGTTGTAAGCACACTGCCTATATTATATTCTTTAAAAAGTTTGAATGTATTTTTAGAATGTGGTCCTTTATGGTCCAGTGTTTGACAGTGTCGAAAACATCTTTTTACCACTAATATCTTTTGTAAGTATTGTCTAATAAAGTAATGAGATTTTTTTTTTAATTTCAGCTATTAGTTGCTACTGTTAGAAGATAAACACAACAGAAAAATGCTAATTGCTTCTTTTATTTTCTTTAAGATTTATTTCTTTATTTGGGAGAGAGAGTGTGCACATGTGTCTGGGGGAGGAGCAGAGAGGGAGGGAGAGAATCTTAATCAGACTCCCTGCTGAGCATGTTGCAGATGCCCCAGCGCGCTGCAGGGCTCAATCCCATAACCCTGATACCATGACCCAAGCCCAAATCAAGAGTAGGATGCCCAAACAACTGAATCACCCAGGTGCCCCTTAAATTATCTTACTTTAAATTACTTTCAGCAACTTTCTGTTGCTGGAGCCAGAAACATGGGTATTATTCTAACCTCCTTACTCTTGTTTACTATTACTCCTTATCTCACAACTGGTCATTATACTTTAAGTGGTTTCCTAGTCTCTCATCTGACTTCTTTTAGTCTTCCAAAGTTTCACCAGCAGCCTTTCTAAACACTACTTGAATTATGTCACTGCCTTTTTAAAAGTTTTAAATTGCTTTTTGTCATTAAGATCAAACAACACAATCACAAGGTGCCTCATGATGTGATCCCTTCCTACTTCTTTAAATTCATTTTCTACCCATTGTACTTCGAGTTTTGCTATCCTCTCAGTGTGGCCTGCTTTCTTGTGTGGAGTATGTGTCCATACCTATGCACATGCTTATCCTTTTCCCTCTGCAGCTCCATATCTACCTGCCTGGTGGTCGTCATCCTCAGGATCATCTTAGTGTTACCTCTCCTTGAAATTCCCCAACCATACCCCCATTTACCTGCATGTGAGTTGGGTGATCTCTTTGTGTTAGTGTTGCCTTATTTCTGTAACATTTATTATTCCATATAGTAATTAACCTGTCGTTCATTCCTTAAAAACAGTAAATTTCCTTTAGGCTAGGATTGTGTCTTGTTTATCTTTAGTTCCATTGCTTAGCATATAGATGCTTAGTAAATGTTAAGTGATTGAAAATTGCATGAGCATCTGGGTATGATAGCTAAGGAAAGTATCTGTAGTTAAATAGATTAAGATCACATACTTAATTCCTTTTTTGAAATTATGAGGAGAATCAGTTCTTTTAGATCAATGTTTGTTGGACATAGTTTTCACTATTTATATATGTTGAGGAAAGAGTTGGGGGAGATAAAGAATAGTAGAATTTTAGAGCTGGAAGGGACTTCATTTTATTTTATTTTTTTAATTTTTATTTATTTATGATAGTCACAGAGAGAGAGGCAGAGACACAGGCAGAGGGAGAAGCAGGCTCCATGCACCGGGAGCCCGATGTGGGATTCGATCCCGGGTCTCCAGGATCGTGCCCTGGGCCAAAGGCAGGCACCAAACCGCTGCGCCACCCAGGGATCCCGGGACTTCATTTTAAAATGAGAAATCTGGAACCCAAAGAGTTTAACTTAGAGTTACAGTGAGAACTCAGGTCTTCTAGTAGTCATTTTGCTAAATTTCTCCTAATATGTTTTGCCGGGATTAGTACATATTGGTTGTTTATATTTCAGGCATTTGGGGTATCAAAATAGTACTCTTATTTTGTACCATAGATTTATTTTTGTGGAATTTTGAAGGTAACATACACATACAGCTAAACCAAATTGACCATTTATCTTGTATTTACTTTGAATAGTCTTCTGAATTACCTGCCATGCTCAGATTCCTGAAAGATATAATATTTAGCAGCACCAACCCAAAAGCAGCCTCTATTTACAGGACTGAGCTTCTGTCCTGAATTTTACTTCCTTTCCTATTTTGGTGGCTGGGTTTAAAAACATAAAACACATTAAAAAAAAAATGCCTCTTACTTTCTCTTTACCTCTGTTTCAAGCAGTCTGTCACCTGTCATCTCATTATTCTTTCTCCAGGACACCATAGTTCTCCAGAGCAAACTAATGGAAGGTTGACCTATTTTATTATTTTTTAATTTTTATTTTTTAGATTAGAGAAGTAGAACGTGATCATTAAAATAGTTAATATAGAACTGTGTAAAATAGACCATAAACTTAAGGACTTTTAAAAACATTGTTTAAAGGACATTGTTGAGGATAGTTTATTTTAAAGGATGTGGTTGTTTATCTTCATCTTTGCATGCTGTTGGTTAAATTGGTCATGTATGATTTTAGTTTCTTGATCTGGAATACAACCATTATATTTTTGTGGGAAAATGTTATGAAATAGCTGCCAGAAAATATTGTGGTGAAAGTCAACCATTGCTTACTTAGGGAAAGTATGATAAAGAAAGCACAATTCCTCTTTTGTAGACTGAATTCTCCCTTAAATGATTTAAGTACATGGTGGGGGGGAGGGAGAATGTCCAGTTAATATCCCAGAAACATGGCCATTTATTGTGAGGCCTTTTCCATTATTTTTTCAGAACCATTTTTAAAATGTGAGGGAATTAAGCTGTATGGTCTTTAAGTAGGAAATACTATTTACATGGATTGTTGTATACTTTTTTTGCCTGGGGGGAAAACAGCAATAAGGATATCATAATTTTTTAATGATTTAAGCTATCAATTTTGTATTCATAGAAAAATAGAATTTAGAGTAAAATTATTCTAAACCTTTTATTCTGGAATCAGAATTTTGGAAGAGTAGGAGATCTTCATTGTCCTCTAGCCTAACATTACTTTCAAGAAGAAACAGGAATATTGAGACATGATGAAGGTCAACCAAAAAGTCAGACTAGAATCTTGGATTTAGAGAAAGTAATGGTCACTTTCCTAACTGAATGACTCTTAAGGATCATTGAATTCTGTTGCTATAATTTGGTCCTTTACTAGTTACCTTTTTTGTTTCCTAAAATAATTTTGGAGGAAGCATTTTTGCCCCTAAAGCAGCAGAAACAGGAAAAACGGAATTCTCATTCTATGCTTATGGTTCTATCTTTATTTTCTTTGGATAGAATATAAAATTAGTGGTAAATTTAGAGGGCAATATCTGAATATTTTATATGTAGCAAGGACTATGCTAGGTATTATTTTATTACTTTCCATGTCTATCAGTTGAGTTGTATGATTTTATAATATAGCAGAATTTAAGTAACTTTAATTTTGTTTTCAATTGTATTTAAAGTGATTGTTCTGGAGCCTTCCAGACAAAATGGTAGACTGAAGCTCCCTTCTTTATCAGATATGTGGGAATGCTAGATAAAAATAAAATATAAAAAATACACAGCTGAGTTTGAAAACTAGAAAGAGGAATCTGCAGGTGCCTGAAATGGAAAAAGGACTTAAAATCATAATAGAAAACAGAGAGAAGCCCCTTTTCCTATAAAAGAAACAGATACTCCAGATACTGTGCGCTTTAATGCATTGGTGGAATCCACAGGCCCAGGAATGGCAGGGAGTTGAGCCCAGACCAGGAAGGGTTTGAATTATTCATGTGAATGAGGCAAACAAAGTCCAGCTTAGCTGCCTGGTTTATTTTTCCTGATCCATCTTCTTCCTGTCCTTTTATTTGCAACCTTTTTAGTAGCCTTTTGTGGTTTCTTTTACAAAATATATTGCTGAATCTTATTTTTATCAGCCTCAGACTCTTACCTTTTCATTAACAAGTTTAATCCATTTTCATTTATTGTATTAACACATTGGAAATTATTTACATTCTGTTTACTAAACTTCTAGTTATTTTCCACAATCAGTTTTTTGGTTTATTTGTGTTTTTTTGGGGGGAGGGGGGCTTGTTTTTGTTTGTTTTTTTAAATTTTATTTATTCATGAGAAACACAGAGGGAGAGAGGCAGACACACACAGGCAGACTCCATGCAGGAAGCCCGATGTGAGACTCGATCCCGGGACTCCAGGACCACGCTGTGGGCCGAAGGCAGGCGCCAAACCGCTGAGCCACCCAGGGATTCCCCCCACAGTTTTTTAATCCTAAATATATATGTGTGTGTGTGTGTGTATAATGTACATATCTTACCTGTAAACAAGTACTTAAATGACTTTCTCACTTTCCTCTGGTCTGCTCCACACCACCCTCTACCCTTAGTTTCCCAGTAGCCATGTTGATGTTCTGTTGAATTTTAGTTCTAGATTGTTAGGGGTGTTCTTCAAGCATCCATCCATCCTTTTTATATAAAATATGTTCTATTAGGTTATTTGCTCACTCTTACTGGCATGTATCATATAGTATTCTCATAGATTTATTTCAGTTCGTATTTGAGTACCTATATAAAAGCACTTTCAACAGGGTTTTTGTACATAAACATTCTAAGGCTTTTTATCCCTGAAAATATCTTTAGTTATCCTCACTTTTAAATACTCGATTAGATTAATTACAGATTTTTGGTTTGAAATTCTTTCCTTTAACATTTTGAAAATACTACTACGTTATTTTTTTGTTGCTTGTTTTGCTCTTTGGAAGACTCCACTAACTTCCTCTCCAAAGAGGTCATCCCAATTTCAGCAGCAGCAGCAGTGTATGAATATTCCAGTCTCCTTGAACCCTTGTCAGCACAATCTTATCAAGACTTTAATCAAGTCTTTTAAGTGAAAAAGGTGTCTTGTTTTATAGTTTTAAAATTGGATTTGAATGCTTCTGTGTGTTTATTCGACATTCGTGTTTCTTTTTCCTTGAGCTGCCTCTGTATCTTGCTTGGGGGTCGGGGGAGTTAAGTTGTCTTTTTTTTTTTTTTTTTTTAGTGATTATTAGTCCTCTTTCATTTGTGTTGCAAATGTTTTCATTTGTTGTATGATTTCTGTTTATGATATTTGCATTTCTAGTTTACAGAATTACTTAGGATTTCTAACAAAATGACTTTCAGCATTTATATCACATTTTAGAAGAACTTACCTAACTTAAAGAATTTTTTCTAGTTTTTTTTTCCTTTTTAAGATTTACTTATTTGAGAGAGAGAGTATAAGCATGAGCAGGAGGGGCAGAATGAGAGGGAGAGAGAATCTGAAGCTGACTACACAGTGAGTTGGAGCCCAATGCAGGGCTTGATCTCGTAACTCTTAGATCATAACCTGAGCTGAAACCAAGAGTCAGAGGCTTAACCGACTGCACCACCCAGGTGCTCCTCTGGTATTTCTGTGGCTTAATTTTTATGTTTATTTCTTTGACCCGGGTATTAACATTTTTAACTTGTCAGAATTATTCAAAAATTTATTTGATAAGATTTGGCAAGATAATTTTGAGAAAAAAAATGATGGACTAAAATTTATTATAAAGCTATACAAAACTATAAATAAAATAAAAAATAAAATACTCATTTGCAAAAAGCAAAACTAAACCATCGAGTGTTGGTACAAGAACGGAAAGACAGAGTACTGAAACATACAAGAAAGCCCAGAGACCAATTTGGGTATATAAAGGAATATGATTGTTACTAAAGAGTGGCATTACAGATACATGGGAAGAGTTAAAATGTCAAAAGAAGGGGCTCCTGGGTGGCTCAGTGGTTGAGCGTCTGCCTTTGGCTCAGTTTGTGACCTCAAGATCCTGGGATTGAGTCCTGCATCAGGCTCCCCCCCGGAGAGCCTGGTTCTCCCTCAGCCTATGTCTCTGTCTTTTTCTCTGTCTCTCATGAATAAATAAACAAAATATATTTTTCTAAATGTCAAAAGAAGTTAAAGGAAATAAGAGTGAGTATATTTTCTGGTCTTGACGTAGACAGTTTAAGTTTAAGCCTCAAGGAAAAGGAAAGATTCATAAAGAAAATAAGCATAAAAAACATATTTTTGGTAGTACTTTGTGTATAGTCGATTTGACACTTGTGTTCATAGCATTATTCACAGGAGTGAAGAAGTAGAAACAACCTGAATGTCCATCCGTAGATAAATGGGTAACAGATTGTGGTATATACATGCAGTGGATGGAGTAATATTCACCAAGGAAAAGGAAGGAAATTCTGATACATGCTACAACGTGGGTGAACTTTAAAGACATACTGAGTGAAATAAGCCACTCATAAAAAAACCAATATATTAAGATTTCTGTTCTACATGGTATCTAGACAGTTAAATTTATAGAGACAAAGTAAAATGGTGGTTACCAGTGGCTGGGAAGAGTAGAAATAGGGAGTTGCTGTAGGTATAGAGCTCAGTTGGGGTATGAAGAAGTTCCGAAGATGATCAGTGGTGATGCTTGCACAATAGGTGAATCTGCTTCATGCCACAGAACCGTAAACTTATAAGAAATAACAAATGATTGTGAAGATATGGAGAAAAGAAAATCCTTGTGCAGTGTTGGTGGGGATATAAACTGGTGCAATCACTATGGAAAACAGTGTGTAGATTCTTCAAAAAATTGAAAAGAGAGCTACAGCATGATTCAGTAATTCCGGTTCTGGGTATCTTTCCAAAGAAAATGAAAACACTAACCCAAAAAGATTTATGCATTTCCATGTTCATTGCAGCATTATTTGCAGTAGCCATGGTACAGAAACAACCTAAGTGTCCATTGATAAATGAAGATGTGGTGTGTATGTACAATGAAATATTCAGTCTTTAATAAAAGAATGAAGTCTTGCCATTTGCAACAATGTGGATGGACCTTGTGGGCATTACATTAAGTAAAATAAGTCAGAGAAAGACAAATACCATATGATCTCACTTACATGTAAAATCTAAAACAAAACAAAAAAACACAAAGCTTATGGATTTATAGAGACCATATTTCGACCATATTGCTGGTTGCCAGAGGTGGGAATTGGGGTCTGAGCAAAATAGGTGAAGGGGGTTAAAAGGTAAGTTGACTTATAAACAGATGGCTTCACTCTTCCATGTTACCAATTACCAAACATTCAGAGTAAATTAATACCAGTCCTCAAACTCTTCCGCAAAATACGACAGGAAGGAACTCTTCCAAAATAATTTTATGGGGCCAGAATTGTCCTGATACCAAAACCAGACAAGATAACACAAGAAAAGAAAAATTGCCACCACTGTCGTGAATGTACAAACAAAAATTCTCAACAAATACTAGCAAATCAAATTGAACAGTGTGTTGAAGGATCATACCTGATGATCAGATGGGAGTTATTCCAGGTATATGGGGGTGGTTGAAAATCCTCAAATCAGTCAATGCCCATTGAAAAATGAAGGGTAAAACTTTGTATTATCTCGATACATGCAGGAAAAGCATTTGACAAAATACAACATCCACTTACAATTAAAAAAAAAAATACATTCAACAGAGCAGGTATAGATGTAATGTACCTCAACATAATAAAGGTTTTATGTGAGAAGCTCAGAGCAAACATCAGAATCAGCAATGAAAGATTGAAAGTGTTTCTCTACAATCAGGAATAAGACAAGGATGCCCATTCTTGCTGTTTTTGTTCAGCACAGTATATGTAGTCCTAGGCAGAGCAGTTAGGCCAGAAAAAGAAATAAAAGATATTTAAATTGGAAAGGAAGAAGTAAAACTGTCATTGCAGATGACATAATATGTAGAAAGAAGTCTACCAAAAAACTGTTAGAGCTAGTAAATAAATTCAGTAAATTTGTGGGATATAAAATCAATATGCAAGATCTGTTGCATTTCTGTATACTAATAATGAACTATAAGAAAGAGAAATCTGGAAAACAGTCCCATTTACAATTGCATCAAAAAAATTACCTAAGAATAAATGTAACCAAAGAGGTGAAGGCCCTGTATATTGAAAACTGGAAGACATTAATGGAAGCAGTTGAAGATGACACAAATGGAGAGAGATTCTGTGTTAATGGATTGGAGGAATCAACATTGTTAAAATGTCCATACTAGCCAAAGCAATCTATGGATTCAGTGCAATCCCTATCAAACTTCCAGTGGCACTTTTCACAGAAATAGAACAAAGAAATTGTAAAATTTCTATGAAACCACAAAAGGTCTCGAATAGTCAAAGTAGTCTTAAGGAAGACCAAAGCTGAAGGCCCCATACTCCTTGATTTCAAACTATATTACAAAGTTTTAGTAATTAAAACAGTATGTTACTGGCATAAAAAGAGGCACAGAGATTACTGGAACAGCGTGGGGAACCCAGAAATAAACTCATACATACATGGTTAATTTACAACAACAGAGGAGCCAAGAATATACCTGGGAAAGGACAGTCTCTTCAATAAATGGTACTGGGGGAACTGGACTACTATCTTATATCCTAAACAAAAATCCGCTCAAAGTTAAAGAGCCTAAGTCATGAAACCATAAAATTCCTAGAAGAAAACGTAGGCATTTTAAGCTCCTTGACATAGGTCTTGGCAATGGTATTGAATCTGACACTGAAAGTAAAAGCAAGCAAGTCTCACTGTTTAAGTGAGACTACATCAAATTAAAAAGCTTCTGCACAACAAAGGAAACCAACAAAATGAAAAGGCAACGTACTGAATGGGAGAAAGTATTTGTAAATCATATCTGATAGGGAGTAATATCTGGAAATTATAAAGAACTCCTATAACTCTAGCAAAAAAAAAAAATCCGATTTAAAAATAGCAAGATCTGAATAGACATTTTTCCAAAGACCACCTGCAAGTTGCCAACAGGTACACAAAAGAATGCTCAACATCATTAATCATTAGGGAAATGTAAATGAAAGCCACAATGAGATATCTGCTCACACTTGATAGAATGGCTATTAGACAAGAAGTTAAGTGTTGATGCAGATGTGGAGAACAGGGAACCCTTCTCATGCACTGTTGGTGGGAATATAAATTGGTACAGCCACTATGGAAAATAGTATGAAAGTTCCTCAAAAAATTAAAAATAGAACTATCATATCTAAGAATTCCATTTTTTAAAAAAGATTTATTTATTCATAGAGACACACAGAGAGAGAGAGAGAGAGAGGCAGAGACACAGGCAGAGGGAGAAGCGGGCTCCATGCAGGAAGCCCGACGCGGGACTCGATCCCGGGTCTCCAGGATCACGCCCTGGGCTGCAGGCGGTGCTAAACCACTGCGCCACCGGGGCTGCCCTAAGAATTCCATTTTTGAGTATCTGTGCAAAGAAAACTAAATAGTTGGAAAGACATATGCACCCCCGTGTTTATTGCACCGTTGTTTACAATAGCCAATATATGGAAACAGCCTGTTTGTTCATTGATTGATGAATGGATAAAGAAATTATGGTATGTATTGTAGAGAAGGAAAAATTCCTCCTTTATACTTTAAAGTTTTAGAGCTGGACTAAAAATTAAATTTACATGAGACAGATTAACAGGAGAAAAAACCCAAATCTTTATTATGTGCTCATGGGGGCCCCATAATGAAATGAGACCCAAGAAATGACCAAGGCAGGAAGTTCTTACACTTTTTAGACAAAGAGAGATTTGTGAGGAATTAAGAGGGTGAAGAAAACATGTTTGGCAACTTTAATTAGTAGGAATTCTAAGTGAAATTTGGGCTGAGGTAGTAGATTAGTTTCTGTAGCTTTGTAATTTTTGAGGTCCCTATCTCTGGTGATAAGGATGCCTTTTTACTTCTTAGTACAGGCAGGGTGCCTTTAAATGGGAGATCCAGTTCCTGCTTTCAAGAGGACAAAAGAGTACATAAGTGTCCTTGCACTGGCTGCTTCCCAAGTAGCTACAATTCAAAATAATTGATATGTCATTGTGGTAGATTTTGGGTGGCTTTACCCTGCCCCTACAACACACACATATTGGAATATCATTCAGCAATAAAAATGAATGAAATCTTGCCTTTTGCGAAAACATGGATGCCCCATGAGGGCAGTTGTGCTAAGTGAAATAAGCCAGACAAAGAGACAACTACTGTATGATCTCCCTTAAATTTGAGATCTAAGAAAAAACAGCAATAACAACCAACCAAAAAAACAAGTTCATAGATACAGAGAGCAGATTAGTGGTTGCTAGAGGTGGGGGGTAAATGGTGAAGAGGGTCAAAGAGTAAAAAAACAGTGGGAAAAAGTCATAAAGATGTAATATACACATAGTGACAGCATGGCTAATGCTGTATTGCAAATTTGAAAATTGCTAAGAGCAAAACTTAGAAGTTCTCATTGGGAGGGAAATAATTTGCAACTGTGTATGGTGACAGATGTTAATTAGACTTCTTGTGACCATTCAACAATATATACAAATACGGAATCATGTTTCACACTTGAAACTAATGTAATGTTACATGTCAATTGTACTTCCATAAAAAAAGTTGAGGTGGCAAATTCTATATTAGGTATATTTTAACACAATTTAAATTTTATATATAACTTAAATATAAGATATATAATTATGGATGCATAATTATAATTACTATAATTTAACCACAATTTAAATTATAATTTAAATTTAAATCATGTATAATTTGTATACACCCAGGCATACTTCGTTTTATTGTGCTTTGCTTTATTGTGCTTTACAGATGCTGCTTTTTTCTTTTCTCTTTTTTTTGCAAATTGGATGTAACGGCAACCCTGTGTTGAGCAAGTCTGTCTGCCATTTTTCCAACAGCATTTGCTCACTTTGTTTCTTTGTATCACATTCTGGTAATTCTTACAATATTTCAAAATTTTTCATTATTATATTTGTCATAGTGATCTGTGATCAAGGATTACAACTCAGAAAAAAAATTTTTAATTAAGGTATGTCCATTTTTTTTAACTTCATAGATTACAGTGTAGTGTAAACATAAGTAGTGTAAACATAACTTCCATGTGTGCTGGAAAACCAGAAAATTCATTTGATTCATTTCATTACAGTTTTCACTTTACTGCAGTAGTCTGGAATCAAACCTGCAATATCTCTGAAATGTGTGTGTGTGTGTGTGTGTGTGTACACAACAAAAATAATAGCATCATTTTTCTGCTTTGACAAGACAATAGAAAAATGATAAATACCACAGTAGAAAACTAGCAAAGGATACTAAAAATTCTGGAGAAAAATGGAGTAGTGGCTAAATAAAGTGCAGTGAAAAAGTGTTTGGTAGTGAGAAGTCCAAGAACCTAAAGGATCAGTGTGAGATAGGATATAGACATGAACTTTGAGGAAAACCGTGACAGAAGAGGGATTTGAGGTAGAGATATAGGCTGTGATAAAAGGCAGTATGAGGTAAAGTGACTGGGAGGTTTGTAGGTGCTTGCAGTAAAAAGGGTAGAGGGAAATGTTATTTAATGGTTCCCAAATCATTAAAATTACCTGGGGGACTTTCTTTCAATAAATATTTTACTTTAAAGATTTTCAGAAAAATTTCAAAGATGAAATAGTGTTACTATGTATCTCACACCAATTTTCTGTTATTGTCTTACATTATCATAGTACAGTTGTCATAATTGACACATTATTATTATTTGAAGTCTATACTTTATTCAGATTTCTATAATTTTTACGTAATGTCATTTTCCTGTTCCAGGAATCCCATGCAGGATGCCATGTTACATTTAGTCATGTCTCCTATGCTCCCCTTGGCTGTAATGATTTCTTAGACTTTCCTTGTTTTTGATGGTCTTGACCATTTTAAGGAGTACCAATCCGGTATTTTTGAAGAGTGCCCCACTCTATGAATTTGTCTTAGTTTTTCTTGTGATTATACTAGTGTGTTTTTAGGGAGGAAGACCACATAGGTAAAGTGCCATTTTCATCACATCTTATCAAGGGTACATACTATCCATGTGACTTGACCACTGTTAATGCTAACTTAGTCACTTTGCTGAGATAATATTTGTCAGGTTTTTCAAGTTACTTTGTTTTCCCTCTTTCTGTGCTGTATTTTTTGGGAGGAAGTTACTCTATGCAACCTACACTTAGAGTGGGGACAGTGCTTCACCTCCTTAAGATCAGAATAACTACATAAATGACCTGAAATTCTTCATGGAAAATTTGTCTGTTCTCTCCCATTTTTTAATTTGTTCAATCATTTATATCCGGGTAGACACAGATATTTATACCTTGGGTTATAATGCAGTACCACTTATTTATCCTGTTGCTGAAAGTGTTCTGACTTCTCCAATTGGGATCTCTTTCGGTTGACACCTGTATCCTTTTGACACCTTCCCATTGTTCAGTTTATATATTTATGTATTTTTTGAGCACTTCCTTACTTTATAGTACAGGAGTTTCCAAATTGACCTTGTATATTTCCTGTCTCAGTCCTAGGATCAGCCATTTTTTTAAGCCCTGGTTGCTTTGGATAAAGGTACTGTAACCATGATCCTCGGTATTAGGTGTTCTCCTTGCTATGGTGTGTTTTTGTTCCTGGGCTTGCTAGGTGATGCAGGAAGGAAATCTGTGTATGTAAACTAATTCTGCATATGCACATCTATAAGTATTTTTGTATGAAACTGTGTCTACACTAAGCTAACCATGAGTTCATACTGTCTCAAACAAGAATTCATTACATTTATTTCAGCCTTTTCCTGACTTGCCTTTCTGCAGTCTCCCACTCAAACAGTGAGAACCTTAGCTCCTACCATTCAGTATTCATTTACTCAAGTGTTCATTTCCAGGATACAAGGTTAGTTGACCCTTGAACAACACAGTATATTTTAGGGTACTCTCTCCCTGTCAAAAATCCACATTTAACTTTTAACTCCTCAAAAACTTTACTAATAGGGAGAACCACAAGAGATCACTTTTTACTGTGATGCACAATTTTGTAGAGATGATTGGCGTGACATGACATTTTAAGTGGATACTTGCAACACTGAGCCCACCACAGTAGCAGCAGCAACAGGGTGTGGCAGTGAAATTATTCCAAGTAGTACAAGATGTGTGTGTGACAGTTAATTTTATAGTTATTTAATACTGTATCTTTACATGTGTTTTCATTTCTCTTGACTGCAAATGGTATAGTCTCTGGATATGTACATTTTTATAAATTACATTTTCTTACTACAGATTTCTGTATATTTGATGGTAGTAAATGGTACAGTATACTAGTATCTATGTATTTTATGCATACTTGAGGTACCTAACTTTTTCTTAGTTTTTTCACTATTTCTGGACTATGTAGTTCATATGTGAGTTTTTTCAAATTGTTACAAATCTCTAAAAATGTTTCTAATGTACAATTATTGAAAAATTCCACATATAAAGTGGACCTGTGGAGTTCAAACCCATGTTGTTCAAGGCTCAACTATATAGTAGTTTCAGAATTGACCTATACCACCAGGGACCTTTTTTTATTGAAATAAAATTCTCATATAATTCACCATTTTAACCATTTTAAAGTGTACAATTCAGCACTTTTAGGTATATTCACAGTGTTTTGCAACTATCCCCATTACCTAATTCTAGAACATTTTTAATTACCCAAAAAGAAACCATATACCCATTAAGTAGTCACTCCATTTCCTTCTTCCAGTCCCTGGCAGCCACTAAAGGCAGCTTTTTAAAAAGTGGTATTTATCTCCTTTCCCAGATATTCTGATTCAGTAGTTCTAAAGATAAAGCTAGACATCTGTATCTTTAAAAAAAAAAGAAAAAAAGAAAAAAAAAAGCTGCTTTGCTTCTGGTAGTCAGGCAAGTTTGAATTACCGGGTGGCATAAGCCTAAAAGAACAGCATATTTTGAGTAAATTGAAATGTTCTAGAAGCAGTAATGTGAATCAAAGAGGATCTCATCAAAGCTAAAAACAAATGCCAACGCAGTTTGATTGTCTTTAATTTAAAAGTCAGTTTAGGCAGGGTTGAAGTGAGGGAAAGAAACCATTTTATAAAATGTCAGCTTGTTGCATCTGTGTTTAGATTTCAGTTAACTTTTAATCCATGTCGTCTGTGTTCATCCATTACCAAGTTTTGGTTTCAGTACTTTGTTCTGCTTATTTTCTCTTGGGTGTTTTTTTTTTTCCTCCCCAACTTTCTTTCTTTCTTTTCTTTCTTTTCTTTCTTTCTTTCTCTCCTTATCTTAGTCCACTTAGAGGAAAGCTTCCCTTTCTTCCTGGCACCAATACCTTGGTAAAAATGTACTCTTAAAGGATGAGTACTAATCGTCAAGTAGATAAGAGCTGTAGTAGTAAAGCAAAGCATATCTGATAACTTAATTGGGAAAGATTTGCTCACAGACTTTGAGTTTGATACCTTCTCATTTTGTAGATAGAAGCTAAAGACAAATTCTGGTATTTTGTGATAACCCTATAAGGAATTTTGAAGTCGAACTTGTAGTTGGAAAATAGAATGACTGTACTTAAAATTGGAAGATAGAGTAACTAGAGCTAACAAAAATGTAATGTCTAAAGCATTTGTTCTGAGGGTTCAGTGCCTACTGAATACTAAAAAACTATATAGTGATCTCAAAATACAGTTTTCTTTAGTTTCAAGAAACACTTCCATAGATTTTCATTTTTACTTTCTATAATCTTTATGTCCATACCATGGACCATAACTTCACAAATTCTATTACCTACTTCTGTTCTCCAAAGTTCTCTTCTAGCCATACTACCAACTGTTTTTCTCTCCTATCTTGCAAATAGTCTACTAGTCTTTTCTTTCTTGGATCCTTTCCATTAATCCTCACTCATTTTGTCATGTTGAGTAGCATTTCCCTACTCCCAAGATTGCTCCCAAAACTTATATATTATTTACTTCTTGGTTAGTTTTTCAAAGCATTTTCCCAACAAAGTTTGGCTTCTTCCTTTGGGAGATTTTGTACTCTCTGTTAGGAAGATAAAGTTTTCTCCAAATTGTTAGCCTTAGGATGAAGAGTAAGTCATAAACAAAAAAGAGCAACATTAATTTTCCCTGAAGAATCAGTTTTGTTGTTATACTAAGAAGTCTGTCAAGCGAGACTTGACATCATTGCAGTTATGTCAGCCTTCAAGGATGCTTATCTAGATCATTCTTTTTGAGTTAGTTGTGTTGTTTGAATCTGCTGTTCTTGTTATTACACCTTAGCGTTAGGTTAGTGACATTGGTGCTGGTTAAGTTAGTTTTACTTGTTTGGTTAAACTTTACATTGTGTAGTGATATGCATTTTTATCAATAGTTTTTGGCAAATTTCCAGTAACTGGACTGTTTAGAAATGCACGTATTGTGTCCCAAAAATGAGTCAGTAAGACCCTTTTTGCTAAAGCAAATGCATATGTAATCTAAGGAGGTTGGTTATAGAATGATATTTTTTCTACAGGAAAGAAGGATTGGGTAAGGTAGATGGATGATGGGGTCTTTTGTCCCACCTTACTTTAAGTCAAGAGATTTTTTTTTTTTTTTTTTTTTTAAGATTTATTCATGAGAGACACACACACAGAGAGAGAGAGAGAGAGAGACCGGCAGAGAGAGAAGCAGGCTCTATGCTGGGAGCCTGATGTGAGACTGGATCCCGAGACTCCAGGACCACACCCTGGGCCAAAGGCAGGCCCTAAACCCCTGAGCCATCCAGGGATCCCCAAGTCAAGAGATATAAAATACAAAAGTTTTCTCCCAGTTAGGTGATTCTCCCCCTGCCCTGCCTCCCACTCCCCACATCATAAGCAGTTTCTAGAGATCCCAATGAAGGGGGCTTTGAAAAATCAGTTTGGAAAATACGGTTTAAAGTTTTATTTAAATGTAAAGAATTGTGTAAAACTTGTCATTTTCTAATTCTCTAAAGGGAAAAAAATATAACCTGTAGTTTGCAAGCTTCTGTTAAGACTGTTTTAAACTTAAAAATCTACAGAGGGCAATAATTGAGTAAGCAACAAATTTTCTATCTAAAGTGGAGGGAAAAATAAACTTCTAGAGAAGCCAGTGTTAAAGTTGATAATTAGGAGGCCGTAACAAAAAACTAATAGTTGCTGTGTATACTTCCCAGAAAAATGGAAACAGATCAATCTAAGAGAAGAAAGCTGTGGAGCATTTATGACATAAGTAACAGTCAATAGAACAAAATAAATATGATACCAGTGTTTGCTCTTTAGGATCGATCTTGTAAGTTAAAGTACTCTCACAAAGAATCATCCTGAGAAGAAAGGAAATGACAGTCAAAAAAATTAAATGAGACTGCATCAGGCTACCTAATGTATTTTTTATTTTATTTTTTTATTAAGATTTTATTTATTTATTCATGAGAGACAGAGAGAGAGAGAGAGAAGCAGAGACACAGGCAGAGGGAGAAGCAGGCTCCATGCAGGGAGCCTGACATGGAACTCAATCCCCGGTCTCCAGGATCACGCCCTGGGCTGAAGGCGGCACTAAACTGCTGAACCACCCCGGCTGCCCGTGTAGTTATTTTTTAAATTAAGGTGATAGCCCACACACCCACATGCATGCAGGTTGTGTGTATATATATATACACATACACACACACACACACTTATATGGTAGAAATATCCCATCTTAAATTAATGAAATAAATTCTTTCTAATGAGATCTCTTATAATATCATTAAAAATACTCACTAATTTTCAAATTTTCCTAATGATAAGAACCACTGGGATACTTATTAAAAGTACAAATTCTTGGTTCCATTTCAAACCTGCTATATCTGTATTTTAACAAGCACTCCAGGAAATTTTATTAAGTAGGACACATTAAACTAAAAACCTTTTGCACAGCAAAGAAAACAATGGAAAGGTAGCCTTTGTAATGAGTTAAAATATTGGCAAACCATATATCTGGTAAGGGATTAATGTCCAAAATATATAAGGAACTCATACAACTCAGTAGCAGACAAACTCAATTTAAAAATGGGCAAAGGACCTGAACATTTTTCCAAAGTACACACATGGACAAGTAGAAGAAAAGGTGCTCGATATCACTAGGGAAATGCAAATCAAAGCCATGATGAGATCTCACCTAAGACCTGTTAGAATGGCTGTTACCAAAAAGACAAGAGATAGCAAGAGTTGGTGACTATATGTAAGAAAAGTCCTTTATACACTGTTGTTGGGAATGTAAATTGTGTAGCCACTCTGGAAAAGAGCATGAAGTGTCCTCAAAAAATTAAAAATATAACTGCTATCTGATCCAGCAATTCCACTTTAGGGTATGTACCTAGAGGAAATGGAATCAATGTCTCAAAGTGATATCTCTACTCATATGGGTGTTGTAGCAATAGTCACAATAGCCAAATAGAGAATCAGCCTTTTTTTTTTTTTTTTAAAGATTTTATTTATTCATGAGAGAGAGAGACAGACAGGCGGAGACACAGGCAGAGGGAGAAACAGGCTCCATGCAGGGAGCCTGACGTGGGACTCGATCCCGGGACTCCATCCTGGGACTCCATGCCGGGATTCCAGGATCATGCCCTGGGCCTAAGGCAGGCGCTAAACCGCTGAGCCACCTGGGCTGCCCGAGAATCAGCCTTAATGTCTGTTGATGGATGGGTGAATGGATAAAGAGAATATGGTCTTCATATTTACAATGGAATATTTTTCAGCCATTGGAAAATAAAGGAAATCCTGCCGTTTGTGCCAACATGGATGAACTTGAAGGACGTTACACTAAGTGAGATAAGCCAGAGACAGAAAGATAAATACTGTATGATCTCACTTATATGTGGAATTTAAAAATGAACTCACAGAAGCAAAGAGTAGAATGATGGTTGCTGGGGATTGGTGGAAATGAGATGTATAGCATGGTGACTGTAGTTAATAATAATGTATTTTATACTTAAAAGTTTCCAAGAGTATAGATCTTAAGCACTCTTACTGCACACACACAGATAAAATGTTAATTGTATGACAGGATGGATGTTTTAATTAGCTTGATTGTGGTAATCATTTCACAGTGTATACATGTATCAGATTACCACGTTGTACACCTTAGATATATACAGTTTTTGTTTGTCAGTTTTACCTCACTAGAGCCCAGGGTGGGGGGGAGGGGGATGATGAAGTGTGATGAGAGTGCACATTCTTGATCTTTGGAGACAAAGCATTCAAGTTCTGTTACTAGGAGTTGTCATTAATGAGTTACTAATTTTTATCAAATGCTTTTTCTGTGTCTGTTGAGACTATCATTTGTTTTTTGCTTTTAGTTGGTTAATACAATGAATTGCATAGATTGATTTTCACACATTAAACTGATGAGTTAGGGGATCCCTGGGTGGCTCAGTGGGTGGCCTGCCTTTGGCCCAGGGCGCCATCCTGGAGCCCCGGGATCAAGTCCCACCTAGGGCTCCCGGCATGGAGCCTGCCTCTCCCTCTGCCTGTGTTTCTGCCTCTCTCTCTCTATGTCTATCATAAATAAATAAAATTTTTTTAAAAATAAATAAATAAAATAAAAATAAACTGACGAGTTACTGGGAGTACCCCAAATCCCACTTTTCATAATGGATTGTCCTTTTTATATGTAGTTGAATTTAATTTCCTAATATTTTATTGAAGATTTTCTTGTATATGATCATGAGCTATTATATTGATCTATAGTTTTTTGTTTTTAAGTGGGCTCCATCCATGCCCCATGTGGAGCTTAACACAGGGCTTTAATTCACAACCCTGAGATCAAGAGTCAGGCACTTAACTGAGCCAGCCCAGGCACCCCAATTATTTTAAATTTATTAATGTTTGTTTTTGACCCATCATGTGGCCTATCTTGGTGAATATTCTTTGTGCCCTTGGAAAGAATGAATATTTTCCTATTGGGCAGATTTTTATACAAATGTCATTTAGATCCAGTTGAATTGATGGCATTTTTTAGTTCTTTTATATCCTTGGTGATCTTTTGTCTTACTGAGAATAGTTGAAGCTTTCAACTATAATTATGAGTTTGTCTATTTCGCCTGTCAATTTTTTCAGATTTTGCTTCCTGTATTTTGAAGCTCTGTTGCTAGTTGCATACACATTTAGTGAACTGATCTTTTTGTCAAGGTGTAATATGTAAAGTTCCTCTTTGCTCTGAGATCAGTTTTGTCTGATAATAATGTAGTGACTCTAGCTTTCCTTTGATTAGTGCTTGCATGGCATATCTTTTTTCCATTATTTTACTTTTAACCTACCTATATCGTTACGAAGTAAATTTCTTGTTAATAGCTTATTGTATGGTTGTTTTCCCCTTTCCTTCTGATAGCCACCTTTTAGTTTTCTTTTCACTTTTCTATTTAATTCCAGTATAATTAACATATAGTGTTATAGTAGTTTCAGGTGTGCACTCTGACATTTTAATTAGTGTGTTTAGTCCATTTGTACTTCATATCATTATTGGTATGTTTGGATGTTTTCATTTACCTAACATGATTTTGATTATCCTGTGCAAACTATAGTTTGCATATTGGTTGCTCTAGCTTTTACACTATATAGCATGGGCTTAGAACCTAACTATATATTAAATGCTTAATATTTATTGATGTCATATTTTTAGAATCTAATTTTCATTTTTACTCTGAAATTTTCTAAATTAAGTAATTGAAAGATACTATAAGCTGCTTCCTAACACAGTCCATTAATAGAATACTATTGCTGTATATAATTTGCTTTAAAAATATTTGTGATACTTCTACATTCACCAATAACTTTCTTTGCTTGATTTATAAAGGTATAGTGCTTTATCTTTACAGTCTCACCTAGACTAATGCCTGTTGATAATATGCAGATCCATTTTGCTTTTGAGTCAGAATTTTTCTGTTTATATATGACTCATAACTATAACTCTGTAAGCTTTACACAAGGCTAGTTTGAGGGCAGTGCTATGTTTAAATGATTCTATTTATATAGGAATAGTTGGAACAGTTAAATGATCCCAAGATAAACTCTGCCTCATGTGTATAATATCAAAAAGTTTCTTTATTCAAGTTTATTTCCTCCTCTATAAATGAAAGATTTGAACTATTTGAACTCTGGCAGTTATTTCTGTTGGAATGTATTCTAATTTGGCTGTGTTCAGATTAATTGAATCTAGTTTTAATAATTTACAAGTTAACTCAGTTCATTTAAGGGATTTTGGGGTTTGTTTCATCTATTGAAATCAGACATTTTAATAAGTACCAATAGAACAATTTGAAGAACACAGAAGATTTTACTAATCTTCTAGGTATGTGGGTTTTAATAATTCACATAGATGCTAGAATGTAGCTTACTTTTAGTTAGACCCATAATATTCATCCATAGGAAATTTATTGCATGAAATAATTAGAAATTAAGCTTGTCAGTCGTTTTGTTGTCCACGTCTTGCTCCTGTTGGCCAGCAACCTCAGTCTAGCCCAGTGCTATACAATAGAGCTCTCTGTGATAATAGAAGTATATATCTGTATTATACAATAGTTACTTAATTTTAGTTAATTTAACTTTTAACAGCCACATGTAGCTAGTGGGTCATCAGACGGCAACATTGGTCTAGTCGCATGGCTTCCCTTTTTATATGTAAAACTACCTTCTGGGAATTTTTTTTGGATTTCAAGTGTAAGCTTGTATGTAAGCATACGCTTCTAAGAAGTTTCTTGACCTATTGCAGAGCAGGAGACAGAAGGCTGAAGAAATTAGAAAGAAAATGATACATGACATAATAATTACAGGATGATAAACTTTAAGCAAATGAGTAGGTTGATAAAGTGACTAACTGCCTGGGAATGTCTGAGAGTTGAGTGAAGGAAAATAAACACTCCAGGATTTTTAAGTAGGAACGGTTTCATAAATTTAAGTTAATTTAAAATGGAATTAGATATTGTAAAATTGCAATCAAACCTATCATATTCTTGGCTGGGTTTTCAGAAGTAAATTCCAGACCAGTGCAGAACTACCAGAGAATCTAGTAGGACCTTCTACCTCTAGAAGACAGGCTAAAATGACACTTTGCTACTGCTTTCACTTACACTGCTTGTGGTTCCCTGGAAAACTAGATACTAGATACTAGTCTAGAGAAGGTGGGAAGAAATATAAAAGTAGTTCTTTCTTCTTTTCAATGACAAACTGAGTGGACTGTAACAAGAGAATTTTAATCAGAAGCTCAAATTCTTAAACGAAAACTTACTTTAGGCTAGGACTTACAGAGACCTAGAGAATAACAAATTATATTAACTGTGGTGTATACATTTAAGTAAGTTTCATTGCATATGTATACAAATAACCCTTATATATCCATTCTTTACAGATCCAGGATGAGAAGACTGATAAAAGAAGAAGCTAGCTGAACAGCTATAAGATGCCCAAATCTGGGTTCACAAAACCAGTTCAGAGTGAAAATTCTGACAGTGACAGCAATATGGTAGAAAAACCATATGGAAGAAAGGTATATAATTATACTAAAAATGTGTTAAGTCTTGGAATTGGGAAAAATTCCCCATTTAGTATTTTTAATAATTACCCATAAAATAAAAAGCAGTTGGATGCTAGATAAACCCAAACCATTGACCTAAATCCTTTAGAATTAAACTGGATTCTTAGGAATAAGATTGTTTTTCAGTCCTTAGATAACACAGTTACTAATATGGCATATTTATTTAAGAAATAATTGAGAGGGGGTGAAAAAAAAATCCAAGACCTCACAATTATTTGGCGTTTCTTTCTCCACCTTTTCACCCTACTTCCAGTAGCAAAACATACACAGTAGCAGTTGCATTGTCCATGTCTTTAATCTTGGATAAATTTACATAACTTTTCCAAACTCCGTGTCTCTAATGGAGGACAAGAGTACTTTATAGAATTGTTTAATAGTGAAATGGCATAAGTATTGTGCCTAATACAATGATTGTTAAATATTTTGTGCTCAATAAATGTTAACGGTTCTTGTTAATTATTAGTCATTGCCGATGACTTACGATTTTGTCTTTTTACATCTGTCCTCCTTCATTCCTATTTAATTTAGGTCCTCAAAACCTTCCTTTAGATTTCTGTGGTTGTCTTCCAACTGTTCTCTCCTTTATCTAGTTAATTTTACACATTATCTTTTGAGTTTTTCTTTTTGCTTTTTTGGTTTTCCTCTTTTCTTCCCCCTAAATCATTTTCCTATTGAAGGACATCTGAAATGTTTCCGGTTTTTGGCAAATATGAATAGAGCTGTGATGAGCATTCGTGTACAAATCTTTTTTTTAAATAGCTTTATTGAAGTATAATTTATATACCCTTAAAATATACTCATTTAGTGTATAATCCAATGATTTTTAGTAAACTCACAAAGTTGTGCAGCCATCCTCACAATCCAGTTTACCACATTTCCATCATTGCTAAATGATCCTCGTGCCCATTTGCATTCAGTCCCTATTCCCACCTCAACCCCAGGCAACCCCAATCTTCTTTCAAAATTAGGAATTTTAAGTTTTCAGACTTTGTTGTTTTCAAAAACTGTTTTGGCTATTCAGGGTCCTTTACATTTCCGTATAAATTTTAGGATTAGCTTGACAGTTTGTACAAAAACGCCTCCTGGGATTTTTCTAGGGATTTTATTGAATAGATCAGTTTGGATAGTATTGACCTCTTAACAGTATGTCTTCAGTCCATCGCCACAGAATCTGTTTGTTTAGATCTTTAGTTTCCCTGAACAATACTTTGTAGGTTTTAGTGTACAAATCTTGCACCTCCTTTGCTAAATTATTAGTATTTTATTCTTTTGGATGCTATTGTAGTTCATTTCATTTTGGATTTTTCATTGCTAGTGTATAGAAATACAGTTGATTTTTATTTAGTGATTTTGTATGCTATGACTTTACTGAGCCTATATATTGGTTCTAAAATTTTATGGATTTCTTAGGATTTTCTACAAACAAGATCACGTCCTCTCCATATAAAGATAATTTTATTTCTTTTCCAACATAGATACTTTGATTTTTTTCTTGCCTGATTACACTGGCAATCTCTACCTTTTGATTAAAGTGATTAATCCATTTACATTTAGTATAATTATTTATTGATAGGGGTTGGATTTATATCTGCCATTTTACTCTGTGTTCTTATATGTTTGATATGTTTTTTTGTTTTTCTCCCATATGTTTTTTATTTTAAATATTTTTCAGTATAATATTTAAATTTCTGATTTCTTAAATTTCTGATATTTTAAACTTATTAAATTTCTGAATTCTTTAATTGTAATCTTAGAGGTTGATCTATGGATTTTAATATGCATCTAATTATTATAAGTCAATATTAACTTAATTCTAGTATTATATAGCAGCTTTGTTCCTGTATAGCTCCATTTCCTCCCTTTTATTTGTGTATCTGTAGATTCATCAACATTTTTTATTAACCCCAAAATAGACTGTCAAAATAGGAGATGAAATAGGAGATGAAAGAAATACATATTCATGCAATTCTATCTACAGATTCACCAGTTTCATCACTCTTAATTTCTTTTTCTTATAGACTCAAGTTACTCTCAGATTGTCATATCCTTATGGTCTCTAAGAATTTTAGTACAACAGATCTTCAGCTGTGATTAGATTTCTCAGTCTTCATTGATCTTAGGAATATTTTAATTTTGCTGTAATTTAAAAACAGCTTTATTGAGATAGAATTCACATACCATATGATTCATTTATTTAAAGTGTACACTTCAGTAGTTTTAGGGTATTTACAGAGTAGTGCAGTTATCTCCACTATTGGGTTTTAGAGCATTTTCACATGAAAAAGAAACTCCTGTGTATCTTTCTTGCTTTTAACTGTTTCTGATAAGTCAGCTGTTGTTATGTACCCTTGTCATGACGAATTTTTCTTTATCATTGCCACTTTCTCTTACTGTCATGTGCTTAGGATATCCTTGTGTTTATTCTATTTAAGGTTTGTTGAGCTTCTTCAATCTATAGAGTAAAAGTTTTCATGAAATTTAGAATATTTAATTTACTGATTTTTTTCCACCTTGCATCTGCTCTTGAATGTTTTTATTTTTTTTTAAGATTTTATTTATTTAGTCATGAGAGAGCACAGATAGAGAGGCAGAGACACAGGCAGAGGGAGAAGCAGGCTCCATGCAGGGAGCCCTATGTGGGACTCAATGTGGGACTTGATCCTGGGTCTCCAGGATCAGGCTCTGGGCTGAAGGCAGTGGTAAACTGCCAAGCCACCTGGACTGCCCTTTGAATGTTTTTAATATATTTTCAGTTACTCTACTTTTCAAATCCAGTAGTTCCATTTGGCTCTTTTTGTAATTTTT
This sequence comes from Canis aureus, assembly GCF_053574225.1. Classification (NCBI taxonomy): domain Eukaryota; kingdom Metazoa; phylum Chordata; class Mammalia; order Carnivora; family Canidae; genus Canis; species Canis aureus. The sequence goes on along the minus strand of NC_135616.1, from coordinate 5,759,130 downwards.
CTTTATTAGTATTCTCTATTCAATAAGTCATTATCGTCATACTTTAATTTTTTTAAACATTGTTTAATTTTTTTTTTATAATAACTGTCTAGTCTGATATGTGGGCTTACTCAGAAACTTCTATTGAATACTTATTTCTATTTGTCACTATCACTGGTATCCATGTTTTTTCTTTTTCATTTTTGGTCTTGCTTCCACAGGGTTACCCCGGTTGTGTCTGTGTAGATTAATCAGCAGCCATTGATTGTTCAGAGGTTGTACTCAAACACCAAGAGCCAGTAAGACTTCTCCCTTCTACTGACAGACTTGCCTGTGTGTTGGGGAGTGCATTCAATGTTCGGGCATTTTTGAAATCTGCCCTGGCATTTACTTTCTGTTGGGCTAACCCAGATCTTCCTTTTACCTGTGTGCAGTCAACTAAGGATATATAGAAAGCGTGGACTCTCTCAGATTTCCTCTGCATATACACACAATCTCCCATTCAGTGAGCGATATATGGAGAGCTTAACCCTTCTCAGATCTTCCTCATACATTGACATAGCTTCCCCTCTCAGCCAGGGATATGTACAAGTCTTATCTGGTACCGCCTATGGCTCTCTCATTTCTGCAGTCGCCTTGTTAAATTTGTGGCCTATTCACCAGCCGCTGCTTTTTCACAGCAAGGTCACAACCTTAGGCTAACAGGACTCTGTGTTTTGCGCCCTCCAATTGTTTCCTACCCTGCTTGCTATTTTTATGAACAATGCAGCTGGGTGTGGGCTTTTGGCCTATACCAATTCAAATTGACACTCTCTGGCAGTAAAGATGCTGGTTTTCATTGCCAACCCCACCCTAGTAGCACTTCATGCAAACTAAGCATCAGCCTGGGAATGAAAGCATTCCCTAGGCAAGAATACCAAAGACACACACTGTTCTTATACATAGTTAAGCTGTTTTTCTTAGGGGGGTAGACAGGAACTTCTCAATTTGTTGTTTGCTTTTTTCAATTTCTAGAGCTTTAAAGTGGTTGTTTTTGACAATTTTGTCTAGATTTATAGTTGTTTCTTGTGGAGGTAAGTTGCTAGTATCTTCACACCACCATAGACAAGTTTCCCCAAATGTATTTTAATGCACCAAATATGAAAAATCTTAATCAGAATGAATTCATTAATCATTTTATCTAGCAAACCTTATATGGGATTCCTATTGTGTTATGTACTCTTTTATGACACTTAGAGTAAAACAACAAGGTATGATGTAAATCTTTATGAAGAGTCTTAACTAATTACTCTTCCCATTTGTCTGAAATGTTTTCCTCTCAGGACTCCTTCAACATAATTGAAGATCCCAGAGAGCTTTCTTATATGTGGTTACATCTGTGGATATTTACAATATCAGAAGTTATAACTTGAGAAAAAAATGTTTACTAACTGGTTTTAAAAAAACAACCTAGTACATGTTTACACACATATTTTTATGGAAAACAACTCTATATTCCAAGACAAAAAATATTAGAAGAGTGTCCTTGGTTTTGCACATATGTTTAATGTCTGATTTAACAGAAGACCACCAAATTCTCATCTGCTTCTGCATGCAATATATTTGGGTATCACTTGTCCTGTAGTCTCTAGAAAAGTCTAGTATGTGTTCCTGAGAGAATGAGAAAGGTACAGTAACACTTGTGAGCATATTTCTTACCTTGCAGATCCTCTGAAACTGTCTCAGGTACCATACTTTGAGAATTGCTCTACCGTTGTAAGTAGCACATGAAATGAAAGTATTGAGTATATAATGATGGGACAAAAAGGAGAGAAGCAAATAATTCTAGAAGATCCATGGATGGTTTCACAGTAGAAAAGATACATAGTCTGAATTCTCATGGATGAATAAGTATGTGGCCAGCAGGAAAGTGGGAGCAGAGGACATTCCAAGATATTAAAAAAAAAAAAAAGACTTGAATCTGTTACAGTAATATATATAAAATGAGGATGGAGGGTAGGAGATGAGTATTGGACAGGGGCCAGTTCATCATGGCCTTATGTTTCTTGCTAAGGAACTTGAAATTTATCCTGTGGCCACTGACTCTAAAGAGAAGAGAACAGCTAGAGTATTATTTTTAAGATCCAAGCAAAAGGCAGTGTGGACAGTGGCTATGGGGATGGAAAGAAGTTGGCAGATCTAAAAGATGTTGAATGAATTGAACTTGTGTATGTAGAATAAGTAATCTGGGTCCACCCTGAGGTTGATTTAACTATTATTCCCTGAGAAGGAATCCAAGAAATGGAATGGGTTGTTTTGAAAAGAATGTTTGGTTTGTACTTGTTTACTTGTCCATTGGAACATCCCACTGGAAGTATTAGTAAGCAGTTAGATATAAATCCAAAGCTCAAAACAGCTCATTGGAAATACATATATGAAGATTAATATAAAAATAACCTTATCATTTCTTGCATACAATTTTAGAAATACACAGTTCTGATAAATTGAGATCTTATTTACAGTTTAATATGACATGGACTATTGCTGTTATAAGATCCTAAATTAATAAAATGGAGATGTCACCCAAAGAGAGTAGAGCGAGAATGGAAGACAGTATATCCTGAGGAATTCAAATACTTGGAGAGTCATCAAGAGATGGGAAACAAGGAGAACAGAGAGAACCAGGAGAGGTTAAATGGAAGAGTGGCTAAGAGAGTCTATATGCCAAACGCCACAGGGGTTAATAGGAAGGGTGAGGTGACTGGATTTTGTCAGTTGGGATACCTTAAAATGACTTTGCTTGGTAAAAGTAATTTCAGTATAGTTGTAGGGACAGAATGCAGTGCTAGATTTGAGGTGACAATTAGAACTTTTATTTCTAAATGTTTGAATACAGTAAAGGTTGTATGTGTGAAATTATATCTGGGCTGCTTGATATCATTTGGGGCGTTGAATTTTTATATGGCTGAACTTTTAAAAAGTTTTATTTTTCCTAGGTACTTTGTATGTTTCTTTGGAAGCTGCCACTAAATACACAGTAGTGGCTGAGCACTGCCTTCACAAAAGTATGGAAACAACTAGCATAAAACAAACACTTTTCACTAACTTAATCCTGTTAAAAATAGTGCTTTGTTAAGAATCCTTATTGATTATTAGATTTATACAATAAATGGGAATAATAATACAATTAGATTTTTCATTTTTTAATTTTTGGCTTACCCAAAGTGATACATATATTTAACTCTTCTCAGTCTCCGTTCAATCATTCAATATTTTTTCAAGGTCACATGTCTGTCTGTTTGGGTGAGGATCAGAAGCTCTTCTGAGGCGATGTGCATGGTGCTCATGATTTCTGAGCAACTTGACCTTGAAAGCTGTTGTTAAAAGTGATTTTCTTTGGTTTTAAAAAGATATTTGACTTAGTGAGTGGCCTTAAAGCCAGCCTTAAGCTTCTTCTGAGTTTTTCTTGCATACAATTTTAGAAATAAATACACAGTTCGGATAAATTGAGATCTTATTTTACAGTTTAATATGACATGGACTATTGCTGTTATGAGATCCTAAATTAATAAAATAACCTGAACCAAAACTTAATTTCTTAAATGCATTTAAGTAGAGCATAATTTTAAGTAATAATCACATTCAATAGCAGTATACATTTAATATAAAGTACCTCATTAAATTTCAACAGTAGTCAGGAGTTCATCAAAAATGTTTACTCACAGTTCTTCAAATATTTTATTCTTTAATAATCTGTGGGATTTTTTTCCACATTGATTTTGGTTTAGAAATTTTTTTAACTGTTCTTAGCTGTAAATTAGAATTTATGATTTTATTTTATTTTTAAGATTTTATTTATTTATTCATGAGACAGAGAGAGGCACAGACACAGGCAGAGGGAGAAAGCGGTGCCATGCAGGGAGCCTGATGTGGGACTCTGTCCTGGGACTCCAGGATCATACCCTGGGTCGAAGGCAGCACTAAACTGCTGAGCCACCCAGGCTGCCGAGGATTTATTACTCTAAAACAAAATCTTTGATAAAACCTTCTATGAAAGTATAAAATCTAGGTTAAATTCATGAAATGTAAGAGTGGATACTAATCATTTAACCTGCTAAGTAGCTTTCTTTTCCTTTTCATCAGCATAATTCAGATCTTCATTAATTAGTATCCAAATGATAATAGAGAAACTTTTATTTTACTATTCAAGTAATGTATGTTGGTTGTAGAAAAACTAGAAAATACATAGATAGAAGAATAATGAAAATAGAAATTGCCTTGTAAAAAATCCAAGAATCTAAGATTGTATTGTATCCTGTCTTACTTGCAAGCCAATCAGATTGATGGATGCTGCTGGCAGATACAAGACTCCTGAGTGAGATATAAAGGAAAGTTTATTTCTTAAAAGAATAACAGTAGCCACCTATTAGCTTTGGTACTTGTAACCTGAGCTCTATTTCTCACAAGGAGACAAAGAGAGCCAAGATGACAACTATGGTTAAAGGGAGTTGCAGTACAGGAGAGTATAATGGTCAATAAGTCTACCTGGTCTTTACCCTAAAAGAAGAAATTATGTATTACAGAACAGTAAACAGATCTACCTTTTGCTCAGAGAAAGAGAACTACCTTCCAAGGCTGTTCTCCATATAGATAGATACTCTTGAAAAGATAGTCTAGAACAAAGGGAGTTATTAGTGCCTCTGCTTGTAAGATGTGCAGCTATGCAAGAGAGCCATCAAGAATTCTCTCCCAACACACTAATAAACACTGTTACCCACAGATAGCTATTAATATTTTGGGTTGTGTCCAAGTTTTCTATTTTCTGTTTTTTTTATTTCTCGGCAAATTTTTACTGCCTCTTTTTTCCATCTTACTGAGTTGGTAAAGGATACCAGCACATTGTCTAACAGAAACAGTGATAGAAGGTCATTATTGTCTTGCCATTTATTTTTTTGTCGTCCTTTTATTGTCATATAGTGGACCCCAGATGTTTACATTGACTTCATTACTGTATATGGTGACTATTGTAGGTTATTGAAAGAATAGTACTAACATAAATGAAAAAAACTTAAAATATTTTAAAGTAATCTAAAGTGGTAGACTTTTCTATGTCATGGATATGGAAGAAGGATGTGCCAGTGATTTGCTCCTGGATTGAGAGAGTATTTATACCATTTGGTAAATACAGAAATTTCAGAACCATCGGACATAACTGAAGTGTTCAAGAACCTTACAAAAACCCTTTGTTAAATAATACTTCCAAAGATAGTTTTATTTTACAGAGAATAGAACTGGTTGGTAGCAGTTGCAGAGGAGAATATGATCAGTATGTTCTTGTGAACATTTTCGACTTCGCATGGTATCAAATTGGTTTCTTTTAAGGATGCCTGGGTGGCTAGTGGTTGAGCATCTGCCTTCAGCTCAGGGCATGATCATGGAGTTCCCGGGATTGAGTCCCACATCAGGCTCCCTTCATGGGGCCTGCTTCTCCCTCTGCTTATGTTTCTGCCTCTCTCTGTGTCGCTCATGAATAAATAAATAAAATCTTTAAAAACAAAAACAAAAAAAACATTGGTTTCTTTTAACTTGTTTTATGGCACAGAACAGTGTCTTCACTTATGCAGATTTAAGGGCAAAGGGACATCATGTTTTTCTTAGATTCTTTTATTAATAACAAAGACTCCTATTTCTAAGGCAAATCTCTAGAATTTTGTTAGTTAACCTTTGTATTAATCATGCCTTTTTATTTTTGATGATCTTAACATCTGAGGCCTGCTGACACTGGAGAGACTGCCACTCCCAGGGCTAGTCAGTTCCCAAAGATAGTAAACAACTCACATATGGCCATACATTTCATATGCAAACCAACCAATCTAGAGTCTAAACCCAGCCACCAGCTGTATCCAACTCTCCCACTCTGGGCTACTGTCCCCCTGTCCCAGTAAATCACACTAGAGCCAGGTTCCAGACAATAAGAGAAACAGCACCCAGAGCCCAGAAACTGCTGATGTTACTTAAAATAGCCAATCCTGAACCTGTTTACTTTGCCTTGCCTTTTCTTTCCTGTGGAAACCACAATAAAAGCTCTTGCCCACATTTCCCTTCTCCCCTGCCTCCCAGCCCACCTTGGTGCTGCCCATTGTGGTCCTGGATAGTGGGGCGTGCCCCTTCCTTTTGGGAACTGAGAATAACACTACTTACCTGACAGTGGTCCCCTTATCTGTTCGCTTCACCATATGTGAATAATAATAAACCCTACATTTTAAAACAACCATATAAAGAAAATACATGCCTGTGAAGCTTGATTTCATTGACATAAGTGGAAAAATAGCTCAAGAGGATTTAACTTTGTAACTGCGAAATAAACAGTATGAGGCTGTTGTTCTTCAGTAATCTTTACCAGTTAAGATGCAAGGAAGTCATGTTCTCTTCCTGGTTTGCTAATAATAGATTTATCAAAAATGAATGTAGACTCTGTTGAAATATTACTTTTGTCATCTTTTAAGATCATCATGCAATTTTTCTTCAATCTTTTGATTAAGTGAATTGTCTGAAGAGATAATTCTTGTATTCTTTGGATGAACCCTGGTTGATTATGATAGATAATCAGTAACTTAGGTCTTCCTAAATTCTAAGACTCTAGATTTTATTTGACAGTTTAAGATAGTTTTTTTGTGTTTATTTCATAAGTAATTTAGTTTATAATTTCTGTCTTGTATTTTTTTTTTTTGGTGTCAGTTTTGTTTTAGACTTGTAAGATAAATTGGTTGCTTCTCATACCTTCGTGCTGTAGTATTGTTTACATGATGTGTGAAATATCTGTTCCTTGAGTTTTTTTAATATCTTGCAAAATCTGGGCTAGGTAACTTTTTTAAACTTAAATTCTTTAACTATGGATTTATGGCCTTCTGTGATGATTGGTCTATTCAGGTTTCCTGTTTCTTTCATGAGCCAAATTTTAGTAATATTTATTTTCCAAGAAAATAATCTATTTTTCTAGTCCTCTCAAAGTTTTGGTGGTATAAAAATTTTTTTTAGTAATTTTATTAATCCCTCTGGAATTGTATTAAGTCTCAATTCTGATCTTTATTATTTCTCTTTCTCATTTTCATGATTTGACTTACTAAAAGTCTTATTCTATTACTCGTTTAAAATCACCTTTTGATTTTATTGATAAATTCTTTTAAAAAATGCACTATTTAGTTTTTTATGCCGCCTCTTCCCCTTCTTCCTTAATTTTCTTATATCCGTCATTTACCATCATATCACTTTTCTTTTAGGCTTTCCTGCTAAGGTGATGTGGCTTAATTTTTAGTTTCTAGCATGTTTTTCCTTATAGCCTAGTTTATATGTGCAGTACCAGTTCGGATATTTGAATTACAAATGTGAACTTGATAATGGTTGTAGACCATCAAGGTAGGATACTCACCTGAATGAGTAGGCACAGGATATTAACAAAACATAGTAGGTTTAATTATACATAAAATCGCTTTCAGATTTATGTATTTGTTGATGATAACATCTATATTATACTTGGAATATAGTTTTATTATATTCAAGATATTTTGTTTTATTGTTATTTTAAAATTCTGTCATTCCATAAAAGTAGGGAAATACGAGACAAGTTGGAAAAAGTTATAATTGTTGAAACTGGATCTTGAATACATTGAAGACTGTAGTTTATAATACCTACTTTTGTATATATTTGAAAATTTTCTTCATAAGTTTTTTAAAGTACTGTATTGCTTAGCCACTATTGTTACAACTTTATTCATATTTGATTTTTAATAGAGTAAAGACAAGATTGCATCATATAGTAAAACTCCAAAAATTGACCGAAGTGATGTGGGCAAGGAGATGAAAGAGAAATCCTCCATGAAACGTAAACTTCCTTTTACCATTAGCCCATCAAGAAATGAAGAACGAGATTCAGATACAGGTAGAATAATTTGTTGTGCTCTGGTAAAATCGTAATCATTCTTTTACTGTGATTTTCCTCATTCATTCCTCTTGCACCTCATTTTATAGAGAAATATTTATATTTCAGTATTTCAGATTTATCATTTTGGGGCAGAAATTCATACATCTCTCACCCAAATATGATCTCCAATTGGATAACAATTATTTGCTTCTTTCCTTAGTCTTCGTGTTTAATTACAAATCTCTTAGCATTTCAGAACTTAATTTCCTGCAGAGCATTTCAGTGATGAAAATTTACTGTAATAAGGAGCTTAGGATATTTTGGAGTTGAGAAAAAATTGTTGTCTTTTTGTGGACACATGGTTGAACCCACCAGAAAAAACAGCTTAAGCATTTTAGACTCAGAAATGAATCCAAAATATGCTTTCCCTGACTCTGGAAAAAAAAGTTATGGAGGTTTACCACTTAAGTCCAATTCATGGTACTTTTTTTCCTCAAAACTCTTATATGTCAGGAATGATTCTTAACGTCAATTCCAGTTTTTCACAATAGATTAGAACCTTATTACCTGAACTAATCTTTTCTTGAAACTGATATAAACTTCATTGTTGGTGTTTATCACAATTGTTTTATCTCTTGCATGAAATATTAATAATGAGCTGTTTTTAAGAATGTTTCAGCTTCACTCACGGAAAGTGTTCCAATCTGAATTTATGTACAGAGATCATATTCTATTTATACCTTCCTAGCCATCTTAATCATCAGTATGGAAATGATCTTGACTCTAGAATCTGAAAATACTCTCAAGATTTTTGAAACACCTTGTGCTAACATAGCTTTAGAAAGTACTTACATTTTATCATACACTTTTGTGTATGTCTCTTTTTGTACATTTTGCTGTCTGTTTTAGCTTGAATTAGAAATTGTTCTTAAACATGACATTTTTAAGCCTTGAAATTAGTCTTTTTTGCAGTGATTAAGATATTTTGTGCTATGTTCATTTCAAGTTACACTGACGTCTTCTAGAGATTCGGTCTGTCTTTCTGAAGAATGACTCCTTATCCTTATGCTGCATTCTCAAACTATTGATCACTTAGCTGAGAAGGTGCTTAATATGGCTTTAGGTAGATAAGATTTAACTTTTCTCATATTTTCTCCCTGGAAGTCCTCTTGTCTGTCATTTTTAAAGTACTTGCATTAAACTGGTTTTGTTTTCCAATGACAGTGATATTTCTACTAGTAATTGAAGGAGAGATTTAGATGAATCCAAAGAACATTAACATATTTTTAGAAATAAATAAGGTTTCAAAATAATAAATTTCCCATGAGAACCTTATTATCAGATCAGCTGAGCAAAACCAAGATTATTTGTCTTTTACTTAGAGTAAAAGGAGAAAATGTTACTTAGAAAGGCACAAAGTTTAAGCACTGAATAAGCATAATCGAATTCATATTTTATTAGTTTGTATACTTTTTCCTGCTACAATTTTTCCACTACATGAATGTAGCAGGATGTTGTGGCTCTCTCTCATTAAGATTGTTTTATAACAAACTCTTACATTGCTTTTGGAAAGGTTACATGCTAACACTAAACAGGATTTTAATGGATTTGAACATTTTTGGTAGGCTAAATTTATAAATTTTAGTAAATGGTAGATGTAGGCTTTAGTTTTGCTTGTGTATGCATGCACACACACACCTACACACACACACACACACACACACACACACACACACCAGGGTACTAATAAGAATTGCCCCAGGCCCAAGCAAAATGTCTTATTTATAATCCATCTGTCTTATATTTATAATTTTAAAAAAATGTAGAAGAGTACCATTAAGAGGTATTTTCTATATGAAAATAATTACAATACCAAGCCCCATATTTGACATTGATCTTTTAACATATTGTGTACTATATTTTTATTTTATTGATTTTTTAAAGATTTTATTTATTTATTCATGAGAGACAGAGAGAGGCAGAGATGTAGGCAGAGGGAGAAGCAGGCTCCCTGCAAGGAGCCCAGTGTGGGGCTCAATCCCAGACCCTGGGATCACACCCTGAGTCAAAGGCAGATGCTCAACTGCTGAGCCACCGAGGCGTCCCTGTATACTATATTTTAAATGATTAGCTGAAATTATAAAGATATAAAGGGAGAAATATTTACAACATACATGATAATCCTTGTCTCCTTATATTTTAGTATTTAAAGGTCTCTGAAATGTGAAGAGAAAAAAATGAGAAAATGGAGAAAAGATACAAGCACATAGTTTAGAACAACAGAATTGCAGTTGGCAAATAATAAATTTTAAAAAAATAGCAATAGTAACCAAAGAAATACAATATATAACAATTGACAGAATTGTTGGCCTAAATCATACCAGCTAGTCACTGGCCAGAAATAGGAACTTGCTTTTAGTTGGTCTGAATAATAGGAATATTTTGTTGGGAGTAAATATGAAAGGATTTATCCAAAACCCAAAAGTTTGTTAACATTTGACTTATTTAGTCTATATAAGTAATTGATGACAATGAAAATTATCTTTGTGTGTTTGTCTTCACATTTATAATAGCAAAAATAAACCCAGGAGAATAGTGTCAAGTAATAGAGAATTTGTTCAATTACGGTAAATTCAGTGGAGAAATATGATTTTTACTCTTAAAAATAACATTGTAGAAGAATACATGAAATGAAAAGATGTTCATTGCATACAAAATTTAAAAATAGGTTATGAAGTAATAAATGCTGTTTGATTGCTTTAAAAGTCAGATTCTATATATTTGTATTTTTTTTTTAATTTTTATTTATTTATTTATTTATGATAGTCACAGAGAGAGAGAGAGGCAGAGACACAGGCAGAGGGAGAAGCAGGCTCCATGCACCGGGAGCCCGATGTGGGATTCGATCCTGGGTCTCCAGGATCGCGCCCTGGGCCAAAGGCAGGCGCCAAACCGCTGCGCCACCCAGGGATCCCTATATTTGTATTTATATGTACGTGTTCACAAGACATATATTAACACATGCATGGAAAGATAAGATTGTTTAAATATAAAAGACTATTTCATTGTAGAACTAAGCCTAAACCTAATGGGTATATACGGGCCCAGAACAAAAATGTAAATATTGTAAATCGTGACTTAGGTTAAATAAAAGAGTGGGGAGTTGGGAATAAGGAGAAAATGTTAACAGTGCTACTCACCTTATCTTTCAGAGCAAGGAAATAACTGATGTTGTCTACAACTGAAATATATATGGTTTTTAAAAATTATTTAAAATTTTGAATCTTTATTTAAAATTATTTCATATATATGTTTACCTATATATGTGTTTATATTTTAGTATATGATATCTCTTTTAGAGAGGAAGAAGTTTCTTTATTATTTTTTTAAAGTAAACTCTGTGCCCAATGTGGGGCTTGAACTCATGACCCTGAGATCAAGAGTAGCCAACCAGGTGCCCTAGTTATTCTTCTTTTTATGTTGGATTAAAATAAAATCTTGCTGGGACGCCTTAGTGGCTCAGTGGTTGCATGTCTGCCTTTGGCTCAGGGCATGATCCTGGAGTCCTGGGATTGAGTCCCACATTGGGCTCTATGAATGGAGCCTACTTCTCCCTCTGCCTATGTCTCTGCCTCTCTATCTCTGTCTGTCTCATGAATAAATAAATAAAATCTTTTTTAAAAAATCTTGCAGTTTTTATTTTTAAATAGTACACATAATATTTTTCTATTTGTATGTAAATTAACTCCCCCACACACCCAATTCCTTTCTCCTTATATATATTTAGAGGAATGCTTGGAATGATGCTTACTAGATGTTAACAGTTTGTTTCCAGGATTTGGGATGATTTTTTACTTTCTCTGTTTTTTGTATGGGTTGAATTTTGAAAATAATGAACACAATTATTTCTGTAAAACACATTATTAAAAAAAAAAAAAGATATCCATACTATTCAAGGAAACCTTAGCAGTCACCAAAATTAGCAATAATGGCAATAAGTTGCCATCAAATGGCAACTTCCTAATTCTTAATTATTTATTAATTTTTAAAAAGATAACACTATATTGGTACTTGGGTAGCTCATTTGATTAGCCTCCAACCTTTTTTTTTTTTTTTTTTTTTAAGCCTCCAACTCTTGATTTTGACTGAGGGCATGATCTCAGGGACATGAGATTGAGCCCCACATCAGGTTCTGCACTCATTGTGGAGTCTGCTTGTGATTCTTTCCCTCTTTCTCTGCCCCCTCCCAAATAAATAAATAAATCTTTTTTTTTTTTTTAATGACACTGTGAAAAAGTAATTGCTTGACTAGACAAAATTTGGGGGAAATTACAGCATAACTTGAGGTCGTGCCAATATAGCTGTATCATAATGTTTATTTCAGCAAATCTCCGATATATCTGCTTATATCATTTCAGTTTCTATCCCGTGTTGTCCTGTCAGAAAATTCCCATAAATTTTGTCCCATGAAATGTTAAGGGGCCAGTATAGAGAGTGACTCATTAACCCTGTGGAAGCAACTGTTTATCTTGAGACAAATTACTCCTTATACTTATATACTTATAGCTTGCTTTATCACTTACTTTTAGCTTTTACTTTTTTTCTTTTTTTTTTCTTTTATTTTAGCTTTTACTTTCAATCTCTCCTTGTCTAGAATCCTGGCAGAGTAAGTTAATTATAGTTACCGTAGAAGTAAATCACGGAATAGTGTTTATTAACAGAGGCCTTGGGGTCTGACAGACCAATGTTGAGTCCCTGCTCAGCTCCCTATTAGCCCTGGCCAAAAAATTTGAGCCCTTAAAAAAAAAAAAAAATTTGAGCCCTTAAAAAAAAAAAATTTGAGCCCTTTATATAATATAAACTCGGATTTTCTCATTTGTAAAAGTGCATGTAATGCCAGCTTCAGAGAATTAAGATCTTTAAGTGACATAGCATGTAAAATCCATTTGTGATGTGTTAGTTAAAACAGAAAACTAACACTGACTTAAATAGATTGGGATTTTTGTAGTCTAATATAATAAGACCCAGGTGTAGGCAGTGGAGAGGTGGTACCATCAGGTGCTGGGATGTTGTCATCGTTCTGCACTCTTGCCCTTAATGTGTAATGTACATGGGCTTTGTCCTTAAGCATTTTGCTTTATAGTTACATGATATCTTCTGCCTCCCCGTGGGCAAAAAGTAGGAAAGGAAGGCCAACAATAAAAGTATCTTTCTTCCATTTGCCTTTTCATTGATGAAACAGCCTCCCCAGGAACTTCTGCCTACATCTCATTAGTTAGGCCGTCCTAACCAGGGGAGTCTGGAAAGTTAACTACTTTTAGCTGGACATATTTGTCACTCTATCAAAATTGGCATATTTCTGCTAAGCAGGAGAGAATGAATATTGGATAGGCATCTTAAAAAACTGACGCTCTGTATAGTTTTAAGTTCAGTAATTACTGAAAACTACTTTTATCTGTAACAGTTATTAATGTTTCTGCCTACATGAATTTTATTCCTGCATTGTCAGTCAAAAAAATCCTACTTCTTTTCTTTTCTAGTCTAAAGGCATTCAGGGGAAAGCCATAATCCCTCAACATGAAAATACTAAATACAACTATCTTGAGGATACATGCGACAGCCTTTTGTTGGCCTTCCAACTAAATTTGCAGTTACTTTATTAGGAGTAATACCATCACCAGCATCTTTGCAGATTGTGTTTTATTATACCCTGAATTCTTTCTTATTCATTCTCAGGAGTTAGGGGTACAGGATTAAGAGTTAAATATTTCTGTGATGTTTCTCCAAAATAGCTATGTCTTGTTACAAAGCCACCAAAAGTATATGAATGTTCTTTAACCTCAAATAACATTGGGGCACATGTTTTCCTTTAGGTTTGATAGAGCTAGAGTTCTGTGGAGATAAACCAGTGTACTTCATCATTTTAATTTGTATGTTTAAATAAGTAGAAAGATACAATATCCTTCACTTTTTAAAAATACTTGTTTTCTCTTCTTAGGCATTATTTATTTACTTACTAATTTTTATTTCTTTTGGCATATGTAGATAACGTGGCATGAGAAAATCCAAAGAGGCACAATATGATCTGTTCCCAAAGTCCATGGTGGCAGTTTTAGAGCACGTTCACATGTTTTAAACTAAATCTTTTCTGCCATCCAGCCTTAGAAGTTCTATTTTCCTGATGCCTTTTAATAGACTCAAATTTGGAGAGACGAACTTTAAAAAAAAAAAAAACAAATATAATTTTTCTGGTAACTACGTTAAAGTAGCAGATAAAATCAGTGCTTTGCTTAATAATCACCTTTTGATGATTTTCATGGACATTATTTATTACAGATTTTCTCTTGTCCATCCCCTATCTTTAAAACTTCTACTTTAATTAAAAATCTTTAATTTTACAGTGCAAACCTTTTTAATCATTCTTTGTTTTTTTACTCTCTTGCAACCCAAAACAGAATATTAAAGAGATGGCTTTAAAAATACAAGTATTATTTGTCTTTGCTACAAAAAAATGTATTAGGGAGAGAATTGCTCTGCTTAGAACTGAGTATTTTACAAAAAACTCATAGGGAGCACTGGACTCAATATAGTCTGGTCTCAATATAGCACAGAGGGTTAAGTGGGTGAGTCAAAGGACAAGATATGGAAGCTTTTAAGTCAACTCCTGAATTAAATCTTTGTAGAATACACATTCAAATGCACCAAATATAAACATACTTATTTGAGTTAAAGCCAAAGGGTGTGTGAAGTCAGGGTGGATTAATATCCCACCAAGGGAAGATTTGAATAAATTGTTATACTACTTCCTTATATTAATATAATTGAAAGTTCAATTTATCCATTGTGCTTTAATCTGTCACAATAATATGATCTACTTTCAGTAATCCATTTAATTAGATTTGTTGGCACAATTTATTGGTTGCTGCATTTTCTTTTCTTTGCAGTGTATGAGGGCCATTTCTTCTTGTTTTTTAAATGAAATACCAACTACTCATCGTGGAATTTTTCTAGTTGCTAATGTGTTCAGTTTTGAAATATAAGTGTTCCTTAAAAGGCTTTTCATTGAATCCATTTACCAGTTTGGTTTAGAATTGGCCTAAATGTTATTTTATCACTTATTTTCCTTTCATTTGAGTGAGCCTTCTCATCACTATCACTAAACTTTTTTTTTTAATTTTATCTTTAAAAGTTTCAAATACTATGTTTTATTTGTTTTCTAAATTGGTTTCTTTTTTTCAACACTTGTTTCTTTATACCTAACTGAATTCATGAATAATATCTATAATAATGATCCCAGAAAGAAAAGTGTATGTCAATAAGTTGAGTATATGAAAATCAAAATAATATTGTGAGTTAAAATGGCATATTGTTTATAAGTAAAAATTATCTGCTCTGGCCATATTGCCAAAAGTCAACTGGAAAAATATTATTATCTGTCAAAAATTGTTAGGCAGCATTCCATATTCTTAGCTGATAAACCTTGTTTTGATTTTAGGCTGCTTTCTTTCTAAGAAGTCTTAAGTAGTGGTCAGTATAGTAATTCATACCACTCAAAATGTATGTAATTTATAGAAAGCTTGTGGTCTAGAATGATACTGCTGTCCAAAGCGTCTTCTGAGTAGTTTGGCATTCATAGAACAAAAAGGGTTATTCAGGTTTTCTAAAGACAAATTCTAACCAGAAAAGCAGTGATATAGGATTACTTCTTTTATCATATTCAGAGATTGAAAAAAATATATAGCCTCAAGGGAGATATCTTTTAATAAGCAGTATCAGTAATATCTATTATTGCAAAGTGCATGATTGACTTTGTCAACTTTAATATTTCAGTTGAAGAAACTGAAATCGTAGCCAGGCTGAAATCTTCAGCCAAACCTGTGTTT
Organism: Canis aureus; assembly: GCF_053574225.1. NCBI lineage: Eukaryota > Metazoa > Chordata > Mammalia > Carnivora > Canidae > Canis > Canis aureus. The sequence continues at coordinate 5,743,368 of NC_135616.1, read as the reverse complement.
TAAATATGCTTTTGGCTTTACCTTAAAAATATTTTTTTTGGAAAAACAATGATAGATCATATACTAGTGTCTTTTGAAAAATGTTGGTTTGTTGAATTCTGCATTTCCCTTCGTGTGCTTTTTTTCTTTTTCTCCTGTCTCTTCTCATTCTGTAGATTCAGATCCAGGACATACAAGTGAAAATTGGGGGGAGAGACTTATATCTTCTTACAGAACATACTCAGGTAATTAGATTATCAGGGGCACCTGTTTAGCCAGTGGTTTCTGTCACTTTTACAAGTAATTGTACTATAAATAACTTCCTTTCAAACCCATATATAGATATCTTTGGTTAAATAAGTCAACTTACATAAGTAACACTGAATTTTCCAGTTTTTGTTTGTGGTATCTAGTGCATCATATCCAACACATGCTACGTATGAACATTACAAGCAGGACTACTGTGTACCGCCACTTAGTATTTGTATATATAGCACAACATGGGGCCACTATTCACATAGAAAACAGTATAAAAGTCAGCCCCTTGGTAGTGCAGCAGTCCCTATGGGGAGATATCCAAGGTCCTTGATTTCTTTTGCTCTGTATTCTTCCCAAGAAATCTCAAGTGTACTGGTCTTCATGGACAATGTCATCTTACTCTTTAATCATGCAGTGTTTTTAAAAAAAAAATTAAATTTTGGATCGAACTGTCTTTAGTCTATTGACTTTGTTGCCCATGTTACACTTAACAGTAGATTAAAACAGCAGCTTTCCTGGAGAAATGCCATTACCATTGGAACCACTGTATTTGGCGATGGCACCATGTATTCTTCATAATTGCTCCAGATGGAAGAATATGGGAGAATATATAAATACTCTCTAGTATATGAAAAACTAGTCAAGGTGTTTTGATTGTCCTTTTTTTTTTTTTTTAACGGGCTTACATTGTATCTCTAACTTTTTTGTAATGTAAAATATTATTTAGTCCCTGGGTATCCAGTTTTCAGCATATGACATTTATCTATAAAAACTGAAAGAAACCTTCTGTTGTGGGTATATTTTATATTGTTTTATAAATTTGTGGAGCTGGGTGAGGATAGTATAGAACCAAATAATTAAAATTATCCTAAAAGCTATTAATTGAGCTGATAAATCTGTAGTATTTGTTTATCAAAATTTCAGGGTGAAGGACATGTTTACAGTCAGCATTAAATTTTAAAGGTCTACACTTACTGTGTCTAGGTATACTTTTCTAAACAGGACTACCTGTGGCCCAGGTGTACCTGAAAGAGCTTTATGGGATGAAACCATCCGTGATCTGAGTATCGTTGCTGGAAGTCAAAATATAACAAGCACCTTTTAGATATGTGGATGCTTTAAAACCAGAGAGCAATGGCAGCATTTTTTCTCAGAATTGAAATATACACGTTCCAATTGAGTTACAGCTCCATTGCTCCACTCCTTTCACAGTAGCTGCTTTGTGGGAAGTCATATTCTTTAGTTTTTTAAGACATCGATTGGTTTATGAACCAGTTTCCCAAGAAAGTAATTGTGTCTCTTCTCCTTAATATACTCTACGCCTAGTTGAGATGTGACAGTGTTGATCTTTTTGTTTATTCTGACAAGTCCTAAAAAGAAAATGTTAGTTTTCACAATTATAAGACTGAGACATCTCTATTTCTTAAATTCCTCTGAATCTTGAAAGATAGGATGTTGGATTTTTGAAAATCTGTTTTTCTTTAGTCTTAAGACTAAAGAAATCTTAAGTCTTTCTAAGTCTTAAGACTTAAGTAGTCTTAAGTCTTCGAGTGGCTCAGTGGAATTTCAAGTCTATAGGAGATTGTGTTAAATGAGCACATGTGTCAATATTCCTACATTTAAATTTTAAAATTCTGACCCGTTATTTGGACAAATAAATACATATTTCAGTTATACTTGAGAAGTACCAAACTTTCTCAAATTAATATCATTTTTTACTTATGAAAGGTCAGGAAACAAGTTCTCCACAGGATAGATCCCAAATGGTCAAAGTTTCATTGAATGCTTTAAATTTGAAAAAGCGCACTTTGGGACAGATTAATAACACAATTTCAAAGAATGGTATATGTTATTTCTAACCTAGCTATCTTATACCAGCATCTGTTTTCTTACCTTCTTTTCCTATCTCATGTAAAGTATGAATTCAGACAAAAGGCCAAGGTAACTCAATTAAAGAAAAAGTTCAGATTGGATGCTAGTATCTGATTTAAATTTTTGCTTGAATATTTGGAATATGTACAATTACATTGTTTTCCAAAATGTAATCATTATGTCTTTGATCATTTGGTAGCTAGAATTCTAAAATGAATTTTAAGTATCTCACTTTTTCCTGTAAACTAAGTATGTATCACTTTAGAGCATATTCTTCTTAAAACATTGTGTGAAAATGCCATTAGAAGCAGAAAAATCATTATTTTGCAAATAGGAAAATTTCCCCCCAGCTTTAGAAAGTATTTTAAGGTTGGATTCTATGTATATTTTATTTCCTCAAATTACTAGATTTTACTCCTTTTTTTTTTTTAATTTCTACTTTTCATAAAATTTTTACACCTTAAATATTTTAATTTTAGGTAAGAAGTACATTCATTGTATTTAAAGATTTGTTATTTAGATGGAAAATCATTAAAACAACAATCACAGTTCCTCATTAACTATGAGAGAACCAAAGTATACAGAACATTATTAGAAGAAAGAACAAATTAGAAGAAAGGCTTTTTTTTAATGGATCAAATCTCTTTGAAAAAAATCCTTAGATATTTTTAATCTTTGCTGATTGTCAAATGCTCCCATGAACCTACACACACAGAGAATTTTTAATTTGCTCATTTTTAGCTTTGATTAATACCATTAATACCATATTCAGTTATCCTGTGTCGGGAATAAAGTGATCTGATGCTTTTTTACAATAATTACTTTGTGTGATGAGATTTGTCTTAAATACTTAATCTTGTTAGAAGATTGTACAAATCATCAGTGAAGTTGGGGAAGTAATTTGAAGGAACATTGCTACAAGGGCTTAGCAATAATTAAGAAGAATAAAATTATAATAAATGAAAGAGAAGTTTCAAAGATACAATCAATACTAAGGAATGTTTGAAGTATTATTGAAGTTAAAATTTAAAAGAACAAATCATTAAAATACAAATTTTACTAGGAACAAACTTCTAAATGTTCTTAATTCTCAGAAAACAGTAGAGTTAAGAATATATTTTTTTTCAAAGCATTCAGGAAGAAAATTGCTTATATAAGTGTAGTGTTCTTTTGTCAACATTATTGCTAGTCTGTATATTATACGTATTTCTCATATACATGATTAGTATCTGTTTTTTTTAGAGTTTTCTTATGTTTTGCTTTTCAGTGCTTACCTTTGTTTCAGATTCTTACATATTTATTAATAATTCCAGAGAAAGAAGGTCCAGAAAAGAAGAAAACAAAAAAGGAAGCTGGAAATAAGAAGTCCACACCAGTTAGCATTCTTTTTGGTTATCCACTCTCTGAGCGGAAGCAGATGGCACTTCTTATGCAGATGACAGCAAGAGACAACAGTCCAGGTGACACCGTTATTGAGATAATGTGTATTCTTAGTTTTCTTCAGACTCTCTACCTTTATCTTAACATTAACTACTTTAAACTTTCAACTACTTAAAATTTTAATTTTTTTCTTGAATTTAGTAACAACTTTTTAAAATAAGTTTGTAATTTTACATTTGATAATTTTCTATTGTCTGTCACCAGATGAGGGCCTGTAAGAGCAGGGATCTTTGTATTTAGTGATCATTCAGTAAATATTTGTCAACTAAAACGGGTAATTTAGAAATGGTTACTCAACTTGAGAAATCCACACAGTGTGTGCTTTCACTTTACTAAAGAATCTTTTACCCCAGTTTCTGTAAAGCTGCTTCGAGGTTTATAGTTTACTTTTCAGTTTGCTAGCACCCTGCTGATATGATAAACTGGTAATCTTACCACATTAGTACTTTTATTTTTTTAATTTTATTTAAATTAAGTTAATTAACATATAATGTATTATTAGCTTCATAAGTAGAATTCAGTGATTCATCAGTCTAATATAACACCCAGTGCTCGTTATATCATGTGCCCTTCTTAACGTCCATTACCCAGTTATCCTATCTCCTACCCACTTTCCCTCCAGCGATCCTGTTTGTGTCCTATGATTAAGGATCTCTTATGACTTATCTTCCTCTCTGATTTCATCTTGTTTTATTTTTTCCTCTCTTTTAGAAGCAATAATGTTATCCATGGTTTTTTTTGGTGCGAGATCTAAATTACTTTAAAAGTAAAAATGTTTGCAGCGTACTACGTCAATTTATTTCATATTTCATTTCACACTTCCAATTAAGGTGGTGTACTACATGTATGTGGGTGGGGGGTTATTCCTATTCTGTGCCCTCCAAAAAAAAAAATTAGATGGGTTTCTAGTAGAACCAAAACAACAAGGAACAAACCACCCAACCTGTTAATTAATTAAAAGGAGCTATAAAAAGGTAGATAAAATCCAGATACCTGGGCTGAGAAGGTAATTACTGTTGAGCATTGAATGCATTTTGGCAACTAACAACACAAAAAAATTTTAAGTTGTACAGACAGTCCTCATTAACTGTGATAAAGTAAATCAGTTGTGTCTGGCTCTGAATTCAAAGCATCTCCGTATAAGATTTTGGGTAATATAACACACCCTGTTGAAATGCACTAATAAGGACAATTTCTCTAGGAAAATTTTCTCATATTGGCTCTTTTTTAAAAAAAAAAAACTATACAAAAAAAAAAAAACTATGATGACATGGTAAAATTCTTAGAGTTTCTGTGTATTATAGATTCCATCAAATCATGGTATGTCTGGTATCTTTCACTAATAAATGTGTTTTAAGGCCTCCTGCTTTTTTAAGTAGAGCATGTTGTTTGGGGTTATTTTCCTACCTTTCCAGCCAGTTTCTGAAAGACTATAGCCAAATTAAAGATACTGTGCACTGTTAAAACTTTCAACGTGGGGATCCCCAGGTGGCTCAGCAGATTAGCGCTGCCTTCAGCCCAGGGAGTAATCCTGGAGACCCGAGATCGAGTCCCACGTCGGGCTCCCTGCATGGAGCCTGCTTCTCTCTCTGCCTCTCTCTCTCTCTCTCTATGTGTGTCTCTCATGAATAAATAAATAAAATCTTTAAAAAGAGAGAGAGAGAGCATGCACAAGCAGGGAGTCAGGGGGAGTGGGGCAGAGAGAGAGATGCGCGCAAATCTTAAGCAAGCTCCATGTGCAGCGAGAGGCTTGATCTCATGACCCTTAGATCATGACCTGAGCCAAAATCAAGAGTCAGACACTTAACCAAATGAGCCACCTAGGTGCCCTGAGAAGACTTACTTTTAAAGACTCACTTTTCAAATACCAGAAACCTCTATTCTTAGAATAAATTAAAAGGCAGAAGGTTAATCTTGCCTCATCTCCAGTATTTTATCTAGAAATATTCTAGGCATAAACATGCAAATACGTATCTTTTGTTGTAGTTTGGTTTTGGTTTGTGGATTGTTTTTGTTTTTAAGTAAACTCTACTCCCAACATTGGGCTTGATCTCAGAACTCTGAGATCCAGAGTCACATGCTCAACCAATTGACCCAACCAGGCTCCCTGTGTTGTTTGTGTTTTAAAATATAAATAAGATCACATGATAATGCAGTTGATTCTTTTCACTTAATGATCGGTAGTCAGCTTTATTATATGTAGAACTAGAGTAGAAAGCTCTTGAAATACAAAGCTGTTTGCCAAAATATAAACATACATGCAGTTTAGGATTCACTATTTTATCCATTACATAATTAATTTTACATGTTTATGTTATGTTTAGGATTCATTATTTTATCCATTACATAATTAATTTTACATGTTTATGTTATGTTTATCCTGATTGCCATTATGGATCGTATGACTTTTATGTATGTGAATATTATTTTGAAATAATGAACAAAATTTTGTATGAATTAATTCCTTGCAAGTTGCATGAATAAAAAATATATTCTGTCATTTTTAAGAAGTTGAATAGCTAAGTTTCTTAGTAAATAATTCGACTATAAAGATCATAGTAAAATTCATGGGGGACCTGGGTTGCTTAGTCCATTAAGAATCTGACTTCAGCTCTGGTTAGGTCATGATCTCAGGGGTCCTGGGATCCAGCCTCAAGGCAGGCTCCGTGCGCAGCAGAGAGCCTGCTTCTCCCACTCCCTGGCACCTCCCCCTGCTCATGCCCTTTCCCTCAAAAACATAAAATATTTTTTAAAAAGATTATAGTAAAATTCGTGTATTCATTCAACAAATACTGCAAGAGTTTCACCATATCCCAAGAACCATGTGCCAAGAAGTCTTCTAAACATTGAGATATGGTAATTAATAAGGTAGACAACTATCCTTGCTTTTATGGAGTGTACAATATAGAAGTCCAGATAGGAAACTGATGCAAAATCCAAAATTAATGTGCAGTTTTTTTCTAATTGAGGAAAGAATGATAGTACTTTAGTTCTCTAATCATATCAGTTTGCAAGAAAATTATGATGCAAGAAATTTATTTTCCATAGACTTTTCTTCTCATAGAATAGTTTCTTTTAAATAGTTGTAAATCCTCAGAATTAATTATTAACAGTGTACATGTCTGAAATCCTTAACTGATTAAGGAACCTATTGTGTTTTGTTTTTTTCCAAGTAATTCTGAAATTGGACAAGAGGGAGAACTTTGGGTATCATCTTGTTTAATCTTCTTGTTTTTGGTATGGCGACTGGCGACTGGAGCAAAAATCAAAAGATGAGAATCAAAACAAAGCAAATTGTTTTCTCTTTTATCAGCCCATTTTTTTTAAAGTCTTTCCCAGACTGTCCTTATTTCTTGCTGATCTTAAGCTTCATTGTTATGCTAAAATCAGCTATGACCTCAATGTTTAATTTAGCATAGAACTTTGAGTTAGAAGTGTGAACTCTAGCCTTCAATGTCATTTCATCTAGGTGTTGGAATACTAAAATAACATACGTTGGGATTGGTTTTTTGGGTTTTTGGTGTTTTTGTGTTTTGTTTTTTGTTTTGTTTTTGTTTTTCAGTTTATCCGGTTATTCATTGAGCAACACTTTTAGGGCACATATTTGATACTTCGTTATCACTTTAAGCCAGTTTTATAAATTGACAGAATAAAACATTTTTTCTAAATTTGCTCATGCAATATTTGAAAACCCTAAAGGAAAATTTCCATGTATTTGGTTAAATATTAATATATCATCTAAGCCAAGTTTTGGAATGTTAGGGTGAGAAGATATTCCCCCATTCCAGGAAATTACATATTACAAACCAATGAACATACAAAATATTTAGCCTTAAAATTTTTGTTAACTACCTTTTTTCTTACAGATTCCACACCAAATCATCCATCACAAACAACACCAGCCCAGAAGAAAACTCCCAGTTCCTCATCTCGACAAAAAGATAAAGTTAATAAAAGAAATGAACGTGGTGAAACTCCTTTACACATGGCAGCTATTCGAGGAGACGTGAAACAAGTCAAAGAATTAATAAGTTTAGGGGCAAATGTGAATGTGAAAGATTTTGCAGGTAAGACTAGTTATTATAAGATTAATGCTCAGGAACCAAAATTTATCATCTAAACAGATTCTTGTGTTATCTGCATTCCTACATTCCTCTTGCTGAAACAAAAAAGTTCTAAAAGTATATTTTATTATAAAATTCTTTGGGACTATGTACATAAAACCCTGATCCTCTGCTGCAATTCTGTGTCAAGAACTACTCAAATTTTTGGGATGCCTGGGTGGCTCAGGAGTTGAGCATCTGCCTGGAGTCCCGGGATCGAGTCCCACATCGGGCTCCCTGCATAGAGTCTGCTTCTCCCTCTGTCTATGTCTCTGCCTCTCTCTGTCTCTCAGGAATAAATAAATAAAACCAAAAAAAAAAAAGAACTACTACTCAGATTCTCAAATTTTTAAATATTAAACTTGAAGAATCTAGTCTAAATCCTAAAATTACCTATTACCATAAAATTCTTTATCCAATTTAGATTCTATTATAGATGAATTTTCCAAAATGTTATTTCATAAGTCTTTGAAGGACATTATTCAGTTGAACATGAGAACTTTGAGCATGTTAGTGTTTTATTTTAATTACTCAAATACCATACCAGTACATTCTTACTGTAAAGAATTCAAACAGTTAAAGCATGTAGGGAACAATATAGAGATCCCTTTAGTTTCACATTGTACAGTATAGTTTTTCTTCTTCTCTTTTTTTTTTTTGCCACAGAAGTGTTACCAATTTGGAGGTTATCCTTTCTGTGCATTTTTATCATATGTATAAAGTGAACATTTATTCATATATAGGCTTTTTTAAAAAAATTAAATCATTCCATCTATACTATCAGTCTTTAGGTTTGTAACCTGACTTTTTTTTACTGAATGTCTTACAGATATTTCTGTCAATACATATAAGTGGTTCTATTTGATTCATTTCAATAGCTGCATACTGTTGCATAGTATAGATTCAATGGACAATACTTTATTGAACACTCCTACAAAAGTAATTCAGTGTATAGTTATAGAAGGGTTTTAGAATTTCAGAACAGAAGCTGTTAAGGGGATGCATATTTAAAAATTTTTTTAATACAGGCAAATGCCCCCCCCCAAAAAAATTTTTTTTATCAGTATACACTACTATCAGGAGCCGTTTTCTTAACATCTTTACTAAAGCTGGATATTATCAGTCTAATTATTAACAATCTGACAAATGAAAAAAGTCCTTACTTTGGATTTTCCTTTTTTTTTTTTTTTTAAGATTTTATTTATTTATTCATGAAAGACACAGAGAGAGAGAGAGTGAGTGAGTGCGAGAGCAGAGACAGGCAGAGGGAGAAGCAGGCTCCATGCAGGGACCCTGACGCGGAACTGGATCCCCAGTCTCCAGGACCACACCCTGGACTGAAGGCGGCGCTAAACCGCTGAGCCACAGGGGCTGCCCAATTTGGATTTTCCTAATCAGTAGTGACACTGAATATTTCTTCTAGTGCGTACTATAAATTTATGTATATATTGTGACCTGCAAGATGGAGTCTTTTGGCCATTTGTCTTATGGGAGTATTATTAATATGTAAGAGCCCTTTGCTTAGTGTAGGTTTTAATTCTCTCAAATATTATAAAGGTTTTCACTCTCTGTGGCTATGTTTGAATTTTCACTTCAATGTTGTTTATTACACTAAAATTTTAATTTTTTACATAATACCAGTTAATCTTTTTGTTTATGGGTTCTTTGATTTTCTTTTAGAAGGCCTTCTCTATTCCTATATAATAAAACTATATCCCTCTGTTTTTTCATTTCCAAATTTTGTTTTTGTTTTGCTTTACATGTAGCCCTAGTAGAACACACTTGGAATTCATTTCTCTATTTGGTGTGAATAGTAAAAAGGGCAATGAACAGGATCTGCTTTAAAGAATTAAACTTAAAATGCATAGCATCCACTCTAGAAGAAAACTCCATATTATATATCAGAAGAATATATTATGCATCATTATATTTCAGAAACCAAAAAGGGTTTTGATCTACTAATTCCATTTCTAAAAACTTACCTTAAATATTTAGTCATGGCTATGCATGAAGATTTAGTTGTAAGGGTATTTGTTGCGGCATTGTTTTTAATATTTTAAAAATTGCAAAATGCCCAGTAATAGGATCTTGCTTAAATAAATTATGGTGTATCAATCAGTGTTATACTGTGTTGTAGAAGTTTAATGACATGGGAGATTATTTTCACTGCAGTAAGTAGAAGACAGGTAAACAACTTTCCCAGTTTTGCTTTAAAATTATAAATCTAGAGGTCCCTGACTGAGTGCCTCAGGCTGTTGGGTGTCCAACTCCCAATCTCAACTCAGATACTGATCTCAGGGTCATGAGTTCAAGCCCCAAGATGGGCTCCATGCTAAGCATGGAGCCTACCTTAAGAAATTAATAAGTCTAAGAGGGAGAAAATTTAGGATTTAGACTAGATCCTTGAAAGTGTTATATTTGGGTGGTGGAATATGGGTGATGCTTCTTTTCTGCTTTGTATTTTTTGTTTTCTAATTTTTTCTTTCATGAACACGTTACTTTTTTTTATTACCAAAGTTACTGTAATGGCAAATTTATTTTAGTTAAAGTAGATATTAAGTCTGGAAAAGATGAAAACTCTTAAAACATAGGGTTTTTTTGTTTGTTGAAATCCTTTAACAAGCTTATTAATATTTTGTCTGAAAAAAAAGTTTTGTCTGCTTTCTCTGCTCTTTTTCCATAGTTCAGATGATTACTATAAATTATAGCAAATTTATATTCATTGGATAAGCTTAAATGTTTAATATTTTGGTAAGATAATTTATCCCCAAAGGCAATAATACTAACATAAATGAACCTTCTGTAAAATTGGTAGTGTTCTTAGGTGTTTATTTCCAGTAGCTTGTTCATCATTCTTTTTTTCTTCTGTACTACATGCATTAGAATCAGTGTAACTCACACAGTTTATGTTTATTAAAAGACATATTTTGAATTAGTACAGTTTAACCATGTTAAATTAATATTGTAACTTTAGGCTGGACGCCATTGCATGAAGCTTGCAACGTTGGATATTATGATGTTGCTAAGATACTTATAGCAGCTGGAGCAGATGTTAACACACAAGGATTAGATGATGACACTCCACTCCATGATTCTGCTAGTAGTGGGCACAGAGATGTAAGTATGATAGAAAAATCAGTATACATTTGCAAAGTATTTATTCAACCCAGAGTTAGTTAGTTCACTTCTTAGTCATACCATCTCATGTCCTATTTCATTCATTACCTGGTCAGCTCATCTATGTTTTATTTTTCCTTTTTTCTGCCTTCTCATTGCTAATCCCTATCATAGACAGATTTACATATCCTATCTTCATAAAATCTGTCTGACTTGATAATTAAACAGGATGGTAAATTTTTATTGCAAGGGCTTCTACTGTCAGATAACTAGGTGTAGTGGTTAAGGCAGATTTTACTTACAGTTAAAATTTGCCTGAGTACTCCTGCCTATATATTTTTTTAGACTTATTAATTTTAACAACCTCTTGTTATGCAACCTTCATTCCTGAATTTTAGCAGACATTTATTTAGCATATTTAGATGACTTACGTGTATACTAAAAACGTAATCAAACATGATTATATATGCTTACAGATTAATGGCATCTTTAAACTTCATTTTTAGTTTGTTTTGCTGTAACTCTATGAACCCTGGTAGGTTTTAAATTCCATTTGCATTTTCAGTCTTTGGCATGTTGATATCAAAGATAAACCCATTCTAAAATAAAACTAAACCCATCTTTGTTGTAATGAAGCTCATGTTTTAAGTGTGTTTAATGCTTAATTGTGTTGCAGTAATCTTACAATGAGAACAGAACAACCTGGGGCACTATAAGCAATGTTTCTAAAGCAGGATTTTGCATTTCAGATAAATAGGTTTTCTCTTTACATACTTTTTACTTCTGTCAAAGAATATTTGGACATAATTTAGAAAGCTGAAAAGTACTATTCAGCTTTTAAAGATAACTGCAGACTCCTGTTCTTCCCACTTCCCAGAATCTTTTGCCAAAAGCAACTATTGTAGGTTTTTATTCTAGTAGTTACTTCTGTATTTCTAACAAGATGAAGCTGCCTTTGTTTTTTAATTTTTAGTTATTATTTATTGACCTCCTGCAAAGGATTTTATTGCTGCTCAGAGACTCACAGAATCTATACTGTCTAGTCTGTACCAGTCAATACTGCACTATATATAATTGTTTTTTCTTTTTTGGATTTTTTATTTTCTAGGTTAACACATTGCCTTGTTTGTAGTTTTTTGGTTGTGTTTTTTTTTTGTTTGTTTGTTTGTTTTGTTAGTTTTCCATGCATCTATTTTTGTTCTTCTTTACTCTGTGACATAACTCTTAAATGCCTGAATGCCTGTAAATAAAACAAAGCACATTGATCAGCTTACTACTTTTGAGAAATACTGATGGGGGATTTCTCATATCCCCTATATACAAGATATCTTGTATCCTGATCTGATTTGGACTAGTTGCTCTTTAGATCTGTAGCATGGATGCTGTCCTAGAATATTGCTTTACCATTAATCCCATGTGGGATTCTCAGTCTCTCCATGAGATTTCCAGTTCCTGGATGCCCATCTTAACTCTCTGAGGATATTAAGTGGTTTATTCCACTTCCTGCATGGTCACTGATTTCCCAAGATCTTTCACATATTATTGCTCTGATTTGGTGTATTTCTCACATTAGAGATTTTCTGTAAACTTCTGTTCCTTCATATTTGAATGAAGCTCTAAAAAGCCTGATTGACATGATGTATAATGTGCAGAGCTTGTTGGCTGTTGGGCTTCTCTATAATATGTCTGGGGGACAAGATAGCAGTTTTGTCAGAAGTCTCCTAAATGTCAGTATTTGTAGGTCCTTCTCTTGGGACAGATAGTTTCTCCAGAAAGCAATATTCTACTTTCCTGTCTGGATAACATAAGAATGTTTTCTAGCATTCTAGAAGCCAAGCATAGGAGGATTACGTTTGACAGTGGTGAGGGGAGGCTGTAAACTCATTCTGTCTTAGAGATACTTTTATTCAATCCTCCTGACTTAAGGAAAATCCCATTAAACTGTTCTCCACTGTGCTGTCTAAACCCAAAAACTTACTCTTATTTTGAGGAAGACTTCTCTTCAGGAATGGAGAAAGGTGCATTTGCCTGGCTGTGAAGGCTTGAGAAGAGAAGCACAGTCATTACAATTAGTACTTTCCAGGTACTTTTCTAAAAGACCTGAAAGTTTGAACAATGACCTGACCACAGTATGTTAGGACTGTCAGTACTCTGTCTAAATCATGGCAGCAGCATGTAATCCAGTTCAGAAATCCTGTTTTAGATACTGCTCCTAGAACCACTTCCACATATACCATAGGTTGGGTGTCCTGGGATTCTGAGACAGAAATTTTCAGGTGATTGCAGAGGAAAGGAGGAAAGAGGGTTATGATTTCAGGAACAACACCTGTAAGGATGTGACAGGAGCAGGAGATAACAGGGAGAATCTGAACTGCCGTGCAGCCACACCAACACTTCAGCCAATCTTTTGGGAGTCCTTGATACTAGGATGCACTTCTGAGATGCTTTGATTTGCGGTAAGCATTAGGTCTGTGTGCCCCCACGTGGGAATGCAAGCTGCTGATGGCAAGGAGGCATACCCTTATGTACTTCTACTCCCTTTGGCCATGGCAGTTCCTGGTGAGGAACTTTGCTAGCAGTTGTTAGTGAGCAATACTCCCAGCATCTGGAGGTGTAAGTATCTTGGCCCAGAAGAGGGTATCTGAGCAGTTTATCCACTATAAACTTCAGTTGGCAGCTTCTGCCCAGCACCATTACCTGCCCTGCTGATCCATATGCAGCTGCCTCTCCACTTCAATCTATAGTCCAGACATAGCCCAGGGCAACACACACCATTGCCCACCACTAGTGAACATGCAGATCTGTTTCCATGACTGCTTTCCCTCCTTGCTTACCAGCAGCAAATCCAATCAACTGTTCACTCTTAGGTTTCTCCAAGCAAGAGTCAAACATTGTCCTATGTGAACCCCAAACTCCTGACATGGGTAAAACTTTATTTTCACAGTGATATAATCCCAAGTGAACCTCATATGGTATAAGGGCAGGAAATTCCCTTTAAAAAAAATGTCCTCATACATTGTTTTCCTGTTGAATGGCCCAGTGATAGTAATAGAAGAGAAGGTTTAGTTATCTTACAGCAAGTCTGGTATTATATACAACATTTCTTTTTAAGTTGGAAGAACACTTAGTCTTCACTACCATCACTTTTAATATCTTGTACTCTGAATTCCACAAAGTCAGAAATTTCCTCTGCTTGAAACTGTGCCATAAATAACTTTTTCTTTGAGGTATATTTGAACAGTCTGCATATAAGTAGCACCGTTTCATTACAAATGAAGATATTATTGCTTATTGATCTGAATAACATTTGGAACTACTGCAATTTTTCATATTAAGGAAGACTTGGTAATGAAGTGTCACATAAATCATTTATCTGAGGTTCTTATAACTTTGCATTTTCAGGTAGTTGCATTTGTTTGCCTTCTTTGAGTCAGTAGGCTTCAGTGAATATTTCCCAAAGTCAAATAATATAAAAAACCAACTGGGTAACAAAAATGAAAATCATATTTTGCTGCAAGAAAAACCCTCAGTATTCAAATGATAAAATGAGTGGGATATGAAGCTAAATATGGATAACTTCCCTCTGATCATTTAGTTTGTGTTATTATTTTGTGAACTACATTACATTAACTTCTCACAGCAGTATTTGTGTTTTCACTGTGGGACAAGAAGTGTTATAAATATTTTATATGTATTGTTTCTTTTAATTACCACAATAATCAAATAAGCTCTGGTGTGTCTTGTTAAGACTGTGTGGCCTGTTACATTTCAATACCCTCAGCCTCTCCATGAGTGTGGAGGAGCGTTGACATAAGAAATCCCTCTCTTCCAAGACATTCCCAGGTTTATTGAATTAATGTGACTCCAGATTAAGGGACCAAAAGGAATCAATCTCAATGTCTTTTAAAAAAAAAAAAAAAAGATTTATTTATGTGTGAGAGTGGTTGGTTGATTTATGGATTGATGTGAGGAAGCACGAGTGGGAGAGGGAGAAAGAACCTCAAGCAGACTTCACACTGAGTGCATAGCCTGACACGGGGCTAGACCTCAGGACCCTGAGATCACTACCTGAGCCAAAACCAAGAGTTGGACACTTAAACTGTGCCGCCCAGGTGCTCTAATCTCCGTGTCTTTTCACAGAAAATGAGATAATGACTCAGTAATCTGGGAGAATTATTATTTAATACAGTCTCTAGTGAGAAAGATGAGACATGCTTCGTGATGTCCTAGTTTAGATTTTGATATCTTTTCATACCTTTCTGCTGGAAAATCCTCTTTTTTTCTTTCTTTAGCAGCAAACATTCTCTGCTATATTTTCTTTTTTGACATGCAGGAAAAATTTCAATGTTAAGCTGCCTAAAAAAGCAAATTTTACTCTAATTGAGGAAAAAATGGAATTTGGAATGAAAGTAGATATGAATTAAATTTTTGCCCTGGCCAACTTACCAACTATGTGATTGTGATCAAGTTACTTTTCTCTGACTCTCCATTTCCTCATCTTTAAATTATGTAATAGATAATACCTATCTAAAGGGCATATTTTGAAGGGGAAAAAGATACTGTGCATATAAACATACCCTGAAATCTAAAATTATATAGAAATGTCAGAGGTAAAAGATTAAAAGCTACCTTTACATTAGTATTTTTCATATATACCCAAATATTTTAGAAACTAAAATTTGGAAAACTAAAAATGCTATTTTTCTTATTTACTTTTTTCTCAAAGGTATTTTTCATGATTATCAAAGTTCTAATTTTGAAGAAAAATGCAGCCTATAAATGTTATTTTTCCTAAACTGATTTTTGCTTACCACTGGACCAGTCTTTTCTGCTCCCTTGGCAATCTGTATATGCCTATATGATAACAAGACTTCATTTATAAGGCCTGACAATATATAGGGTACATTTCCTTTTCCACTGCATTTATCAGAAAGTGACTTATTTTCTGGCTATGACTTTTTTTTTTTTTAAAGAGAGAAGCACATGCATGTGGATAGGGACTGGGGGGCGGAGATGGTGGGGGGAGTGCGTGGAGAGGGAAACTTGATCTCACTACCCTGAGATCATGACCTGAGCCAAAACCAAGAGTTCAACACTTAATAGTGAGAGCCACCCAGGCACCCGGGCTATGATATTTTAAATACTGTACTTTTTGCTCTTCTTTTTAAAAACATTATTAATAGTTTATCAAAGATGAATTGTTTTTCTTTAAAGTGATAAAGATTTCCTAGTTTTTAAATATGTTAAAGAATTATGCCTTGTTAGACACGTTTATATGAATACAACTTTCTAAATGTGCACAGAACTGCAAATATTTCCAGAGGCTGACCTTTGAGTTCATTACTTACAGGGACTCAAACACTACTTCCAGTCTCTTTCCAGAGGGAGACTGGCATGCTACTTTCAAGGGATCCTTGCTTTTCCTCCTACCAACATGCCTAGGATAGTAGGAGTCACAATTCAGAGCTATTTTCTCCTTGTTCTTTTACTTACACCCAAAGAGGAGGAGGGAAATGAGAGCCACCAGACTCTCATTTGTATATATCTATCTGTACCATTTATTATGAATCTCTACCTAACAATTGAATTTCTTTCAGTAATACTTAGAACAATTTCAGCCATCCATAAAACATTTCTAAGGTGAGAGAGACAGAAAGATAGCAGTTTTGTGCCCTTTTTAAAATTATTTAGAGCAAGAAGATTAACATAACTTACTAAGAACCTAATCTTTAGCTTACTATTTGCAAGTATGTATAGTTTTTCATGATACGTATTTTTGAAATGCCTTTTTCCTAGTTCCGTTTTAGATACCTATCTCTAATTTCACCATTTTTACCTATTTCGAGTTTGTTCCCTCTTGTGTTTTAAGCAACTTTAAGTTATTTTAAATCCTTTTTAGCATAAATGATTATTTGCATGTCAGGATAATCTGTAAAGGATTGGGGTTGGGGTTTTGTAACATCTGAATTAAGAAGCTGTCCCTGACTCATCATAGACACGTAATAAGTATTTGCTGATTATTTCCTGATGGGTGTAGAAAGTTTTCAGCAATATCAAGATCCTGCATTCTATTTTTGTATCTTAGAGCTCTAGCCTAAGGAAATAAGCCTAAAAATGGAAAATTCTCAACTTACAAAGGTGTACACTACAGTATTATTTATAATAACTAAAAGGTTTTATTTTGGTTACCTTTTCCAAACCCCTAAAATGACAGTAAGAGGAGACTCTAAATGACAGATGCACAAGAACAAAAACAGAAGAAACAAAACCAATATTTTGGGAGATGGAAACTAGAAGAATTGAGTGGTTTACTGATCTAGAACAGGATTTGGCAAACTTTTTCTGTAAAGGGCCAGATAGTAAATATTTTAGATTTTGTTGGCTACATGCCGCCTCCACCATCCCTTCCTTTCTCCTCACTTTTTTTCCCATTCTCTTCCTCTGAACTAATTTTCCTTTATGAATCCTTTTTAAAATAGCAGAGGGAGAAGGAGAGAGAAGTAATCTTAAGCAGACTCCATGCCCTACAGAGAGCCCAGCATGGGACTCGATCTCACAACCCTGAGATCATGACCTGAGCCAAAATCAAGAGTCAGTCACTCAATCGACCAAGTCACCCAGGCACCCCTAAAGTATTTTAAAAGAATATAAAAACAATTCTTCAGTGGCTGGCCAGATTTGGCTTATAGACCAAATTTGCCAACCCCTGGTTTAGAAAATCAAAGAAAACTGAAACCAAAGCCATTCCAACACAGAATCCAAGAAAGCATATAAAGTTTAGGAATTGGTGGTACCCGGAAGTATCCCACTTTCTGGTGGTACTTCTAGAAGTGCCTGTTATGTTAGGACTGTAAAGAAGAGAAATGAATCAAAGTCTTTTTGTCCCTTAGTAACATTATATAACCAGATGACTACACCTCTCCACTCTGGCAGATAAAAGGAGGTTGATGTCCAGATAGATATGAACCATATATTCTGGACTGACATACCATAAAAGTAAGTGAGAGTAAGGATTAAGTGTAAGTTAATTAAGTAAAACATACTAAACATTAAGACCTCAGCCTCCTTTCAGCAACCACAATGCTGACAGTAAGGCTTACAGTTTTTAGGCATGAGTTGAAAGATTTCTCCACGGGAAATTGAACTAGGCAAGAGGGGAGTCTGATGAAATAGTCCTATCATATGAGAATTAGCATGAAGTCCATCTGTCAGTTTTTTAGTGTCTTATTCTTATGTGTGGACAGCCAGTGATCCACCTGGATTTGAAAAAAGCCTTTAATATAGATGGCAAAGACCAAAATAAGCAAAAAGAAAAGTAGGAACTTGGAGGACAGGATAATGCCATGAGGAACCTCCCAAAAATCCATCAGTTTCCCCCAAAAGATAAGAGTTTATTGTAGCTATGAAATAAGACCTGAATGTGTTAAACAAGGAACAGTCAATGAAGGAAAAAAACCTCTTGGAAATTAATAATATGGTAGCAAAAATGAAAAGTGGGTTACAGTTGACCCTTGACTAACACAGATTTCAACTGCATGAGGCCACTTACTTGCAGATTTTTTTTTCAATAAATGAGATACAGTACTGTACATGTATTTTTCCTCTACCTTACTTTATTGTAAGAATACAGCATATGATGCAAAATAACACACAAAATGTGTGTTTACTACTGATACAATTGCTGGGGCTTCCAGTTAGTAGTAGGCCCTTAGTAATTAAGCTCTTGGGGAGTCCAAAGTTGCACATAGATATTTGGCTACACAGGGGTCAGCATCCCTAACTCCACATTGTTCAAGGGTCACTTGTGTTGAGGAAGTCTCCCAGAAACCAGGAAGCAAAAAGATAAAGGTGAAATGAGAAAAATGATTACTTCAGGAGATCTAGTATCTTAGTAAGAGTTCTTTGAAGACAGAACAGTGAAAACATAGAAGGGACATTATCAAATAAAACTAGAAATTTTCCTAGAACTGGAGGAAGTTGGGTCTTCATATTGAAAGGGCAGTTTAATGCTCAGCACATGGATGTAAGAAGACCAAGGTCAAATACATTTATCATGGGGGGGGGGTGCACCTGGTGTTTCAGTCGGTTGAGTGTCCAACTTTTGTTTCAGCTCGAGTCATGATCTCAGGGTCCTCGGATAGAACCCCACATCAGTCTCCCTACTCAGCAAGATGTCTGCTCCCCTTCTCCCTCTGTCCCTCCTGGTCAGTCTCTCTTTCTCTCTCTTTCTCTCTCTCTCTCTCTCTCAAATCTTTTTTTTTTTTTTTTTTAATGCATTTATCCTGGAATTTCAGAACAGTAGGGGCAAATAACGTCCTGAAGTGTACAGAGAGAAAAAATAAATCATTATGTGTAAGGTAAAAAAAAAAAAAAAAATCAGAATGGCATCAGACTTTTCATTAACGACACTGGAAGATAGAAGATAATGGAGTGATGCCTTCAAATTTGGAGGGAAAGTTGTCCTTTATCCAGACTAAGTATTAATCAAGTGAAGATGGAATAAAGTATTTCCTGACATGTGAAAAATCTTTACTTAGGAATTATCTGAAGTTGGTGATTTAGCAAAATGAGAGTAATTCAGAAAAGAACATAAGATCTAAAGAATCCAACACAGAATTGAGGGAAGGCTACTTCTGGGATGATAGGATGAAGGGAAGTAACATCTGGAAAGCAAATTTAGAGAACAACCGGTCCATTTTAGAGCATATTAGAAGATTTGGAGGAGGAAGTCCCTAACAACAACAAAAAATGATAGTATATTGAATCAAAGAGATCTGTACTTGTAGCAGAATGGGAGATGAATTAAAGATGATTATGTGGGGATCCCTGGGTGGCGCAGCGGTTTAGCGCCTGCCCTTGGCCCAGGGCGCGATCCTGGAGACCCGGGATCGAATCCCACGTCGGGCTCCCAGTGCATGGAGCCTGCTTCTCCCTCTGCCTGTGTCTCTGCCCCTCTCTCTCTCTCTCTCTCTCTCTCATTCTCCGTGACTATCATAAAAAAAAAAAAAAAAAAAAAAAAAGATGATTATGTGGAAAACTGAGCAAATGAAAAATCAAGGCATTTAACCCCATGGGGAAAAATGTAGTTGTGTAAGAATGGAAATTTAATCATAGTGCACTGCTTGACTCAACATTTTTATTAGTCTTAATGCACAAGCAATACATACTATTGGAAAACTAGGAGGAAGGGAAATGTATGTGTATGGGAGGAGAGGGGATGAGAGTTGGTGAAGAGCAGCTGAATCCACATCTTCCATTGTAAAATAGGCAGTGCCTAAAACTGAAAAATATGGAAGCAGCAAACTTAAATCTGTTACTCGAGTATATGAAGATATGTTTTGGAGAGAGTTCTTCCCCAGTGGCCTTGAAAAGCTAGTTGATCTTTTAAAATCAAAAGTATGTGTAATTTGATTAACATTAGTAAGAAAAAAGGGAGATAAAATACTAACAGTTGGGATTATGAGTAATTTGTATTCTTTATACATTCTTACAGTTAAGATTTTTTCAACATTGATAGTTTATTCTTTCGTAGTCCAGAAAAAATACTCCATTATTCAATATGAGTCTCCGTTATTCTTAAATATTTTTTCATTTGTTAGGAATTCCTAATTTATAATACCTTGTTTAATATTGTTTCTTTAAAAAGATAGGATTTATTTCCTGAATACCAGAAAGTACCATAAATATGTGTTGGGAATAAATACTTGATGACACATGGCATTTGTGATCTAGAATAAGGAGAGAAATGTGTTAATTATAAGTATAGATTTACATATGATGGAACACAGTAATGTGAACAAAAATAGAAGATGAAAACAAAGAGACAGTGAGGAAGCAGAATTAATAATACTTGGCTACCTATTTGAAGTAAACTAGGAGTGAAAAACAAGTCAATGATGACTCTCAGCTTTCTGACTTCGGTGCATATATTTTGGTGCTAGTCACTGAGAATGGAAATAGATAAAAGATAAGGTGCAGGTTTAATGAAGTCTGTTTGGGACCTGTTGGTTTCAGCTGTTATATTGAAATGCAAATACACTCATCTAGATATATCCAGGATGTTTGTGTTTGGAGTTCAAGAAAGAGAGCTGAGAAAAAGCAAGCAGAAGAATGAAAACGAATGAATTGCCTAATTGTCAATCATTTTCAAACAGAATGGGTGAGATCTCCAAATAGATGATGTAGGCTAGAGCATGAGACAGTGAATCAAGGACAGAGACCTAGGGAAACAATCACTGGCTTAGATCTTTGCAGATCTTAGGAGACACATTTCATAGGACTGATGGTAGCATAATTTTGTAGGTAGAAGAACCTGAAGAGCTGATAGTCAAGGCTGCAAAGGTGAATACTCCCCAGAAGCTTGACTGTAAAGGAAAGAAGATTTAGCTAGAGGAGGGGAATATAGCTTTCTATGGGAATATCTGTTTCGTTTCTTTTCTTAATGCCACCTGTTCTTTTAAGGTGAAAGAGACATGAACTGGAAAGACTGGCTTTCCAATCAGAAAGAGGTTTAAAACATAGAAAGGAGCCAATCAGAAAGAGGTTTAAAAACATAGAAGGAAGAGGATAAATGCAACAAACAAAAGAAATGAAATGATGACTAACCAGGCAAAAGCTTTTGGAGCTTTTGGCCTGTGGAGGCCACAGCTTACTTTATTTGGAAGGGGAGGAGAGGGCTTAAGAAAATGTCAAAGTAATGAATACAAAATTAGATCCAGGACCCTGTAAAGCAACCATGAAAGTGATGAGGGCCTTAAAGTCTAAGATTCATTGGTTCTCTGAGTAAATCATGTGAGTTCTGGGTAGTTTAAATTCCTGGGAGAAGATTAAGAGCATTGGTAGTGATATTAGCCTTACACAGAAGGATAATACTTCTTTTGAGACTCCCTCTAGAATATACATTATGAGACCAAGAAGCTTGTTATTCTTGTGCATTGATTTATCTGTGAAACTTGGAGCAGTGCTTATTAATAGATCCTCAGTAAATATTTATTGAATATATGATGGAACAGGAAGAAAAAATGATGAGATTTAGTACTCAAAGAGGCCAGCTTAAATTTTAAGGAGGAAATCTTTTTGTTAGTAGATAAGATCATCAGATGGAGGGTGAAGGGCAATGAAAATGGAACTTGAAGAGAACAGTCATGATTTAGAATAGATACTGAGGAAGGGAGGCAGAGTAGATGAGGCAGAAGGATGCTGTGTTATCAAGAGAATGGTTGAAATGATACAATCTCTGAAGAGACTAAATCTTCCTATTGTTTAATATTGCAGATAGTGAAACTGTTACTTCGTCACGGTGGAAATCCATTTCAAGCTAATAAGCACGGGGAGCGTCCAGTGGATGTAGCAGAGACAGAGGAGTTGGAATTGCTGCTAAAAAGAGAGGTGCCTTTATCTGATGATGATGAAAGTTATACAGGTTCGTTTCAGATAATCTACATTTAACTGTTTGACATGGTATTTAGTAGAACATTCTGATTCTTCTTTAAATACATAAAATGTTTGAGTTCCTTAGAATAATGCTAGCCAGCTGTTAAGAATGATGAATTTAGTAACCTCGGTATTTGCTGCATGTCCCCTGTGTAAGTGGGAACATAATGTCATTGCTCTGTTTTCATGATTCCCCCAGCCACCCTCCACCACAAACTGCTGTCATGTTCAAGTCTACTGCAGAACCTTTCGCCATTAACAGTTATCAGCACTGCTACTCTGACTTCTTTCATTCCTTTATAAATTAGAGAGCTATTAAACTAAACCCTTCCTGTTTTTCCTGGCATAAATGAGTCATCTTTGCATTTTTACTTCTTTGATTTAGGTAGTTGAACTCTGGTCTTTGTTGCAATGTAGGGGCACAGTTTTACAAACACAGTTTTAAAAAGAAAAGATTTAAAAGAATGTTTCAGAATACTTTTGGCATACTCCATTTTCTTTTAAACATAAACAGTTAAAAATATAACAGAAAAAAAACTTTCCTGCATTAAGAAAAGTCTTTCATGTGCAGATTGGAAGGGTTCATGTTTTCAGGCAAAAATCAATGAAAAAGAATTGACTCAGAATCATAACTGGCTGGGATGCCACCTAGATGGCTCAGTTGGTTGAGCATCTGACTCTTGATTTCAGCTCAGGTCTTGATCTCAGTTTGTGAGTTCAAGCTCCACATTGAGTTCAATGCTGATATGGATCCTACTTTTAAAAAAAAGTCATAACTGGCCATATTCTCACAAAAGTTTAAAGAATTTCTATAAGAAATTAGATAATAGTGCTTCTTATATGAAAGGGAATAAAAATCAGACCATACTAATTTAATCTCATCCATTGCCAGAAGGCAATAAACCAACATCTATAGTTTTGAGGGATAGGTCTCCCCTTCCTTTTTTTTTTTTTTAACTATAATTGGCATATAACATTATATTAGTTTCAGGTATACAATGTAATGATTTGATGTTTATACATTCCAAAATGATTATTACAGTAAGGCTAGTTAACATCCATCATACATAGTTATAATTTTTTTTCTTTTTTTTTTCTTATGAGAAGGAATTTTAAGATCTGTCTTAGCAACTTTGAAATATGCAGGACAGTATTATTAACTGTAGTCACCATGCTGTACATTACATCCCCATGACTTAGTTATTACTGGAAGTTTGTACTTTTTGACCCCTTTCACCTATTTTGCCCAGTGCCCACCTCTGGCAACCAATAATCTGTTCTCTGTATCAATGAGCTTGGTTTTTGTTTTGTTTTGTTTTGTTTTGTTTTTAGATTCCACATAAGTGAAATCATATGGTATTTGTTTTTCTCTGATTTATTTCACTTAGCATAATGATCTCAAGGTCTGTCCGTGTTACCACAAATGGCAGAGTTTATTCTTTTTTTATGGCTGAGTAATATTATATACATATACCACATCATCTTTAGCCATCATCCATAGATGGATATGTAGATTACTTCTGTATCTTGGCTATTGTAAATAATGCTATAGTGAACATGGGGGTGCATATATCTTTTTCAGTTAGTACTTTTGTTTCTTCAGATAAATACTCAAAAGTAGAATTGCTGGATCTTAATAGTAATTCCATTTTTAATTTTTTTTAGGAATTTCCATACCTTTTTCCATAGTGATTGAACTAATTTACATTCCCACCAACAGTGCATGAGGGCTCTGTTTTCTCCACATCTTTGCTAATAGTCTTTATTTCGTGTCTTTTTGATAATAGCCATTCTCACAGGGGTAAGGGGATATCTCATTGTGGTTTGCATTT
Organism: Canis aureus; assembly: GCF_053574225.1. Taxonomy (NCBI): domain Eukaryota; kingdom Metazoa; phylum Chordata; class Mammalia; order Carnivora; family Canidae; genus Canis; species Canis aureus. The sequence goes on along the minus strand of NC_135616.1, from coordinate 5,719,334 downwards.
CCCTGATAATTAGTGATATTAAGCATCTTTTTATATACTGTTGGCCATAGCTATGTCTTCTTTGGAAAAATGTCTATTCATATTCTCTGCCCATTTTTAAAAATTTTTTATTTAAATACAATAGTTAACATATATAATACATTATATGTTAATGTATTATTGGTTTCAGAGGTGGAGTTCAATGATTCATCAGTCTTCTGTAATACCCACTGCTCATTGCATCACCTGCCCTCCTTACTTTTCATCACCCAGTTACCCTGTCCCCTTTCTTTCTCCCCTCCAGCAATCCTGTTTGTTTCCTGTGATTAAGGGTCTCTTATGGTTTGTCTCCCTCTCTGATTTTGGTCTTGTTTTATTTTTTCCTCTCTTTCCCATCCCCATTTTTTAATTGGATTGTTTGCCTTTGAGTTGTATGAGTTCTCTATATGTTTTGGATACTTTTATGAGCTATGATTTCCAAATATTTTCTCCCATTCACTAGTTGCCTTTTCATTTTGTCTATTTCCTTTGCTGTGCAAAAGTTAGAATCCCAATATTTTATTATGAAAATGTTCAAACATACAGCAAAGCTCAAAGAGGTATACAGTGAAGACCCTGGGTACATTTATACTACACTATAAACTACATTTTTTAGTTATTAACTTTTTACTATATTGCCTTTATAACATTATCACATACCTATCCATCTACCCACAATCTTATTTGATGTTTTCAAAATGAGTCGTAGATATTTCTAAATACTTCAGCATGCATTTTATTAACTAGAGTACAATTTTTATGTATTCTATGTATGATTATATAAGATAATATTTACACTTGTAAAATTAATAATTCTTTCTTTAATGAAACATTCTCTGAGTTTTGAAAATGTGTAGACCTGTATGATCCAGTCTTATCAAGATACAGACTCTGTCACTCCAGAAAGTTCCTTAGGCCCTCTCCTAGTCAGTTCCCACCTTTACCTGATCATTTACACCCTTTATGGTAGAAATTATTAGACAAGAATTCACTAATGGCTGATAATCTAGAGGGGATTTTTTTTTTTATGAAGAGCAGGATATTTACATGGCCTTTTCACATTTATAAGGGGGAGGAGACAACAGGGATAATAGGGAAGAGAAATTTTTTTCTGAACTATGATTAAATTTTAACATCATCAAAAGAGGGACGGATAGATACACATCATGTGCCTTCAGATGTGGTAGTATGAGAAGAATATAACATTACTTTTATAACATCCTGATTGTGAATGCATGATCATGAAGAATGTTCTCGTTTTTTTCCTTTTTAAAAACCAGTGCCATGAAAGATTAAGAAATGTCAGTGTCATAAAGTGATAGAAATGTTCCAGACTGTGTAAAGAGGTAATAATTAAAGGCAATACCTGTTCCTTGGCTATATACTATACTGGAGTGGGGAGTGGAGAAGTGACTCTAAAGGACATTATTAGATCGTTTAACGGAATATGGACAGTAGATTAGTATTGTGTCAATGTAAATTTATGAAGTTGACAACTATACTGTGGTGACAAAGAATATTCTTATATGTCTTAGGAAACACTTATTTCTTAGGAAATATTCACTTAGGAAGTATATAGGGATAAAGAGCCATGATGTATATAATTTCCCTGCATATATATAGAGAGAATACAAATTATAAAGCAAGAGAGTGCCTATTTGTAATAGGCAAATCTGAGTAAAGGATATATAGTATTTAGTATTCTTTCTGGCTTTTTGTGAGTTTGAAATTAATTCCAAATGAAATTCAATATATATATTAAAACATGACATTTCTTAGTTTTGTCCATTGAAAAGATCTGAAAGCAATGACAATAATCATTCCTAATGCCCAGATTATAATCTTGAAATACTTTCTACTAAAAGAAAACCAGAGCATTTTGGAAAAAAATGGTTGGTTCTCTGGGACAGGAAATATATAAGATAAGCTTGAAACATCTTGTCATTACAGATTCCAAGGAAACTGTCAAAGCCTTGTCAAAAAGACTTAGGAGACAACTTGGAGCAGTTCTCACTGGCCAAAGATGGGATAGTTTGAATTTCAGTAAGGGTATTAATTACAGATATTTAAAACCCATCATCTATATTTAAATCCATGATTCCATAGTGATACATTTTTTAATTAATTCATCATCATCAGAGAACTAATTTGTTATCTTAAAAATTAGGCAGAAATGGGAAAAAATTTGTTTTGCCTTATCTATATGAACTTTATCACTAGATAACCTTGTTATAGGCAGGAAGTATTTTCTTATAAGATTAATCCAGCCAAAAGAATGAGGAAAGAAGAGTAATTGTTTTTGCAACCCCCAATTTTTAATATATTTAAGCATTGAGTATCAATAGTTAACATTAAATTTAAAAAAAGAAGAAAATATTCCATGCCCCCTGATAAAAGAATACCAATTATCAGTGCTCAGGATCCAGCTGCAACTTGCAGGAAATACCAAGATTAGAGGGATGTGCTGAACTGCATCCAGCAAAACCTAAACTGTGGGAAACCCAAACAGCTTCAGTTCAATAGACAGATTGCATGAAAATGAACAAGGATAACCTGTGGAGAAAAAATTAAAATCTTTAAAAGGAGTTAAGACTAAAAAATTGTGTATTCAGGTGTTTTGTATACTTTTCTGGGGGAATTTTGTACAAAACTCAGTCACAGTAAATGGCGCAAAGAAGATCCAGAATATATTTGGGTTTTTAATAATAAATTCTTAAGCTAATGTGTTAGGAAAAGCCTGATATGTTTTCAGTAGTTTTGAGAACCAGCAATAGTGATATTTCCTTTATTTCACTTAGGAAATGACCAGTGCTTTTATTAAACTATCACCTATCTAAAAATAGGACTGATTATAGAGTGGTAATGTTAATGAATGAAACTGAAACTATAGGCCAAATTTTAAAGGTGGCAACATTCCTTTTAGTATATGTTTTCACTTCTTCTTCATCCAGATATAAACTCCTTAAGTAGTACATAGACACTGCTCACTAAGTATTTGTTGAATTTGTGGAGTGGTTACTGGCCCTTAGGGACTATGCCAGGGCTCTTCTTCAGCCTCCACAAATCCAAGGAATAGCTGAACCTGTAGGCTGAGTTCATCCATTACTGAGATTGGAAAGTTTGAGAACACCTAGAATCAAACACCAGAGAGCCTTCCTCCTGGTACTTCAGCTGCTCATTAGCAGTCCCTTAACTCGGAGGAAAGGAGGAAAGCTGCTTTCTCAACCATTCCAACATTGGGTTAGTGTGCTAACAAAGGCAGCTCTTTTTTTTTTTTTTTTTTAATTTTTATTTATTTATGATAGTCACACAGAGAGAGAGAGGGGCAGAGACACAGGCAGAGGGAGAAGCAGGCTCCATGCACCGGGAGCCCGACGTGGGATTCGATCCCGGGCCTCCAGGATCGCACCCTGGGCCAAAGGCAGGCACCAAACCGCTGCGCCACCCAGGGATCCCAAGAAAGGCAGCTCTTTAAGATTGCCTTGAAATTCAAGAGAAGGATCATTCTGAACCAACAGAATGTTAATCCAGCTAAATAAAACTAAAAGAAACGTAATTTGAACTGTAAAAATGAACTTTGAAGCTTGAAGGAAATGAGGTACAGCTAATAAAAGCCATGATTATACAAGCAGAACACCAGTGAGGAGTGATCATTGTGGGACTTAAATTATTAGACTGGAAAATCAAGTAAAATAAATCTTGACAACACACCAAAAATACAAAGGAGAAGAATCCTGAAAGAAAAGAAGCTTAGGGAATATATCTAGGAAACCTAACAGATCTAACATGTAAATAATATTTTTGGGAACTTAAATGGAAGAAAAGAAACGGGTGAAAGTCCACAAATAAATAGAAGAAAACTTTCCTGAGCTGAAGATAGCTTGAGTCCATCAATTATAAAGGTCAATGAGGGGACGCCTGGGTGGCTCAGCAGTTTGGCGCCTGCCTTCAGCCCAGGGCGTGATCCTGGAGTCCCGGGATCGAGTCCCACGTTGGGCTTCCTACATGGAGCCTATTTCTCTCTCTGCCTGTGTCTCTGCCTCTTTCTCTCTGTGTCTCCCATGAATAAATAAATAAAGGTCAGTGAGTTCCATATGGTTTAATGAAAACACATACACACACCCCAGACTTATACTAGTCCGTTTCCTTCATTCTGAATGTAAGAAGTTATCTACAAGGAATACTGTCAAATTGGCATTGGACTTCTAACTTGTAACAGTGAAAGATAGAATCTTGAGAGACAAGAACTGCACCATAAAAATTCTGTACCTGACCAAGGTATTATTCGCATGTCAAGGTAAAAGAAAAATTATAGCAGACATTTAAGCATTTAGAAGGGGCATCAGTATGTGTATTTTCTTAGGTTTAAAAAAAAATACTGGGAAACTAAACCAACAACTTATAAAAGTGGTTACCTAATAGGAGGGATAAAAAGAGAGGTAAGTGAATTGTCATAGTCTTTTTGAAAAATAGTCTGGCAACAACTAACAAACTACAAGAGCTCTTATCTTTTAGAGCTTTATCCTGAAATATTTCTAGGTGAAATGATAACGATGAATGGGATGTGCTTCAAAATGATGCAGAGAGAGACACCTAGGTGGCTCAGTGGTTGAGTCTCTCCCTTTGGCTCAGGGTGTGATCCTGGGGTCAAGTCCCACATCGAGCTCCCTATGGAAACTGCTTCTCCCTCTGCCTGTGTTTCTGCCTATCTCTCTGTGTCTTGTGAATGAATGAACGAACGAACGAATGAATGAATAATCTTTTTAAAAAACAAAATGATGCAGTGATAGGATGTATAGAGGTATGGATTGGTCAAGCATTATTGGCTCTTTTAGCTGAGTATTGGGTACATGGACATGGTTCAGTATAACATTGTCTACTTTTGTGTAAGTTCAAAATTTACCAAGGCACCTGGGTGCCTCACTGATTGAGTGTCTGCCTTTGGCTCCGGTCATGATCCTGAGGTCCTGGGATCGAGTTCTGTGTTGGGCTCCCCTTAAGGGAGCCTGCTTCTCCCTCTGCCTGTGTTTCTGCCTCTCTCTGTATCTCTTGTGAATAAATTTTTTTAAAAGTTCAAAATTTATCATGATAAAAATGTTTTTTAAAATATGTATGCTCCTTGAATTAGCAGTCACACTTTGGGAATATTTCATGTTTATTAAAACACATTTTAGTGACAAAATAAAAAAAATGTATAGTGATATATAAGGGATTGCTTGCATAAATTGAGGTAGATAGCTATACAATGGACTAATGTACCATGAAAAAGCATGTCTTACTGCTCTTGGAGAGATTTTCATAAGATCTTTTTGAGTTAGAAAAATCAAGATAAATAATGTTAATATCTCTTATTTGTAAGATGAATGTTTTTAAACCTCTGTATGTTTGTATATATACATATATTTGTGTAAAATCTTATAAGCATGGAGTAGAATCTGAAAAGCTATATACCTAGCGACTGTGCACTGTTGAATCTGTTTGCTAACATTGCACGTGATGATCTAACTGCAGATCCCTTAGCTCTCTTTTCAGTTTTTCTGTAGAATTTGACAGTGTTGACCATGTTCTTTCTAAAATTCTGTTACTTTTTGGAATGTAATTCTCCCCTGGCTTTCATCTAGTGTCCTGGACTGTTTCTTCTCAAATTCCTTCTACAATTTCATCTTTATTTCTTCCCCATTCCCATATACCTTTATGTTGGTTTTTCCAAAGATTTTACTTTCTGGACTCTTCTTCTCTTGACACATAATCTCACAGATAAATTTCATCCATGCTCATAGTTTTAACTGCCATTAGTGTGGTAAGGCCTTTCAAATATCTCTCTATTACATAGCTTTCTCTTCAACCTCAAACCTGTATATTTAGCTGACCTTTGGGTATTGCCACCTAGAATTCCCACAGAAGTCAGTAGCCTTGAATCAAACAACTTCTCTCATTTTACACTTTCCTTGTTTTTCCTGTCTTAATTGGTGATAGCATCATTCAGCTATACATATATCACTTGTTAGTCATCCTCAGTTCTTCTTCCTCCTTTTCCTTCGTTCAGTAATTTAACAACTGTTTTTGAGCATTCATTATGTGTTAGGCATTATTTAAGTACTAGAGATACAGCTGATTAAGAAAATGGAGATACTAACATAATCATCCACCTACCTCTGTCAGTTTTACTTTTAAAATATTTGTAAATCCATCTATCAGTTTTAAGCTACAACTCATTCGACTGTCTTTGTGCTATGTGATATCAAGACCATAATAGCCGAAATTACATTGGCTTTCATAAAAAAAGAAAACAAGATTTGAAAATTAGAAAAATTTTATATGACATGTTAATTTTCCCATTTATTATGCCTACAAACTCTAATTCTGGTCTCTTCAGAAAACAGTAGCTGTAAAAAAAAAGCAGCTTTTATTATAAAACTTTCCATTAGAAAGAGGTGTTAACAACAAATTTTTCCCATGGAAGAGGGAAAGGTATCTTACTTGAACTTCAGTGTTTAATTAGAGTGAAACACGTCTTCTAGAACCTTTTTTATTTTTTGACTGTTTCATGTGTTCATCAACTATGTATTGATTTTTCAGAATATTTATTTTCCACATGATGAATGTGCCTGAATTATTGCTTGATCAAAGTTCCTCAAGGAATGATGCAAAAATCATCAGTAAGTATCATACAAAGATTTTGGAGTTGCTGAAAAAGACTGATGAAAATACCCAATTTATTGCTTAATTTACATGAGGTCCTTGTTAGACTTAACTTTATCAAACTTCATCCAATCTAAATTTAGAATGTGTTACTATTTAATCAAGAATTACTTTAACTGCCCGTAGATGTTTGTATATATAAGACCTGATAGCGTCATTAACCCATCTGGTATATCACACATCCATGTGACAGATACACTTTAAGTGTTGCAAAGTTAGAGAATATAACCAAGTTATACAGTGTATACAGATACACTTTAAGTGTTGCAAAGTTAGAGACTATAACCAAGACATTAAATTTTAGAAATTAATAAATTTGGAGGAAATAAAGAGTGTTAAATATGTAACATATTAAATATGGTTTATTCCTTCAGGTATTGTGCTTTATGACAGGGCTACACAGGTCAGGGTAGCTGTTCCACAAACTATTACTGGTCCTCAAGATAAGGAGCTTGTGCCAGAATGTAAATCAGTGCGTTCCTTCCTTTATCAAAAAGGAAAAAGGCTGTGAGGAAATATCAGCTGAACTAAACAGTGTGCTAGTGACATAATTGATTTCCATTTTTGGTGTAGGCTCCTCACTTCTTCACAGATTAGTAAAAAACAATTTGCAGATAGGCCTTTAGTTCAGGGACTACACTGAGTAGCTGTCCTGTGTCGTGCATATCAAACATTTATGATGTTGTTTGAGGAATACATGTCCTGGTTAGCACAGCTTATGTATACAAGTGTATGGCACTTTTAAATTTGCATAATTCTTTAGTCTTTCTGCCCTCCCCCAACTTCTGCCCTTTTCCCACAGTCTTATTCCACATTATCTTCCTTCACAGAAATTCTGTCTAATAATGGTGTTTGCTACAGATAATTGCTTCTTGCTACCCTGCTGAGGACTCAGTCATATATTCAGAGAGCCATATCATGCCCATGAAACATAATTATGGTGATGGACAAGTGGGTAACTCTGTGTCACACAGTGCCCCCTCATATTTTCTGACATTCATTAATTGCCAAAGTTGAGATTCTGCTGCAAATCTGCAGACATTGATTTTATTACTTAAACAAAGTGTCCAGTGAACAAAGTTGAAAATGCCAGTCATTGTCAGAAAAGTTATCACCTTTTCCTTATTTTACTTTGGCGCCAGAAATCTTGCCTTGTTTATTAAGCAGCTGCTATAAACTTTGCTCACTTGCATACTTCAGCTTAAGCAAGGAGATGGTTCATCGTAACAAATAGATGAGCTACTTTTTAGCATCTGCTGTAAAACAGATTAAGAAACTTAAAAAGACAGTGATATATTATTACCCACTGGTGTTTACTGAGTACATTTCTGTGTCATAAAATACACAAAATGACCAGTATTTTGAAGCCTTATTTTCTTAATATTAAGATAGTAAATTGTTAACTATTCTAAATATATTGTCATAATTTGTGAAACTCATTTCCGCAGCTTTATGTTTCAGGAGCTATGAAAATATGACTGGTTGATACATGCATAAATGGAATTAAAACAATAAATCAAGAGATCAAAAAAACATTCATTAAGTTAAAATATACCAGAAATTTTTATTAAATGGATTATGTGATGTTAAGAGTTTAACCATAAGTAGAAAGAAGCACCACCTTAGGAAATTTTAAAGCAAGCCTTTTAACCTTAGAAGTATGAAGATAACTACAGAAAAAATTACATAAGATGTTTTTAGAGTGTTAAATATCAACATACTTGATCATGAGGCATTTAGACTTGATAGAGCAATTTGCAGGGTAACGGAGTTTGATGTTAGTATACCTGAAATTAAGTATCCTTCTATTTAAGATGTAAAGAATGTTTTATTTTTGTTCTTTCCAAATGGCATTTTAAAATCACTTCTATTGTATATGTTAGGAAGTGTGGGTTAGGCTAAGTGTAGAAAGTTATAATCCACTTATAACCCAAGAACTTTAATTAGGACTGTTAGCAACCTCTTTGATTAAATATTTTTCTGAAATTGTTGAGTGGCAACAAGCATAGTGTTGGGTGTTCAGCACCCTTTATTTTTCACATATCCCTGTAGTACCAGTGCTTAGAAGAAATGAAAAGACATTGAGATAGCAATTATGTATGGAGGGCTGAGCATACAGCATGATAGTCAACAAGATATTCTTTGATTTAATGACCAACCAGAAGAGATTCCATAGTGTTTTGCATAGTGTTTTTGCATGCTCTGCTTTTTCTCCTCTGCTTTGTGGCATATTTGGTACACTTTACACACAGAGTTGTGAATTTTAATTTTTCGAACTTTCTTCTAAATATCACCAGATGCTTCTTCCTGAATCCTAAACAAATAAAACCCCTACACTTCTCTTATTTGAAAATCAGTACTTTCAAATCAGAACAGATTTTATCATATGTCTTATGTGGATTAATTCCAGCAACGTAGTTCCAAAGCTTAAGAATTCTTAATTCTATTCTACATGGAGCGTTTTTTAAAGAAAAACATAAATGTCAAAGTTTGTTAAGTGGAGAAAAAGGAAACAAAATTACTATTTTATAGATACTCACTTTTTAGCAGTGTCTATAAAAATTACACAGTTTTATTTATTTGTTCATATATCAGAAAAATAAGTGGAGAGTTGTGGTTGCAGCTGAGTTGTTTTTTGGATGTCTGCAAATGAATACTTTATAAGCCTTTAAGTTTTATATTACATAAAATAATAGTCTGCTAAATATCTCTTTGAAGTTCATGTACCTATAGTAGTCAAGAAATTTCAAGCATGTTTGCCCAAAATATGTAAAATTATTTATCATAAATACCAAACGAATAGGTTTTTTGTTAATAATCTGTTAGCTTGTTGATTTTCATTACAAACTGAATTTCCACCAGCGCCTAGTAACTTAAAGTGAGTCTGTCACATAATTATGGTAGTTGAGATATTGCTGAATATTTAAGACTAAAACTGTAAAGGATACATTTGGGCAGAACCCTTAAAGACCTTTGACTTTGAAAAATATTTATTATATATGCATATATTTGAATGCATATATAATAAATATTTGAATAATTAATATATAATATATTGCATATATAATACATGCATATATAATAAATATTTGAATATATAGCCTTAGCTATATCATCCTGTCTACAGAAAAATGTTTTCTCTAGTCATGGTTAAAAGGACCTCCATGTAATATACATATATACATATGTACATATGTATATATGTAATGGAATTAGCTGAGACTGGGTGATTTTGTCAGTTTCCTTTAGTGACATCAAAATTTTTGTAGTGATACTAGTCATATTTTTAGGAGAAAAATCTTGATTAATTTATACTTTATAGAATTAGTTTCTGTGTTACTGACCTTTTAGTAGAAAGACAATGTGTAATTAATTATAATTAAGTGAGGCAGTATACAGAGTGATGTCGTACTTGATTTTACTTCCTATATAGATTTTGCCTTAGATTTAGCATTTTCAACTGGTTATATTCTCTTCTTCCCCAGCTCACCCCTAAACTCTTGACTATAATTCTCTTACCTACATCTATTACTATAGAAATACAGTGAAAATAAGTCCTCAGGTAGCATACTTATTTCCAAGTAGATGTATGACTGCTCTTCTTATGTAAAGCAGAATTAAAATACCTAAACTTTCGGGTGCTCAGCTGGCTCAGTCGGTAGAGCATGCAACTCTTGTTCTCGGGGTTATAAGTTCAAGTCCCATGTTGGGTGTAGAGATTACTTAAAAATAAAATCTTTAAAATACCTAAACTTTACTTAGGAAAATTGTGGCTTAGAAGTGGAGATTTAGAAGAGACTATATAAAATTACCTGATGTTTTATTTCCCTGTCTCTAAGCTACATTTCTCAATCAGTTTAGGGATATGAAAACTGTAATGATTTGTTTACTAAAATAACAGGTATAATTTTTTTTAGTGTTACTTCTTTGGCCATATAGTATAAATAAGTAATATAATTAGTCCTTAAATAGATTAGTTGTGGTTAGTGAACTATTATAGAGCAAAGGAACAGCCCAAAATATATATAAGATGCCTGCAACAGTTGTGAAGTATTCCCAGTGAAGCCTCAGAGAATCTCTGAAACTTCCAATCAGTTTATTCAGGAAATAGCCTTGCAAAAGACTGAGATTAAAGAGAGCCACAGATCACTGTAAAGACCTCTCAGAAGAGGAGAGACCTGTTGTAGAGATACACCACAATACTGCTAAAGAAATGAGTTTTTCCCTTTATCAATACAAAAAGAATTCCAGAGATTTAAGGAGAGTCAAGTGAATGAAAGACAAGAAGGCCAAGATGAACAAACAGAACAATTGATCTTGGAAAATGTAAATAATATAGAAAACAGAAGGATGACTTCTTCTCAGTACTCTTGAAGATCCTTGGAGGGCAATCAATCTACTAACCATAACAACAAAAGGTCACTGTAAAAAGTAGACCTGGAAAGTCCTTGGAATTCTAAATATTTATCATTACTGAAAATAAATATTCTATACAGGACTAAAGAACAGACTGGACATTGCTGAAAACCTTGAGATCAAAGAGAAGAGCAACATATAAAACATTTTTTAAAAGACACTAAAATATGAGGGAAAAAAAAACAAAAAACCTACACAGGATAATATATTCATCCTACAAAAAAAGCAAATGCTGAGACGAAAATAATTTTCTTAATTGAAGAAAATATCCTTTAAATAGAGTTTTATGTTTGTGGATCAAAGAGGAATGTTAAAGAATAGAAAGAAAGGAAGAAAGAAAAAAACATCTAGATACATCACAACTTCAAGGATATTTTTTAATCTTACAAGCTCCCAGAATCACAGAGAAACAAGTTGCTTACAAACCAGAGATTGGCATCTTATCTCTCATTCTTACATATGTTTTAGAAGACAGGTGGAGCTGTAGTTAAAACATTCTGTGAAGTATTATTTTGAACCTAGAATTCCATTCCCAACCATATATCACTCAAGTGTCAAGGCTAAAGAAAAACATCCTTGGACATGCTTTCTGTTCTTTTTCTGAAAAAAGTTATTCACATACATTACTCTTTGGTGACACAAAATACAAGTCTAAAAGGAAGATATAAAGACTAAGGATTTTGGTGAAAAATTCCAGAGGGACAGCAATGAGCAATTGGCATATTTTTGAACAAAATGTCACAGAGCTTTATGAAGAATGTTATCAAGAAAAGACTATATAACAATACACATATTGTGTGAATTCGATTCTGAGCATTCACTGTTTCTGGAATTATTGATATGAAGGCGTATTGTCTGAGCTGATGAACAAGAAAAAAAGGTGAAAACTCCAGGGAAAATAGAACATATGAACAATTTATGGCCTAATTATAAAGAGGCTAAAATGTGACATGATTGGGGGCTGCTTACAGAGCACATGCATGCTTTCTGAAATGACAGAAGTGTCCCTTGGTTTGGTCATTTAGAAGAGGCAAGAGAACAGATCTGAATTCAGAAATTCTGTTCACTTTCTTATTTCTAAGTTAGTTAAACTCAAATGTAGTACTCTAAGTTATGAATGAGTCTGTTGAGTGGTGGGATTATTTTATGGGTAGCTTTTCTTCTTTACTCCGCTCTATTTCTCTGGTTTTCTATCATGAACAGTTTTACTTTTATAATAAAAGAACAGTAAATGCTGTTTGAAATGCATTTAAAATAATGAAATGAAAACAATCTTTATAATAAAAATTGCCAAAGAAGTATAGCTTAGGACTTTTTATGTACTAGCCCATCACTGAATAAAAGTGACATACAAAGCAAACACCATCCCAAATGTAAAGTTTCTTTTTTCTTTTTTTGTAATACTCCCAAGTGTTAAAAGAATACTTAGTTCTGTTTGAACTACATTACATTACACACCACACACACACACACACACACACACACACCTTTCAACATTATAGATATTTTGGTAATGGAAATCCAGTCATAAAGCATTTTTCTCTACTCTTTTTGAAATGGCTATTTAATAATAAAGCTCAAATTTTAGTATTCAGTATTATCCAGGTTTGTTCCCTGGATCTCTAATTGTGGGCAAGTTAATTAACCTGTACGTGCTAATAAGTTCCACGTCTATAAAACAGAAATTACCGTACAACCCTCATAGAGGTGTGGCAAACAAAGGTTAAGTGAATTAATATATGAATGCACATAGAATATCAGTTGGCCTGGATATAAGCACTTGATAAATATTAGCTTTAAAGATTGTGAAAATCTGAAATAAGGTTATCACATTAGACATCTCCAGCTATTTAAAATGAAATATTGAGAACTGTACTAATATTGCAGCTTGTAATCTTTAAATTAAAAATGTCATTTTTAATTTAATGTATTTACCATTATAAAGATGAAAATCTAATCAGGTTCGCAGATTTATAGTCATTTAAGATCGTCACAGCATAGCTGCCTTTCCTTTATTTTTTTATTTCTAGCTTTATTGAGATATGATAGACATGTAACATTGTGCAAGTTTATGGTATATAGTGTAATGATTTGATAAATGTGTATATTGCAGAATGATTACGACAGTAAGGTTTGATGACACATCCATGGCCTCACATAGTTACAATTTTGGGTATGTGGTGAGAACTTTTAAAATCTACTTTTAGCAACTTTCAAATATATAATGCAGTGTTAACTGTAGTCACTATGCTATACATTATATCCTCAGAACTTACTCATAACTGGAAACTTGTATCCTTTAACTACCTTCACCCATCTTCCCTATCCTGTGACTTTTTTTCCTTTATAAATTGTATTAATAGTCATGAATGAGGTGTTTTTAATCTCTTATTTCATATACTTATGGAATACTTAAATCAAGATATTGTATATCAAAATCAAGCAAAGAATAGAGAGCGAGTTCATATTTGAAATTCAACTTTGACGTCAGGTGGGTATGTTTAACAGCATTATTTGTTACTTTCTTAATTCAAATCATTTTACAGGTAGTTTAACAGTAAATCTCATTTAATATAATGCTTTATTATAGAACCTAGGGTTTTGTGGCCGAGTTATTTTCTTGAGACACTCAGTCATGAAGTAAACTTAGAAGTAGAAAGTATTTATATGAATGCTTATGGATTATAATATAATAATATGGCATAATTATAAGCATTCATTTAGTTCATCTTGGCTATATTTAGAGTTTTTATGTACTCAGAAGTAACAGCATGATGGTTGTGAGTACTAATATGAAAGTCAGAGAAATGCGTTTGAATATCAAGCTCTACCACTTACTGACTATATAGTCGTGGACAGATTTATTATTAACATTCTTACATAGTAGAATCCTAGACATATAAGGTGGGTACATAAATAAATGAGGTAATTTATAAGCTTGAATAAATATGGTATTTTAAGCTTTCTCTGTGGATTATTTTCAATAACAAAGTTCTCATCTACTTACTAAGTTGTAGAAGAAACACTTTTTATTTTTTTTAAAGATTTTTATTTATTTATTCATGAGACACACACACACACAGAGGCAGAGACATAGGCAGAAAGAGAAACAGGCTCCATGCAGGGAGCCCGATGCGGGACTCGATTCCAGGACTCCAGGATCACGCCCTGGGCCAGAGGCAGACGCTCAACCGCTGAGCCACCCAGGCATCCCGAAACACTTTTTAAAAATCATTCTATAATGGCATTAAATTGCAATTAGCAAATGAAACAGTTGTATAATTGAGTCTCTCTGTCTCTATTCCCATTTCCATTTCCCCACCCTTCTTTGAGGAACACTAAAAAATCCTTTGCATGAGTGGTTGTCTTTTTATGACTAGTATTCTGATGTTTAAAAATATAAATTCCACCAGACATTAATACAAGAAAATTGTTCTTGGTTCGATCTATTTCTTGTTTCTCCTCACTGCCTCTCCTCCTTACCCCAGGAAGTCTTTGTCTGCATATGTCCATTTTTTTACTTGAAAGACAAGTGGTTTCCATTGCCCTCATTCTGAAGAACTACTTGCTTCCATTGTAACCCTGTAATAAGTGAAATAAGTTCCTGGAGTCAGCTTGAATCTTTTTGTCTTCAATTTTCTGATACTAAATTAAACAAATACAAAAAGTTATGGGATTCAGTTTTGGCTTTTTAAGTTAACATGTGCTCTTTTGAATTTGGCATGTTAAATGTACATTTTACTTAAGTGCTTTTTATTTAACAATACATTTTTCTCTTTTTATCTAAGCACTGGATTACTGTGTATCACATGCATGGTATATACCTGGATAATACTAAGCACGTTATGTAAGTTCATGTACTTACATGAACTTACATATACTACTCACAAATAGCCCTGTGAGTTAATCCCTAATGATAGATGACTGACTGTTAAATGGCAGAGCAAAGATTTGAACCTAGAACTAATGACAGAACCTATGTACTTTTCCATTGTATCATGCTGTTTGTCACTGGGTGTGAAAAGTTCAGAGTCTGATGGTCCTGATATCAGCCTAAAACTACAATATGAGTTTAGTATATATTTATTTAACTTAATGATAACTGTTACAAAGTGTACCATGACTAAATTCCTGTTCATTATGTTTGAATGTGGCACCTTCTGTTAGCCACAAAGGGTTCTGAAATGAAATAAAATTGCTGGTGTTTTTTGGTTTTTGCCATAGTCTACCATTCATTAATTTAAAATCTTTAAAGAAAGTTTACATTTCATATATATAACATATTCCTGAAAATGTGCTTACATGTTACCTGATTCTGCACTCAAAAAATTAAGAAAAAAAAATTTTTAAAACCTCCTTAAATATAGTATATATGTGTAGGGTTTTTTATTTTATTCTGTATATTGCATAATGTATTCATTTTTAAAAACCATTTTTAAACAGATTACAGTAATTGTAAAATTAGTGATTTTATTTTTATTATCAAATTATTCAAATATATGCAGAAGTAGAAGGGACAGTATTATGAACTCATATGTATTTATGACCCAGTTTTACTTATTTCCACCTTGTGGCTAATCTTGTTTTGCCTCTCTCCATTCTTCCATACCCCATCATTTTGAAGTCATTTCACTGGAAATGTTTCAGTATCTATAAAAGAATAGAATTTTTTTTACTTGAAACATAACAATAATATCATTATTATATCTAAACTAATGAAATGTTATTACTATTAAATATCCAGTTATTGTGATGCCTGGGTGGCTCAGTGGTTGAGCATCTGCCCTCACCTCAAAGCATGATCCCGGGATCCGGGATTGAGTCCCATATCGGGCTCCTTGAGGGAAGCCTGCTTCTCTCTCTGCCTGTGTCTCTGCCTCTCTCTCTGTCTCTCATGAATAAATAAATGAAATCTTTTATAAATAAATACATACATACCCAGTTATTGTTCCAAGTTCTGATTGTCTCATAAAATCAAAAGATTTTTTTCCTTAACTTTCTCAAAGTCAGAATCCAAATAAAGTCCATTGATTTCATATTGGTTGATATGTCCAAGTATCTTTCAATCTATAGATCTCTCCCTTGCATTCTTATGTTCTTGCAATTGTTGGTTGAAATACCTTGATCATTTGCTGGTAAATTTTCCAAAAGTCCAGGTTTTGCTTATTGCATCTCCGTGATTTCATCTAAGGAAAATTACTTTTCCAAATATTATCTTGCCTCAATTTCACATTTTCTTAATTTATCTACAGTGACTTTAACATTGAGAAGGAAAAGTTGTAGGATGCCTGGGTGGCTCAGAGTGTGATCCCAGGGTCCTAGGGATTGAGTTCTGCATTGGGCTCCCCACAGGGACCCTGCTTCTCCCCTCTCCCAGTGTCTCTGCCTCTCTGCCTCTCTCTGTCTCTCATGAATAAATAAGTAAAATCTTTAAAAAAAAAAAAAAAAAAAAAAGGTTGCTTGTGGCTATTACAAAGAAATTTTGGTGAGGTTGAGCAGATTTTTTTTTTTTTTAATATTTATTTATTCATGAGAGACACAGAGACAGAGACACAGGCAGAGGAGAAGCAGACTCCCCATAGGGAGTCTTATGCGGGACTCAATCCCGGATCCTGGGATCACGCCCTGAGCTGAAGGCAGATGCTCAACTGCTGAGCCACCTAGGCGTCCCTGAGCGGATTATTTTAATGGTTCTGATCAATTTTCCTAATTTTCATCAAGACTGAGGTGAACATTAGGCTTTTTTTGAAACTAATTTCTATCGATATTGGCATAAAATCTTCGTATAAATTATTAAAATACTTTACATGCTGATTTTGCCCATAATTTTAAAACCTTATTTTCATTACTTTTCATAATATCAACTACTGTACATATATTTGTGTTTCATATGGGTCTCTAATTTTCCTGTTCTTCACAATTGAACATTCTTCATTGAGCTTCTATTTTTTTTTAAGATTTTATTTATTCATGAGAGACATAGTGAGAGAGGCAGAGACAGGCAGAGGGAGAAGCAGGCTCCATGCAGAGAGCCCGACATGGGACTCCATCCCGGGTCTCCAGGATCCCGCCCTGGGCTGAAGGTGGCGCTAAACCGCTGAGCCCTTCATTGAGTTTCTGAAGGGGGCTAAAGATTTACTATTATTACACCTATTCAGTTTCCGTCTTAAAACTGTGTCCAGTTTCCCTGATAAATACAAAACACTGTATATTCAAATAACTGTATGAACACTATAAAAATGGTGCCATTGGTTAAAAGTAAATTTCTGGCTAAATAAAAAAGCTTAGTAGCTGATAAATAAGAGCATGAGGTCAATATAGGAAAACAGGCATGTTAGTCCATAATGTGTGAAAGTGCAAGATATATATTGAATGTTGAAGGTGGCACAAAGCAAACAAAAGAGCTGTGCTCCACATGGCAGGTGATACGGGAACTAACAGCATGTGGATGAAATGTTTGCCACCTCTTCAAATTGCTGAGTTTAAAGGAGACCTGGATCAGCAATGAATTACCCAGATAGGAGCACCTAGGTGACTCAGTGGTTGAGCATCTGCCTTTGGCTCAGGTCGTGATCCTGGGGTCTTGGGATCAAGTCCCACATTGGGCTCCCCACAGGGAGCCTACTTCTCCCTCTGCCTTTGTCTCTGCCTCTTTTTCTATCTCATGAAAAATAAAATAACTGGGGGAAAAAAAAATTACCCAGATAGTATCAGTGGCAACATCATTTGCCACCTGGGTACTATACAAACTTGTTGAGTGAATAAGTTTATGTTTCGTGTTTATATCCCTTTCTACAGTCCTCCCCTTCTACCATATGTAGCCCCACTTGATTTCTTAATGTGATTCTGAAATGCCCTATTTGCATATTTATCTACATTTATTAAGCACTCACTATATGTTATTATGAAAGTCCCCAGGTCTTAGTCATGAATTTATGTTTAAAGTATTTGTTGAATAATACAGAAAACAAGCAGAAAATTACAGCTACCTCACTGAAGTTTACCGTCCTACAAAGGACTCTCAAATTCCTTAAATAGGCCATTTTTTTTTTCCTCAGTAAGCACACTGTCATCCCCACCATGCTCCATCCCACAAATACAAAATAGAAGTTTTTCATTCTCTGGATGCTACAGATTTAGGCAGATGCTGTTAAAAAATAAAGTCATATATTATTGTAGGTTTATAGTAAGCTGAATCTTGTGTGTACGTGCACACGTGTATGCATGTATTTAAGCACTCATTTAGAATAGGTGGAATGCATTGAGGATATAGTGGAGTAGATAGCCTTCCCTTTGCCCCTTGCCTTTTTTTGAGGAACAGGCAATCTTTAACCTCCCATATCCCAGTGATGAGAATAACAGATAAAATGCACACCTTTTGGAAGTGATGTTCCCAAAGGATAAATGAGAAGTTAAATGTATCTCCTCCGAAACCATTCCAAATAAACATGTAATCTCCATAAATACCAATGCAAACATAGCCTCAAGATGTCCCCTGCTCACATCTTCCCTATAACAAGTGACTACCCCAAGTCCTTCCTATATATAAATTCTTGAAGTGCTCCTCCCCCTGACCTCTAATCTAAAATATCTTCTAGTTAAGTAGTTGGGAAATAATAAAAAGAAACTGATCAGAATCCACATAAAATATGCATGTAAATTTGGGGAAGAGTGAGTAAAATACTGGTATCACCAATGCAAATAGCAAGAAGAAATGAGAGGTGGGAGACAATGTAGAAAATACTGTTAAGTCAGACAAAAGCATCCTGGGCTACATTTCCTCAGGGTGAGGTAGGTAGCCTTGGACAAGCTACTTAACTGGGTCAGACTCTGTTTACATGTCTCTTAAATAGGAATAATAATTGCTGTTATGAATAAATGGTAGTAGGAGAGATAGTGTTCCTGATTTTGAAAAGTCTCATACCATCATCTTTGTATTTTTATTTTGTTGTAGATAGGAAGCCATCAGATGAAGAGAGACATAATCTGTTCTATAATGCTGGCCACATTTTAGTTAAGGTGATAACTGATCTAGGCAAGAAATGATGAGAACCTGAGATGGGACAGTGGTAATGGGAATAGAGAGAACATGGATTTTAAGAGATAGTCCAGAGATTAAAACTTTGAACAGTTAATTCTGGAAGTTGTGGAATTGAGAATGTTAAGAATGGCTCTGAGGTTTTCAGTTGGAGTAAATGTGTTAATTGATATGCTACAGAAGTGGGAAATAGTGGCTTTCAAGCAGCAAGAGGAAACAGCTGTGGAAAAGAAAGAAGGGAGTTGAATGTCCTCAATTTTGAGTTAGGATGATTAAAAGGAGTCAAAGAGTGTCCAAGTTAGACATCTGAATCTCAGAGGAAAAGCAGAGACCTGGACTTCACTATAAGTTCAAGTTTAGGGTCATGGTGTATATAGTTTTGTATCATCATCATCCATTAGAATAATTATATGTTTTCTAAAAGTAAATATAATTCAAACCATTTTAAAGGCGCAGCCTCTCTCCTGAATTTATTAGGCTTGTGAGATGTAATTGGTTTGTCAAATGCACACTGGTTGTTTTGGAAAGATTTTGAAAGAGGGATTTACTTTATATATTATCATCTCCCTGAATTGGTCACATGTGCTCTGTTTGGCTGCCACCCCTTTTGAATACAAGAAAAGATGGAAATGTATGGTAGCCTCAGTAGGAAAAAAGTCAAGCCTAAAGATAATGACCTCAAATAACATTTAACTATTGTGTAAGGTGTCACTAATATTTGCTGCAAATATCTAAAAGTGCCTTAAGAAGTACAAGAGTAAATTTCAAATGTATTGAAGTGTTTTTAACCAACTAATCTTTTATTAGCATTTTTTATGGAAAAGAAAAATGTTTTAATGAAAAGTTTAATATTTGAATGGTTGCTTAACCTTTGTATTTCTTTTTCTTTCCTAGTTTCCCAAATAAAATTGTTTGAAATAAAAAACATTAATTTTTATTTTTTTTTAATTTAGAGAGTATATGGGGGATGCCTGGATGGCTCAGTGGTTGAGCGTCTCCCTTCGGCCTAGGGCATGATCCTGGAGTCCCAGTATTGAGTCCCATATCTGGCTCCCTGCATGGAGCCTGCTTCTCTCTCTGCCTATGTCTCTGCCTCTCTCTCTCTCTCTCGTGAATAAATAAAATCTTTAAAAAAAAAAAATAGCATGTGCATGAGCAGGGGAGGGGTAGAGGGAGAGAATCTTAAGCAGGCTTTCATGCTCAGCATGGAGCCCAACACAGGACTTGATCTCAGAACCCCAAGATCATGATCTGGGCCGAAATCAAGAACCAGACACTTAACCAGCTGAGCCACCCAGGTGCCCCAAACATTAAGATTTTTTTAAAGGCACTTTTTGTCAGAAATAATTTGATAAATGATTTAAATACAAATTCAGATTTATTGCTTACCTAGATAATTGAAGACCAAAAGATTGGAACAAAAGGAAAACTAACAGTATAATTATAGGCATGCCATTTTGACTACTAGAATTTGAGGATTTGGAGAGCTGAGGTGATTTTCTCACTGTAAGCAGTCCTCTCCTAAGAAAGGCAAAACATATTTTTTTTAAGTTACTATCACACTATAATTGCAGGACCAGCTCTATGTTCCTGTTAAAGTAAATCAAAAGGTCTAAACCTTACTTAGGGAAGAAGAAGAGATTAGGGAAGAAGAGAGATTTCCAGCCTGTTCTGCAATTGAAATGATGTCATGGAGGTATAGTACGTACCTGTGCTGAGATCAGACTCACCAGCTTCATGAGAGCAACACAGGGTTATTGCCACCAGCTGCTGAGAACCACCGGCAGTAGAGCAAGCCCAGTAGGCACGTGCAACTCATTGACCACAGCCAGGTTACAGTCCTTCACTGGACTAATTCCACATTCTCATCATGGACATTAATTAGTGTCAAGCTAACTTTCTCACTTTAAAACTTCACTTTTTTCCCCTTTTAAAAAAGTCATCTTTGAAAAAGATCCATAGGAAAAGTATATTTGCATTGGAGAGTATTGCTTAATTACCTTCAGTTGATGAATCAGGAACACAAATAAATGATAGACCTTAATCTCTCAGGGTACACATATTTGTGTAATTTCCTTGGAATTTGCATTTAACCTTGAATGTATATATTCAAGATAAGCAGTATGATAAGTGAAACATAGGGATGCCTGGGGGGCTCAGCAGTTGAGCCTCTCTGCCTTCAGCTCAGGGTGTGATCCCAGGGTCCTGGGATTGAGTCCTGCATCAGGTTCCCCGCAGGGAGCCTGCTTCTCCCTCTGCCTGTGTCTCTGCCTCTCTTTCTGTGTCTCTCATGAATAAATAAATAAATTTAATTTTTTTTTTAAAAAGTGAAACATACGTGAGATTATATGTGTGGTGTAATTTAAGAAATGTAGTAATATACCTAGACAAAAAAAGACCAGGAGAAAATAGGCTGAAGAAATTATGAAGTGACATTAAACAGTAAATACAAACACATGGCAAAATGAGCCACATGAATAAAAAAAAAAAAACAGTGACACTATTTTATACCTATTAATGAACTTTTTAGATACATATTTGGTAGGCTCCACACCCAGCAAGGAGCCCCCAACACATGGCTTAAACTCAGAACCCAGAGATCAAGACCTGAGCTGAGATCAAGAGCTGGACACTTAACTAACTGAGCCACCCAGGTTGCCCGCCTATTAGTGAACTTTAAAAAAATATATTTTTCCAGGGTCCCTGGGTTGACTCAGTTGGTTTAAATGGCTGCCTTCAGCTCAGGTTTTGATCCTGGAGTCTCAGGATCATGCCCCACGTTGGGCTCCCTGCTCAGTGGGGAGTCTGCTTCTCCTCTGTCTCCCCCCAACTCCACTCCTGTTCTCTGCTTGTTCACTCTCTCTCAAATAAAATCTTAAAAAAAAAACTTTTTTTTCTGATGATAAAAATAATCTGTTTTGCTAGGAATTTGGAAAATACAGAAAAGTTTGAGGATAAAAATCTCCCATAATTCCTCCAGCAAAAGTTTAGTACTATAGATACTTTTTCGATACATTTTTCATTTCTTTTTTCATACACAAATTGATTTTCAAGTAACGTATACAAAAATTTTTTCCACATTATTAGATATCTAGAATATTAAATTAGAAGCAACCTGAATGTCCCTTCAGTAGAAGAATCAGTTTAAATGATTACAAATTAACTCAATGTAATATGAGGCTTTAAAAATAGTAATGATTTAATTTCAGTAGAAAATGTGATCTGTTCAATGGGAAAAGGCCATATGTAAAATGGTATGCATGCTGTGATTGGATCTGTGTATGTCATAGTTACTTCTATGCCCTGAATCCCTGTACATCTTTCATGCCTCAGCTTCAGTGCCACTTATTTGAGAATCCTGCTTTCCTTCTCTAGTTTTCCTAACCAGACTGTTTCCCAAGTGCACCCTTTCGACCTAGTACCTATTACCTTTTTAGCAACCAACAAGTTGTGCAACTGTTAAAGAGGCAAGACTGTCTTTTGATCTTGTCACCCCCTACACACCTAACACTATGAGCCTGGTGGAGCAGAATAAATATTTATTGAAGACTTAATCTCAGTGTAGAACTGAGGTTTTGTGGGGTATATCAAAGAAAAAAAATCATTCCTAATTTCTAATAAAAGTAATCATCTAATGAGACAATATAATAGAATAGCTATAAACCATAAAAAATCCTTGAAAAGTACACATAGAGATAAGTTCTGAAGAACAAATTATAAATAAAGCATTAACAATAGAAAATAACACCTGTTATATAAGTACATATTCTTTTTTTTTATAAGTACATATTCTTGTAGTCAATCAAAGATCAAAATAAACAGTGCTCCCAAAATAGATGTTCCTTTTTGCAACATAAAGTTCTGTAGTTTGATACTATATATTGCAATATTGATGGCTGGGAATGGGGAGCATTTGCAACATCTATAATTCTAAAAATGTTCCTTTTTATACCATCTATCAGTATAACCATTTCACTCATCAGAATAATCCTCTTTAAAAATAAGATTGTGATCTCTCCAGGGCTCCTATGCAGTGCCCAGTGTCTTACACCCCAAAATGCTTCTGGAATTTGGATTTTTATGTGAGAATATTTGGGGGCTAGATCACTTTAGTTAGAGGAAGTTTAATGTATTAAATTTACAATTCTAATAAACAATTTTAGTAAGTACTTAGCAAACTTACCATTTTTATACTGAGGTTGGTGTTTCCTCCTTGTCAGAGGCCTCAGTTTTCATTGCTTTTAGTTAGAAGCCCAGGTTTTCTTTTCAGATTAAAGCCCAATGTATACAAGATACATTTCAGCTAAAAAAAGATGCCAACCTAGGAAGAAGAAAAATCTTTTTCTTAAAAATGACATAAGGGGTGCCTGGCTAGCTCAGTCAGTGGAGCATGTAACTCTTGATCTCAGAAATGTGAGTGCAAGTTAGGTAAGAGATAACTTAACAATAAAATTTTTTAGGGGATCCCTGGGTGGTTCAGCGGTTTGGTGCCTGCCTTTGGCCCAGGGCGTGATCCTGAAGTCCCAGGATCAAGTCCCACGTCGGGCTCCTTGCATGGAGCCTGCTTCTCCCTCTGCCTGTGTGTGTGTGTCTCTCTCTCTCTCTCTTTCTCTCTTTCTCTGTCTCTCATGAATAAATAAATAAAATCTTTTAAAAAATAAAAATATTTTAAAAAGATACAATGAAATAGAATCTAGTAATGTTTTGACTGCATTTATACAACTTGGATGCACTTAAACTTTCATGTACTTAAAATTAATTTTAATGTACTTAAAAATGTGTAGAAGTTGAGCTCATTATCTCCCCCATTGTCTTAGAGTCCGTATTAATGTCAAATCTAAATTATAGACAAGAAAATTAAGGAGCATAGGAGCTTCTTTCAAATACATATTTATTCAGTTTATCTTTTATAATCTTGATTATGTAATTGGGAGATGCATTTCCTTAATTTTTTTTTTTTTACCAGTTATGTGTCTTGTGTAAGTGAAACCATTCACCTTTATATAAGTTTCTACTTTATGAGGATCACTTGACCACTTATGATTTTATTCATAAAAAATTCTGAAACGGGGGTTCCTGGGTGGCTCAGTGGTTGAACGTCTGCCTTTGGCTCAGATCATGATCCCGGGGTCCTGGGTTTGAGTTCCGCAGCAGGCTCCCCATGGGGAGTCTGCTTCTCCCTCTGCCTATATCTCTGCCTCTCTCTGTGTACCTCTCATGGATAAATAAACTCTTTTTTAAAAATTCTTAAATATATAAGACATTATGTGATATTTACTTAATTAAACCCTATAAGTTAGTGGTTCTTAGTCATTTTTGCATCAGTGAATCTTACTTCAGTATTCTTTGTCCAGAAAAAAAAAAAAAATGTACATCGGGATGCCTGGGTGGCTCTGCAGTTGAGTATCTGCCTTTGGCTCAGGTCATGATCCCATGGTCCCAGGGATCAAGTCCCATATGGGGCTCCCTGCATGGAGCCTGCTTCTCCCTCTGCATCTGTCTGTCTGTCTCTCTCTCTCTCTCATGAATAAATAAAAATCTTTTTTAAAAAGTACAGTATATAAAATTTTGTATAATAGTATCCAGCCAATGTGTCACTAGATAGATAGATAGATATATGTATAATGTATATGTCCTGTATCTTTGATATATGAATTCTGAATTCATTATACTATATGCTTTTAGAAGTGTCAAGGGATCTCATTATGAAGCAGATTCTGTATAAAGGTTTTCCAAAATACTGTAGTAGAGTTCATAAATAGTTTTATTGCATTATTCACATATGATACTGAAACTTTCTTTCTGAATTGAAATAGTTACTTTATATGCTATATTTTTCTCTCAGCCTTATTTTCCTGACAGTTTCTCTTGACCAACAACAGATTTTCTCTTCTTCTTCTAGATTCTGAAGAGGCTCGGTCTGTAAATCCTTCCAGTGTTGATGAAAATATTGACTCTGAGACAGAGAAAGACTCTCTCATCTGTGAAAGTAAACAGATAATTCCCAGTAAAGCACCTCTTCCATCTGCTCTTGATGAATATGAGTTCAAAGATGACGATGATGAAGAAATAAATAAAATGATTGATGATAGACATATTCTTAGAAAGGAGCTACGAAAAGAGAATGAAGCTGAAGTAGAAAAGAATAGTTTATTTACAAAACCGGAGAAAGCTTTCTATCCTAAGTCATTTAAAAGTAAAAAACAAAAGCCGTCTAGAGTTTTGTATTCAAGTTCAGAAAGTTCAGATGAAGAAATTCTTCAAAATAAAAAGGTTTCTGCTCCATGTTCTGTCCCTGAAACATCAAATTCTGATACACAAACCAAAAAAGAATATGGAATTTCAAATGAACACAAACAGAAGGGTAAAGTCAAAAGAAAATTGAAGAACCAGAACAAAAATAAAGAGAACCAAGAGCTGAAGCAAGAAAAAGAGGGGAAAGAAAATACCAGAGTAACAAACTTGACCATTAATACTGCACTAGATTGCTCAGAAAAGACCAGAGAGGAGGGGAATTTTAGAAAATCTTTTAGCCCAAAAGATGATACTTCGTTACATTTATTTCATATCTCCACTGGTAAATCTCCTAAACATTCTTGTGGACTAAGTGAAAAGCAGTCAACACCACTAAAACAGGAACATACTAAAACATGTTTATCACCAGGAAGTTCTGAAATGTCATTACAGCCTGATCTTGTTCGGTATGATAATACAGAATCTGAATTCTTGCCAGAAAGTTCAAGTGTAAAATCTTGTAAGCATAAAGAAAAAAGTAAACATCAGAAAGAGTTCCACTTAGAATTTGGTGAAAAGTCAAATGCCAAAGTAAAGGATGAAGATCATAGTCCAACATTTGAAAATTCAGATTGTACGCTGAAGAAAATGGATAAAGAGGGTAAAACATTAAAAAAGCATAAATTGAAACATAAAGAGAGGGAAAAAGAAAAGCATAAAAAAGAAATTGAAGGTGAAAAGGAAAAATACAAAAATAGAGATAGTGCTAAAGAGCTGCAGCGGAGTGTAGAATTTGATAGAGAATTTTGGAAAGAGAATTTTTTTAAAAGTGATGAGACTGAAGATCTGTTTTTAAACATGGAACATGAGTCCCTAACATTAGAAAAAAAATCAAAGTTGGAAAAAAGCATAAAAGATGATAAATCAACCAAGGAAAAACATGTTTCAAAAGAGAGGAATTTTAAAGAAGAACGAGAGAAGATTAAAAAGGAAAGTGAGAAATCTTTCAGGGAAGAAAAAATAAAAGATTTAAAAGAAGAAAGAGAAAATATACCCATAGAAAAAGAAACAGAATGTGGTTCTTTAGGAACAAATGCCAGTGAAGAATCTATAGGATTACACTCAATGGAAAAGGAAATAGAGATGGAAAAACAGGAAAAGTATATAAAAGAAAGTAAGGAAAAATCTGAGAGGCGATTTCAAACTAAAGAAAAGGATTTTGAGAAGACTGAAAGAAAAAATTCTGAAAAAGAGAAGAAGATCAAACATGAGCATAAGTCAGAGAAAGATAAGTTAGATCTTAGTGACTGTGTTGACAAAATAAAAGACAAGCTGTATTCACATCACACAGAGAGGTGCCATAAAGAAAGTGAGAAGCTAAAAAACATCACCACTGTTAAAAAAAATGACGATAGAGAGAAAAGTAGAGAAAAGATGGATAGAAAACATGACAAAGAAAAACCTGAAAAAGACAGGCATCTAGCAGAAAGCAAAGAAAAGCACTTGATAGAAAAAAAAAACAAAGCAGCAGACAGTAGTGACTACACTAAGTCAGAAAAAAGTAAAAATAAAGAAAAAGACAGGGAAGTAGATAAAAAGGAAAAATCTAGAGATAAAGAAGGCATAAATGTAACTAATCCCAAACACTTCCAGGAAGAGAAGAAGTCAAGTACAACAGACAGTTGCAAAGCACAACATGAGAAAACTTTATCCCTTAAAGAAAAAACAAAAGATGAACCTTTGAAAACCCCGGATGGAAAAGAAAAAGATAAAAAAGATAAAGATATAGACAGATACAAAGAACGAGACAAGCATAAGGATAAAATTCAACTAAATAGTTTACTCAAACTAAAATCTGAAGTAGATAAGCCTAAACTTAAGTCATCACCAGCATCAAAAGATACTCGACCTAAAGAAAAGAGATTAGTGAATGATGATTTAATGCAAACAAGTTTTGAACGAATGCTAAGCCTTAAAGACTTAGAAATAGAGCAGTGGCACAAAAAACATAAGGAAAAAATTAAGCAAAAAGAAAAGGAACGGTTGAGAAATCGTAATTGTTTAGAACTTAAAGTAAAAGATAAAGAAAAAACAAAGCATGCACTAGCTGAGTCCAAAAATAAAGAACTTACTAGGTCAAAGAGTTCAGAATTGACTGAAACTTACACCAAGGAGAAACAATCTAAAGATGCTGTAAGTAACAGATCACAATCTGTTGATGCCAAAAATATAACAAATTTAGGGAAGTCATCTTTTGTTTCAGATAATAACTTAAGCAGATCTCCTAGATCCGAAAGTGAAAAGCCAGGTCTCAGCTCCAGATCCGTATCCATGATTTCAGTTGCTAGCTCAGAAGATTCCTGCCATACCACAGTGACGACCCCCAGGCCTCCAGTTGAGTATGACTCTGACTTTATGTTAGAGGGTTCAGATTCCCAAATGTCCTTTTCCCAGTCACCTTTTTTGCCAGTTGCCAAATCTCCTGCCCTTCATGAAAGGGAATTAGATAGCTTGGCTGAACTGCCAGAACGGATTAAACCACCATATACAAGCAGACTTCCAACATCCCATCTCCGATCATCTTCTGTAGAAGATGTTAAATTAGTTATAAATGAGGGAAGACCAACTGTAGAAGTTCGAAGATGTAGCATGCCATCTGTCATTTGTGAACATACAAAACAATTCCAAACCATATCAGAAGAAAGCAGTCAAGGTGGCTTAGCTGTGCCAAGAGAGATTTGTCCTTCTCCCAAACCTGAGGTGTCCTCAAATGTGCCTGAAAGAGAACTTTCAAATGTGTCCAACATACATTCCAGTTTTGCAGCCTCTCCAACTAGATCTGTAAACAGCAAATATATTTCAGCTGATCTAAATGTTATCAAGAGTACTGCTCCATTGGGCACTTTAATGGACAATCCTGTGCATTTAGAGCCATCTAATCAGGTTGGTGTGATCCAAAATAAATCATGGGAGGTATCCGTTGACAAACTGGAATCATTAAGCACCAATGATTTGATCTGCCCAAATTCTAGTACTCCTGATCAAGATTCTTCTGTTCAGGGCTTTTGTAATTCTGAAAACAAAATATTGAAAGAACAGAACACTGACTTTTTATCCCTGCACCAGACAGAACTGCCAGGAAACTCTTGTGCTCAGGACCCAATGTCCTTTCTGCCTTCACAACAACCTTGCTCTTTTCATAGCCAATCACTTTCAGATGCTGAATCTGTTTCTAAACCTATGTCTATGTCATATGTTGCCAATCAAGAGCCAGGTATTTTTCAACAGAAAAATGCAGTTCAAATTATCAATTCTGTTTTAGATACTGATAATGAATCTACAAAAGAGATGGAAAATACTTTTGTCCTAACAGATGTTCAAAAAACAGATGCCTTTGTCCCAGTGTACTCGGAAAACACTGTTCAAGAAGCATCACCAAATTTTGAAAAAGCTAGTACTTTGCCTGTATTGCCATCAGAAAAAGACTTTAGTGGAAATGATGCCTCTTCCCAGTTAAATATACAGTATACATTTAGCAAACTAATGTATAAGTCTTCCAGTGGCCATGAGGTTGAAAATAGCTCTTCTGATATTCAGGTTATTCCACATGAAAAAGAAAACAGACTGGAGAGCTTGGTCTTAACTCATTTGAATGATAAATGTGATTCTGATTTATGTGAAATGAGTACAGGGATGCCAAAAGGAATCCTAAATGAACAAGATAATCCAAAACATTGCTCTGAAGGGGAAAAGTGTTTGCTTTCCATTGAAGATGAAGAATCCCAGCAAAGCACTTTATCAAGTCTGGAAAACCATTTACAACAATCAGCTCAACCAGAGATGCATAAATATGGTCAATTAGGTAAAGTAGAATTAGAAGAAAATGCTGAAGATGATAAAACTGAGAACCAAATCCCTCAAAGGATGACTAGAAACAAAGCAAATACAGTGGCAAATCAAAGCAAGCAGATTCTTGCTAGCTGTACACTGTTGTCGGAAAAAGACAATGAATCTTCATCTCCTAGAGGAAGAATAAGACTGACTGAAGAAGATGACCCTCAGATTCACCACCCGCGGAAAAGGAAGGTGTCACGTGTGCCTCAGCCTGTGCAAGCGAGCCCCTCTTTACTACAAGCAAAAGAGAAAACTCAGCAGTCTCTGGCAGCCATTGTAGATTCTCTGAAACTGGATGAGATTCAGCCATACAGTTCAGAGAGAGCAAATCCGTATTTCGAATACTTGCACATTCGGAAAAAAATTGAAGAAAAGCGCAAATTGTTGTGTAGTGTTATTCCTCAAGCACCTCAGTATTATGATGAATATGTGACATTTAATGGATCGTATCTCTTGGATGGAAACCCCTTAAGCAAGATTTGCATTCCCACAGTAAGTAACATCACTTGATCGGCTATGCCTTGCAGTAGAAGTATAATGCAAGTCACTTACATAGTTTTAATTTTTCTAGTAGCCACATTGTAAAAAAAAAAAAAAAAAAAAAAAAGTAAAAATTTTAACATTTTTTTAACCTAGTATATTCAAAATACTATTTCAAAATAATAACTAGAGAAATTATTAATGTATGACACGTTATATTCTTGTTTTTAACTAAGTGTTGGAAGTCTGGTGTACGTAAGTACATCTCAGTTCATACTAAATGTAGCTACCATTTCAGTAAGTGTTCAATAACCATGCATAGCTAGTGGCTACCTTAACAATCATCACTGGTCTGCCTTATTTTCTTTGTCCTTACCTGCTTTTCCTTTCATCCTAAAGGAGGTATACTTTTATTTCTTTGAAGGATAACTCATTTACATGTACTTCAGGAACAGTCTTCTCTGGAACTTTCCTCTGTTGAGCCACTTCTTAGCTAGTGTATTTTTAATTTTCTTTCTCCATTGGTCTTTATTCACCCACCCTAAGCATCTTGGTTCTCCTTCATCCTGGGGAGAAAAATGTTATTCCATGACTGTGCCAGTTTGTCAAGCTCTCCCTATCTCTTTCCTTCACCACTGCACTCTTGAAGAGTAAGTCTATACCTTATGTTTTCTCTGTATCACTGCCTGTTCATCCTTAAGTTGTATGCACCAGCACACAGCACCAGTGAGCTTGTAATGCCAGATTCATTGAATGCCTCTTTTCCTTTCTACTTGATTTCTGTCACATTTGGCATTGTGACCATCTTGTTCATAAAATTTGCCCCTCCTTGGTTTCAAGATGGTACTCTCTTCTGGTTTCCCTGTCGCAGTGACTTTATCTTTTTTTCTCTCTTTTAATGACTCCTCTACCCACCCTTTAAGCATCAGAATTCTGTAAGAATCAGTTCTGCAGTCAACTTATTTGTCATTGTGGTCTTGCCTGTTCCTGTGGTTTCAGCACTCTTCCGTGTGCCAGTTTAGTTCCCCAAAATTCTCACCTAGTCTTGTCATCTCCAGAATCGGATGTAGGTGCTTTCTGGGCAGCATTACCCAAATGATCTCCAAATACCTGTCATAGGTTTAGTTCCCCAGGGAGTGGGCCCTCAGATTATAATCAGGAGGCTTACTGCTGAGCGCTTTCAGGGTCAATATCTGTAACTGTGTGAAGGAAGCAGAATTCGGCAGAGTAAGAAGTCAAGCTGAAGTGTAATTGCAGACTCATTTCAGCTGAACCCACGGGAACTCTGGAAGTATGGGGTGGCCCTTCTCACAGGTAGCCTGCCCCCAAGGAGGGAACATGACCTTGGGCACACCAGTCTTCCTTTCCAGTGTTCCCATTGCCAGTTCCTAGAGAGGAACTCTGGTGAGAGCTTTCAGTGTCCAACATTCCTGGTAGCTGGGGGATGAGTGCTTCATTCCTGAAGAAGGAGTCTAACCATGTGCCACTTCAGCCTCAGACTCTCACAGACCAAAAGAAATGATTTATCTCTCACTCCCTCAGAAAAAAACCTTTATTTATTAGTGATGACACCAAAGTAGTAACCTGTCAGTTACCACATTCTAACCCTTCTACTTTGAAACTCTCTCCAGAAACTGTATCTTCTACCAGGGCCTTGTTTTAGGGCCCTCGTCAGTATCTCTCACTTAGAACATTGCAGCAACTTTGTCTTCTTTTCCTAGTACTCTATTTCTGCAAAAGCATTCTTTTTTGTTTTGAAATACATATCATTTTAAAAGCCTTAAAGGGGCACCAGGCTGGCTCAGGTCAGAAGAACATGTGACTCTTGATCTCAGGGTTATGAGTTCAAGCCCTACGTTGGGTATAGAGATTGCTTAAATAATAATAAAACTTTTTAAAAACATTTTTAAAAACTGTTTCCGTTCTTAAATATCTTAGCTGGGATTAGCTGGTTTCCCATTGCCTACAGCTTAAAATCCACATCTAATCTTACGAAAGCCATTCATTTTATAATCTGACCCCAGTCTACCCCTCCAGCTTCATTTTCTTATGACTTCCGAACTCATCCAATAATTCAGCCATATTTAACTAACTTACTCTTAAACAGAAATCTTTTCTTTTTTTTTTTTTTTTTTTTTTCAGAAATCTTTTCTTTACTACTTTTGGTACTTAGTGCTGTTCCTTCTACCTGAAATATTGTTCTTGCCAGGCTTCCTTTTCTGTTGTCTTCCATGGCTTTGTTCCAGCTATGTTGTCACCTCTGTGCGGAATCTTGTCAAAGTGGAGTTGTTTGTGTCTTTTTCATACCTTTACTGTGATATCATAGTTAACCGTTCACATATCTGCCCATAATCTGATCCAGGGCTAGGGCACTATTTATCTCTTATAGAATGAGTCTCAAATTTATCTTCAGCTTTAAATACACTACTGCTTTCCATAACTCTGTTTCTGGCTACTTCTGAACATCACCTGAGTGTCCCACGATATCCATATAATTATCAGATCCAATGCCAAACCTATTTATCTTATCCCAAAAGTGCTCTTTTTGCCCTCTCTGATTTAGTTACTGTCATTATCTGCTCTCTAATTTCTCAGGCTAGGAACCCAGAATTCTACCTCCACCTTTTCCCCTTGGCCTTCCCATCACATTAGTAAGTGTTGTTCATTCATCTTACTTCCTTTCCCCTTCTCTCTCTCATCACTGCTGTGTAAGGACCACATTAGCTCCATAGACTGTTCACTCACATATGTGAATATTGCATAATCAAATATTCAGAGTATTGCATAATCAAATAATTCATAATCACATGCTAAGCATTGTGCTAACTGGATGTCAGAAACCAGCAAAATAGGCATTCTGAATAGCTGCCATAAATCCGACTCTCATCTCTTCTGTCAGTCTAGCCATCTTACTGTCTAGGTGTCTTATATATAAATCAGATCTGATTCTGTAACTACATGGCTAAACATCCTTAGAGACTCCCAATTTCCTATAGACCAAAGTCCTCATCATTGTAGATCCTCCAATACTTCTTTAGGCTTGGCTGTAGTTACTACCCTATTTACTGTACATGATGCTTCCCCAGGCTGTTCTATACTGTTTCACATCACGTCTTTGCATATGTTCTTTCAAAGCCCTAGTTCAGAGAAGATTTAAAAATTAGAGGAAAAATTGTTCTTTAGTCCCACATCCACAGAATATATCTGATGCTAGTGCCCTTTAAATCTTACAAGACTGAGATTTTGATACTACTCTACTAATAATAAGCAATAATAGTACATTTAAAAGAATAGAGTTGTAAATAAATTTGTCATTTTTCCAAATTCTCTAAGCAAAATAATTTGTTAATGACTTAATAGAAAGCTAATAGTTTTCTTGTTTCCTTTGTTTCCCCTTTAAGGGTAAGAAATTTTAACTGAAATATGTTGTATCAGAGGCTTGAAATACAGGTAAAACTGTGAAGAACCCATTTAAATTAAACTTTATACAAGCTATTTCACTAAAAACAATTCTAATAAACCATATTAGGTTGCCTTTTTAGTGCTATCTGCTTATTGAGATGGATGGATGGATGGATGGATAGATAGATATAAGTATAGTATGACACACATATCTGTATATATGCTATGTGTGCTTGTGTTTATAATTACCTTTTCTTATTCCTTTAAGCTCCCTTGCAGCAGTTCTGGAGATACAGCTTTGATTAAATGAGAATTTAGTTATATCAAATATTGTTTCAGAAAGAGCTATAAGTAGAGCCGAGAATTTTTTCTGAGTGTAGTAGAGTTTTTTTTTTTTTTTGTAATGAGAATTATTAAAGAAATGCACAGCACAGTATAGATTTCTAGGTTGTATATATAAGTTTGTCTGGATTTTGCTATAAACCAGCTGTGTGGTCTTAAATAATTCCTTCTCTGATTTTTTGTTTTCAAATCTGTAAAAAAATAATACCTACCCTACTTCAAAAATATATTCCATAAAAATAAATTAAAAAATATATATATATTCCATAACCCATTAAAAACTTGAAAACAGATTTAAGAGGTTATTATTTTGTCCAGCTCAAAATAACTTTAAAATTCGTATCTCTTAGAGCTAATATTGCAAACCCCCACATTTTGCTCATAAAAGGCAGTGTTTTTTAGTTTACTGGACTGAAACTCATTTGTTCAACACTTAGTTTAAAAATGTAAAGAAAAACCAAAATAACAAAAATCGCTTTTACACTACATTATTTTAATTGTTTCCAATATGATTTTATACATTTGTTTCTTCTATCAGCTAATTGTCACTTTATTGAATTAATCTATCCACATTTATATGATCTATTTATAGAACCTGTTAGAAATATAGTGAAACATCTCCAAAGTCAATTTAAATGTTTGTTGTTCTAGCAAATATTTTTCTCATAATTTAACCAGAATGCTGCTGTTTTTCCAGAGGAAATCAAAGGAAGAAAAATAAAGCTGTAGGTCAAGTTCCCAAAAGGCAAATGAACAAGGGGAATATAAAAGAAAAAGATTTGTCAAATTCTACTATCTACTGTGGTCCCAAGTACCAGCACACACAGCCCCTTTGGGGGATTCTAAGAGTGGATGACAAGAAAGAGCATCCAAGAGAAGTTGTCGAGAGATTTTATATTTTAGAGACTCCTGGGACTCACAGATCTTAAAAGACAAAATCTCCAAACATGATTTACTTAAAGTTAGATTGGGAAAACAGGAAAGGGAAAGTCTCCATATATTCCTTTTTGGTGATTTTACCAGATCTCTATACATTGATAGATGTTGAAAATTTCCAAGTTTATGTATGCTACCCAAACCTCTCTCACCTTTCTTGCTAAATGGATAGCTCCACTTGGATGTCCACGAGCTTCACAAACTTAACATGTCTGCACTGAACTCACCCAAGACCCTATTTCTCTTTCCTCCTATCCCCTCCCCCATCTCCCCTCATGGGGTATCTCTTACCAGCCATTTGATCCTCAGGCTAAAGGACCTGCAAGTCCTCCTCAGCTTTTCCCTCTTTTTTATCCTTTAATTGCCATATTTTTAGGCCCTTTCCGTTCCATTCCTGCCTCCTTCTCTCACCAGTGTCACAGTGATTTGCTGCTTTAATTTCTTACCTGCAATCTTGTCCTCGTAATACCTATTCTGCAGACACAGCAGTGAGCTGTAAGATCTTTCAGTGGTTCCCCACCAAATACAAAATTTACCCTACCAATGTCTTAGCTTAATATCTGTTCCACAGCATGTGGACAGATTAAATGCATGGGAATTGGTGGGGCAGAGTGGGGAGGGCTTATGGTCAATACATTTGAAAAATGAAACACCGTTAATCTAAAAGTAAATAAGTTTCTTCACTGCAGGATTTCACAGAACCATTAAGTTGAATTCATTAATTGTGAGACACCTAATGAGTACTTATATGCCGTGTTTCCCAGACTGACTTGTTCGTGGAATCATTTCCTGCAAGTCATCTTTACGGGCCCAGTGTTCTGTGGAACATACTTTAAGAAAGCTAGTCAAAAAGAAGAAAAAGGAAGGAAGAAAGAAAGAAAAACTTTATTACTTTACTTCTAATCCCTCCATCTTCATGTCCTACCATTCTTTCCCTCAAAGTTGATGTCCTGGGAATTCAACTTGTGGTTGTCTCCAGGCACCATACTGTCTCTTTGTTTTGTGCACTTGATCATGCCATCCTCTCATCTGGGAATTATCTCCTCATTCTTCTTCCCCCTTATTTTCCCCCCACAATTCATTTCTCTTAACCCATGATTCTGGCTCTTCCTTTAAGATGTACCTTCAGGCATTACCCTCTCCAAGAAGCTTTCTCTGACACCCCAGGCTCAAAAGAGTAGATACTCTTCATCTGGGTTGCATAAAGGAGGCCTCTATGATTTTTGGAATCAATTTTTTTTTATTTATTTTGGAATTTTTATTTTTTTTTTTTATTTTTGGAAAACTTTAAGATAGTAGCACTAAACTTCACTGTTACTCTTGTTAACATTTTTAAGGCACAGAAATCGAACAATTATATTATTGCAGTTAGAGGCCTGAAAAATAATCTGCCTATAGAATTTTCCACATTGATTCGACTGAGTGAATCTTTGTGATGTTATTTAATATACTTTTCAATCCCGTGTAATTCCTTTAAACTATTTACTGATTATAAGTATAGAGTCCTGGGCAGCCCGGGTAGCTCAGCGGTTTAGCACTGCCTTCGCCCAGGGTGTGATCCTGGAGACGCAGGATCAAGTCCCATGTTGGGCTCCCTGCATAGAGCCTGCTTCTCCTTCTGCCTGTGTCTCTGCACCTCTCTCTCTCTCTCTCATGACTAAATAAAGAAAATCTTTAAAAAAAAAAAAATAATAAGTATAGAGTCCTGATTAGATCCAGGTTTGATTCTTTGGCTAGAGCTTTTCATATATGATATATAATTCCTTTAGCACCACGTCAAGAAGCACATAGAATCTGCTTGTCCCACCTTCTGAAGAATCAGAAGAGTCAACTAAATTATTTTATGGTGCCAAAACATATCAAGTTACCTTACTTTGCACCAATATGCTGACAATAGTTAGAAGCTAGTTGGGGGTATAGGGAGGAATGTAGCTACTCCACGGAGTAGAGGGAGAATATTAAGGGATCACAGATGTCTCTTTATATTAACTGTAGAGCAGCAGTGTGTAGATGGTGTCTGCTTCCTTAACCTCCAGCATCTACCAGAAAGCACTCTACTGTAATAATCAAGTTAGAGATGAACTAAGCATAAGATTTTTGGAGCATGGCTAAACAAAATGGGTTATCACCTGTAATAAAGAATTTTGAAAACCACAATTCTATTAAAGGATAATTCCATCTTTTTATAAAAGACTTAATTCAGTGACTGTAAAACTCAGCACTTTAACATTTGATTTTTATCCTGTCTACAAAGAGATTTCATGCTTAGTATACACAGACTGCTATAACCTTTAGAACAGTTTGCTTGATGTTTTTCTGTTTTTGTGACCCCTTGTTCCTTATATATGAGCTGTCGCTTATTGATGCTCTAAAATATGTCTCTGTAGTAAGAAACTTCCTTAATCTTTAGCCCTTCTCAATTGCTCTTTGAAATTTGCTGTAGCCTCAGAATTAAAACATCTAAGTTTACCAGTATGCTCTACTGTGTTTTAGACCATTGAAATTAAGAAGTAACAATCAGTTGTATAATTCCTACTGTATTATCTAATTCAGAGAACATCAGAATTTGTTTTCATTAAGTGATGCACTAAAATGTTTAATTTTTAAAAGAATAGCCCATTCACTCAGCTGGCTTATTCAGAAGAGCGTCTGACTCTTGATCTCAAGGTCGTGATTTCGAGCCCCATGTTGGGTGTACAGGTTACTTAAATAAACTTAAAAAAAATTAGGAGTAGCCCATTGTTGCAAATAAACCTACTATTTTTAATTCTTTTTTTTTTTTTTTTTTTAATTAGATCACACCGCCACCTTCACTATCAGATCCACTTAAAGAACTTTTTCGGCAACAGGAAGTTGTAAGAATGAAACTACGTTTGCAACACAGTATTGAAAGGGTAAGAAGTGTTTAAAATTATGCTACAAATTACTGTATTTTAATAATAGATTATAATGACCTATGTCATATTATATATCATATACATATATAATTTTCCTTTAATTTTTTTTTCATATATAATTTTCTTAGGGGATTTTCCTTATTGAGAACTATTCAGGAAGATTTGATTTTGTTATCTTGTACCTGTGCAGTTAGATAGGGACTTTTTAAGCCTGTTTTAGGGTAGCTGCCCCTATGTTATAGTTCATGTTTTTATTTTTAACATATAAAAATCTCTAATTGCTTATCATTTGCTGAATTTGTGAAGCTAAAGAAGTGAATTTCTAGTTAAACAGTTGGATTTCCAAGTTTTGGAATTGTTGTTTGTTGCCAGCTACTTCAGTACAGAATACCTACCAGAGCTGTGCTTATTGGTCCTTACATGTCTGCTTTCGTAGTCTAGTCTCTAATGGTGAAACTTGGCATGGAATAAAATGAGAAAACCTATCTATAGAAATCATAAAAGTCATTTCCCTTGGATTGACAAAAATCTAAAACCTTCTTTGTCTTTTGGGAGGGTCAGGGACTTCTAAAACTTCATATGAGCTATGATCTTTCTTCATAGAAGTGTTGTGTGTGTACACACATACATACACACACACACTCATAAAAACAAAAGTGTGCTAAGTATGCTATTTCTTTGATTCATACATAACTGATTGGCTAGGGCAGAGGCTTTTAACTTTCTTTGTTGCCATGAGACTCTTGTTACAATCTGGTAAATATAAAACCTTTTCTCAGAATTATGCTTTCAAATAATAAAACAAATATATAGCATTTCAAAGAGAAATGAAAGAAGCACTAATACAGAACTTATAACATTGTGCATAACCTATGTCAGTGAGAGGTTTGTTCTCAAGAAGTTAGGCCATAGGGCAGCCTGGGTGGCTCAGCGGTTTAGCGCTTGCCTTCAGTCCAGGGTGTGATCCTGGAGACCCGGGATCGAGTCCCACATCAGGCTCCCTGCATGGAGCCTGCTTCTCCCTCTGCCTGTGTCTCTGCCTCTCTCTCTTCTGTGTCTCTCATGAGTGAATGAATGAATGAATGAATAAATAGATAAATAGATAAATAATAAATCTTTAAAAAAAAAAAAGTTAGGTCATATAACACACGTCAGTAGCTGTTTCAACCATTAGGCATGGTTGAAGCCACCTGGTAACATATGTTCACCTATTCATCTATACATGTAACAAAAGCCATGCTGCCTAACAAACAGTTAAGAATTCTCACTTGAACTGTGCAATTTTTCAGAACTTTAACAAAGAGTAAAGATGACTCCCATGCTTTCATATATTAACCAACAGTTTTAAATGCCTGACCTATGTGACAGCAAACAATGATACCATTTGGGGGCAGTATCTGCAACAATTATAATATGAATTGAAAATATTTGTGATTCCTATGGTTGGCAGAGTTGCAGATACTTCTGATATTAGTGTTGCTTGTGGCTTACATTCATAATTGAAAGAAATGGCCAATTGGAGGTTAGTAAAAATAGAGAATTTTTCCCATCCAAAAAAAAAAAAAAAAAAAGAATTTTCTCATCCAAGTTAACAGATGACCCTCTCCCCAGTCTATCCATGGGCTTCTTGGGAATGTTAGGACCCCAGATCAAGAACCTCTGTTCTAGGATCATTTTTCCCTTTGAAAATGATGACAATACTTGAATACTATACTGGATGACCTGAAGTAGAATATTTAGGCTGTCATTTTAAGCAGCATATCTCTGTTAGTTATTTTAGGGGAGGGGATCTGACTGCAAATAATATATTTCTTTCTCATATAGTGTTAAGGAATTTTTGGTGATTGCTCTTAATCTTATACTACTATGACCAGTCTTTTAGGAAAGCTTTTCTTCTAGCTGTTTTTTTCTTAGTATCTATCTGATCAGGTTTTTTTTATATTCTTTCAGTTAAAGTCCCCACCTTAAATTTACTTAATAAATCTTAAGTATTACACTTAGGTCTTCTCTTTTGAGTATCATTTGTCACATAAAATTTAAAATATTAAATAAGACTTTGTTTATTTGTGTTTTCACTAAATTATAAATACAGTAATACATATTTGGATATAAAGAGACCTGCATGCTCCAATAGGGGAAAGACAAAATTCTCATCAAGTCGAGAGAGAATAGGGAACATGGTTGGAAGAAGACCTACCACATCCCTAATATTCTCTCAGCCCAACCTGCCAGACAGAACCAACAAAACAATGGACATTTATAATGGAAAGATTCCTGGTCTCACTACCTCTGTATTTATAATGGAAAGATTCCTGGTCTCACTACCTCTGTCCTTGAAGTTCTAATCAGCCACAGGTCCCAGGGTTGTCCCCATTCATGTTGAAGCTGAAGAAGACAGTTACCACATGATGGCACAAGTCTGTAACCAGTATCACGATGGGTTGGTATCTTAGCTACACCCTAGGGAATTCCCAGGCTGCTAAATGCAGAGGATTGCCTAGATCATTACATTAATTTTATGATAGGGTGACTTTCATATAACATAATTGGAAGTTTTGTATCCTGGTTAACACATTTTAAGGCAAGATTGTACTATGATTGTCAGAGATTTAAAAATCAGCATCAAAGTAGTGTTTGTTTCTATGAAAATATTCATTATAAAACAGAAGCTGCCACCACAGTGAAGGCACTTCACACCCATTAGAAAGCTATAATTAAAAGATAGTAAGTGTTGGCAAGAATGTGAAAAAATTGAAGCTCTCATACATTGCTGGTGGAAATGTCAAATGATACAACTGCTATTAACAATTTGGCAGTTTCTCACCAGGTTAAACGTAGAACTACCATATGACCTAGTACCTCCCCTCCTAGTTATTTACCTAAGAGAAACAGAAAATATGTATCCAAAAACTTGAGTATGAATGTTCATAGCAGCATTATTCATGATAGCATAAAGCTAGGAACAACCCAAAAGACCATCAACTGATGAACAGATAAATAAAATGTGGTATATTTACACAATGGAATATTACTCAGCCAGAAGAGGAATGAAGTACTGATACACACTCCAACACAGATGAACCTTGAAAACATGTGACATGAAAAACAAAATACCACATGTTCTATGGATCCATTTGTAAGAAAATATTTAGAGTAGGAATCATAGAAACAAAAAGTAGAGTAGTGGTTGCCAGGGGAAGAGGAGGTATATGGGGTATAACTGGTGATTCAATGCAAAGTTTCTTCTTGGGGTGATGAAAATGTTCTGAAATTAGTGGTGATGGTTGAACATCTTGGTGAATATACTAAAAGCCACCATTTGTACACTTTAAAAGATAATTTTTTAGAGGAGTCTGCCACTTTTGGAAAGAAAACATTTACTTATACTTTTAGAACACTTTTAGAAAAAACTGAGGAGTGCCTGGGTGGCTCAGTTGGTTTAATGTCTGCTTTCTGCTCAGGTCATGATCTCAGGGTCCTGGGATGGAGCCCCACATTGGGGTCCCTGCTCAGCCAGGAGTCTGTTTCTCCTGTCTCCCTCTGCTCCTCCCCCACTCATGCTCACTCTTTCTCTCTCAAATAAATAAATAAAATATTTTTAAAAAAAGAAAAAATATTCTGAATTCTCTGAGATTCAGATTCTTTAGTACATTTTAAGTTATTTTGTTTGAAAAACAAATGATTGAGGAATTATGGGGTTTTTTTTTTTTTCATTCTTGGTTCAACTAGGAAAAACTCATTGTATCCAATGAACAGGAAGTTCTACGAGTTCATTACAGAGCTGCAAGAACATTGGCAAATCAAACACTGCCATTTAGCGCGTGCACTGTTTTACTGGACGCAGAAGTGTACAGTGTGCCACTGGACGCTCAGGTAAAGTGCCACTAATTCAGTT
Organism: Canis aureus; assembly: GCF_053574225.1. Classification (NCBI taxonomy): domain Eukaryota; kingdom Metazoa; phylum Chordata; class Mammalia; order Carnivora; family Canidae; genus Canis; species Canis aureus. The sequence goes on along the minus strand of NC_135616.1, from coordinate 5,678,080 downwards.
GAAATGTTCCTAAATACAACTTGAGTGTTTTTGTAATCTACTTCCATGGAAAAAACTTGAATTTAGCAGTCAGTAAAACTCAAAAGAGAAAAGCAATTCTTACAGAATCTAGATCACCAGATCTTTTTTTCTAAAATCCTCTTATACGTTAGCCTTATGTTATAAAAGCTAATATTTACAAAACCATTATGTGTTTAGGATAGTGTCCTTTTACATAACATGTAATTTGTTTCTAAAGTGAATGTTTGTACCTTGAAGTAACTGGAAAGCAACTGTAAGCTGGAAAACGCTACAGGCAGATTGAACCTCTAGACTGTGGCGGTGCTAAAAACAGGACCAGGCTTTTTTTGTTTTGATCTTGGATATTGGTAGAATAAATAAACACACTTGTGGAAAAAAAAAAAAAAAAACTGTAGCTATGTCTTGAATAAAGTTTACTGCCACATATAAATTATATGAATTCAAAACCGGACATAGCAGTTGTCAGAATTTTTTGTGCTTCACAAACTAGAATGAAATTCATTGGTTATAAGAGAGATAATAATGATTAAAATAAAGAGCATAAGCATGGACAGTGAAGGATTACCACACAGAAATACTAGGAAATGCTATTTTAAGTCAGACAAACTAGAAACACAAAGAACACAGGGTATGTTACAGAGAAAATTACGTAGTTCTCTCTGGGCTTTATTTTTCTCCTGTTTAAAAAAAAAAAAAAGATTAAACTAGATCAGTAGATTTCAAACCTTAAGTCACCAACTGTTTTATCCAAATGAAAGTATTCAGAGATATTTGAAAAGGCTATTAAGAATAATAATTGGGGGAACACCTGGATAGCTCAATTGGTTGAACATTCGACTCTTGATTTCAGTTCAGGTCATGATCTCAAGGCCATGATATCGAGCTCTGCATTGCTTTGTGCACTGGGCATGGAGCCTGCTCAAGATTTTCTCCCTCTGCCCCTCCCCCCACTCACATGCACACTATCTAAACATAATAATAATGATAATTGGATCTTAAGAACTATTTGACTGTGAGGAAATAAACTCTGGAAAAGCCACTGAGGGAAGTTACATAATTCCCAGCTTTAAAGAATTTAAAGGAAAAAAATGAATGGTTCTTTATAATGGAAATGAATAGTTTATGTTACTAAATACTGGACTAGACAGTGCAATATCTTGAGATCTTTTAAAGCTTCATTCAATTATAGAGTAACGAAGGAAATGAGAACAGCTAAAATTTTGAGCATCTGCCTGATGGCCTGGATGGCACTTTGATGGCATGGGTGATAGTAGTAGTAGTAATTACAGCAGATATTTATTAGAGTGAATGCTGCTTGTATGCCCAAGCATTCTGATGAGGACTTCAGAGGCTTAATTCTCAAAATAAGATTAAAAGAGGTATTCACCGCATTTTACAGAATAGAAAATTGAGAGAGTACATAATTAGTTCAAGATTGCATAATAAGATACAAAGCTGGCATTTGAATACAGCCTGTCTTAATTCCAAAACTGATATTCCTAAGAGTTGATACGGAATTTCTTTATGACCATTCCAAAATATTGGTCCTGGAAAAATGTTGGCCTGTATCCTACCTTAACACTTCTTCTCCCTACATATGGTAAAAATTACCACTAAAATGAGATACGAAATCAATTATACTTTAATAAGAATGTCATAGACATAAAAAAATTATATTTAATTATATTAATTATATATTATTATATTTAATTATTAATATTAAATATATAATTTAATATGAGTTAAATATGTAATATATTTATAATATATTAATATATTATTATATTTTATTATATGTATATTTATCCTTTTTCCATCATTCCATTACACCACAAAAATTATAATGGCACATAGGTTTTAAAGTGGGTTGGTTATTACATTGTATAGTATTCAACTATTTTTAATCTTCTCTTTCAGTCTGATGACAGTAAAACTTCTGTGAGGGATCGCTTTAATGCAAGACAGTTCATGTCTTGGTTACAAGATGTAGATGATAAATTTGACAAACTAAAGGTATGTATGTTTAGAAGTTCAGTTTCAATGGATGCTTCCCCCTTAAACAGAAAGTGCAGCTCTGTTAGGAGTGACTAGTCACGCATGGCCACAGTCGGAAAGTAAAGGAAAATAAAGAGCACAAGTCCATTTTTCAAAACCAGTGTAGTATGAAAAATGAAACTACCACAGAAAAAGCAGCTTCTGTAAGGAGCACTAGGTTTTATAGAAGACTGATGAATCACTGACCTCTACCAGAACTAATAATACATTTTATGTTAATTGAATTCAAAGAAAAAAAAAAAAGTTTCTAATGGGGATCTGTATGCCTATTGTCCAATATCCAAGTCTGGTGGGTAGTTCTACTATAGGAAAGAATGGGGGGTGGAGGGAAGACATATTGAGAGAAAGAAAATATACTGCAAATAATTCATAAAGAAAATTATTTGGTTTGAGATTTTAAGTCATTTCAAAAACTACTTCTTAGCTGTTCATGGTTCTTTTGAGAATTTGCAATTTTATTATTTAAAAGAGCAATTTCTTTTTTGTTTGTTTATTTTATTTTTTTAATAAATTTATTTTTTATTGGTGTTCAATTTACCAACATACAGAATAACACCCAGTGCTCATCCGTCAAGTGCCCCCCTCAGTGCCCGACACCCATTCTCCCCCACCCCCCGCCCTCCTCCCCTTCCACCACCCCTAGTTCGTTTCCCAGAGTTAGGAGTCTTTATGTTCTGTCTCCCTTTCTGATATTTCCCACACATTTCTTCTCCCTTCCCTTATATTCCCTTTCACTATTATTTATATTCCCCAAATGAATGAGACCATACACTGTTTGTCCTTCTCCGACTGACTTACTTCACTCAGCATAATACCCTCCAGTTCCATCCACGTTGAAGCAAATGGTGGGTATTTGTCATTTCTGATGGCTGAGTAATATTCCATTGTATACATAAACCACATCTTCTTTATCCATTCCTCTTTCGATGGACACCAAGGCTCCTTCCACAGTTTGGCTATTGTGGACATTGCTGCTAGAAACATCGGGGTGCAGGTGTCCTAGCGTTTCATTGCATCTGAATCTTTGGGGTAAATCCCCAACAGTGCAATTGCTGGGTCGTAGGGCAGGTTTATTTTTAACTTAAAAAAGCAATTTCAAATTAAAAGTCTGTGAGGTTAGACACTCGTGAAGTTGCAGACCTGGAAATAGTTGGCATATAGATACAGACAGGGTCAAGCAGAAATGGATGTGTAATTCAAAAACTTAATCACTAAAAAAACTATGGATGAGATTAATTTTTAAACAAAGCAAATTTAACAAAAATTGATAACTCTTCTCTTCTTCTCAATAGACCTGTCTTTTAATGAGGCAACAACATGAAGCTGCAGCTTTAAATGCCGTCCAGAGATTAGAATGGCAGCTCAAACTCCAGGAACTTGATCCTGCCACCTACAAGTCTATCAGCATTTATGAAATCCAGGAGTTTTATGTTCCCCTTGTCGATGTTAACGATGACTTCGAATTAACTCCTATATAATAGCAGCCATTCCTTCCGGTGGTGGTGTTTTAAACTGATGGGGCTCAAGAGTATTAAACTGTGGAACACTGCCTTTTGAGAAAAATACTGATATTATGCCTTTACAGTTGTTAGTAAAGTTTGACTAAAATTGGTTATGTAGTAAACACTGTCATTTTATAAAAAAATGAAAAGAGAATTATTTTGGATCCTAGATCCAAACAGTTTCTAACTGAAATCTATTATTTATATTGGTGAGAGGTAACTATTGCATTAGAGCATGTTGGCAGACTGTGGTAGATCTTTTAAAAGCTGAGAATCTAACAGCAACTGGAAGTTGTTAGCACTCTTAAATAACAAGATAACCACTAGTATTCCAGTGTCTTTCAAGTTTTATTAAAATACATTGGTAAACTAAAAGGTTCAGTTCCTACCAAATAGTTTCTAAATGTGGAAGAAAAACTTGGCACAAAATTTCTTCAGTTTATTATATCTGTAAATTAATTGTACAGTTTCTTTTCAAAAGTTTTAATATTGTCTTCCTTTTTAATAACTTATTTTATACATATTGTGCAGATGTAAATCTTGTAATTAATGGTCAAAATGTATACAAAGGGATTGGTAGTCAGAACATGTACAAAAAAATAATTGTAAAGCTGTTGTGTCTAATGTTTTATTGGACCAAAGTTGTAGTTTGTATGGAGTGTAGTAGTAGTGTATACAGGTAGCAAAACTTTTAAATAAGGCATGCATGCGTTTGAGTTAGCTTGTTTTCATCACCATAACTGTAAAGGTTGTGACTTAGTTGTACTGCATGCTTCCTATCATTTAACTCTCTCCATAAGCGATGCCTAAAGTAGTGTAGGGTGTTTCATGCCAGTCTCCTGGGATAGTACCTATGACTCACTATGTCAGACATATTATTTAGAATTAGTCATGCAAAGAAACAGCTCTTTTTTCATCTCACAATAGAACCTATCCCCCTCTCCCAAAATGCCTTTGAATGAAAATTCTGAAATTGTAAATGTCTATTTTAATACTCAAGTATGAAAGAATCTGTGAATATATGTAAATATGTTTAATAAATTTTATTGGTCATGTTAAATCATTGTAAAACTTTTTTACATTGCTTAAATATAATGTTTTAAGCTTAATAACCTTTGCACTTTTAAAATACAAACTGAGTACTCAAATCAAAAGAGATATTCGGTAGTCAAAATACCAGAAACAGGCATATTCTGATCAATCTCTTCAATGTTTATGAAAAACTGATAAATATGTTGTATTTTTTTCCTTGTATCAAGATGCAAAACATATAATTTTCAGAATTTTATAGTTAAAATAAGATTTGGTATGCTGTTTTTAATAAAATAATTAGCAATATACTTAGAAAAAGTCATTTCTCCTATAACATGAGGTAGATTAAATAATCAGGAATATTTCAGATCTGAAATCCGCTAAACTTATTAAAACATTTTTAAAAGGAAAATTAGGTTATATGTAAAATTGAACATAAGTATATGAGATAAAATTTACAGAACTTTCCACAATACTTTCTTGAATTATGAAATAATGCTGGACATTTTTTATTCTGATAGAGAAAAGTTAAAAGATATATGTGAGGAATAAAGTGACTTAAACTCAGCAAGCAAGTTGGAAATCCCAGCTAATGGGAGAGAATGTAAAAATTGAAGTTTCTGAGTGCAAAGGTATATATTAAGCTTAGGGATTTTTGAATTTTTATGTCAATTTATATTTTAATTCATACTGTACTTGGCATGCGCAATAAAGCAGCACTGTAAAAGATACACAGTGCAAGAACTTTATTATAAAGGTTGGATGTAGTGTTCTTTAGAAACTTAGATGAGAGATTTGGGCCTTTTTTATTGGATAATGGGGCCAGGAAAGGCAGGGTAGATTTTGAAGCACTGGTTTTGTTGAAGTTAAGTTTATTAAGGCTGGGAACATTAAAAGCTAATTTATAAAAGCAATACTTTTTAATATGAAAAACTCAATGCAAATTTTGTTTATACTTTTGCCTAAAAAGAAAAAACCAGATTATTGAGCATTAAAAATATGAGAGGGGTAAATTTATACTGCTTTTTGTTCTGAGGGTCCAACTGGAAAATGGGGGAAAATCACTGTTTGGCCTAACAGAACAAGCTGCAGAAGAAAAACAAGCAAGCAGGAATCTGGCATGTTTTAGTTGTCCCAGCTTTTTAAATACTAACCCCAGTTCTCACCCTCTTCAATGGTACCTCAAGTTGCTGGAGCCTCTCTGCCATGATTCTGCTTCTGCAGATTTCCTTTGTAAAATGACTCAAAGCTAAATGGATAGCTTAAAAGTGAATGCCTTCTTGGTGGAATTTATTCTTAAGTAAGTAGTTAAGAGCTTTTGATATTAAAGATATCCTGAAGCTCTGAGACTAAAAAAATCTTGGAATGGGGTATATACCTAAAGAGATTTAGGATTCTGAAAGAGAAATAAAGGATGGTTAGTTTAATCAGTGATTTTTTTTAAAACTTCAAATATCATGAACAAGATACTAAATTGTACCTAAGGATTTGTATTTCTTTAAATCTTGTTCTAAATCATATCTGTTTAATAAATGACTAGTTGATATTTGTGCATGTTATTTAATAAAGAGTTATATTTTTATAGAAAAAAATAAGAGTGAAATGTGTGCTAACTGTTTTTTTACTTTCCACTCCCATGTGACTCTAAGCCAAACACTAATGTTTACCTGGGCAGTAGCAAAATTACAGAAATACTCATTTTAGGGAAACAGCCTCTGAAAAATAGCTCAGTAATGAGGTCTCAAAAGTGAATTTTAAATGTTAGATATGCTGCAAACTTCATAACCACAAAAATCTCAAGCAAAGATCCCATGAGGCTCATTTTTAACTGCCAATAATTATGCACTTATGCTAGAAATTGAGTGTAATGCTAAATATGTATTTTTCTTAATTAACCAGAAAGTATTTTTTATTCTCTTTCTGGTATCCTGATACATAAACCCCAAAATATTCTATAGAGGAAATTGGCTTTAAAACTCATGAGCTAGTCTTATCTTCTTATATTTTAAAGAGTGTTTTCATGATATTTAAAAAATCTGTTTCAAACAAGGTAAAAAGATTGATACAAGAGATATTAATCAGAAAAGCTTGTGTGAAGTTTAATCAATTAAATGTCTTGTAATTTATTTTCTTGGTGGCTTCTTGACACTGTAGTCTCCAATGTACCTAAAATGGAGTAACAGAGCCTCCACAGTAGTAGTTACCCAAAATATTTCCAGTCAGTAACACCAGAGTTCATGGAACAAACGGAGGCAAATAAAGTTTAAATAGTTCCTTTAATATGGCAAAAACATGTAGAATTGTATTAGCATAAAAACTGGAAAATACATGTAGAAAGACTTTTCCAGTGACTGTTAAATGCTATAAAGTATCTGCAAATAGTGTAAATTTTTTATACATGTGCATCTCTCCATTAGAGAAAATTGCACATAACATTATCTAAAGATGAACATGATCTTTGCTTGCATGGGGATTCAGTTGTATTAGATCGATTAGTTACACAGAATTTATGATTATTTATGAAACATTTCTTTATTGATGACTTTTTTTAAGTGCTTTAAAACAAAACAAAAAGCTTATATGCCATGCCATATCTGAGTAGTCCTAGATAAAAAGCTTTTAGGTAGCCACCTTTTTCTCCACTTCTGAAGGAAATTTTGCTGTTAATCCACAGAATGAAGCATATGTGGCATGTGTTTACAGATTAAAGAACAATACCTGTGTGCCCATCACTTAGCTTAAGAGCTCATTATCAGTACCTTTTTTTTTTTTTTTTTTTTTATTGGTTTAAATCCAGTTTAAACAAACAACCCAAACAGCCAGTCCTGACAAATGTATACACCGTTACCATGGCCTGAATGCAGTAAGCTCTCCCGGCCCCTTTGCAGTCAGCGCTCCTACCCCAGAAGCAACCACCATGATTCCCATCACCGTATGTTACTTGTACCTGTTCTTGAACATATAAATGGAATCAAACAGTATATACGATTTTCTTGCTTTTGACTTCTTTCTCTCAACGTAAGGTTTTGAAATTCATCCATGTTGCATATATATCAGTGATATGTTCCATTTTATTAATGAGCAGTAGTATATTGTACAAACTTGTTTATTCATTCTCTTGTTAGTAGACATTTGGATTGTTTCCAATTTGGGGGCTGTTGTGAATAAAACTGCTGTGAATCTGCAAGTCTTTGTGGACATATTCTTTCATTCTTGGATACATACCTTGGAGTACTAGGTCATTGTGTGTTTATTAGAAACTGACAGTTCTCCAAAATGCTTGTACGATTTTACACCCCTACCTATGAGAGACTCAGTGGCTTTGAGTCTTCATCAATATTTGGTTGAATATTTGATTGTCAGTCTTCAATTCTAGCAATTTCGGTGGATGTGTAGTGATATCTTGTGCCTTTAATTGGCATTTCCTTGATGACTAATGAGTTGAACATCACTTTTCATTTGCCTGTTGACCATTTGTACATATTTTGTGAAATGTCCTCAATTTGCTCACTTTTTATTGGGTTTTTATTTCTGATTTATAGGAATTCTTTATGTATTCTGCATTTAAGTCCTTTGGTCAGATATATTTGTTTGTCCTGCATGTACCTAGTCTGTGGCCTGCTTCCATTTTTTCTTAGTGACTAGTTTCCTCCCTTTTTAGTAATACGCTAACACTGTCATGACTTTTTCAGAATAATTAGTGGATATCCTAATGCCTCCCCCCTGCCAAAAATTTTCCTTTTAATATGGATACACAACCATAGCTTTAGATTTCTGAGAAACACCACCTCTATTACTTTTAAATGCACCAGTATTTGAATATTAGAATTAGACGTTTTTAAAACCTTGCCTGAAAAAAAAAAAAAAAAAAAAAAAAAAAAAAAAAAAAACTTTGCCTGAATTAACCTTTTTTTTTTTTTTTTTTTTGAGGGCAAGAGAGTGTGTGCACGTGAAGAGGAGAGGGTAGAGGGAGAGGGAGAAAGAGAATCAGCGCAGAGTCCGACTTACAGATGGATCTCATAACCCTGAGACCATGACCTAAGCTGAAACCAGGAGTCACTCAACCGACTGAGCCACCCATGTACCCCAAACTTGTCTTATTTTCTTGACACCCTTTCTATATTGTCTAGGTTGTCTACTCTTTATATAGATCCTAATACTGTATGTTTGTTTAAAGATTTTATTTATCTATTCATGAGAAACACAGAGAGAGAGGCAGAGACACAGGCAGAGGGAGAAGCAGGCAGGGAGACTGAGATGGGACTTGATCCCAGGTCTCCAGAATCAGGCCCCAGGCTGAAGGCGGCGCTAAATCGCTGAGCCACCAGGGCTGCCCTGTTTGTTTTTTAAGCAGAGTATGGATAAGATTGGAAAAGCCCAGTATCATAGGTGGACTTTTAGGGAGCAGATGAATCATCTGAACTATGAGCTGCGGGGATACTTTTCAGCTCCTCCGCTGATTCACACATCAATCTATGCACTCAACACACAGTGTATGTGTCGTGCCAAGGACTATGCCACTTGAAGATTTACACAGCATTTACCAAGATTGGTTCTCAAAAGTTTTGGTCACCAGACCTCTCTGGAATCCTAAAAGTACTTTGAGAGCTTTTGTTTCTGTATGATATCAGTTGATATTTAATAAAGTAGAAATTAAAACCATTTTTAAATATTAATAAACTCATGCATGTTTTTATGAAAATATATTTCCAAAATTAAAAATTAGAGAAGTGTGTTATTTTAAATTTTTGCAAACTCCTTAATACCTGGCCAAATAAAAGAAAGCTAGAAATTTCATATCTGCTTCTGCACTCAATGTGTTGTACTTATTATTTGTTTGGTGTTTAGTTTGGTTTGGTTTGTATGAAGAAAATCTGACCTCACACAAATAGCAAAGGGGAAGAATATTTTTAATATTTTAATAGATTTTCAGATAAATGTGGGCATTATTCTTTGATTCCACATAAAAATGCAACAAATAGTTTCTCTTTTTTAAGATCTTATTTAATTATTCAATAGATCATGAGCAGTGGAAGAGGCAGAGGGACAATCTGACTCCCCACTGAGCAGGAAGCCTGATGTAGGGCTTGATCCCAGGTCACCCTGAACTGACATCATGACCTGAGCTGAAGTCAGACACTTAATTGAATGAGCCACCCAGGCACCCTGAGAAGTAGTTTCTAAAAGGTTAGTTGCCTTGTGGAATCTGAAACCATATAATCAGCTTTTCCTAATTCTGTTACATTAAATCCATTAATCTATCTTGCACTTCGAATGGGTCTTTTAGCAAGGCATGATTTTTAACATCAAGTATTGATCATTTGGAAAACATTGGGTCGCTGTGTTATGTGTGTGTCTTCCAAATGTTGACAGACCTCATTATACAATACCCAAAATTCACATTTGTTAATATCACCATTGATTTAATCAGAAATGGCTTTTTGGGATCCCTGGGTGGCGCAGCGGTTTGGCGCCCGCCTTTGGCCCAGGGCGTGATCCTGGAGACCCGGGATCGAATCCCACGTCGGGCTCCTGGTGCATGGAGCCTGCTTCTCCTTCTGCCTGTGTCTCTGCCTCTCTCACTCTCTCTCTCTCTCTGTGACTATCATAAATAAATAAAAATAAAAATAAAAAAAAAAGAAATGTCTTTTTAAGTATGGGGAAGCTGTGAAGCTGTAGGTGACAACTACAAGTTTTCCGAAATTCTAATTTCACTTGAAAGGTCAAATGTTATTGGCAACAAACACCGTCAGTTGTTTAAAATGACAGGCCTTTACAAAAGTATCATGTGATTGATAGATTGATAGATGGATAGGTCTCCATCTCATTAAACATTCATCATACAGACATTCCATAATTTATTTAACCAGTTCCCTCTTAGACATTTAGATATTTTGCAAATGTTTATTATCAAAAACAAAAAGATGTTCAATGAGCATCTTAGTATTGAGATAAATTCTTATGCTAAAACATATTACTGTCTCAGCAGTCGTTCTTTTGCCAGCTTTTCCTTTACAGAGAAATGAACATCTGGTACTGAATGGCCTCTTTTATACCAAGGAGCAAACACCTTCTCAGATAGACTCCTCACCTAGCCTCATAGTTTCCGTCCAGCTCTACTATAAGAAGTTGGAATTTAAAAATTCCCAGACAGATAGAATGGATGACAGACAAGGTAACCTTCAGAATTCTAGGCTGAACTAATAAATATAGAATGGGCTTATGAGTTTAGTTTCATTCAGAATTCCACAGCCAGTAGATTTTTCTGCATGGGAAACTAAATATTTCAGATTATTCACAGGACTGTTCTAGCCAACCAGAAAGATCCACAGTAGCAGAATTTCCCAAATTCTCCACCACGAGAATTCATCGTTGTGAAGATGAGCCAGGATTCACATAATAGATCTATGCACTCTGGGAGGAAGACTGCCTAGCAATCAATCTGATACTCTAATTTTACAAAATACCTGATGCTAAGGATACAATTCTTTTAATTCTTAGGGTAATGTTAGTATTTTCTCATAGACTTTTTACACTATTTATGTAATCTTTTACTATACAGCATATCCCTAGTAGGTTATGATAAAGTCAACTCTCCTATCTTCAGGCTCCTAATCATGAGTAGAAATAATTACTGAAGCCAACTATCCCCACTGTATATTCATTCTGAGCAACACTACATGATGGCACTGATTTGGGGAAACAGGCTACAATTTTTCATGGCAACTTGTTAATGCTTTTAATTTTAAAGTATATTTGTATTATAGTCCATTGTCTTTTTCCTATTAGTCACCTCTATACCAGAGTAACCGTGTTATAATTCTCCTTCAACAGAGGCATAGAGACTTGTTCTTTTTACATGCTAAAAAATAATGTTTTCACATTTTCACTTCCATTGATAATAAAGTAGCAGAACAATCCTACGACCTTACAAGGAGGTTGGGCATAATTTGTGTCCCCATCAGCCAAGGAGGAAAGATCTAATACCCAGGGCACCAGATACAGTACTCAGAAGGGCATTAATATTGTAGTGAGACCAAATAAGCCCTGAATCCAGTGTAGTCAATCCTAAAAATGAGCTTCAAAAAGATTAAACCAGAGATATCTGGCTGGTTCAGTCGGTAGTAGAGCATATGACACTTGATCTTGGTGTTCTAAGTTGGAGCCCCACACTGGGTGTAGAGATTACTTAAAAATAAACTCTTAAAAAATATATTTAAAAAATCAAACTTATTCCAGGTAAATCAATTCCATGACTGATAATCTATCACTAAAGTAATATGACAAAATCCAGTAACCAATAACATCTACCATCCAATATAAAATAATCAGGCATATTAAGAAGTAAAAAATTATGATGCTTAACCAGGAAAAAATAGAAATAGAACTAGAAATAAAAGCAATAATGGAACTAGTAAATAAATATGTTTAATAGAACTATTATAAATAGGCTGTGTGGGGAGTCTGAGTGGCTTAGTCAGTTAAGCATCTGCCTTCAGCGCAGATCATGATCCCAGCCAGAGTCCTGGGATCTAGCCCCACATCGGGCTCAATCGAACCCCTGTTCACTTGAGAGCCTGCTTCTCTTTCTCCCTCTGCTGCTCCCCCTACTCGTGCTCTTTCTCTGTCAAATAAATGAAATCTTTTAAAAATGAATTGTGTATGTACAGTAGAGGAAAACATAACCATAATGAAGGAATGGGAGATAAAGTTTTAAAACCCCAAATCAATGGGCTGCTGAGGTCATCTCAGGATTGTGAGATAGAGTCCTGTGTCAGACTCTGCACTCAGTGGGGAATCTGCCTGAGATTCTTTTTCTCCCTCTCTCTCTGTCCCTCCCCTCAAAAAATAAATAATCTTAAAAGAATAAAATAAAAATAAAACCCCAAGTCAAAATTCTGGAGAAATGAAAACTATACTAGGTGAGATAAACTGAGGAGACACTGCAAAAGTAAGGACCAGTACATTTTAGAACATAGCAATAAGAAATTATCCTAAATGAAAAATGGAAAGGAAAAAGATTGAAAAAATGAACAGAGCATCAGTAAGCTGGGAGACAATATCAAATGACTTAATACATATGTTAGAGATCCAGAAGGAGAGGAGAGGGAGGGATAACAGAAAAACAATTTTAGGAAATAATGGCTGGGGAATAAAAAAAAAACCCATCAACTTAGAATTTGTATTTGCCAAAAATGCCTCTGAAAAATAAAAGCAAAATAAGTAATTTTTACTTATTAAAGCTGACAGAAATTTTGATCTATACAAAGGAAGGAAAACATCCAAAATAGTAAAAATGTGTTATGGGGATTATAGTATATAAAGAAATAAAATGTATGACAACGGTACGTAGACTGATAGAAAAGAATGGAAGTATGCGGTTGGAAGTCCTCATAAATGCATGAAGTAGTGTCATATTAATTGAAGGTAGATTATGATACATTTTAAGATGTATACTATAAACACCAAAGTAGCCACTAAAGAAAAAAAGAGGCACAACTAATAAAACAATAGTTAAGATTAAATGGAATAACACAAAGTATTTCATCAAAAAGAAAAAAGGAAAAGGGTAGAAATAAAAAAACAGAAAAAATAGAAAAGAAATAGCAAGATTATAGCTTTAAACTCAACCCTAGGGACACCTGGGTGGCTCAGCAGTTGGACGTCTGCCTTCGGCTCAGGGCATGATCCTGGAATTTCCGGATCGAGTCCCACATCAGGCTCCCTGCATGGAGCCTGCTTCTCCCTCTGCCTGTGTCTCTGCCTCTCTCTCTCTCTCTCTCTCTCTGTGTGTCTCTATGAATAAATAAATAAAATCTTTAAAAAATAAATAAATAAACAAAAATAAATAAATAAACTCAACCCTATAGGTGATCATCTTAAACATGAATTTATACTTATAAACAGAATTCATCAGAGTAAATAAAAATACAAATCCCAACTAAATGTTGTCTATAAGAAACTCACTTTAAGTATAATGACAGAGAAGTTAGAAGGATGAAAACAATGAGTTGTTACTACACACCTATTAGAATGATGGAAATCCATTGACAACAAATGCTGGTAATAATGAGGAGTAATAGGAACTCACATCATTACTGGCGAGAATGCGAAGTTTGGCGATTTCTTATAAAACTAAACATACTCTTACTATATGATCCAATAATCATGCTCCTTGACATTTACCAAATGAGTTGAAAACTTATGTCCACACAAAATCCTGCATGGTAGTAGTTTTATTTACGATTGCCAATCTTAGAAGCAATCAAGATGTCCTTCAGTAGGTGAATGAATAAAAATACTGTTACATTTAGACAATAGGACATTATTATTGAGAGAGAGAACAAGGGCAAGTGGAGAGAGAGAGAATCTTAAGCAGGCTCTAAGCCCAGTGCAGAGCCTGATGCAGGGCTTGATCTCATGATCCTGAGATCATGACCTAAGAGTCAGACACTTAACTAACCAAGCCACCCAGGTGCCCCAACAACGGAACATTATTCAGGACAAAAAAAGAAATGAACTATCAACCAGAGAAGACACGGAGGGATCTTAAATGCATATTACTAAGAAAGAAGCCAGCCTGGAAGGCTACAGATTGTATGATTTTAACTATATATGACATTCTGCAAAAGGCAAACTATGAAGACAGGTATTTGGGGAAAGGGGAGATAAATGGGGAAGCATAGGGAATTTTTAAGGCAGTGAAACTATTTTGTATGATACTATAATTGTGGATACATGTCATTATACATTTGTCAAAGCCCATACAACACCAGGAGTATACCCTAATGTAAATTATGGACTTTGGGTGATCTTGTCATGCATTGATGTGTTGGCTTTCTTTCATGGATTGTAACAAATGTACTACTCTGGTGTAGAATGTTGATGATTGGAGAAGTGTGGGTGGGGTGGGGGGAGGGTATACAGAAGGATATAGAAGATGTGAACAAGGTCGGCCAACTTTCCCTAATGACATTGATAGAATATACCCAACAATAGCAGAATATACATTCTTTTCAAGTCCACATAGAACACCTCCCAAAATTGACCATTCTCTAGGTTATGTAATAAGTCTCAATACACTGAAAAGGGTGTAAAGTCATACAATGTATATTCTATGACCACAAAAGAATTAAATTAGAAATCAATAACAACAAGATAGCCTCAAGTCTGTAAGAGCTGAAAATTTAACAGCATATTCCTAAATAATCTCTGTGTCAAAGATATCGTGAAGGGAAGTCAGGAAGTATTATGAACTGAATGAAAATGAAAACATATCAAAATTTATGGACAGCTAAGATACTTCTTTCAAGAAAACTTATATAATTTTCATATAAAATATAAATATTTTATTTTTATATATGTTTATATATATAAATCTTTACTAGAAAGGAAGAAAAAATGAAAATAAAAGAAGAAAGTACTCAAACCAATTATCTGTTTCCACTTTAAGAAACTAGAGGGCAGCCCTGGGTGGCTCAGTGGTTTAGCGCCGCCTTCGGCCTGGGAGTGTGATCCTGGAGACCTGGGATCGAGTCCCACATCGGGCTCCCTGCATGGAGCCTGCTTCTCCCTCTGCCTGTGTCTCTGCCTCTCTCTCTCTCTCTCTCTCTCTCTCTGTGTGTGTGTGTGTGTCTCTCATGAATAAATAAATAAAATACTAAAAAAAAAAAAAAGAAACTAGAAAAGCAGGGGTTTCTGGGTGGCACAGTTAATTAATCGTCTGACACTTGGTTTCAGCTCTGGTCATGATCTCCGGGTGGCAACATCAAGCCCCACCTCAAGTACTTTGCTCAGCGTGGAGTCCACTTGAGGTTCTCTCACCCTCTCCATCTGCCCCTCCTGCTCATGCTTTCCCTTTCTCTCAAATAAATAAATAAATCTTTAACAAAAAAAAAAAAAAAACTAGAAAACAGAAGAAAAGAAAGAATAATAAGAGCCACAATCAATGAAAATTGAAATCTAGAAAACAATAGAAAGAAAATCAATGAAACCAAAACCTGATTATTTCAAAAAGATAAATCAAACTGATAAGCGCATAGCCAGGGAATGAGTGAACATAAAATACAGAGTTCATGAACATGAAAGGCTACTAAGGGAAGAATTTTATGCCAATAAATTCTATCATTTAAGTGAAATGAGCAAATTCTTTGAAAGACACAATTTATAAAACCTCACTCAGGATGAAACAGATAACCTGAATAATCCTATATTTATATTTATGGTTTATGATTGCCATTGGATCTAGCAAACCCAGAGCAGACAAGTCCAAAGGTCAGTTCTAATTTGCTTATGAGCTGAGTTAAGCAAAACAAAAACAAATCAAAAGAAACTGTTAAACAATCTGGCAGACAATTTTCCAAACCCAGCTATGACATTATCTCCCATCTCACATGCCGTTCCTACAATGACATGCCTTCCATCCAGGAGTGCTTGGGACCACAGCATTAATGATGTTCTGCGACGTTCAAGCTCAGGTCATACAAAGGGATGCAACTCCTATCTGGTTCTCATTTGGAGTCCCAAGCTGCCATGTAAGCAGTTCAACTGCCCTGAGACCACATTAGTTACCTCCTGAGAGGACTTGAGATTCCAAGAAGCAAGAACAGCGGTGCCTAGGTGGCTCAGTCAGTTCGGCATCTGCCTTCAGCTCAGGTCACGATCCCAGGATCCTGGGATCAAGCCCCACATCTGACTCCCTTCTCAGTGGGGAGTCTGCTTCTCCCCCTCCCTCTCCCTCTGCTGCCACTCTTTCTTTCTCTCTCTCTCTGCCATATAAGTAAATAAATCTTTAAAAGAAGAAGAAGAAGAAGAAGAAGAAGAAGAAGAAGAAGAAGAAGAAGAAGAAAGAACAATGCCCAGCAACGTCCAGCTGCCCTAGCTCTTCATGTCCCATTCTCTCCTCCGACAGTCTCCATCTGAGGTACCAGGATGAGAGACTCTGCGATGGGACCACCCAGTGGAGCCCTTCCTAAATTCCTGCCCCACAAAATATATGACTGTTGCCATTTCAGGCCACTAAGTTTTGAGATGATGTGTTACAGGGCAATGGTAACTAGAACATGGGACATGCAAACAAGGAAAATCTGAGATGCTTCTGAAAAATGGAAACAAAATAGGGCTAGATCATCCTTGAGTAGAGATTAAATTACTAACCCAAATTAAAACACTAAAAGTTCTGTACTCTTATCCAGTGTTTTCTGTTTGTTTTTGTGTGTGTGTGTGTGTTTTTACTGGTTTAAATTATTTTCTAGATTTGGGCAGGATTAATGTGTTTATTTGTAGGGATATTAGTTCATTAAAATACTTGGGTAACCCTCTTATACCTCTAAATAGTCAAGTTCTCAGTATGACATATAATGTTCACACATGTCTTTCCTATATTCTGCTCTGTTCAGCTTCTAGATAGAAACCAGAAAGGTAGTCAAAATAACTGGAGGGCAGTGACTACCGTCAGGATCGGCTCAAAGGAATAATTATGTGATATCTTCAATTTGAAGGAAGAAAGTCCAAGTACCAATATTAACTCTGATGGAGTTAGATTTAAAAGATTTTTTCTTTTTATTTATTTATTTATTTATGATAGTCACAGAGAGAGAGAGAGAGAGGGGGGTAGAGACAGAGGAGGAGGGAGAAGCAGGCTCCATGCACCGGGAGCCCGACGTGGGACTCGATCCCGGGTCTCCAGGATCGCGCCCTGGGCCAAAGGCAGGCGCCAAACTGCTGCGCCACCCAGGGATCTCTATTTTCTCTTTTAATTTGTAAGTAATCTCTGCACCCAGAGTGGGGCTTGAACTCACAAGATCAAGAGTCACATGCTCTACTGATTGAGCCAGCCAAAGTGCCTCAACCTTGAATAAGATTTTTATTTATTTTTAAGATTTTTTTTATTTGTTTACTCATGAGAGACACGCAGAGAGAGAGGCAGAGACACAGGCCAGGCAGAGGGAGAAGCAGGCTCCATGCAGGGAGCCCCACACGGGACTCGATCCGGGGGCTCCAGGATCACACTCTGGACCAAAGGCAGTGCTAAACCACTGAGCCACCCGGGCTGCCCTTGAATGAGATTTTTAAACAAAGTGAGTGAGGCCTCTTGGTTGCCATAGTACAGCAGTCACACATTCATTCCAGAACTTGGTCACATTCTCTTCTTTTTACCAGTTTTAAAATTGAGATATAATTAGTTCTCTGTCTCCTCTTGCCATCTTTTGTGCTCGTCTGTGCTAGACATACAGTTGGCACTCAATGAATGCACACTGGTTGAATGGACCAACTTTGGGAGGCCTGACTCCCACCCCTGTGTTTGCCACAACATTCCCTAGCATCTTGAACGTTCACTTCCTCCGTTGTGTAATGAAGGATTTGGGCCGAATGGTCTCTGAGGGCCCTCCCAATCCTCATACATTGGAAGCTCTCCATGAAATAATCCCACTACTGTTTGGATTAATGTGTGAGTACCTGCCATGTTCTTCACACACCTATGCACTCCTCCTCACCTGCCTCACCCACTCTTCAGGCAGTGCTGGTGTTTGTACTTTCACTGGAACAGCTTCAAAGCCTCTCCTTGTCATCCCAATCCATTGTAGTTGGAGCCACGGTTAGGAGGTGTGTGCTACAGAACGTAAAGACTCCTAACTCTGGGAAACGAACTAGGGGTGGTAGAAGGGGAGGAGGGCGGGGGCTGGGAGTGAATGGGTGACGGGCACTGGGGGTTATTCTGTATGTTGGTAAATTGAACACCAATAAAAAATAAATTAAAAAAAAAAAGGAGGTGTGCGCTAGCATTTCCACTGGAGGCGAACCATTACGCCTACTTTTCCTGATGATAACATATTCACTATCATGCTGATGACATCAAGAGCATAATTCCAAGTGTGTGGTTCCCAAGCAAGTGTGCAGAAGGGCTTGTCAGCCAGAACTGCTGATCCCCAGAGCCCTGATTCACACACGGGTGATTACGGCTGCATCCGTGATGCTCACCACAGGGCAAATGAACGTACTAGGAGCAGCTGTCTCCATAGTCTTGTCTCTAGCTTATGCTCATTCCAGTGTCATTTTCAATGATTTCCCTGGGCTTTAAAAAAAATAATCAGTCTGTAATGATCTAAGGAACTGATCTTTAGAAAGTAGAGAACTCGGCCGAGATGGAGGAGGGTGAGTCCGAGTCGGTGCCCTGCATCAGGCCGGAGGGTGCACCGTCTACACCGTGGCTACAGGGCCGCGGAGTGGCAGCTGGACCAGCCATCACGGAGTGGCCGGCTGCGGATCACTGCAAAAGGGCGGGTGGCCTTCATCAAGCTGGAGGACGGGACCTCAGGGGAGCTCTTTGCTCAGGCCCCGGTGGACCAGTTTCCTGGCCCAGCCGCGGAGAGCGTGACCCATTCCAGCAGATACTCTGTTATCCGCATCGAAGATGGAAATGGACCCCGGGCATTTGTTGGAATTGGCTTCGGGGACCGAGGCGACGCCTTTGACTTCAATGTTGCGTTGCAGGACCATGCCGAGTGGGTGAAACAGCAAGCAGTGTGAATTTGCAAAACAAGCCCAGACCCCAGACCAGGGCCCCAAGTTGGACCTCGGCTTCCAAGAGGGCCAGACCAAGCTCAACATCGCGAACATGAAGAAGAGGGAAGGAGCAGGAGGACTGAGCCTGCTTCCCCGCGCCCAGGGGGGAAAACCTCCACCCTGATCCTTCCCCCCGGGGAGCAGTTGTCTGGGGGCGCCCCCGGCGTCCAGACAGCAGTTGCTCCCAGTTCAGGTCAACTTCCAGTCAGACTCAACCAGGCACAGGCTGGCTCCAGTTCTTTTTTTTTTTTTTTCAATTAATTAATTTATTTATTTATGATAGTCACACACAGAGAGAGAGAGACAGAGACAATAGGCAGAGGGAGAAGCAGGCTCCATGCACCCGGAGCCTGATGTGGGATTCGATCCCGGGTCTCCAGGATCACGCCCTGGGCCAAAGACAGGCGCCAAACCGCTGCGCCACCCAGGGATCCCTGGCTCCAGTTCTGATCTGAGCGTACCCCCTTCTTTTTCCTCATAACAATTTCTGGAAAGGAGCCGCCTCACCTGGGCCAAAGGAAGGAGGACGAAGCACTCCCTGCCAGCCTCTGTTTGGAGCGTGACTGTCTCTCCTCACCTGACTTTCTTGAAAAATGGACATGTTAGGCAGTAAATTGGCACCATGTCAGTGTTTCTTGGGATTCAAGTGTGCAGCCAGAACACAGGAGGAGAAAAGCTCCGGTATCCCTGTCCCTGTCTCTCTGGACATGAGAGACTCTGAGACTGCTGCTTCCACCACTGCGATCCATATTAAACAGAAGCCCCCAAAGCCAAAGAAGGGGTTGAGTGTGCTGCCTGGCCTCAGCTGGGCCCTTCTCAGTGGTTACAGGTGTCCCATGATCACTGTCCAGAAGGAAGGCTTTCTGCACTCTCACTGGCTGTAGCCGCTTCCTTCAAGGTGCCTGGGGCGGTGGAGGGGGGGGGGAGATTCCTTCCTAATTTCTGGCAGGTTTATAGGCTGCAGCTCGAACAGATAATCAGGAGGGAAATCCAGAGTATTAACTAGCTTTTTAAAAAATTTTAATATTTGCTTTGCTAACGTGCTGATCTGCACTAACTCGTCTTTGCAAAAGGGCCTGCTCCTGCAAGGTGCCCAGCAGGGGCCTCTGAAAGCATTGGGCACCGTCTGCCGCAGGAACTGCTCTGAGCTTCAGAAAGCGGCGTCCAAGTGGCCTGGTTGCCGGGTC
Organism: Canis aureus; assembly: GCF_053574225.1. Classification (NCBI taxonomy): domain Eukaryota; kingdom Metazoa; phylum Chordata; class Mammalia; order Carnivora; family Canidae; genus Canis; species Canis aureus. Next base: position 5,657,718 of record NC_135616.1, on the reverse strand, counting down.
TTGCGGGCCAGGTGGGCAATGCGGGGCTGAGGCAGGCTCTGGGAGCCAGGTGGAAGAGTGTTTGAGCAGGAAAGTCGGAGGAACTGTTCTCATGGAGGTGGGGGGTTCAGCTTTTCTGTCTGTTGACAGCTGTCTGGGCTCAGGGGCTGTCAGCACAGTTCCCAGGGGACTCGGGTTTTCTCCATGGTGGCTTCTGAAGTGCCTTGTCTGCAGACAACCTCTTACTTTCTTTTCTCCTTCAGAGACTGTACATGACAGAAGGAGTTCTGAGTGAACTGGAAGCCTAGGGTTGCCTGTACTACTGGTTTATGAGAAATAATTTTATCTGAGCACACCTCTAAATTTGCTTTTATCAACAAACCTTACCTCTGAATTGAAAGATCTATTTTTCGAAGGGTCAAGACAATGAACTGAAAAAAGCGTTGGCCTTTTTTGTGGGACCAGATTCCGAAGATGATAAAATAAATATTTTTACTTCTTTTTTTTTTTTTTTTTTTTTTTTATGATAGTCACAGAGAGAGAGAGAGAGGCAGAGACACAGGCAGAGGGAGAAGCAGGCTCCAAGCACCGGGAGCCCGACGTGGGATTCGATCCCGGGTCTCCAGGATCACGCCCTGGGCCAAAGGCAGGCGCCAAACCGCTGCGCCACCCAGGGATCCCAATATTTTTACTTCTGTCAAAAAAATAAAAGTAGAGAACTCAAGTATAGAGAACTGGATCATCTGAGTCACATTATTTTGGCCCCTCATAGAAAGGCTATACCCCTGTGATGGTTGATGGTATGTGTCAACTTGATTGGATTAAGGAACGCTCAGACAGCTGGTAAAATATCACTTCTGGGCGTGTCTGAGAGGGTATTTCTGGCTGAGATTAAACAATTCATTGAGTTCATTGAGTAGACTGGCTCTCCAATGTGGGCAGGCTCAACCGGTCCTCTGGGGGCCCAAGGAGAACAAAAAGGTAAAGGAAGTGCAAACCCTCTCTCTTCTTGAGCTGAGAACTCTATGTCTGCCTTGGACATCAGAGCTACTGCTCTTCTGACCTTCAGAGCCAGGGACTTCAACCAGCAGCCACCTCCTCTCCCCGGTTCTCAGGTCTTCAGACCTGAACTGAGTTACTTCACGGGCTTTCCTGGCTCTCCAGCCTGCAGACAGCAGATCATGGAACTTCAAGTGTCCTTAACCGTTTGAGCCAGTTCCTGCCACAAGTTCTTTTCTTATTGACCCCTGAACAACACAGGTTTGAATTGTGTGGGCCCACTTACAGAGCGAGGTTTTTCGATTCTGGAAATATATTTTCTCTTCCTTATGGTTTTCTTAATAATTCTTCTTTTCTCCAGCTGCCTTTATAGTAAGAGTACAGTAGATAATACATACAGCATACAAAATATGCATTAATTGACTGTGTCATGGGTAAGGCTTCCAGTCAACTGTAGCCTACTAGGAATTAAGTTTTTAGGGAGTGCTGGGGTCAGCACCTCTAACCCCCATGTTGTTCAAGGGTCAACTATATACCTCAGTATCTCCTACTGGTTCTGTTTCTCTGGAGAAGCCTCACTACTAGACCTCCTCTAGTTAGGAATGCCTTCATATTTTAGGCATAGAACCAAGGTAGAGTCTGCTACGTCGTGTAAGGATCCTTAATAGACATCTTAAACTTGCCATGAACCAAACTCTTGATTTCCCCTCCCAAACTTGCTCTTCTCTTTTTCCCCAATTCGCCAAATGGCACCACCCACAGTTAGAGCCAGAAACCTGGGAGTCATCCTCCAACCCTTCTCTCTCTCTCTCTCTCTCTCTCTCTCTCCCTCACCTTCTCCTGGCTCCAATTTGTCATCAAGGCATGTTATTTCTGCTCCAAAACATACCTTATATCCAACCGGATGTCTCCAATGCCACCGCTCAGTCCAAACCAGCCTCATCTCAACCAGCCTGAGTGGTTTCCCTGCTCCATCCTCACCCACTCCAAACCTAGTTCCCATCAATCTACACACGCCACTCTCTGCTTTAAAACCTTCAGTAGTTTTCTGCTGCACTTAGAATCCTTGCCAGGGCTTGCAAAGCCTGCTTGATCTGGCCTCTCCTTCATGACTTTTTAACCATATTTCCTCTTTCTCATCTTAGAGACTCAACACATGCTATTCTCTCTGTCTGGAACTCTTCCCCTTATGCTACAAATGGTTGATTCTGGCTTAAACAGTTCTCCATAGAGAAACCCTCCCTACTCCTCGAACTGAGGGGGCTCTGCCTGCTATTCTCTCTCCCACATGCTTTTAATTTCCTTCAGAGAGCTTATCATATTTTGAATTATAGATTTAGCCGTCTATTTATTGGTTGTCTGTCCCCTTCCTCCCCCAACACATACACTAAACTGTAAGCCTCCAAGTTCAGGTAGCATCTTCTTCATAGTCATGATCATCATCACCATCACGATGACTGACATTTCTTGAAGCCTCCATTGTCCTAGGCTCTTGATATTATTTTGTTTCATCCTCAGAACAATCACATCACTTACGTACTGTTCTTATCTCCATCTTATGGAGGAGGACAGTGAAGCACAGAGAGATATTAGACTACTTATCTAGAATCACGTCTCTAGCAATAGCCAATGCCTAACCCAGTGCTTGGCACACAACAGATCCTCAAACTTATTTGTCCAATATATATTTATTTTTATTTTTTCTTATTTATTTATCTGAGAGAGACAGAGAGAGGAAGAGCATAAGCAGGGGGAGGAACAGAGCAAGAGGGACAAGCAGACTCCCCGGTGAGCAGGGGTCCTCACAGGAAGTTCCATCCCAGAACTTGAGATCATGACCTGAGCCGAAGTCAGATGCTTGACTGACTGAGCCACCCAGTCGCCCCATCCAATATATGTTTCTGTTGGATCATTTCAACGGTTTTTCATGGGAACCTGTGGGAGAAATTTATCTGAAGCATGAATATTAGGAAAGGCAGTGGTCCTAGTTCATTTTTATCCTACAAATACTGTGGATGTTGTGATAGGCTGTGTTTTCTTTCTTTGCATTTGCTGTGAGAATGCTTAGAATCAATCTATTATATTCATCTCAGCGAGTCATTTTTGTGGCACTGTGTTCCCAGTGTTATTCTCTTGGCCTTATTTTCCTTCCTTTCAAACTCCCTAAGTGGTTATTTGACCCTTGCTGTCTCATTTGTATTTTTGTCAGCTTCTTCCAATCTTTCCTGGAAAAAGCAAGCCACAAATATATGTATAAAAATAATTAGGCACTATAATGAGACTCCACTTGGCACCCACTGGGATGTCTATAATCAAAAAATTTTAAAATACTAATGCTGGCAAGGATATGGAGAAATTGGCACTCTCATATATCATTGCTGGTGAGAATGAAAAATGGCACAGCTGCTGTGGAAAGCAGTGTTGCAGTTTCTCAACAAGTTGAACGTAGAGTTCAACTCTACATTCCTTCCATATGACACCTTCCACTCCTGGTTATATACACAAAGGAATTAAAAGCAAGTGTTCAGGGTCACCTGGGTGGCTCAGTCTATTAAGTGTCTGACTTGATTTCAGCTCAGGTCACTATCTCAGGGTCATGAGATTGAACTGTGCGCTGAGCTCTGCACTACAACCTGCTTGGATTCTCTCTCTCTCTCTCCCTCTGCTCTTCTCTGCCCCCTAACTCGCACGCACTAGCTCTCTCTCTCTCTCTAAAAGACCAAAAAAAAAAAAATGTGCAAACAGAAATTTGTACATGAATGCTCATAGCAATACTATTCACAATAGCCAAAAGTAGAAACAACTCCGTTATCCATCAACTAATAACTGAATAAACAAAATGCGGTATATCATACAATAAAGTAGTACTCAGTCACAACAAGGAATAAAGTTTTATCTGCTACAACATGGATGAACCTTGAAAACATTACGTTGGGGCACCTAGGTGGCTCAGTGGTTGAGCATCTGCCTTCAGCTCGGGTCTTGATCTCAGGGTTCTGGGTTGGAGCCCCAGGTTAAGTTCCCTGCTCAGTGGGGAGCCTGCTTCTCCTACTGCCCCTTCTCCTGCTCATGCACTCTTTCTCTCTCAAATAAATAAATAAAATCTTAAGAAAGAAGAAAACATTATGCTAAGTGTAGAAGCCAGGTAAAAAAAGGCCACATACTGGGATCCCTGGGTGGCTCAGTGGTTTAGCATCTGCCTTCAGCCCAGGGTGTGATCCCGGAGTCCCGGGATTGAGTCCCACATCGGGCTCCCTGCATGGAGCTTGCTTCTCCCTCTGCCTGTGTCTCTGTGCCTCTCTCTCTCTCTCTCTCTGGCTCTCATGAATGAATAAAATCTTAATAAAATAAAAAAATAAAAGGCCAGATACTGTCTGACTCCATTTATCTGAAATGTCCAGAAGAGACAAACCCATAGAGGCATAAAATAGACTAGTGATTGCCAAGGTGGGGGCATGGGGTGTGTGTGGTGTGATTGCTTAATGGGTATTGAGTTTCCTTTTGGAGTACGAGAAACCTCCTGGAATTTGATAGTGTTGATAGTTGCTTAACATTGTGACTATGCTATGTCCCACCAAATTGTATACTTTTTAAGTGTTTAGAATGGTAAATTTTATCTTACGTGAGTATTAACACACACGGCGTTACATTCCTGGGTACTTGGTGCTCCTGTCTCATCAGGTGGTGGGGCTCTGAGGACCAAGGCTGTCTTGGGCTGTCTGCTGCCAGGACATTCCTCCTCCCAGCCAGCCCCCCTCCACTCACTCACTTCCCTTTACCTCCACCCCTCAAAGTCTCCTTCTCTGCCCCTTTAAGACTGAACTCCTTTCAGATCAAGCATAATAAGCCTCCAGGAAGTCTTTCTGATTATTCCAAGCACCAGTGATCTCTGCTTTTTCCTTTCCTTTCCTTCCTTCCTTCCTTCCTTCCTTCCTTCCTTCCTTCCTTCCTTCCTTCCTTCCTCCCTCCTTTCTTTCTTTTCTTAAGGATTTATTTATTTGAGAAAAAATAGTGCATGTAGGCACATGCAGGAATGGAGGGAAAGGGATAAGGAATCTCAAGCAGACCCCCACTCCCTACTGTTTCGGGGCAACCGGAGCTCAAGAGATCCAGGAGATCAGGACCTGATCCAAAACCTAGAGTCAGTCGCTTAACTGACCAAGCCACCCAGATGCCTCTGCTTTTCCTAGTTTCTTAAAGTAACTATTAAGCTCTTGACTCCATGCAGCCTTTTTCATGAATTGTTTCCACGTCTTCTTTACTGTTGTCATTCTGGCTAATACAGGTGAAACCATCCATCCTAGTTTTTGTAGATCTTCCAAGAACCTGAGAATCCCTGCACATAGCAAAATGAGACATTAATAACATGATTTCTGTGCTTAAGAAGCTTCTAAAATTGTTTCCTCAACGGAAACAAAACATATATACATTAATAGTGAAATGTCAGTGTGAATAAATGCTTTAGGAGCTCAGAGGCTATGGGGGACTTTAGCCAGGGAAGTCATTCATTTAATCAATTCATTCACTTACTATGTGCCAGGCACTGTGTTGAGTCATGGAAGATGCTTTTGATATCTGAATAGGTTGATATTTGAACAGGCTTTTTTAAAGATTTTATTTATTTATTCATGAAAGACAGAGAGAGAGAGAGAGAGAGAGGCAGAGACACAGGCAGAGGGAGAAGCAGGCTCCATGCAGAGAGCCCGACGTGGGACCCGATCTCGGGTCTCCAGGATCACGCCCGGGGCTGAAGGCACCGCCAAACCACTGAGCCACCCGGGCTGCCCTGAATAGGCTTTCAAGAGTGGGTAGGATATATGTAGCTAGAAAAAAAGTAGGAATCCTGTCCTGAGCAAAAAGAATGTGCAGAAATACAAGATTGGAAAAGTATGAAGTGTGAAAATAGACCAGCTTGGCTTTATGGAGAGGATCTGTGTGACATCAAAAAAGATCTGCGTATACTGTCAGGAAAAGATGTTCTAGATATGCTAAGTGGAAAATAGCAAGTTATAGTGAAGTATTCTTAACCAAATTTCATTTTTTGCAAACATATGTTAGTGTATATGACTAAAAAAAGAAGAAATATACATGAAACTAGGAGCAGTCGCTGGAAGCTAATATGGTAAGGAGTAATCATTCTGAATTTCCATAATTTAAAAATTGTCCCCAGCTAAGCATGTGCTATTTCTGTGATCAGATGGGGACAAAAGGTAAATGAAAATGAATTAATAAATATTTTAAATAAAAAAGTACAGAGTTTGGACCTAATGTGGTAGGCAACCCACATGTAAACATTGAATTTGGGGAAGCCTTAAGGGCTTTTGAGATTGCTTTGTAAATATTTCAGTAGTCCTTGATAACCCTTTGCAAATCTCTTCTGAAATAGCATCTTCTCCCAGCAGGGGGGATGCTTCCCCCAGTGGTCTGCTGGGCCTGGGCAACCCCCCACACACTACCCCCTCACTCCCAAGCCAAGAAATATTGTTACTTTTGCCTGGTGGATCAACAACCATTCATAACAGAGGGAATGACAAAGGACTTTATTTTTATTTATTATTTTATTTTATTTTATTTTATTTATTTTATTGTTTTTGAGTAAAGAGACAGAAGTTTATTAAATAAAGATACAGAGAAAGCTCTCAGGGGTGAGAGGAGTCCCAACAGGCTTGCCCTATTTATATTTTTTTTAAGATTTTATTTATTAATTTATTTAGAGAGTGCAGGCATGTGCACACATGAGGAGGGCAGGGTCACAGGGAGAGGGAGAAAGAAAATTTCTAGCAGACTCTGTGCTGAGCGCAGAGCTGGAGAGGGTCCCAATCTTACACCCACTGAAATCATGACCTGAGCAGAAATCAAGAGTACAATGCTTAACTACGCTTAACCCAGTGAGCCACCCAGGCGCCTAAAAACCCAATTTCTAATAGTATTTTTTTAAAAGTTTTTATTTATTCATGAGACACACACACACACACACACACACAGAGGCAGAGACACAGGCAGAGGGAGAAGCAGGCTCCATGCAGGGATCCCCATGTGGGACTCGATCCCCGGCCCCCAGGATCAGGCCCTGGGCTGAAGGCGATGCTAAACCGCTAAGCCACCCGGGCTGCTCTCTCATTTTTTAGATAGCTTTGCAGTAGACGCATAACAGAACAAGGAGGAAGGATGGAAGAGAAAGGCAGTGATGGGGAAAAGAGGTTTCTCCTCAAATGAGCCTTCTATCCCCAGATCCACCCTCCCACAGGAGCAGGCTGGGAGGCTGATAAGCTGTGACTCACTTCATTTCAAATCTGTAAAACCAGATCAGTTAATTTGGTTGAGTCAGCCAAATAGAGAGATGCTGAGAATGGGACTGTCTGTGGGTTCCAAACCAGAATCCCTAACCTCTGAAGTGCTGGCCCCTTGGGAGACATAATAGTTTTCTCCACTGGAAAAATAACTATACACAATTTTTAATATTAACCATTCTAAAAATATATACACTACTTGTAAATGTTGATGTATCACACACCAACAATATTCATCTGCAATACTAGTTCTCAAAGTGTAATCTGGGGACCCTGGAAATCCCAAGACCTTTGCAGGGGGTTCATGAACTCCAAACTCTTTTTATTTAAATTCTAATACATTATTTTCCTTTTTAATTCTCCTGTCACAAGTTTAGAGTAGTTTACTAGAGGCTACATAATACATGATATTGCAACATTTTAAATGCAGAAGCCAATAGAAAAATCCAGCTGCCTTCTATTAACTTTGACATTTAAGAGCACAAATGTAAAATAATACCCTTTTTCTATTTTTTTGTTTTGCAATATATACTTATTTTTCATACAATGTTGTTCATGTTACCATATAATAGTCCATTATTTTTAAGTGAAACAATGAATAAATATTTCTTAAATTTCTCTTAAAAAAAAAAGGATTTTCTTTATTTAAGGGAGAGAGCAGGCATGTGAAGGAGTGGAGGGGAGGGGTAGAGGGGAAAGAAGAGGGAGAAGGAAAGAATCTCAAGCTGACTTGGTGCCGAATGCAGAGCCCCACTTGGGGCTTGATCTTACCGCCCAGAGATCATGACCTGGGCTGGAACAAGAGTGGGAGGCGTAAGTGGTGCTCTTCACGGGCCAAGAACGGGAAGTGCCCGAGCTCGGTGACTCTCCACGGCAACCCCGAGGGCTGTATCTGTCCCGTCATGGACTTATTAAAAACGCAGGTTTCTGGGTTCTGTCTCAGACCTACTGAATAAGGATCTCCTAGGTGCCTCATTAAATTTCTCAGTTTAAACTTCAAAAATTTTGATAGATGCTGCACACATAAAAACTCTTTGGTGTCCTTAGTACTTTTCAAGAGTGTAAAGGGGTCCTGAGACCAAAAATGTGAGAACCTCACATGTTTTCATCATGTTTTAATAGCTGATTTAATTCATTGCACTGGGGTATCGTAATTCATTTAACCAGTAAGCAATGCCAAAGAACAAAATCCATAGTTAAGTTTGTGTACACTCTTTATGTCTTTAAGATAGTTTTCAGGGATGATTTTTAACATGCATGTTTACTTATTGTAAAAAAATGGACAATGTAATCCGCCCTCAGCTAATCACCTCTTTCCATTCTTTTCTGTTTTCTGCCCAGCAACAAAGGGGAATGTGAGGCATTTAAGATCACTAGTTTAAACTTTATCACTAGATCACCATTTCCAAGGGGAAAATACTTCGTGGATCATCTCGCAAGATGGGCTGCACCTTAAGCACGCTGAAATCTTTTAAAAATGCAAATTCCCAGGGGCGCGGGAAAGAACTGAGCGCATTTCTCAAATGCCCTTAACGGTGTTACCTATTTTTGTGAAGCACAGGCCGAAAAGCGTGCTGCGTCACACATGCCCGGGCGGGGGGGGGGGGGGGGTCCTCCTGAGACGGCGCGGTGCCCGGAGCCAGCTGTGCAGGCGCTGCAGGGCCCCCGCTCGTCCCGAGCCCGGGCCTCCTCCGGGACCAGCACCACCCCGGCGCCCCGCTCCTCCAGCCGGGCTCGCACGAGGGGCGCAGCCAGTTGAGCGACTGCGGCACGAAGGCTCTGAACCCAGAGACCTGCCGCACTTGTAACAAATCCAGGACGGGACAGATCCGGCTGCCTCCGGGGCTGCCGTGGGGAGTCTCTGCGCTCGGGCACGTCCCACTCTCGGCTCCGGGAGGAGCACATGCTAAGTGCAGAGAACAGGCCTCGGACAAGGTCGGCCGCAGCCCCACGCAGGCCAAGAAAAGCCGAGACCGGGCGGGAAAAGAGCGGCGGCACAGCGCGCGTGGTGCCCGGGGCCGGAGAGCGGCCTCGGCGGGGCGTGACCGGAGGGCGGGGCGGGGCCGAAGCCGGGGGCGGGGCCATCGCGCGGGCGGGGCCGGGGCCGCAGTGAAGACGGGGCGGTGGGCCTGGAGGGCGGGGCCGGGGCCGGAGGGGAGGCGGGGCGGTGGGCCTGGTGAGCGGGGCTGGGCTGGAGTGAAAGCGGGGGAGCCTGGTGGGCGGGGCCGGAGGGGAGGCGGGGCGCTGGGCCTGGTGGGCGGGGCGGTGGGCGGGGCCGGAGAGGAGGCGGGGCGGTGGGCCTGGTGGGCGGGGCTGGGCTGGAGTGAAAGTGGGGGAGCCTGGTGGGCGGGGCGGTGGGCGGGGCCGGAGGGGAGGCGGGGCGGTGGGCCTGGTGGGCGGGGCTGGGCTGGAGTGAAAGCGGGGGAGCCTGGTGGGCGGGGCCGGAGGGGAGGCGGGGCGCTGGGCCTGGTGGGCGGGGCGGTGGGCGGGGCCGGAGAGGAGGCGGGGCGGTGGGCCTGGTGGGCGGGGCTGGGCTGGAGTGAAAGTGGGGGAGCCTGGTGGGCGGGGCGGTGGGCGGGGCCGGAGGGGAGGCGGGGCGGTGGGCCTGGTGGGCGGGGCTGGGCTGGAGTGAAAGCGGGGGAGCCTGGTGGGCGGGGCGGTGGGCGGGGCCGGAGGGGAGGCGGGGCGCTGGGTCTGGTGGGCGGGGCCGGAGTAGAGGCGGGGCGGTGGGCGGGGCTGGGCTGGAGTGAATGCGGGGGGCCTGGTGGGCGGGGCCGGAGGGGAGGCGGTGGGCGGGGCCGGAGGGGAGGCGGGGCGCTGGGCTTGGGGGGCAGGGCCGGGGCGTGCGCTGACAGGAGCGCCCCGGGAGTGAGAGACGCCTCCTGGCGGGAGCTGGCGGGAGCTGGCGGGTGCGGGGAGCTGAAGACGGGCGGAGGGCCGCGGCGGAGGGGAGGGCGGCGGCGGCCTGTCTCTTTAAGTGCCGGGGGTTGGGGCGCTGCGCCGGGGGACGGCGCGGAGGCGCGGCCTCCTCCCTCCGTCGCACGGCCCCGCGGCGCGCCCCGGGCTCGGCCGACCTGCGGGGGAACGAGGGCCAGGCGGCCTCGCGGCGCCGCGGCGCACGGTGAGCGGGCGCGGGCGGGCAGCGGCGGAGGCCGGGAGAGGCCGGGGCCGGGGCCGGGGGCGGCGGGCTCCCGAGGTGGGAGGGGCGGAGCGGCCCCCGCGCGGCCTGGGCCCCGCCTACGCGCGGGACAAAGCTGGGGCCGCCGCGGGGGCGGGGCGGGGGGCGCGGGCGCGGGCGCAGCGCGGGGGGCGGCGGCAGAGCCGCGGGGCCTCCGCCTCCCCGCGGGCCTGGGCTGGGTCCGGCCGCACAAAGGCTGCTGTCAGAGCCGCCCGGGACCGCACGCGGGGCGCCGAGCCGGGGCGGTTCCGGGGCGGTGTCGCGTCTCAGCCCCGGGGAAGGGGAGGCCCTTTCCGTACTTCTGCCGGTTGCTCTCTAAATGCCATTATTTACCTGAATACGTTTCCCAGCAAGGTTAGGGGAGTAGGGTGAAGACTACCGTAAGAGACGAAAAAAACATCCCATTTTTAGTGAGTGTAGGATGAAAACTAGTTCTGGAAAAAAAAAAAAAATCACTTTTCAAATACCTTCTTTGGCCTCCACGAATATGCACCAGAAATCATCCGACTTGCTAGGTGCAGTTGAATAATAAGTTAGAAAACTGGGTTCCTAACGGTCTTTACTAATACTTTATGGGCCTCGTAGCAGTCACCAGGGCTTTCTCTTTCAAAATTGAGTCATACCGGGTGCAAAGCCCTGTATCCTTTTCGCCTTCGTATTGCGTTTGCTTTATTGTGCTTTAGGATACTTAGAATAAAAGTTTACAGTGATCATAAAAGCCCTATGAACTCACTTTTTATGTATCTAACACTGGTAGTCATTTATTTTACTTGATTCTATTTTGGAGAGGGTTTGTTACGTATTTCTAAACCACGTTTAAAAGACGTTACATCTTTTTAAAAAGCTTAATAACCATGTAGGTTGTTTAACCAACTATCAGGATTTGTGCTGATCTTTTTTTCAAAGTGTACTATCTGATTAATATACTATCTTCTTAATAACAAACATTGACGGAGGCCTGGGTGGCTCAGCAGTTGAGCGTCAGCCTTTGGCCCAGGGCGTGACCCCGGGTCCCGGGATCGAGTCCCGCGTCGGGCTCCCTGCATGGAGCCTGCTTCTCCCTCTGCCTGTGTCTCTGCCCCTCTCTCTTTCTGTGTCTCTCATGAATAAATAAATAAGAGCTTTAAAAACAAACATTGAGGAATCCATGGTACCTAAGGTATAGAATTAGAAGAATATCTTCACATTTCAATAAATTACCCAAGAGTTTGTAATACAATTAATAATTTACTATTCCCTTTTTTAAAAAATATTTATTTATTATTTATGATAGACAGAGAGAGAGAGAGGCAGAGACACAGGCAGAGGGAGAAGCTGGCTCCATGCCAGGAGCCCGACACAGGACTCGATCCTGGGACTCCAGGATGGCGCCCTGGGCCAAAGGCAGGCGCTAAACCACTGAGCCACCCAGGGATCCCCAATTTACTATTCCCTTTGTTATTTCCTGGGTTAAGGAATGACTGCCCACTCCTTTCCCTAAGCTGCTTCATCCTGCCTAGTTATATTAAGAGGTAAAATGAGATAGTTATAATCATTAGACTAATTTGCATTTTAAAATTTTGTGAAACGTTTTAAGTTATGATTCAATATTAATAGTTTTATTTTTTATTTTTTTAAATTTTATTTATTTGTGAGAGACACAGGCAGAGGGAGAAGCAGGCTCCATGCAGGGAGCCCGATATGGGACTGGATCCTGGGTCTCCAAGATCACGCCCTGGGCCAAAGACTGCACTAAACCGCTGAGCCACCCAGGCATCCCTCAATATTGATAGTTTTAAATAGGAGTTTAAAGTTGAATAATAGGCCTACAACTAAAGTTGAATAGTAGTGGTGCAGTATTATAACTAGTTATTTGCCTCAGCAACCTGATGATTCATATATGTATGCATACATATATTTTATATACTTATATTTGAAGTTGGTTGACAAGACACTACTGTATAAAAAGTGTAGTTTAAAGGTTTAATCATTCATCGAGAATGTCCTTGAAATGAACACTCAAAAGTCTTTTAACACAAACAATGAGTATTGGTTTACTTGTTTTTGTTTTTTTTTGTTTTTTTTTAAACACATTTTTTTTTAAAATTTTTATTTATTTATGATAGTCACACACAGAGAGAGAGAGAGAGAGGCAGAGACACAGGCAGAGGGAGAAGCAGGCTCCATGCACCGGAAGCCAGGCGTGGGACTCGATCCCAGGTCTCCAGGATCGCGCCCTGGGCCAAAGGCAGGCGCCAAACCGCTGCGCCACCCAGGGATCCCTGGTTTATTTGTTTTGCTTTTCATTTCTGTTTGTTCTTAACCTAGCCCTTGCCTTTGAATTAAAGTTTTTTTAGTTTTTCCTTTTGTTTGTTTATTTAGCTTCCGGGAAGTTGATCGTCTTTGAAGAAACATGAAGTCACACGCTGTTATTATGCTTACTCTAGCTGTCCTGGTGTTCCTGACATGGGTCCCTGTGTCGCTGACTTGTAACAAAGCACTCTGTGCCAGTGATGTGAGCAAATGCCTCATCCAGGTAGGACTAAGCATACTTTTTATTAATATTAAAATGTAGAGCAGATATCGAGTGCCTATATAAAGTGTGTGTGTGTGTGTATGTATGTATGGATATATATATATATATATGCCTGAGTATTAGGTAGGTCTGCTCCTGAGGTACTGAACTGCAACACGCTGGTCTGGGTTTTTATCTCCATAGTTTTCTTGCAGATGTGCAATGTCAGATTTAAGAAGTTTGGTGCAGAAAATAATATCCGTCTTCATAAATATGCCACTGCAAAGTGATGAGCACTCCATTGAGATAAAGTAAAAGGTTTCCTTTTATTATCTAGTTTGTAAACCAAGGAAACTCAATTACTATATTTAGAAAATATTTAGGTATACAATGAGATACCACCTCACACGGTGAGAATGGCTGAAATTAACAAGTCAGGAAACGACAGCTATCCTAAGGATGCGGGGAGAGGGGAAACACTCTTACACTGTTGGTGGGAATGCAAATTGATGCAGTTACTGTGGAAAACAGTATGGAGGTTCCTCAAAAAGTTGAAAATAGAGCTTTCCTGTGATCCAGCAATTGCACTACTAAGTATTTACCCCAAAGAATAGAAATAGAGTGTATAAATGTATACATACAAATGCAGTGATGCGAAGGGACACCTTTACCGATGTGGATGGAACTAGAGGATATTATGCTGAGTGAAATAAGTCAGTCTGAGAAAGACAATTATCATATGATCTCACTCATATGTGGAATTTAAGAAACAAAACAGGATCAGAGGAGAAGGGAGGATAAAAATAAAACAAGATGAAACTAGAGAGGGAGATAAACCATAAGAGACTCTTAATCTTAGGAAACAAAGTGAGGGTTGCTTGAGGCTATGGGGTGGGAGGTACGGGGTAACTGTGTGATGGGCATTAAGTAGGGCATGTGATATCATGAGCACTGGGAGTTATATAAGACTGATGAATCACTGAATTCTACCTCTGAAACTAATAATAACAAATTTTAGGGCAGCCTGGGTGGCTCAGCGGTTGGTTTAGCGCCGACTTTAGCCCAGGGAGTGATCCTGGAGATCCAGGATCGAGTCCCACATTGGGCTCCCTGCATGGAGCCTGCTTCTCCCTCTGCCTGTGTCTCTGCCTTTCTCTCTCTCTGTCTCTCATGAATAAATAAATAAAATCTTAAAAAAAATTTTTTTAGCTAATCAGATAATAGTCATATAATTCCCTTATATAATGTAACAGTTGTGTATTCTGTGCAACAGGCTATCCCAAATGTAGCTACTTAATGCAGTAAACATTTATGTCCTGTGGTGTGTGAGGGTTGAGAGTCTAGGAGCAGTTGAGCTGGGTGCTTCTGGCTCGGGGTCTCTCACAAGGTTGCAGGCAAATTGGCTGAGATTGTGGAGAATCTGCTTCCAAAATACTTGACAATTATCTCTCTTTCAGTCATCAGGATAAGCCTAGTTACCATTCTCACTTTTCTGAAGAAAAAGGGAGGGTAAGTAGTTTGGTCAGGTTCATATAGCTAGTGATTGACTTTAGAACGAGGTCTCTGACTCCAAAGCCTGTGGCGTTTCTACCTAACATACTGGTTATTACGCCATAAAGTTGTGTTAATTAGTGGTGAACTTCACGTCTTACAGAGCTGTTTTCTTTTCTCATTGTGTTAGACCATCAACAGTCTTGTGCCTTTTGTGTGTCTGTATTTATTAGTTTTTAGCTGTTGGCTAAGAAATTTGGTAACTACACACATTAGAATTCAGTGTAAGGTATGAGTCAGCTACCTCTTGGCTATAATCCTGACATAGAGCAATTGTGTGTATGTATTAGAAGTGATAATGATTTTTATAGAGTTGAGGCATTTTGTATTTATTTTGGACATTTTGGTCCTTCTCATTTAATAGTTGAGATCCTAGGAAGCCTGACCTTTATCTAGTAGTTTGCCACCATCTCATGCTCTCTTTACCCTAACTCTACATTTCAAACCAAAACATTAAAATAGGGAAGTTTGTTGGTTGGTTTGTTTTTATTTTTTTTTCCACCGTGGACATCTTTAAGAATAAGTAGAAGAGAGGAGTATAGTGAAGGGCATTTCCAGCAATCATTAATTCCGGACCACCCATATTTCATCTCTGTTCCTCTGCGCTGCTCAACCCAGATACGTCTTAATTTCAGGCAAATTGCTGATATTGTTTTATCATAATTCTAATATATACATCTTAAAGATAAGAACTCTGAAACACAGCTATTAGCAATTTTAGGGGTGCCTGGCTAGCTGTGTTGGAAGAGCATGAGACTCTTGATCACAAGGTTGTGTATTTGAGCTCCACGTTGGTGTAGAGATTACTTTAAAAAAAAAAAAAAAGAAAGAATTAACAGTAATTTTAAATATGGTCTAATTTTATACATGAAAGTTTTGATATGGCATGTTTGCTTAGGCTCATGCTGGCAGAAAATTTTGAAATCTATACATGAAGCCCAGCTTTGTGCTCTGGTCTGATGGGGAAGCTGTGTCACTTCCCACGTTGTTTCAATGTAGTTTCATTATTATTAGAAATAAAGTATAGCAACAGTTGCTATATTAATGTTCAGGTGGAATTTCACTTAAATCCTAAATTATTTTTGACTCTCCAAATCTGTAATTTCTGTTAGTTTGAATAATTAAAATTGGATTTTATTAAAATAACTTGCTTGGTAAAGGAATATTTTAAAGATAGCTTTTGGTTAATATTGATAAATACTCTTAAGAGTTTTTGGCTTGTTTCTTTTGTTTTTAAATTCAAAAACATGTAGGGGCACTTGGGTGGGCTCATTCAGTTGAGCATCTGCCTTTGATTCAGGTGGTGTCCCTTGTCAGGCTCTCTGCTCAGAGTCTCCATCTCCTTCTCCCTGTGCCTGCCACTTGCCTACTTGTGCACGTTCTCTCTCTCTCCCTCTGTCTAATAAATAAAATCTTAAAAATGAGTGTAAAAACTGGAAAATTGAGCTTCATTTGTTAAATGGTGACTCTAGTAAATTCATTGGAAAGAAGCTAAGACTTTAGCTTTACCATTAATTCGGTGATGCTGACATTTCTTAGGTTCCTATTGTTCCTTCAGAGCCAGGAATCATCAGATCTTTTTCTGAAGTGGTAGAGACAACACTTCTGGTGCATAGTGGCAGAGTGTTTGAAGTTAAACTTATCATAGGCTCCAGAATTGGGGATTTTCTTGTTCATTTATTCACAAACAGTGGACATTGAAGTAAAATGTAATTAGTTCCACCATTTGACTCATTTTATGGTCTTGGAAACTCCAGCAGATTATTTCACATTCTGAGCTTTATTTTCCTCTTACTCCTCTTACTATGCTATGTAACAAACAAACCACCCCAACAATCAGTGGCTGAAAACAATGTTGATTTTGCCCACAAGTTTGCATTCTGCAAGGTTCAGTGGGTAACTCACTACACAACACTAGGGCAGCTTGAAGGCTAAGGACTGGAGTTATCTGAAGCAGCACTATTCCCTGGAATGTTCTACGATGATAGAAACAGTCTGTAGTAGAAACAGTCCAGTGCAGTAGAAACTAGCCACATAAGGCTATTGAGCACTTAAAATATAATAATAATCGCTTTTGTGGTTGAAAAAATAGATTTTTAGATTTTTAGATTTTAGTTTTAATTAATTGAAATCTAAATAGCTATATGTACCTCACTGATAAGTCTAACTAAATTAAGAAGATTCTTCAGCACTCTCATTCTCTCTCACTCACTCGCTTTCTCACTTTCCCAGTTGTCTCTCTATATACTTCTCTAGTGTGTTGGTTTAAGACTAGAGATATCTCACATATTGGCTCAGGGCTCCCAAGATACCTGCTTTATGAAAGAAAGCTGAAGGAATATGTATTTTATGGTCTTACCTTAAAGGTTACAGTACTACCACCAAAGTCATAGGTCCACCTGGATTTAAGTGAAGGGAACATAGTCCCTACCTCTGATGGAGGAGCATAAAAAGAGTGTGTGGCATAAAATGGCATGGACATCTTTGAAAAATAGAGTATGCTACATATGAAGTGTAAAATAGATTAGTTGGCTAGATGATCTCAAAGTTTCCTTCTAGCTCTATATAGTTCTAATGAAAGAAACCGACTGTTATGTGGTAAATATTCTCTTTATTAAAAATCAGAGTAAGAAAGGCATTTTTCTCCTTTTTTAATTGAAGTATAATTGATATACAATGTTACATTAGTTTGAAGTGTACAACATGTTGATTTGACAATTCTTTTTTTTTTAAGATTTTATTTATTTATTCTTGAGAAACACACAGAGAGGGAGAAAGAGGGGCAGAGACACAAGCAGAGGGAGAAGCAGGCTCCATGCAGGGAGCCTGATGTGGGACTCTATCCCAGGCCTCCAGGATCATGCCTTGGGCCGAAGGCTGCGCTAAACTGCTGAGCCACCCAGGCTGCCCCTGATTTGACAATTCTATAGAGAACTCAGTGCTCACTGATTAAGTGTAGTTACAGTTAAAATATTTTTTAAAAGATTTTATTTATTTAAGAGAAAGAGAGCGCACACTCAAGCGGGCTGGGGGAAGGGCAGAGGGAGAGGGATAAGCAGACTCCCTACTGAGCAGGGAGCCGACTCAGGACTCCATCCCAGGACCCTGGGATCATGACCTGAGCTTAAGGCAGATGCTTAATCAGCTGAGCCACCCAGCCACTCTTGTTGTTACAATATTATTGACTATATATTTCCATCTCTGTGACTTATGTTATACCTGGAGGT